>NC_091255.1:38147500-38772500 GCF_042477335.2 Ovis canadensis | reverse complement strand
CTGGGGATGGAGAGAGGTAAATGAAAGAAGACCCAGGCCAGGGAGACGAGAGGAGGAAGGGCTGAACGAGCATGGAAGAGTGAGGTCAGCTTGGGGCTGAGGGTGGAAAGAGGGGAGGAGACATCTGAATGAAGAGAAGGGTGGGAGCTTTTTAGAAGGCAAGCCCTTCACCCAAGACACTGGGGAGCCCTGTGGGTAAAAGTCCATTTAGGGGATTAAAGGAATTCTTGGGAAAGCATTTGCCACTTATGAGCTCCCGGAGCCAGGAGTTCACTGGAGGAAGCGAGGCAGGAAAGGTAGAAGGGCATGACAGATAGAGCTCGGCTGCCATCAAAGGCCAAGCTGACCAGCACAAACCTTCAGGGCAGGAGAGAACCCATGCAGACCCCAGTGTTTCCCCAGCAGAGCAATGGAGACTCAGAGAGCCAGACAAGCCGAGGGAAATGTCGGACTTGGGGCTACCCTTAGTGGGAGAGCAGGGCTTCCATTGTCGGGGAAGGGCCAGCCCTTCCTTGTGGGGTAGTGGCCACCAGCCTGGTGGTGCTGGAAGTCTGGACACCCGGGTTCCAGCCCCAGAACTCTCTCCTCTCTGCCGAAAGAACTTGTCCAGTAATGCAGCTTTGCTCTTCCTACGAACATGGATGGCACGACCGATAAACCAGATATTGCTGTGTCCCAGTTAAGACATCACTGTATGGATCCTGAAATGAGGGGACTGAATTGGAGCTCGTCTGTAGACCTCTTTCTCTTATTTTCTTCCTTCCCTCCCTCCCTCCTTCCAGACTCAAGGGTGAAGCAGAAGAACCATTACAAAGAAGTAAAGGATCAGATAGAAATTTTTTGATCCAACCGACAACCAGGGGTTTTAAACTGGACAGCAGGAATGCTGGGATGAGAAATGGTTCAGAATCAACCTACCAAACAGACCCCGGACAGACACACACGGCTAGGGAGAAGCATCATTGCCCTGAGGGCTGGAGAACTTGGCGCAGAGAGGATGCTGCAGACGTGAATGAGAACCAGTTTCTGGTTCAGGTCTGTGTGTGTAGATTTACATCCACCCATGTCCTTTCCTGGCTTTGCACCAGCCTTCAAGGGGAGTGGCCAAGGACTGGATTAGAGAGCAGTGGGCAGAGGGGAACGGCTGTGACAGACACACGTTCCTTTCCAGGAGTAGCTGATTCCTTCCAGCCCAGCCCTCTTAGTTTCATCTTCTGGAGCAAACTTCATAAACCCTTAGGGACCAGCCCTTGAGACGGTTTATGTGTTTGTC
Organism: Ovis canadensis; assembly: GCF_042477335.2. Lineage (NCBI taxonomy): Eukaryota > Metazoa > Chordata > Mammalia > Artiodactyla > Bovidae > Ovis > Ovis canadensis. Next base: position 38,771,227 of record NC_091255.1, on the reverse strand, counting down.
AAGAAGGGAAGCAGAGAGTTATCCCTGACCTCACAGCCTCACAGCCCCAGTGACACTGCTCCCTTGGGGATCTCAGGGCAGTGTCCATCACCCCCAGCCTCAGTCCCCCTCGTGATTCCTGTGATGGTGAGCACTGTGGTAGGGAGGGGAGGACAAGAGCTTTGGAATTCTTGAAAAAGTAGGAGGAATCAGTCAATTGATTTCTCTGTTGATTAGGTTAAAAATTCCCAGGGCTGACCCTGGGGTGTTCTCCCTGCCCCACCCCTGCTTTTTAAAGGGTCATACATGTTGTGTGCGGAACTGGGGAATCTAAAAGCTCGTTTAAAGTCATTGCTTTTGGAGTCTGACTGCGGCGGCTGTCACGTTTGTAGTGTTATACCTTTGCCCAATAGTCTGAAGCCAGTTCCCCCAGCTCCAGCCCAGGGAGGTATCCTGGCCCAGAGAGTGGAGCCTTCTCTCCCCCTACCCCTCACCAGGCTCTGGTCTCTGGTAGTAGATGCTACTTTGTTCACTGTCTGCTCTCCAGGTGGGTTGTCACACCCTGTCCACCCCCACCTGCCCCCCCCAACCCGCCCACCCTTTGGAGGCAGAGAAGAGGCTGAGGTGGGCTGCGAGGGTAGGGGCAACCCCCAGTAGAGCTGAGGGCATGGATGTGCCTGAGGCCGAAGGCCCCCGTAGGGGAGCGCTGTGGAGGTACCCAGGTAGCCCCCAGACCAATAGCCTGGAGCACCATTATTTGCGTCTGCTAATCGGCCTCTGTCCGGGAGATCCAAAGGGGACACTGGAGAAAGAAGCAGCAGCTAGGAGAGAGCCCTGAAGCTGCAGGAGATGGGAGATGTGGGGCGAGGGGGACAGGGTGGCGCCAGGAGCGGAAACTGGCAGAGAGCAGGTTTGAACAGAGACGGGGCCAAGCACGAGGGTCGGGGGTGGGGTGGGGTGGGGAGTCAGTGATGCGGAGTGGAGAGGTCGAGGTGCAGAACAACCAGAACAACCACCTGGGGTCCTCCTGCCTGGGGCTGGGCTGTCCACCTAGTAGCCAGTGCCTCTGTCCTGCCTGGTGCGTGTGGCGGGAGCCCTGGGCTAGAGGAATGGCCAGCCTTGGAGGCCCAAGGTGTCACAGTGGCCTCCCCACAGCTGCTCTCGGGCCAGGGGGCAGAGCCTCTTGGGAGAAGAGCCAGGGAGGGGAAGGCAGGCCAGAGTGGCAGGTCACGGTTCAGACAGACCCGGAGGCCTGGAGGAAGTGTGGAGATCATTGGGTTGCTGGGGAGAGCCACCCCCAAAGCCCCTGCACCCCATCCCTACTCTTCTGGAATGACCAGACAGGAGCCCCAGAGAATCCAGGGATGGAATCTAGGGCTGGGGGCGGGGCAGGGCCTTGTGGGTGGGGCGGGGTCTTGTGGGCGGGGCATCCAGCCGGAAAGGGGCGGGGTTCCCAACCTTGGGGCGGCAGCTGAAGAAAGGGAACACCCTCCAGGTCCTGGGGCTTGGGGGAGGGTCACAGGGGAGTCAGCAGAGAGAAGGGCCACCCAGTGGGGACCAGAGAGTTCCAGCGGGCAGAAGAGAATCATTATTGTGCTTATGGACACAGCAGCTCCCTGGCTCTGAGAGAGCGAGCAGGCAGTTTTTAGGCACTAAGAAGATTTCTGTGATGCGGTTTTAGGTGAGTGAAAGAGACCGTGGAGTCTATTCCGTCAGCCCATCGGCCAAGTCACATCCGGGAGGGCAGCCTCCGGCCAGGGTCTCTTGGCGGACGGACCTGCAGCTGAGCCCCCCAGGAGGGGGAGGGGGACGTGGGACCGAAAGGGACTTGGTGACAGTGGGGGAGGGGAGGGAGACCGGGGCCTCGCCCCTCTCCTCCGTCCCCTCCGATTCTTCTGGAACAGTGAGGGTGACCCCTCTAGATCCCAGGTCTGCGCACGCGCTGTGCCAGGCCACCAGCCGAGTCCCAGGAGTATGGCTTTCTGGGAGAGGCGGCCCACCCCCAGCCCCAACAAGAGAGGACGAGGGGAGGGGCTCCGTCCAGGCCCCTGCCGACCCCGGGCCCCCGCCGCTCACACGGTCACTTCTGTCTTGCTGGCTGTGTAGCAGGTGTGGTGGCCCGGGATGTAGTGCAGCTGCTCCACGGTGTTGTGTCTGCGCGAGGCGAAGGCCTGGCGCTTGGCCGCAGTGCGGCTCTGGCCCAGGGTGGCGTACGAGTTATCCGAGGCACTGGGATGCGAGTGCATCTTTGTCATGCGGTAGCGGTCCAGCACAGGCGTGGACACGAAGACATCCGTGTGCGAGATGGCCCGCGCCAGGGACTGCTCGGGGAAGGCCGTCCGCTCCGGGGATAGCAGCGGGTCCTGGGAGTGCAGGCGCTCCGTGGAGAGCAGCTGCTCGTCTGAGAGGAGGCGGTCGTAGGGCAGGCCGAAGTCGTCCGGCAGGCCTCGCTCCAGGGAAAGGACCCGGTCCTGCGACATGGCCCGGAGGGGCCGGCGGGGTCGCTCGCGAGGCAGCGGTTTCTGTTGGGACATCTGGATGACGTTGAGGGGGAGGGTGCCGCGGGCGGCCAGGTCCGGCAGGTGCCGCCGTCTCATGTAGTACTCGTCAGCTTCCTTGTCGGCTGCAGGGGAGAGACAGGGTGAGAGCAAGAGAGAGAGGAGTGAGCCGAGGGGGACACCGCAGTGCTGCAGCCAGGAACGCACTGGAGTGATGCAGCCCAGAGGGGTCGACGCTGTGCTTCTCCACTGCGCGTGCAAGTCAGTCCTTGGGCTGGCTTGATTGAGTCGCTCAGTCGGGTCCAACTCTTTGCAGTCCTATGAACTGTAGGCCACCAGGCCCCTCTGTTCATGGGATTCTCCAGGCAAGAATACTGGAGTGGATTGCCATCTCCTTCTCCAGGAGATCTTCTCCAGGGATTGAGCCTGGTCTCCTGCATTGCAGGCAGATTCTTTACTGATGGAGGCACCGGGGAAGCCCTCAGGGGTCTTGTTAAATGCAGAGTCTGATTCAGACCTGGCTCTGGGGTGGGTCTGCTAATCAGCCTACTTCAACAAGCTCCCAGGCGCTGCTGATGCTCCTACTTCTTGGACCCACTCTGGGTTTAAGGGACTCCCTCAAGGTCCCTGTGGAGTTCAGAGCCAACTCCATGGCAAGCGCATGACCCTGAACTCCTGCTCCAGGACTGCTTCTGCCATACCATGGTCCCAAAACAGAAGAGCTCCCTGGATCTTGCTGAAACTCCCAGGTAGCAGCCAGTAGCTTTCTGATGAGATTCAGAACCTCTGTCCAAGGAAACAGGGTTGAGAACCAGCCTCCTGCTAGAATAAAGCAGGATGCTGCATCCAGGAAGCACTTGTGGAAATGGTTCCTGGTTACTTAGGAACATACTAACACCTTCTCTGGAGTAACAGCCTATGCCTGGCAAGCCAACACATGGCACAGGATCGAGTCTACACACGCTTCGCCTGTGCCCACAGGACGAGCAGCCCGGGGCAACCCCATATGTGCACCTGACTCAGATGCTCTGCCTTTCCCTCGATCCCGAAGCTCACCCTTGAACTCACCCAGGATGATCCTGCCTTACCCTACAGGTGAGGAGTGAGGCTTCCTACAGACAGTCTTCTATATCTCTGCAGAATGTGGGATTCCCCACATTTAACCATAGAAACCCACTGTGCCACCTTGGAGGTGGCCAAGGTTGTCTCCTGACCTGAACTGCTATCACAGTAGGTCACTCTGTACCTTCAAGTGCATGCTCTGCCCTGTCGCTGGGTGGTCATCAAAACAGACTCATTGGGCAGTGGGGGCAAAAGGTCCAAGAGTTGGCAAGCTAGAAGAGAGGACTCCTCCTACCATATACCTTCTTGATATTGTAACGTCTGAAACATGTCAGTCTCAAGAGCCTCCCCAGACTCAAATGGCAGAGCTGGGACCATGGGATGACCTGGGCTCAACTCATGAAATGGGATGTGTGCACGGGTCTCAGGTTCCCAAGACAGCGCTGATGGAGTTAGGCAGAGAGCTGGTTTATAGGCCCTTCCATAAGCCCAGGTCTCTGGGAAGAGCCTCAGAGAAAGCTCTGGCATTGATCACTTTTACTCCAAGACAGAGAGCAAGGGAGGCCCACGGTTTGAAGAAGGTAGGTGTGGGGTGAGGCTGGGGGAAGGCTTTTTCTTGCAGTTAATGTGGTGTAAACCACTGCCTCCCATGGGAATGTGGGTCTGAGGATCCCCTGGCCTCCTCTCTACCGAGGGAGAAGAAGGACTCACGCTCTGAAAAACAAAAACGAGGGACTTGTTTGTTCTCTTCTTCCACTTTCTCTTTGTTCTTGGGACCCCACCCCATGCCCTCAGGGGTGGGGCAAGAGAGTGAGACACCAGAAGATGTCATGGAGGCCTTGGAAGCAGCCCCCAGCCCTGGGAAAATATCCCACTTACTTAGCCTCTTCAGGGATGAGTACTTGCTGGGGTGGGTCTTCACTGCAGACTCATAGGATGGGGGCAGGTGGGCCAGGTTCTGGAAGGAGCGTGAGAAGGAGAGGTCATAGGGCTCAGTGGCCGATGTCAGGATGTTGTTCATCCGAGGCTTCTCTGCAAAAAAAGGGAGGGGTCATGGTGTTAGTGGGGACAAAATTTTGCAGGGGCAGGCAGGAGGAATGTGTCCAGGTTCCAACTCTTGAGCCCATCCTGCTTTCCTGGGACCCTGTGCTAGGACACAGATGATCTGGCGACTTGATTTCCCTCTGCTCAGCTCCAGTGGCCAGCAAGCCGGGGGTGGGCAGGACACAGATGATCCGGCGACTTGATTTCCCTCTGCTCAGCTCCAGTGGCCAGCAAGCCGGGGGTGGGCAGGAGCTTTTGGCTGCACTGGCCGTAGTGACAGGTCACCCTTCCGTGAATGGCTGACTCTCTCTCCCAGTACATCACTGGGCTGTCAGATGAAAATGGAAGCCCAGTGGAGCTGAGCAGGCGGCTCATAAAATCATTCATTTTGGTGTGGCTAGTATTAGGCAAACTAGTTCTCAGGCTCAGAAAAATCTAAGTTTGAAGGAGAAGAAGGGAGAGTGACTGATCTCATCTGCGTACCCTTAGGACTGGGTGCAGGACCTAGCTCCACTGAGACTCCAACCCACGCTGTCCATGGGTCATTTCACTCCTCACACCGCCCTTTCCACCGTTGGCTCCTCCAAGCCCTGCTCCTGGCAAGGCACTGTGAGCTGCAAAGCTATTTCCTCTTATTACAGTTCCTTCCGCTGAATCCCCTCTAGCCATCTCTTAACTGCTGGAGGAAAGAATTGTAGGCAAAATGTCTAGCGTGTCATTCTGTTTTTCTCCCTCCATCCCTTGAGACAGAACCTTGAGGTTCCAAAGTCTAAGAGAGAGAAGGGAGATTGTTCAATGCCAGACCTGGAGAAAAGAAGGAGGGGAAGACACGGGGGAAAAAGACCAAAGAGAAGGGAGATGAATGACTAATGAGGTGAATGAGCTGGTCTGGGCTCTGGGGGCAGATTAGGAGTACTACAGGAGTCAGGGGATGGGAGAGAGAAAATGCAGGTATAGCTGATGAGTGGCCATGAAGATGGGGGAAAAAAAGGAATGGAGAGCCCGGGCAGGAAGATAGGCATGCCTTGGTGCTTGGATGACTTGATGTACAGCAAGAAGTCAACAGGGATTGCTGGAGAAACAGTGGTACCATTCCCAGAAATGAGGCAGCTAGGTGGCTCTCGAATCATCCCTCCTGCTTTGGGACTCCCAAGTAGGGGCAGGCTCTAACTTCGGACAAGTGTATCAGAGGACTGTGGTTCCCCATCCCCAGCAAAGGGAATGCTATGAACCTTGAGACAAAGAGAAACTCTTCTAGGCTTTGTTCAAGGACAGTCTCAGTACAGGGAACTCCTGGCTTCTCCATCCTTTCCCGCCCTCACGGTACCCTCAACGCTGGGGATGGAGCCAGGGAGGCCCAGCCAATGATCAGGTATTCACGCCAGCTCGGTACATATGTGAGGGGGTGGGGGGATGCTCTACATCCCTGGGTGATCAGAACATGCTGTACAGAAAGAGCCTCCCTAGCATGGAGCCTCCCTGGTGCCAGGGAGTGGAGTGGGTAGGGAACCAGGAGCACCGCTACCCAGAGCTGGGAAGGAGCTACCAGCCCCTTAGCTCTTGTGTCTTCACTGTGGGCCGTGCTCGAGAAGAACGAACTTCCTCCGCTTGTGGGCATCTCTCTCCTACCGAGGGCATCACGCAGCTCACCCACTTCCAAATGCAACGTTTCTGGGTATTCTTACCCCTCACTGTTCTCCAAAACCTGCCACAGAGCCAAGGCCGACCCTTCCTTGCTTTCTGCCTCCACTGTGATTGATTGCCTCTGCCCCCTCGCCCACGCTGTCTCTCCTCTCACAATCGTTTCCTTACTCTTCCTCTATCCAAATTCTCCCCTCCCTTAAGACTCTTTGCTGTGACAATATGACATCTTTTCAGCCTGGAGTGGCTTCTGGTCTTCAAGCCCCTGTTGCTGTCTGGCCAGTACCAGCCAGTTTAGTGTCTATGTGGTCTTTCATCATCTGACTCTAGTTGGTCTTGTTGATCTCCAAAGATTGCCATCTCCTTGACAGCAGAAGTTTTGCTTTCCAGTTTTTCTGATGCCTTCACAGTGCTTGGCCCAAAATAAGAATTCAGTTAATGCCTGTTGGCTAATCAAGTAGACACAGGTCGCCTCCTCTCTTGAGAGTTGCTCTGCCAGCTCCTGGGAAAAGTAAAACATCCAAGGAAGGAATGAAGAGAAAACCCTGCTTCCACTGAGCCACGAGCTATTCAAGTGCAGGTACTGGGTCTCATCTATCCTCAGTGTTCTCGCATCAGGTGGCAGAAGAAGATAGGAAGAGGAACCGGAAAGGAAGGGTCCTCCTTAAGTCCATTCTCTTCATCTGCATCTCCATTCCTTCCCTGAAAATAGGTTCATCAATACTGTTTTTCTATATTCTGTATATATGTGTTAATATCAAGAGGGAGATATATATAATTAAGGCATATATATAAATATATATATATATATATATATATAACTATGTCTGATTCTCATTGTTGTATGGCAGAAACCAACACAACACTATAAAGATTATCCTCCAATTAAAAAGCAATAAATCAATAAATAATATTTCACATGGATCACAACTTTGAGTAACTCAATGAAACCATGAGCCCTGCCATTCAGGGCCACTCAGGATGGATGGGGTTATGGTGGAGAGTTCTGGCTGACAAACTGTGGTTCACTGGAGAAGGGAATGGCAAACCACTTCAGCAGTCACTCTGTCCTTGAGAACCCCATGAACATTATGAAAAGGCGAAAGTAAATTAAATAAAGGCAAAAAAGAAAAAAGACTGGTTCCTCCATTTGTATTCAGGAGGCTGTGCTAGTGTAGGCTTTTTCTGGGGAATATCAACTCAGAGTTAGTCTTTCAAAATGATACTGAGCAAGCAGACATCCTCGCTTGCCTTTTCTGGATCCTCTTCCTGCTGCTGCTTCATCACCATGGGCGTCCCCCAGGCTTTCTGTTTCTGCCTTCTGCTTTTCTCTTTCAGCCTTCTCGCACAGATTGCCCCTACTCCCAAGACTTCTGTTGTTGCTTCCAAAGCATAACTTACATCTTCGGCTGTTATCTCCCTCCAGACTTCATGTCTGTGTTTCTAACTGCCTTACTGAATGATTTTCCTTGCAGATCCTATAGTCATATCCAGCTCTCAATGTCCAGATCCAAACTCACCATCAACAGCTCCATCCCACCAGCAACACTGGCTGCTTTCCTGATTTCTTAGATTGCTTTCATAAGACCTTTCATTCTTTCATTGATCGTGACTCTCCATTTCACTCATAATTGACTCTTATCAGCCACATTCAGTTAGTAACTAAGACTTCCCAATTCTTTCTCCCAAATATTTCTTAGCTGAACCCTTCTTCCTGTTCCTACTGTCAACATCACTGGTGGTACCAGCTTCTTTTAGCTGATCAGTGTGAGCAGTCTGATTTCCCCCAGTTCTACTTTTTCCTAGACCCTGCAACTTGAAACACTTTATTAAACTGTTGCTGTCATCACATATTTTCATGAGGAGCCTAGCACTGGAGGGGGACCTCAAGATAGTTCCCTTTTGTTCTCCAAATTCTACTGCAAAAACAGAGCATAGTCCGACATGAGAGGTGTAGATCTCTCTGCCAGGCGAGCTGCAGAATTTATCTTTGTTTTGAGTTTCTCTCTCACTAAAATTTAGTGATGTTTTCATTATTTAACAGCCAAGACAGAAGAATGACTGATAGCTCATAATTTACATGGCTGTCTTGCATTCTACCAAGTTTTGAGCATGTACCAAAAATAGTTTTTCACTGCAGTTGCAAATGACAAGTTGTGATCTGAAGGGAGGGTGTGAACAACCTAAGAGGCAAACATGGTTTTGTAACTCCCTGGCACTTTGCTGACACACTCATGGTCTTCAGCTTTCAGGTTCTTCCTCTGTTGGGAGCTAAAGCTCAAGTCATCCAGTTTGGTTTTGAGTTTTATCCAATCTTAATTAGTTTGGGGGAGGATCGATAGAGTTTTCCACATGTCATGTCATTCCTAAATGGCACCACAAGTAGCCCTGGGCAAAGAAGAGTGTTCACTCCTTGCTGTGGACACATGGAATTTATGGCTGCAAGAAGTGATCAAGATTATAAGTGAAATGGATTAAGAAAGGGGCTTTCTCTTCCCCTTTCATGGCAGAAGATCACTTTGATATCAGAGACAGACATTAGGGGGGCAATGACCTAAAAGTGAGAGTGAGTCATTGTGGCCCTAGAGGAGGGCGGATACGTGGCTCCTCACACCACCTTAGCTTCAGGGAGCCAGTGACCATGCTTGATGCCGTAATCGGCATCAGTAGCTAGGATGGAGCCACTTGGGATGAGGATGGAATGCAGAACGCTCTCAATCATCTCTCACCATGTGTAGGGGTCTGGGTAGCGCTGCTTAAAATCGGATGGTTATACTGATGATCACCTGAAAATCACAGAAAAAAATTTTTTAAAGACGAGTTCAGGAATTACGTAGTCTCTTCAACACAGCAGCACCTCTGTTGACCTCTGCTATGCTTCTCTGAGTCACAGGAAGCACTTCCAAGAAACTCAGGCCTTTGCATACCCTAGAAACAAGGCAGGGTCCTTCCTCGGATGCTTCTGTTTCTCTTTTTCTGCACTAGGGCTTCCTCTGTCATCATGGCGAGCCACCTACACCTGTGGATCTGGCTGACCAGCGTCAGAGGCTTTGTTGGGGTGGAGAAGAATGGAGACTAGGGGACACTTGGCAAATATACATACATGGGATAGAGAACTGAGCAGAGGAAGTAGATCTTTTTGAGGGGAGGAGGGTGTTCAGGCATGGTTGGACAGGAAAGGGATGCCCTAATGTAAGGTGCTTGCATCTTATAGAGCTTTAATTTGTCCTGGGTCTTTATATACAAGTATCTGGGTGTGTCCTGAGAGGTAGTAAGCTGACATGAACCACCGACTGCCTGAGATCCAGAGTCCTGGATCCTGGTCTCTGTCCTGCCTATAAGTGACACAGCCAGCTATTTCAAAAGCATTGGTTTTAATTAATGCAAAAGTCCACATTGATTGAACAAGCCACACAATGAAGAGTTATAGTTGCTGTAGAGAGCAAAAGCCCAGAGACTTCCTTTCTCAAGTTTCTGCAAACTAGAGAGATTCTCGGAGAAGGCGATGGCACCCCACTCCAGTACTCTTGCCTGGAAAATCCCATGGACGGAGGAGCGTGGTGGGCTGCAGTACATGGGGTCGCGAAGAGTCAGACACGACTGAGCGACTTCACTTTCACTTTTTTACTTTCATGCATTGGAGAAGGAAATGGCAACCCACTCCAGTGTTCTTGCCTGGAGAATCCCAGGGACGGGGGAGCCTGGTGGACTGCCGTCTCTGGAGGCACGCAGAGTCGGACACAACTGAAGCGACTTAGCACTAGCAGTAGCATAGTTGCTAAAGTCAGGAGTTCAAGGCTTCTAAAACTGAATGAAGATTTGGCTTACCACCAAAGCACAGTTCAATATTGTATTGTTGCTTCAGTTCAACATTGTATGTTTGCTTTTTGTTGGTATGTGCATCTTATTTCAACCAAAGCAAAGGAAGGAGGAGGCATGAGGTCTTAGCTTTAGTTTATCTAAACCACGGGTCACAGCCCTGCCATCCTCTTAGGTCTAGATTTGCTTCCATTTCCTGGATGAAATCATCTTTCCTATCTTTGGCATTTTACCCTCTTGCTACTCATCCTTAAGCTCTTTCACTAGATCCCCTTTTCTCTTTAATTCTCTAAATACTAGCATGTCATGAGGCTCGGGAGTCTTCACGAAGACTTGGGGTCTATCTTCTTACCCAGATTGAGAGGTTTCAAGTCTACACCTCTGACCTGAGATCTATCTGGTCCGTGGGGTTAGGTTTTAAGCTGCTTATATCTGTCACCATGAAATTCCTGCTCTTAACCCAAACCATTGCATCCTAAAGTGAGCTCATCATTTTATTCTCTGCTTCTCAAGCCCTGTCCATGGTACTAATGTTCCATGGGCTGGGAAAGCTAAAGCAAAACTTCAGTTCTCATTCACCATTTCCCTCCCTTCATCTTCCATATCCATCCAGTGAATGCCCAAATTCTCCTCATATGGCAACCTCCTAAATCCAGGCCCACAGTATATCTTTTTTTTCCCAGATTTCTCTTAGTTCTAGTCTCTAGCTATTTCCAAGACAAATCGTCCTATGCACTACCACCAGGCAAAATTTCCCATACCAATGGAATTATTTATATCATTCCTTTGGTTCAGAGCAAGATCTTAAGGATTCTATCCAGTGGAATATAGTTTGGGGCAAGAAGCCACCATTTCTCACATGAAGACCCTCTACCTTCTCAAAGCAGAATATTAAGTTACTTCCAAGGAAAAACTATTTGACAGACACTGAACCAATTCTACCCTGGATCTGAATTTTAACCAAGAAGAGAGAATCCAGGAAGAGAGATAAAGGGTAGTTTGTTCTGCTTGTCCCCCGGAGGCAAGGAGAAAACCAGCTTCACTGTTTTTTGTTGTTATTGTCATTTATTTATTTGTTTTTAAACAATATGGCAGCATCAAATAAAGCAGTTGCAAGTAATGAGAGAACTCAGATTAAACAGTGGAGAGTGGCAGAGAGAAATACTTCTTTTTTTTCTCACTTTTAAAAAACAGCTTTGGCTGCCCTGAACAGCATGTGGGATCTTAGTTCCCTGCCTAGGGATTGAACCTGCACCCCCCGCATTGGAAGCATGGAATCCTAACCACTGAATCACCAGGGAAGTCCCAGAGAGAAGCACTTCTAATCTTCTATTTAAGAATCTAGGTGTTTCTAGGAAAGGGAGATGATTCAGGTTCAGTTAATAATTCCTGGTACCCAGCTATGCCCCAGGCTCTGTGCTTAACACTTTCACATACCTTTAAAAACTAATCTTTGCAATGATTTTCATTGCAATATATCAATATTGATATATTATTGACTTGCTGATTTCCAGACACTGTGAAAAACCCCTCAAATATCTTATTTGAAGTAATTATCTTTTTTTTTTTAACACATGAGTTTACAAACAGGATAAATGTCTTGAATTTAGATAGTTTGTTTACAAGGGCAGGGCTTTTCCTTTTGTTTGAATCTCACTTCAGATATTTTGCTAATATTTGATTTTTTTTTCACATACTGAAATTAAGCAAAAGCATCTACAGCGGTAGAAAATTAAACCATTGTAAAACAGCCATCATGATATTTTGTTATCTTTTCTTTCGTTTCCCTCCCCCGATAAATTACTATGTGTATATTTACATACACAAATATACACACCCAAACTTAAATCGCAATGAAGAGCAATTTGCATTTTTCATTTGCACAAGTGAGAATCAGATTATGGTGCTTAAAACAGAGAAGAATATGGTGATTTGATCATTACAGTTTCATTAAATAACAAATGCATAAGGTTATTATTCCCTGTAGCATTTTTACAGTAACAAAAGTAACAACCCTAATGTTCATACATACATGTCCATGTACATATATACACACAAAGATAAATATGTGTAGTTTCCACATATGTAAGTATTTTCTATTTTTAATCAGTTTCTTTTATACTTAATGGACAACATATCTTGAATATATTTTCATGTTTTCAAATAGTCTTTGAAATATTTTATATGGTTTCACAATAGCCCTTTCTATAGAATAACCTATACTGTATTTCTACAAATGACTTAAACATGTTTATATACATATATATATATAAACATTCCCTTATTAATGTATATTTAGATTATTTAAAGTTCAATAAATTTACACCAAACAACCTTGAACACAACTCTTTGTCCATGTCTTACTTCTTTAGGTAAATAATTAAAAACAGCATTTCTTGGTCAACACAATGACAATTGCCTTGTGATGTGATGAAGTGGGTTAATGGACTGCTTTCTATTGAACTATTCGTCTATTCCTAGGAAATACATTATTTCATTTTTGTGTCTCTTTCATTACAACATTGGATCCCATCTTATTTAATTCCTATGTATTCATAAAGAAAATTTGCACTTTTGTGCGAACATGGCAGGGCTTTTTGTATCAAGATAATGATTCTGTAAAATCAAGTGCACTTGTTCATCTTTCTGTATGCCTTGGAACTATTAATAGAGCATATGAAAGATGTGTTCTTTGAAAGTTTGAAAGAGTGCAATAAGAAAAATGCCTGCTGTCTTCTGGGGAGTCTGGTTTGCACAGTGGTAGGGAATTGGCTTGTCATTTCACTGACTGCACAACAACAACTTTGAGAGATAGATGTTGTTATCATCACCGATTTAGTGTTAAGGAAACTGAGGTTTGGAGAGGTTGAATAATTTGCCGAACAGGTGAAGATGGGATTCAAGTTCAGGCAGGCTGGCACTAGAGCCCACATCCTTATGTATTCTGCCTCTCAGACTTAGCAACATTTTCCTTACAAATTGATTCATTCACATTTTCTAATTTCAGTTTATAATTTCCATTTTTTATAAGTCCATTGAACATTTGAAACTTTATTAGCTTAAAAGTGTAACATACCCTCAAAAAACCTCTATACAGGAAACTGTATTTCTTTTTCAGTCTTAACATCTTGTCTTAATATTTTTTGGATCATCAATTTATTCCCATCATTCTTTTTCAGATAACTAACTCTTTACATATCAGAGCTTTTTATCCCTTCATATCTTTATTTTATGCTTTTGGATCTGTTCATTTCTGCCTCCTAATTTTCTTTGTTTTGGTTCGTTATTCTTTTCTAATTTTCGAGCTTGAGTCTTCCGTCTGTTTATTTTTACTCTATTCTATCAACAATATCAGGTCTCTAGCTCTGAATTTGTCTCTGGTGCAGTCCCATGAGTGCTGATATGGAATGTTCTTGTTGCTGTTAAGCCCTAAATGATCTGTAATTTCAGCTCTGATTTTTCTGTCTGACCCAAGATTTCTGTAGCAGAGTTGTTAAATTTCAAAGTGTTTGGGTTTGTCAGTTTGAACTTTTGCGTTAATTTTCTGTTTTATTGTATTATGGTCAGAGAATGGAGCCTGTACAATTTCTGCTTTGGAGACTTGACTTAGGTTGCCTTTGTGGGCCAATATATGATCAATTTTTGTGAATGTTTCATGAATTCTTTAAGAAAAGGTATTATTTTCTTCTCATAGAGTATAAAATTGACATATATCTATTAAATCAGACACATGAAATATATTATTCAGCTCCTCTCTACCCTAACTTATTCTTTGCCTACTTAATCTGTCAAAGACTGAGGGTGGTATCCCCACTCTCCCACTATTGTTGAAAGTGAAAGTGAAAGTTGCTCAGTTGTGTCCGACTCTCTGGGACCCCATGGACTATACAATCCATGAAATTCTCCAGGCCAGAATACTGAGGTCGGCAGCCTTTCCCTTCTCCAGGGGATCTTCCCAACCCAGGGATTGAACCCAGGTCTCCTGCATTGCAGGAGGATTCTTTACCAGCTGAGCCGCAAGGGAAGCCCAAGAATACTGGACTGGGTAGCCTATCCCTTCTCCAGCGCATCTTCCCAACCCAGAAATTGAACCGGGGTCTCCTGCACTGCAGGCAGATTCTATACCAACTGAGCTACCAGGGAAGCCCCCACTATTGTTGAGTTCCTGTCATTTTCTGTCTGTATCTGTTATAGTCCTGATTTAACATATTTCACAGTTATCTTGTCCAACACAAAAAACCTCATGGTGCTTATGTCTTTTTTGTGACTTGTACCCTTTATCAACATTAAAGAACCCTTTCTGTCCTATTTAATGCCTTTTTTTTTTTTTTGGCCTGTAAGTCCGCTTGATCTGATATTTATATTGCCAACCCAGCTTTCTCTTTGTTTGCATTTGCCTGATAAACTTTGCCTATCCTTTTGTATCTAACCTTTCTGTGTCATGTTATTTTATCCTTGTCTCTTGACAAGAGCATAATTTTAAGAAAATTTACCTATGTGCTTTGGTGTGTTCTGGGTTGCCTTGATGGTTAAACGTGAGTCCTCCTGGCTCAGAATAATTGTCCTTCCTTCTACTGTCATATCCTCATCTCCCTATCATACATGCATGTGTATGATATGACTGCCCTCCATGTGGCCACGTGGCTCAAACTCTAGGTCATGGTTAATTCGGCTAGGTATGAATACTTGACTCACTTGGGCCCATTGGAGCTCCTTCTCCAGGAATCAGGAACCATTAAAAGAGAGAGATTTGGTCTCTCTGCATGGCTGGACACATAACTTGTAAGCTAGGTAGCTATGGCCTGTCTTATCAATTTGGAAGAGAGGTCAGTCTTTAGAGACGGTGCCACATCATATTTTATTTAAAAAAATGGTGACATTAGATTTCTAGTCCCACACACTCTCCTGAAACCTTCCCATTCCCCCACTGGATAGAATATATTCTCTTCTTCTTGAAACTGGAGGGCGCTCCTGACTTCCTCAATGAGCATGGTGCGGCAGAAATAACACCGCATGCCTCCCACAGCTAGGCTGCAAAAGATGACAAGGCTTTCACCTGGCTCACCCTTTCAATACTCACACTTCAATCCCAGCCACTATACTGTGAGGAAGTCCAGACCATGTGCAACATCTGACTTCAGGGGCTGGCCTAAGGTTTCCATCAATAACCAGCATCAACTTCCAGATGTGTGAGTGAGGAAGACTTCAGATGATTCCAGCCCCCAGCCTTGTAGGTGTCCAGGTTAACACAAGTGGGTCAGAGACAAGCTATATCCACTGAAGTGAAGTGAAGTTGCTCAGTCGTGTCCGACTCTTTGCAACCCGATGGACTGTAGCCTACAATGCTCCTCCGTCCATGTGATTTTCCAGGCAAGAATACTGGAGTGGGTTGCCATTTCCTTCTCCAGAGGATATTCCCAACCCAGGGATCAAACCTGGGTCTCCCACATTGTAGGCAGATGCTTTACCATCTGAGCCACCTAAATCCCCTATACCCACTGAGCCCTTTCCAAATCGGAGATTTACAAGCAAAACAAATGTTGCCTTTACTGTACTGTTTTCTAAAATTAAAATTTTAAGGGACTTCCCTGGTGGCCCAGTGGCAAGACTCCAAGCTCCCAATGCAGGGACTCTGGGTTTGATCCCTGGTCAGGGAACTAGATCCCACATGCCACAGCTAAGAGTTCACATGCCATGAACTAAAACCCAGTGCTGCCAGATAAAGAAATAAATTAAAAAATTTAAAACTTACAATCATTGTTGACACACAAACAATACAGTTTTTTTGTATATTGTTTAGCCAGTTTCCCCAATAGTAACATTTTGCAAAAATATAGTACTCTATCAGAATATTGACATGGATACAGTCAAGATATGGAAGGTTTCCATCACTAGGTAAATTCCTCATGTTGCCACATCCACTTCCTTCCTGCATCCACCCCCTCACTAGCCCCTGGCAACCACTGAAGTGAAATTAAAGTCACTCAGTCATATATGACTCTTTGTGACCCTCATGGACCGTAACCCACCAGGCTTCTCTATCCTTGGGGATTCTCCAGGCAAAAATACTGGAGTGGGTTGCCATGCCCTTCCCTAGGGGTTCTTCCCGATTCAGATAACGAACCCAGGTTTCCTGCATTGCAGGCAGACTCTATTCTCTAAGGCACCAGGGAAGTTTGGCAACTATTAACCTATCCATCATTTCTAATTTTGTCATTTCAAGACTGCTATGAATGGATTCATACAGTATGTAATCTTCGAGACTGGATTTTTTTTTTTTTTTTGTCAAGCATAATTCTCTGGAGACACATTCAGGAATGCATCAATACTTCATTCCTTTTTATTTCTCAGTAGGAAATATTCCACGGTGTGGATGTACCACGGTACCAACTGTTCAGCTGTTGAAGGACATCTGGATTCTTTTCAGCTTTCTGAGATTATGAATAGAGCTGCTCCAAACATTCACGTGAGGGTCTTTGTGTCCAGGTCTTCTCTTATCTGGGATAAATGCTTAGGAGTGCAGCTGTTGCCTTGTTAGTAACTGCATGGCAAGTTTGTTTGTTTTCAAGAACCTGCCAAACTGTTCTCAAGAGTGGCTGCACCATTTAACATTCCACCAGCAGTGAATGAGTGATCCAGTTCCTCCACATCCTTGCCAGCATTTGGTGTTGTCACTATGTTCTGTTTTAGCCATTCTTAGCCATGATAGTTATGGAGTGATATCTCATTGTGGCTTTAATTTGCATTTCTCTAATGACTAATGATGTTAAATATCTTTTCATGTGCTTATTTTTCATTTGTTTATCTTCTTCAGTGAAACGTCTGTTGATTACTTTTGCTTACTTTCTAATCAGGTTGTTTACATTTTTCCTGTTAAACTTTGAGAATTCTTTTTATACGCCAGATGATAGTTATCTGTAGGATATATGGTTTGTAAATATTTTCTCCCTGACTGAAGCCTGTCTTGTCATCCTTTTAACTGAGTCTTTTAGAGAACAAAGCTTTACATTTTGATGAAGTCTAATTTGTCAGTTTTTTTTTTGATTGATTGTGCTTTTGGTGCCAAGTCTAAAACATCATTTTCTAGCCCTAGGTCAGAAGATTTTTTTCCTTTCTTTCTAGATGTTTATATAGTTTCATGTTTACATTTAAGTCCACGAACCATTTGGCATTAATTTCTATGAAAATTATGAGACTCAGGTTGAGGGATTTTTGTTGTTTGTTTTTTTGCTTGCTGTCTGATGTCCAGTTGCTTCAGCATTGTATTTGAAAATACTCCTTTCCTCCATATAATTGCTTTTGCACATTTGTCAAAAAATCAGCTGGACATGTTTGTGTGGGCCTACTTCTGGGTTTTGTCTTCTGTTCCATTGAGCTACATGTCCGTTCCTCTACCAATAACCAGAGAGTCTTGCTTCCTGTGGCTACATAATATTTCTTGAAGTTGAGTAGACCGATCACTTCCACTTTATTTTTCCTTTTCTAAAATATTTATTTGTTTTACTTTCGTCTGTGCTGGGTATTGTTTGCTCTGTGTGCTCTCCCTGGTTGCAGGGAGCGCGTGCTCCTCCCCAGCTGCAGTGCTTGGGCTTCTCCTCACCGTGGCTTCTCTTGTTGTGGAGCGCAGGCTTCAGTAGTTGCAGCATGCGGGCTCCGTGGCTGTGGATCACGGGCTCTACGCGGGTCACAGAGCACGGACTCGGTAGTTGTGCTGCACGGGCTTGGTAGTTGTGCTGCACGGGTTTGGCTGTCCCACATAATGCGAAATCTTCCCAGTCTAGGGACTGGACCCATGTCCCCTGTACTGGCGGGTGGATTCTTATCTATCGTACCACCAGAGAGGTCCTATTTCTCCTTTTAAAAGGTGTTTTAACTGTTCTAGGGTATTTTGTTTTTTTTTTTTTTTTTTGCCTTTCTGTATACATTTTAGAATAATTTGTCTGTATCTTAAAAAAATCTTGCGGAGATGTTGATAGGAATTTTGTTAAATCTGTGTACTATTTGTGTGTGTGTGTGTGTGTGTGTGTGAGGGGGGTCAAATGGAAAAATTGTCCAACACAGATGCACTCACTCATTGTGACCAATGCTACTCTATTATGAATACATCTTGAAGACGATGGAGGGCGAGGGGGTGGGAGGAGGTGGGCAGATGTTGCTGTCGATAATATGGAGTTGTGGGGTGTGTGGGCAGCTCGGTGTTAATATGGAAGGGTCAAAGGCAGAATTCGTGATGTACAAAGAGTTGTTGTTCAGTCGATAAGTCATGTTCGACTCTTTGCAACCCCATGGACTGCAGCACATCAGGCTCCCCTTTCCTTCACCATCTCCCGGAGCTTGCTCAAACTCATGTTCATTGAATCAGTGATGCCATCCAACCACCTCATCCTCTGCTGCCCATTTCTCCTCCTGCCCTCAATCTTTCCCAGCATCAGGGTCTTTTCCAATGAGTCAGGTCTTTGCATCAGGTGGCCAGAGTATTGGAGCTTCAGCTTCAGCATCAGTCCTTTTAATGGCTGTTTCGGATTGATTTCCTTAAGGATTGAGAGTAGGAAGGCTAACGATTCCAGGAATCAGTCTGGAGCTCCTCTCTGCAGCGACACGTATACAGTCTGTTGGAACAGGCATCCTGTCTCCCCTTGGACTTATCCACAGATCACATCTCCACTCCCTCAATTACTGGTCTCCCCTGTCCCTCCTCCTCAGGGAGTCCTGGGCCTTGGCACAGTGCCCAGTCAGGGCCATCAGCCTCCTGATGGATCGAGCTGGATAACATAACAATTAATTAGTGCTTAGGACTCACAGATCAATATGCTGACAAGACCACAAAGTAACAAAACAATCTCCCTCAGAGCTCCAAGGCTGCTTGAAGGAAGCCAAGAAGCAAGGCGGAGCCCTCTGCCCACTGAGAGCATTGACGTGGACCATCCATGGTGAACAGGTTGCTTAGAATCAGAAGATTCTGCAGCCACTTGGCCTCTGTAGCCATGGAAGTTTCTAGAGCCGGCAGAATGAGTTTCTCCCCACTGGTGTCTGGTTTAGCTGCTAAGGAAAGTGGGTAGTTTTCTCTGGGGAGCAAATCAACTGTGTGCTTACACGTGTGTGCGTGCAGTTCTGTGTCTGTGTGCTTGCTTATTTGCATGGTTGGAAGGGGGAGAAGGTCAAAGATAAGAGTGATTTGCTTGGTGTTAGACATTTCTGTTATGAATTCAATGAGAGATGTAGCAAAAGTAATTTCTGTTTAATGAGTCACAGGAAGGTTGCAGTGTATGAATAGTACCCAAGTGATATGATCAATGGGATCCTGAGAATACAAAACAAAGAGGTAATATGCATATTGGTTATAGACCCTCATATCTCGGGTCTCATCACCACACCCTGGGTGCGATTTCCTCCCTGCCTCCAGTCTTTGCCCCTATGGATCCACCTTGTGCGCTACTGCTAAAATAGTCTTTTTTTTAAATTTGTTTATTTTTAATTGGAGGATAATTGCTTTATACTTTTGTGTTGGTCTCTGCTATATATCAGCGTGAATCAGCCATAGGTATACATATGTCCTCTCCATCTTGAACCTCCTTCCTACCTCCCACCCTTTCCCACCCATCTAGGTTGTCACAGAGCACCAGATTTGAACTGCTTGCATCATGCAGCAAATTCCCACTGGTTATCTATTTTACATACAGTAATGTATATGTTTCCATGCTCCTCTCCCAGTTCATCCCACCTACTCCTTCCCCCACCGTGTCCACAAACCTGTTCTCTAGGTCTGCATCTCCATTGCTGCCCTGCAGATAGATTCATCGGTGATGGTGGTGGTTAAGTTGCTAAGTCCTGTCTGACTCTTGTGATCACATGGACTGTAGCCCACCAGTCTCCTCTGCCCATGTCATTCCCAGGCAAGAATACTGGAGTGGGTTGCCATTTCCTTCTCCAGGATATCTTCCTGACCCAGGGATTGAACCCACATCTGCTGCATTGCAGGCTATTCTTTACCACTGAGCCACCAGAGAAGCCCCAGGTTCATCAGCCTCATCTTTCTAAATTCCATATATATGTGTTAATATACGATATTTTTCTTTTTTCAAAAATGAGTTTTATACAATTTTTAAAGGTTACTTTCCATTTACAGTTATTATGAAATATTGGCTATATTCCCCTATGTTGTACGATATATCCTTGAGTCTATATTATACCCAATGGTTTGTATCTCCCATTCCCCCACCCCTCTCTTGCCCCTCTCCACCTCCCCACTGGTAAGCACTAAGTTCTCTGTATCCATGAGTGTGCTTCTGTTCTGTTCTGTTCACTGGTTTGTTGTATTTTTTGGATGCCACATATAAGCAGTATCATACAGTATTTATCTTTCTCTGTCTGACTTATTTCACTCAGCATAATGCCCTCCAAGTCCATCCACATTGCGGCAAATGGCAAAATTCCATTCTTTATTATGGCCAAGTAGGCTAGTCTTTCTTCAATGCCAATTTCACCCTGGCCTTTAGCCTCTAAGTATTACAAACTACCAATAGACTAAAGCTTAGATGCCTAACAGCAAAGACCTTTGAACTGCTATACCTAAGAGTGATCTGGAATCCATTAAAAAGAAATTGAGCCCTTCTGTCATCCCATAAATTATGAGTTAGGTGACCTGAGACGGGCCCGAGGAATTAGCTTTTTTGAAAGCATCCTGCATCTGCAACTGGAATCTGGACCACATTTTGAAAACTGCGGGCGGTATCACTGCGTTTTCAGAGCTGCCCATGATTTAGGCCTATTTCATCTCACCCAACAAACCAGTGAATTCTATCGACTGGTTTCCTCTCCACTATTCCCAACCCACATCAGCACCTCAAAAGCATCTTCTACCTGGGACTTCCCTGGCAGTCCAGTGGTTAAGGCTTCGCCTTCCATTGCAGGGAGTACAAGTTTGATCCCTCGTCCTGGAGCTAAGATTCCCACTGCCTCACAGCCAGAGAAGCAAACAATTAAAAAAAAAAAAAAGAAGAAGCAATATTGTAACAAATTCAACTAAGACTTTAAAAATGGTCCACGTCAAAACAAACAAACAAAAAATAAAACACACAAAAAAACCCACCCACAGAAATGTCTTCCACCTAGATCACTCTTGCGCTTCTCTCTTCCTCCAAACCTTTCCAATCCATGATGATAAAACTCCAGTTTCGTCTGCATAAAGTTGTCCTCAGGCCCCCCAGGGCAGAAGCCTTTCTGGCCACACCTACTTGCTTTTGGTGCCGAATCGCATATCATTTTGCTTTTTCACTTCTCTGTAGTATTCTTTCCCTCTTTCCAAGACAATTAAATGCTTCTGCAGATAGGGCACTTCTACCCGGCTGTGAATACATTGAACCTTGCTGGAGGTGGAGAAGGATTGTTCTTCTTTTGAGTTTAACACAGTCCTCCCCCAGGCTGGGCCCCAGGGGGGTTGCACTTGTACAGTTCGTAGAATGGTGAACGGAAGTGTCAGTGAATCCTCTCTTGAAGTGGTGGAGAATGGGCAAGAGGCCTTGGCGATGAGATTCGATCGCCTGTCCTCCTCTCTCTCTTCTTCAGCTCGGAGTGGCAGATTTTCTGGGCCCGTAGCCAAGCATGTGGGTTGTAATATTTTGTATGCGTTTGAATATGAGTGTGTGTGGAGGAATATGGCACCCTTTCCTCCCCACCTCAAATCCAGCCCACATTTCACGCTTCTTCTTGAGGATTAGTCGCCATTCTGATACACCCCAGCTCATCATCTTGGTGGCATGATAAGGTCGATGTAGAGAGGCAGGCCTGTGAGTCATAGTGTCTGAAGGTGGAATTCCTCCCAAGACAACTGGTTGGTTGCGAATGACACCACAAGGTCATCCATGCCTGTGCCATTCTTTCCTCCTCTTCAGAGGCTTTGACTCGGGGTCCCCTCCGGGGAGCCTGGCTTCATATCAGCTCCTCCCCTGCTCTGCTTCCCCATGTCTGGCAACAATTGTCATTTTCATTCCTGCCTGAAAACACGGGTTGTCATGCCACACAGGAAAACAATGTGTCTTCTGCCAGATTCACTTAAAAAGACAAACATGGGGCTCCGTGGGAGAGCTGCCTGACACCTGCTGGGATCTGTTTTTCCAGGAGAACTTCAGTTCATCCAGGCCTGGAGACACCTGAGCGGTGTGCTCTGCTAGCAGTTATGGTCACATCACTGTGAAAAGGAGTATGTACCAGCCCCTTTACTCCAGCGGACTGATGGTCCACCTGGTAATAAAGACTGGAGTGCATCCCCCAGAGCTATTTGAATCATACCCACGGGAAGTCAACTCTGGGTGCCATGGAGTTACCTGGAGTGGGATAGGGTATAAGCTCCAGGTATGTGATGCAGGGGCTCTAGGGGAGAGTGGGATGGTCTTGGCCTCTGATACTGGGCCAAGCTGGCCCATCAGGTGGGCCTCCTAAGGGGGCGCTATGATTGCTGGGAGACTGAATGGCAAATTCCAGATTCTTCTCACCCCCAGCTTAGGCACCCCCTCCTACAATTTCCTGAGCTTGATCTAGGCACCCAGCATGTCTGCTGGGTGATAAAAAAGGCAGCTCAGTATTGCAAAAGGTGACTCCAGTTGAAATAATTAGAACAGAGGGAGGACTGATATTTAGAGGGCCTATAGTCTGTGGGGAAACCCCAAAATATCCTGAAGAAAAAGTAGGTCACTGGAGGATCTGCATCCTGTAACTACTGTGAGCCATGAGTGCACCTGACATGGAGCTGTATTTCCCTTTAAGAAGTGTCGTTTTTGTGTGTGTGATCTGGGTCTGTATTTTAATTTTTTTTAATTAAAAAAAAAGGGTATAATTGCTTTACAATGTTGTGTTAGTTTCTGCTATATGACAATGTGAATCAGCTGCAAATATACATATATCCCCTCCCTCTTGAGCCTCCCTCCCAGTCCCTCATCCCAGCCCGCTGGGTCATCACAGAGCACAGAGCTGAGCTCCCTGTGCTGGGCAGCAGCTTCCCACGAGCTGCCTGTTTCACACACGGTGGTGGCTCCATGTCAGTCCCATCTCCCCATCCATCCCAGCCTCCCCCCTCCAGCCCCATGTCCCCTTGCCCATCCTCCACATCTGTGACTCTATTCCTGCCCTGGAAATAGGGTCGCCTGCACTGTTTCTCTAGACTCTCCAAATATGCGTTAATATGCGGTGTTTGTTTTTCTCTTTCTGGCTCACTTTACTCTGTATGACAGACCCTCAGTTCATCCACACCACTACACATGACTCAGTTTCATTCTTCTTTATGGCTGAGTCATATTCCACTGTCCAGTTTTAATCGACACATTTGTTCTTTAAGTTACAATACCAACTGGAGGACATTTTAAGCCTCATGCCTGGCCCAAGAAACCACACTGGCATTGTTAAAATTCCAAGTATAAATGGAGTCTTACTGTGTTGGGCAAAGAGAATCATATTTTTCCCTATCATTTACCATTTGTTGTGTCAGGCGCTTACACTTACAGTGCTAACTGACAAGTATCATGTCACTGGGACCGCACATTATTCTATGAGGTCATTCACATTTCATTGGTGGCACAGAGTTGCCCAGGATGGCACAGAATATACGTGACTGGCCCCAGATTCAAGCTCACATCTAAAGAATCCAAACACAGTGTCCTTTAACTCTACCCTGTGCTGCTCTCTTGCTAGAACAAGCAAGCAGAGATTCGTCTGCAGCATCAGTTGCAGAGCTGGATGGAGTTTCTAGGGGGATCTTGGTTCTCTTTTTTTAATGTTAATCACTGTGTTGTGTCTGACTCTTTACAACCCCGTGGACTATAGACTGCCCGGTTCCTCTGCTCGGTTCCTTGAAATTTCCCAGGCAAGAATACTGGAGTGGGTTGACATTTCCTTCTCTAGGGGATCTTCTTGACACCAGGGACTGAAATAAAATGAAAAACAAACAAAAAAAGCATTTATAGGATGGGGAAGATCATGGAGCCGTTGATGAACGCCAGTCATAAATGTAAACAACTTCGTAAAGGGACTAAGTCCTTTGCATACAGTACTCTGTCTAATTGCTTAGGGCTTCCCTGATGGCTCAGCGGGTACAAAATTTGCAGGAGACACAGGAGATGCAGCTTCGATCCCTGGGTTGGGACAATCCCCTGGAGGAGGGCCCACTCTAGTATTCCTACCTGGAGAATCCCATGGACAGAGGAGCCCGGTGGGCTACAGTTCATAGGGCGCTAAGAGTCAAATATGATTGAGCAACTGCACACAGAGATCATAGGAAATTGTATTATTCCCATTTTATAGGTGAGAAAACTGAGGCATAAGTGGTAGCTGGCACAGGCTGGTGAACCTCAACAGAAGGCCGCAGAGCCGCCATCTCAACCCTCACCAACTGGATCTGAGCTGCCGTTCTGTTCCCCAATGCATCACAGTTGATCTTGTCACAGGCACATTCTACTCAAATCAGTTACTAAGACAACTGAGCAGACTTTATTGGTCTCCCGGGAATCCTGGCCATATGAATTTTACAGTAAAATGACAAGCATCCGCCGCTATCCCCAATGGGGAAGAAAGGACGATTAATAGATTTGCCATTTGCTGTACAGTTCCACTGTGAAGCTGGCTTGCCTGTTAGGGTGAGAGACATCTACCGATATCACAGAGGTCGGCTCCCTTGCTGGAAAGCATTGCCTTTGTTGGCTTGTGAAAAATGCACATGCTGCTTCTTTTCCTGATTTGTACAGCGAGCCTTCTGCCAAGAAGAACATCATAAAAAAATGACCAGCCTCGAAAACAGACGTGTCAGCGATGCTGCTTGATGCCTTGGCATTCTGAGACCTTCCTTCAGGTGTGATAAAGCTCAGTCCCGTGGAGGAGTCATCCCACCCCTTGCCCCTTTCCTGCGTTCCAGGAAGACTCTGAGACTATAGCTGTCTCCCCCCCTGAAGACAACTCCAGCTGTTACTGGTGGTCCAGTGGCTAAGACTCCATACTCACAATGCAGGAGACCCGGGTTCAATCCCTGGTCAGGGAACTAGATCTTGCGTGCCACAATTAAGACCCAGTGCAACCAAATAAATACATTTTTAAAAACCTATATAATTAACAAGGCTTCCCAGGGGGCACTAGTGGTGGAGAACCGCCTGCCAATGTAGGAGATGTAAGAGATGCAGGTTCAATCCCTGGGTTGGGAAGATCCCCTGGAGGAGGGGCATGGTCACCCATTCCAGTATTCTTGCCTCATGGACAGAGGAGCTTGAAGGGCTATGGTCCATAGGGTTGCAAAGAGTCGGACATGACTGAAGTGACTTAGCATGTATGCATAGATTTAACGTGTCATTGTCGAAAAACTAGAAAATAAAAATGGACTAAAAAATGTCTAATTTTGTCCACCAAAACCAAAAGCTGAACAAACTTTTGGGATATGACTTTTCAGTGACAAAATGCTGTGGATATTTTTCAAAGTCAATAATGAACTCTTCTATGACAATTGTAAATAGTCCCTTAGCATTCAGCCATACAGAGGAGCATCACAATCTCATGGGTGGTGGTTTATTTGCATTACCATTCCCCTGTTACTAGATATTTAAGTTGTTTCCATCTCAGTGGTATGATAAATAATACTTTATATCTACACAACTCTGTGCCGGTCTTAATTGTTTTCTGTACGAAAAATTCTAGAATCAGAGTTTCTAGGTTAGAGGGAATGTAATTCTTAAGATTTTGGTTTAATTTTTTTGTCAGAAATGTGCTGATTCATACATCTTTTGATTGCTAATTTCCCCTCACTTTGTATATCACAAGTATTATTTCTTGGTAGTGGAGAGTAGTTTTTGCCAAGTTAAAAGGTTGTATTTCATTGATTCCTACTGATGTTATTTATTTTTTTAATTTCCCCTATGTTTCACAGTGGGAATATCTTTAATATATGTTTGACTATGTTTGATAGTGACTTATTTTTATTCTTTAAAAGTATTTGAGACTTCCCTGGTGGCCCAGTGGTTAAGACTACACACTTCCAATGCAGAGGGCATGGGGCCGATCCTTGGTCGGGTAACTAAGATCCCACATACTATGCAGCATGGCCAAGAAAATTTTAAAAATTAAAAAAACAAATTCTGCGTATAGAGTTGATTGCTGTCACATCTGTCACACATCCATTTTTAAAAAAGCATTTGCCTGTTAATATTTTGACTCATAAATATCTTAAATTCAAATGCAGTCAGACTTTGGTGTATTTTCTTCTCTGTTTTGTCTCTTTGGCAATTTATAATTAAAAAAAGCAATTCCAGGGCACAGACTCTGAGCTTAGTATTGAGATCTGCTCAAACAGATCATTCCTATTCCCAGATGGTGCAAATATTGCTTTTTCTCTTCTTTTCTGGTTTCAATTTTGGTATTTTAGTCTTCAGTATACATGAAATTTATTGTGTTAGGTCAGGAGATAAGAATTTAATTCATTTTAAAGTGGTTAACTATTAAGTCCAACACAGCCTTTCCTCACGTTTATACAAATCCATCTTAATCTTATACCAAAGAATTATCTATGGAGGAAGGCCACATCTTTGGCGGCTGAGTGCACAGGCTGTTTAGATAAAGTGATAGTAAGGGAGGTTGTCCACTGAGAGGTGTGCAGGGCGAACCGCCTATGAACTTATGTCCGGAAATGATCCAGTAGTTTTGAGGCTATTTTGATAGTAGAGGAGCAAGTAGGGAAATCGAGATTTTGACTAGGAGTCTATCTTGTAAAATATTAAGTAACTGTTGATTATAAAAGAACATGAAGAGCTGGGCTAGGGCATCAGGTGAAGCTGGCCTCATGCAGGCTGCAGGGTCTCTGTTATTAAGTGGGCGCTTACTTCCACCAAAAGTCTGTGTTTCAGCGCTTTCCACGTTGTCCACAGTCCATCCTATGCGAAATTCCGAGGTGCTTATTCTGTCATTTTGCTCCCACTCTCACACCGTTCTGATTGTTAAATTTTCATGTTGCCTTTATTTTTTTTAATTCATCATCATGATGGGTTAATTTAATATACCTTTCCCAGGAAATGATGGTTCAGTCATGTTACCTTTAAATATCTAAATATCTAACAGTACAGACGTCCACCTGTACTTGTCATGTGTGTATGTACACATTAGTCTCAAGCGTTTAGGCTTTCAGAGGTATTTTAGTATTATGTTGTGAAATTAACAAATTTAGATTTTTGTTTGGAATTACATGACATTTATAGATTAGTTTGAAGATAACTGATTTTTGTTTTCCCATTTAGGGAGACAGTATGTATTCCTCATTTACCGTTTACTATGTACCTTGCTTCCCTGGTGGCTCAGACAGTTAAGGCTCTGCATACAATGCAGGAGACCGGGGTTTGATCCCTGGGACTGGAAGATCCCCTGGAGCAGGGAATGGCTATCCACTCCAGTATTCTTGCCTGAGAATTCCATAGACAGAGGAGCCTGGCAGGCTACAGTCCATGAAGTTGCAAAGAGTTGGACACGACTGAGCGACTAACACTATGTACCTTACTTAGTAAATATATGTTGTATTCTTTATGTAGATCCTACAAATTTTATTTTTACTAATTTAAAAAATTTTATTGATGTATAGTTGATTTGCAATGTTGTGTTAATTTCTGCTTCATGGCAAAGTGATTCAATTATACATATATATGTAGTCTTTTTCATATTCTTTTCCATTATGGAATATCACAGAATATTGAGTATAGTTCCCTGTGCTATACAGTAGGAACTTATTGTTTATGTCCATTTTAAAATAAGAGCGTCTATTTGTAATTATTTCATATTTTTCAAGTACAGTGGATATAAGTGCCTAGATTGGTAAATCAAGTAGCCAAAAACAACTTAGGAGGTTATGACTTCCCCAAAACTGAAACTTGGAAGTATCTCCCTGGCACTTTGGACTTCCCTGATAGCTCAGTTGGTAAAGAATCCGCCTGCAATGCAGGAGACCCTGGTTCGATTCCTGGGTCGGAAAGATCTGCTGGAGAAGGAATAGGCTACCCACTCCAGTATTCTTGGGCTTCTCTTGTGGCTCAGCTGGTAAACAACCCACCTGCAGTGCAGGAGGCCTGGTTCCATCCCTGGGCTGGGAAGATCCCCTGGAGAAGGGAAAGGCTACCCATTCCAGTATTCTGGCTTGAAGAATTCCATGGATTGTATAGTCCATGGGGTTGCAAGGAGTCAGACACGACTGAGGCCTTTATATATTTAAAGTTAATGTAAAAGTTCTTCATCTTTGACAAGAAAACTGACGAACCAGCCACCACGTAGTTGCGAATAAACCTATGAGGAAGGGGCTTACTAATCGATTTGGCAGTTGGATCAAAGTTGTCCAACACAGAGGTGTAGGGTGACCTGTGGATGCTCACATTCCAGATGACACCAGGGGGCGCCCACCTGTCTCTCTAAAACCAAGTGTCTGATGTTGAACCTCAGGCTCCTTTTTGCCTGGTGTCCAGCAGCTGAGTTTTAAAAACAAGCTAGAATGGAGCATTCCGGAAAGGTGTGTACCTCCAGGGCTGCTCCAGGGGCATCTGGCATGAGGGGCTCCACGCCTCACTGGCTTCTTGACCTTAGCAAGCATGCAGGTGAGTTGCTACCTGCCTGGATCTCAGGTGATCTTCTCTTCCAAAAGGGCGACCCTTCACCACTGCACACTGCAGACCTATTTGTTTCCTGGACATTTTACCCAAAAAATTAGCTTCTCGCTCGATTAGCTGTGATTTTGGGTTTCACCAGGGCAAGGTGTCCTATGCCGGATGGTAGATGTTAGTCTTGGCTATCCCCATAGAGACATAAAGAACGTGTCTTCTGGGTCAGTGAGGAAATCTGTGCAGAAAACAAATTGACCCCATAAAGATTTTATGGGCACATGGGTAGGAATCAGGTAAGGGTTATGCTGTGAGAGTCCCACATAGATGGATGGTTTGGATGGAAGTATAAAAACTGCACCGCAATTTTACTATCGGATTGGGTGAGATTCTCCAGCTAAGTAGATTGGTTTGAATTTGGTTTTGTTTGTTATTTCCCTGAGTCTCCTGTTGGATGACTTGCACACAGCATTTTTACACATATTGAGATGAGAAGGATAGGCAATCTTTTAAAAGTGAATAAATTTTTATATTGCTTATTTTATTAGGTGATTAAATTATGAATAACCTGATGAAAAAGCAAGTCTTTCTGGGTAATTACTGCCGAGAAGAATGACATAGATCCAACGTTGGCAAACTATGGTTTGTGGACCAAGTCTGACCTCCAATCAACACTGGAAACGAAGTTGGTAGGTCTTTTTAATTGTTGTTGTTTTAGTATAGTTGCTTTACAATAATGTGTCAGTTTCTGCTGTACAGCAAAGTGAGTCAGCCACTTGCATACATATACCCTGTCTTCCTTGGATTTCCTTCCCATTTTGTTCACCACAGAGCACTGTGTAGATTTCCTTGTGCTATACAGTTGGTTCTCATTAGTTACCTATTTTATACAAAAGTGTATATATATGTCAGTCTCCCAAGCCATCCTACCACTCCCCTTCCTTTCTTGGGACCCATACACTTGTTCTCTATGTCTGTGTCTCATATATGCAGTGGAATATTACTCAGCCGTAAAAGGGATGAAATTGTGCCATTTTCAGAGATGTGGAGGGACCCGGAGACCGTCATACAGAGGGACGTAAGTCAGAAAGAGAAAAACAAATATATAGTAATACATGCATGTAGAACCTAGAAAAATGGTCCTGAAGCGAGGTTTTATTGGAGCCCAGCTGCACCACTTGTTTGAGGAATGTTTGTGACTCTTTCTTGCTAGCACAGAAGACTTGAGTAGTGAAGAGAGATACTGTACATCCCTCAAAACCAGAAATATTTGCTCTCTTTTTTGTTACCGAAAAAAAAAAAAAGTTTCTCAATCCCTGACACAGGTCACTTTCCAGACAGCTGAAGTTACTATTCTGATAGTCCCTAGCTTTTCTCTATTTTGTGTAAAATCTCCTATGAGTTACCTTATTCATTTTGCATGTTGTTTATCCCTGAAGGTATCATGATGTGGCAACGTTCAAACTAGAAATTCTGTGCTGGGAGTTTTATTTGCCCAGAGTGGGCATGTGGTCGAAGATGTCCAAAAGTCAAAATGGTTTTGTCCCTGCTCTGGGGGTGGGGAGTGAGCAGTGCAGATAAAATGCTCTGGCCGCCCATACGTATCCACGAGGAGCAGATGGAAAACAATAGAGTCCGTGGCAATAGTCTGGGGGCATCTTTTCTTTAAAAGTGCCTTTGTGGAATGTTCCGCTTTTTTGTGGTTTTTGTGTTTCTGCTGTTGTTGTTTTGTTCTGTTGGCCAGGCCAGTTGTGGCATGAGGGACCTTTACCTGTGGCATGTGAATGCTGAGTTGTGGCATGCGGCGTCTAGTTCCCCGACCAGGGATTGAACCTGGGTCCCCTGCATTGGGAGTGTGGAGTCTTAGCCATTGGACAACCAGGGAAGTCCCTGGCTGCATCTCTGACTCAAGTCTTTCTAACAAAGAGTCGGGCATTCTTGCCAGGCTTTTTCCTTTTCACAAGCAGGTGGGAACTGCTCTCAGATTCAAAGTCTGTTACACACCGCAAAGTATTTGCTCTGCCCGGGAGCACAGTCTCCAGCTCTACCATGCAATATTTGTCAGCAGTTTGGTTGGAAGAGACAATAGCCAGGGAGAATTGTAGGAAAGAAATATAGGCCCCTGATGCATCTGGGCCAATTGGGCCAGCAGAGAGCAGGGTGCTCCCAGCACTGTGTGACGTTGTCACCATTTTTCACTGACATTCACTCTGAAGTCTGTTAAAGGATAGTTTGTGGACCAGTCCTGTGAACCTCATTGTTCAGGATAGCCTGGTGTGTTACATGGTTCAGTTCAGTTCATTTGCGACCCCATGAACTACAGCATTCCAGGCCTCCCTGTCTATCACCAACTCGCAGAGTTTACTCAAACTCATATCCTTTGAGTCAGTGATGCCATCTCATCCTCTGTCATCCCCTTCTCCTGCTGCCCTCAATCTTTCCCAGCATCAGGGTCTTTTCAAATGAGTCAGCTCTTCACATCAGGTGGCCAAAGTATTGGAGTTTCAGCTTTAGCATCACTCCTTCCAATGAACACGCAGGGCTGATCTCCTTTAGGATGGACTGGTTGGATCTCCTTGCAGTCCAAGGGACTCTCAAGAGTCTTCTCCAATACCACAGTTCAAAAGCATCAGTTCTTTGGCACTCAGCTTTCTTTATAGTCCAACTCTCACATCCATACATGACTACTGGAAAAACCATAGCCTTGACTAGACGGACATTTGTTGACAAAGTAATGTCTCTGCTTTTTAATATGCTGTCTAGGTTGGTCATAACTTTCCTTCCAAGGAGTAAGCATCTTTTAATTTCATGGCTGCAGTCACCATCTGCAGTGATTTTGGAGCCCCCCAAAATAAAGTCAGCCACAGTTTCTACTGTTTCCCCATCTATTCCCCATGAAGTGATGGGACCAGATGCTATGATCTTCCTTTTCTGAATGTTGAGCTTTAAGCCAACTTTTTCACTCTCCACTTTCACTTTCATCAAGAGGCTCTTTAGTTCCTCTTCACTTTCTGCCATAAGGGTGGTGTCATCTGCATATCTGAGGTTATTGATATTTCTCCTAGTAATCTTGATTCCAGCTTGTGCTTCTTCCAGCCAAGCATTTCTCATGATGTACTCTGCATAGAAGTTAAATAAGCAGGGTGACAATATTCAGCCTAGATGTACTCCTTTTCCTATTTGGAACCAATCTGTTGTTCCATGTCCAGTTCTAACTGTTGCTTCTTGACCTTCATACAGGTTTCTCAAGAGGCAGGTCAGGTGGTCTGGTATTCCCATCTCTCTCAGAATTTTCCACAGTTTATTGTGATCCACACAGTCAAATGCATTGGCATAGTCAATAAAGCAGAAATAGATGTTTTTCTGGAACTCTCTAGCTTTTTCCATGATCCAGTGGATGTTGGCAATTTGATCTCTGATTCCTTTGCCTTTTCTAAATCCAGCTTGAATATCTGGAAGCTCACAGTTCACGTACTATTGAAGCCTGGATTGGAGAATTTTGAGCATTACTTTACTAGCATGTGAGATGAGTGCAATTGTGCAGTAATTTGAGCATTCTTTTGCATTGCCCTTCTTTGGAACTGTAATGAAAACTGACCTTTTCCAGTCCTGTGGCCACTGCTGAGTTTTCCAAACTTGCTGGCATATTGAGTGCAGCACTTTCAGAGCATCATTTTTTAGGATTTGAAATAGCTCCACTGGAATTCCATCCTTTCCACTAGCTTTGTTCATAATGATACTTCCTAAAGCCCACTTGACTTCACATTCCAGGATGTCTGGCTCTAGGTGAGTAATCACACCATCGTGATTATCTGGGTTGTGAAGATCTTTTTTGTATAGTTCTTCTGTGTATTCTTGCCACTTCTTAATATCTTCTGCTTCTGTTAGGTCCGTACCATTTCTGTTCTTTATTGAGCCCATCTTTGCATGAAATGTTCCCTTGGTATCTCTAATTTTCTTGAAGAGATCTCTAGTCTTCCCCATTCTATTGTTTTCTTCTATTTCTTTGCTGAGGAAGTCTTATCTCTCCTTGCTATTCTTTGGAACTCTGCATTCAAATGGGTGTATCTTTCCTTTTCTCCTTTGCTTTTCACTCTCCTTCTTTTCACAGCTATTTGTAAGCCCTCCTCGGACAGCCATTTTGCTTTTTTGCATTTCTTTTCCATGGGGATGGTCTTGATTCCTGTCCCCTGTACAATGTCATGAACCTCTGTCCATAGTTCATCAGGCATTCTGTCTATCAGATCTAGTCCCTTAAATCTATTTCTCATTTCTACTGTATAATCATAAGGAATTTGATTTAGGTCATACCTGAGTGGTCTAGTGGTTTTCCCTACTTTCTTCAATTTAAGTCTGAATTTGGCAATAAGGAGTTCATGATCTGAGCCACAGTCAACTCCCGTCTTGTTTTTGCTGATGTATAGAATGGTTCAACTTCAGCTTTTTCAGCATTGCTGGTTGGGGCATAGACTTGGATTACCATGATATTGAATGGTTTGCCTTGGAAACGAGCAGAGATCATTCTATTGTTTTTGAGAGTGCATCCAAGTACTGCATTTTGGACTCTTTTGTTGACTATGATGGCTACTCCATTTCTTCTAAGGGATTCCTGCCCACAGTAGTAGATATAATGGTCATCTGAGTTAAATTCGCCCATTCCAGTCCATTTTAGTTCACTGATTCCTAGAATGTCGACGTTCACTCTTGCTATCTCTTGTTTGACCACTTCCAATTTGCCTTGATTCATGGACCTAACATTTCAGGTTCCTATGCAGTATTGCTCTTTACAGCATTGGACCTTGCTTCTATCACCAGTCACATCCGCAACTGGATGTGAGGATCCGTCCAGTTGCTTTTTGCTTTGGCTCCATCCCTTCATTCTTTCTGGAGTTATTTCTCTGCTGATCTCCAGTAGCATATTGGGCACCTACCAACCTGGGGAGTTCCTCTTTCAGTGTCCTATCTTTTTGCCTTTTCATACTGTTCATGGGGTTCTCAAGGCAAGAATACTGAAGTGGCTTGCCATTCCCTTCTCCAGTGGTGTTACATGGTAATACCCGCTTTAAGAAAACCACTGGGACAAAGAAGACCGATCTTCATACCAAGAAGTAGACATCTTTTAGCTGAGGGAGTTGTTTTCTTCTTCTAGACACTTTGAGTTGCATACCAGAGAAGACTCAATGTCTCCTGCTGGCTCTTACTATAGAACAGCCATGTCCAATACACGGGCAAGTTCAGTCTAACTTAATTCCTGCTTTACTTTGTCTCTACCTGTGTGTTACTCTCTCCCCTTCTAAAGTCCTCCTTTGCCTTGGAAAGTGAAAGTTGCTCTGTTGTGTCCAACTCTTTCCGACCCCATGGACTGTAGCCCACCAGGCTCCTCTGTCCATGAAATTCTCCAGGCAAGAATACTGGAGTGGGTTGCCGTTCCCTTCTCCAGGAGATCTTCCGGATCCAGGGATTGAACACAGATGTCCCGCATTACAGGCAGGTTCTTCACTGTCTGAGCCACCAGGGAAGCCCTTGTTTGCCTTGGAAAGTCTCCTTTAACCCCTTCTTGAGGCAAGGTGGGAGATAGATGAACAGCAAAAGTCAGATAAAACAGTAGCTACCAAACTCTGCTGCTCTTGCCTGTGTTATGCACAAGCGAATCTTCCACTTCTGTTCCCAGGTTTTTGAACATGTATGAGTTACTTTTCAGGATGCTGATCTAAAGTCAGAGAGCCAAACCACTTCCAACCTCTTCTCTTTGAAAACGGAGATTTACCAAAAAAAAAAAAAAAATCAGATTACAGCAGTAATTGACATTGTGGCAAAACATCAGAAATTACAGAAAAATGACTACGCTCAAATAAAACGACCTACAAGCCCACTACTCAGAGAAGTGTCTTGTTTCTAAAAGACATATCTAGATCTCATCTATAATCCATACCCTCCAGAAGCCAGCCTCCTCCAGAGCACTTTCCTTATAATTCTGGACCATATTAATCTTTGGGGCTTCCCTGATGGCTCAATTGCTAAAGAATCTGCCTGCAATGCAGGAGGCCCAGGTTCAGTCCCTGGGTTGGGAAGATCCCCTGAGGAAGAGAATGGCTGCCCACTCCAGTGTTCATGCCTGGAGAATTCCATGGACAGAGGAGCCTGGTGGGCTACAGTCCACGGGGATGCAAGGAGTCAGACTATTAATCTTTAGAGGGGAAAAAAACCCCACCAACTTGTCTTTCTCAAAGGGTCATTTTTCTGCCCCACTCTGCCACGAGTTGTTATCATATGATACCGTTAATAACGATTTTCAGTTTCATAATCCAAAAGGTAGGATCCAGTCTCTCGCTCAGGAGTTTTGGAGGCCCTGTTACCAGATGGCACAAGTGTGACCTCATTGTACGGTTCAGACTGAAAAGTGTGCATATATTCTTCTCAGAGACTTCAGAGACTATAACTGGTAAATAACTGTGTAGAGAATCCAGCAGATCCATAGAAGCACATTTCAAGTGAACATCAGTGCGTTGCACACAAGCAGGCATACACACCACGTTAGAACATCCTAGTCTGTGTAATTAACATGGGCCTGACTCTTGGCTGCTGGCCACACCGCAGGTGCCACCTTCGGCGTCTCACTCAAGCACTGAGCAAACGCTGTCTTTTCCTGTTTCAGGTCTGTCTGTCTGCCTGGCCCACGAGAGACAGCTGCCTGCCTCTGCAGCGATCTTTCAGCATTTTTATTCAGCTACACTTTTCAATGTTGTGTCAGATTCCCTTTGCAGACTTGAATCCTCCCACAGACAACATCAGGAATAAGTTGCCAGAAATGAAGACGAGGGAGCAGCAACCTTTGAGCAGTGGCAGCAGATCCAAACAGAGCAAACAGGATGCCCTTCTCCTTTCTCTCCTTTTTTCATCTCTCCGTCTTCTCGGCTCAGCTCTAGAACATGTCTGTACACACCGTCTGTGCCGGTCCACTAACACGCTTGCTTGGTGGCTCCCAGAAAACTCACCACTGGGGTTGTTTTGTTTTTGTTTTATTATTTAGAGGCCCAGGGAACACTCACTGCCGATATCCAAGATGAAACCGGTGTAAACATCTGTCGAGAGACTGTTTAAAATATTATTTGAAAAAGTCTCTTCAAGCAAAGGGTACCAGTTGTTTTGGAAAACGGCTCTGGAAACAGGGAACCCGAGGCAATCTGTGATCTCAGGGCACATCTGGGGACTTGATAAGGCAGAGAAGCTTCCAGAAGCCCATGCATAAAGTATGATTGCCTGCCACTCAGTAGAAAGGGGTCCTTGTTGGAAAGACTTCACTGGAGTGCGGAACAAAAGCACAGTCCAAACAACGTGAACCGTGTCATCCGTTAATGAGACAGATCTCGGTGGTGACCCTTGGATTTATTTTAAACACTCAATGTACAAAGCACATCTTTTCCTAAGTAGATTTTCCCTCTTCACTCTTCCTCTTCTGCCTCTTCAAAGAAAGAAAAGATAAGCTGGTGGGGTGGGGTGGGGGAAGAGCTAAGGTCTAGCTGGCGTCTTCATAACTATTTTTTGAAAGCCAGCCATTACATGAAATAACCTCTGAAGTTTCTTAGCCAAAAAGCCTCAAATGAGCTTCAAATATTGTTGAAGTCAGGCTGATCTGAAGCCTTAAGTCCTAAGAGGGTTTTGCCTGAAGCTAAGCATGAAGAAAAGTTGATATTAGGGATTTCTGAAATAGATACCAAGTAAAATCTTATTTTTATAAAAATTTCACTTTACCAACAAGGACTTACTGTATAGCACAGGGAACTGGACTCAGTATTTTATAATAACCTAAAAGGGAAAGAGGGCTTCCCAGGTACTTCAGTGGGTAAAGAATCTTCCTGTAATGCAGGAGATGCAGGAGAAGGGGGTTTGATCCCTGGGTCAGGAATCATGCCCTGGAGGAGGGCATGGCAACCCACTCCAGTATTCTTGCCTGGAGAATCCCATGGACAGAGGGGCCTAGCAGGATACAGTGCGTAGTGTCACAAAGAGTCAGACATGACTGAAGTGTCTGAGCAGGCATGCAAGCACCTAAGGGAAGGAATCTAAAAAGATTTAAACATATATAAGTAAGTTAATCACTTTGCTGTACACCTGAGATTAACACAACATGTAAATCAACTATAATTAAAAAAATCTTGCTTAGTACAAAACATATATTGAATTATTACCCTCAAAAACTTGTTTTAAAGAGTAATATAATCCATTGGTTCATATGGTTTGAGATCAGCTGTCTTAATGCATTAAATTTTTATTAGTCAATAAATAACTTGGTGGTCCAGTGGTTAGGACTTTGCCTTCCAATGCAGGGGGTACAGATTTGATCCCTGGCTGGGGAGCTGAGATCATGGGGAGCTGGGGAGCTGAGGCATGTGGGCATGCCTCATGGTCAAAAAACCAAAACATAAAACAGAAGCAATATTGTAACAAATTTAATAAACACACTAAAAAAATGGTCCATATAAAACAGACCTTAAAAGTAAATAAATAGGGAAAATTCAGGATTATAAATTTCTGAAACATGACCAGAAAAGTCAACCTCAGTATAAACCCAGGCTTTAAATATAAGGCATCATGTTACATGATGACCCTATACCATAATCTTAATAAATGAACTTATTAAGTCCCTTTTCCCTTAAAGACTTAATGAGTGAACCATGCATGTCCCAGTTCAGTTCAGTTCAGTTCAGTTGCTCAGTCATGTCTGACTCTTTGTGACCCCATGGACTGTAGTCTGCCAGGCTTCCTTGTCCATCACCAACTCCTGGAGCTTACTCAAACTCATGTCCATTGAGTCAGTGATGCCATCTAACCATCTCATCCTCTGTTGTCCTCTTCTCCTCCTGCCTTCAAACTTTCCCAGCATCAGGGTCTTTTCCAATGAGTCAGTTGTTCACATTAGGTTGCCAAAGTATTGGAGCTTCAGCTTCAGCATCAGTCCTTCCAATTAATAATCTTTGATTTCTTGAATGAATATTCTATTGATTTCCTTTAGGATGGATTGATTTGATCTCCTTGCAGTCCAAGGGACTCTCAAGAGTCTTCTCCAACACCACAGTTCAAAAGCATCAATTCTTAGGCACTCAGCTATCTTTATGGTCCAACTCTCACATCCATACACGACTACAGGAAAAACCATAGCTTTGACTAGATGGACCTTTGTCGCAAAGTAATGTCTCTGCTTTTTAATATGCTGTCTAGGTTGGTCATAACTTTCCTTCCAAAGAGTAACCATCTTTTAATTTCATGGCTGTAGTCACCGTCTGCAGTGATTTTGGAGCCCAAGAAAATAAAGTCTGTCACTGTTTCCACTGTTTCCCCATCTATTTCCCATGAAGTGATGGGAGCAGATGCCATGATCTTAGTTTTATGAATATTGAGTTTTAAGCCAGCTTTTTCACTCTCCTCTTTCACTTTCATCAAGAACCTCTATAGTTCCTCTTGACTTTCTGCCATAGGGGTGGTGTCATTTGCGTATCTGAAGTTAACTGATATTTCTCCTGGCAATCTTGATTCATGTCCCAAGAGGACACTATTGGTGGGTCTCTGGAAATGCAGTGGTGAGTCCAACAGGTACAAAGCCTGTGCTCGTGGAGTCCAGTATTTATTAGCAGTGATAGGTAATGAAGAGTTAACAAGTAGGCAAATTGTTGATGGTGATAACGTCTAAAATAGTAACAACTGGATGTAAGAAATGGATGTTGACAGAAGGTGATGCCTGCTTATTGCATGTGACCAAGAAAGGTGTGCTTCTTTGCAGAATCAACATTTATGCAGAGATCTTAAGGATGAGAGGGACCCACCATGTGCATGGACAGGGAGTGAAGAGGAAGATTGTAAGGGATGGAAGAGTGTGTGTGTGCATACTGTGTGTATAGAGGCACTGGTTTGGAAAGAGTTAAACTGGGTTGAGCATATGCATGGTGGCAAAACTGAAGTGACCCCTTGTGGCTGAGGGCAAAGAGCAGAGAGGCTTGAGATAAGCTTGAACAATCAGTCAGGACCCTGGACCAGCGAAGAAGCTACTGCTAGAAGAATGATATAGCTGTTCTTATATGCAAAGCAGAAATAGAGACACAGAGGTAGAGATCAAAATATATGGATGCCAAGGGGTAATAGAGGGGTTAGGATGAATTGGGAAATTGGGATTGACATATACACTACTGATACTATGTATAAAATAGATAGCTAATGAGAACTTTCTGTGTTGCACAGGAAACTCTACTCAGTGCTCTATGGGTGACCTAAATGGGAAGAAAATCCAAAAAAGAGGGGATATGTGTATATGTATAACTGATTCATTTTGCTGTACAGTAGAAGCACAACATTGTAAAGCAGCTATACTCCAATAAAAATTAATTTTTTTAAAAAAAGAAGCTACTGCAATAATCTAATGGAAAAGAGAAGGTGACTTAAAGAGGTGATGGACACATACAGAAGTGGGCAGATTCCAGACACGTGTTGAAGGGAGAGCTGTCAGGAGTTGCTAATGGATTGGAGATGGGAGAGGAGGGAAGGAGAGAAATGAGGTGTGCTACTCAAATGCGGAGAACCCAACCTCTGCTGAGGTGGGGGAGAATGTTGGATGCACCATTCGGGAGCAGGAGGTAGCATCAAGAGTTCCCTTGTGAACACAGTGTGTGCACACTGAAATAGTGTGGAGTTTAGGAGTCTGGAGTTCAGAGAGAAAGTTGAGGTTGGAGATGAAGCTGTGAGAGTCATCAACCTCAATAAACATATATAAAATGATGAGAGGAGATGCGTTCCCCTGGAGAAATAACAGATTGGAGACAGAAGATCCAAGAGGGGATGGAGGAAACCCTTAATTCTATGACCTCAGCCTGGGGCTTGGTGTTTTGGCATGGGGCGGGGGCAGATAGGAGGAGAAAAATGAGAGTGTGTGATGTCATGGAAACCAGGAGAGTGGAGCATCTCAGGAAGACAGCTGGGTACTTCAGCGAGGTTAAGAGAGGGGAGGATGGGAAGGTGGTTGCTGGCTTTGTGAAAATGCATGTCAAGGTGACCTTGGCCAGAGCAGGATTGGTGGAGTGTGGGAAGCAGAACCCGGAGTGGTTGTGGGTTGAAGAACACATGCGAGGTTAGAGTGAGGACAGTGTGTGTATATAGCTATTATTATTAGTTGTGGCAAATATGCATGATGTGAATTTTTCCATCTTAACCGTGTGCAAGAGCACAGTTCAAAGGCATTAAGTTTGTCCACCGTGCTGAGCAACCGTCACCACCATCACCCATCTACAGAACTCCATTTTCATCTTCGCAAACTGAAATTCTGCACCAATTAAGCCCTACTTCTCCCATGCTTTCTCCACCCAGCCCCAGGCAATCATTTTTCTACTTTCTGATTCTGTGCATTTGAGTGGAATTCAGCCAGTATTTGGCTTTTTGTGACTGGCTTACTTCCCTTGGCGTATCGGCCTCAACGTTTCATCCATGTCATAGCCTATGTCAAATTAGCATGTATCAAAATCGCACATTTTCTTTATCTGTGCTTCCATCGATGGACACCTGAGTTGTTTCCACCCCTTGGCTGCTGTGAACCTGAACCACGCTCTGGGCTCTCTGATGGAGGGACGAGAGGGTGAGAGCTAGAGGGGGTACAAAGTCAAGGAGAAGGCTTTGTTTTGATTGTGGTGTTGTTCTTCCCTAAGCTGAGAGAAACCAGGGGATGCTGTGTGCCTTTGGCAGTGATTCTGTGGAGAGGAAGAGGCAAATGCTGAGCAGAAAGGGGAGGGCGACTGATGAAGGGGGAGGGGAAGAGCTCAGACTCTAATGGCACGTGGGCAGTTGGACCCCTTTCATCTGTCGAGAAGGAGGAAGACTTGGCTTCACAGGCAGGTGCTTCAGTGGTTTTGGCAATAGTAGTAAAAGGACAGCTCCTGCAAATGGCTTCAGTTTTCTCCGTGAAGGAGGAAGCAAGCCTATCAGCTGGGAGTTGAAAGGAGAAGAGAAGGTAGAGGATTAGAGAAGAGAGAAGACCTGAAATGATCACCTTTAAGGAATGTCTTTCCTTCTCAGTTGCACCTTAGAATCACCTGCAGGACTTTCCAAATATTTTCATGCCTGCTCCCTGTTCCCTATCTGATCACAATTTAATTGGTCTTGGGTGGGTCCGGGGTATCCATAGTTTTAACTATAGTTTAGTTAAAAACAAAGTAATTTTAACCTAGAGTTTAAAGTTAGTATAACTTTAAATGAGTTATACCCCCTCATGTACTACCTGGGTTGAGAACAGTTTTAGAAGAAAACTAATAGGATTGCTGAGAGAGTCAGACCCTCATTTGAGATTTGTAACCATAAATTTCAAATGAGATGAATTTGTACAGGTTACACATGTGGGTTTGTGCATGTGTGTGTGTGTGTGTGTGTGTTTCTAGCTTAATAAGTTAAACTGCTTCTCAGCCTGTTTTCTTTTTAAGCTCACACGCTTGAGTCCATCAGTTTCTCATTGATGATTTCTAGCAATAATGGGAATAGCCACTGTCGCCACGTGCCAGGCACAGTTCTGAACATCTTAGTTCCCTTCATTTGTTCAGCCTCACAATACTGACATCTCCATTTCACAAAGAAGCAATGATGCACAAAGATAAAATCAGGCAGCTGCCACTATTCACATAGTTAATTAATGTAGGATACACAGTGGGACCTGAGACCAGGAAACTTCGACCAAGAGCCTGTCCCCTTGACCATGGCACCATGCCACTTCTGTGCGTGTAAGCGAAAAGCCCTCGTTCCAGCCCTGCCCTTCCTGTGACATGAAACAGAGATGAAGCCAGTTGTTGGCGGATACCTCACCAGCTTTGAAGAAATACTTTTGATAAACCTTCTTGTTTATCACATACTCTGAGGATGTGAGGAGCAGAACAAGAATTGCAATGTAAGATCTTAAATGAAAAGTCTGAAGACGTGTGGAATTAGACCCTGAGGTTTCATCATGAGGAGCTGTTTTGACATCTGCTGCCAACACCCGGGCTGGCTGGGCAGATGCCTCCCGAGTTTTCCATCGTGGATCTCTGCAGTAGGGGTAGCACTTGCACTTCTGTGGTGCTGCGACTCTGGAGGAAGGCCCCTGATTTTCCACGTGCAACCCTGGAGGGGAGGATGGAGACCTGGAAGCTTCTTCATGCTGAAGACCTGGGATGAGGTCACAGCATTTACAAATCTGTATTTGGAGAGGATCCCCTCTCAGTTGGAACTTTGTTTCAGATGAAGATGGGAGGGATGGGGGCTCCTAAAGACTAAACAGAGAGCTCTGGCCAAGGAACGTTTCAGAGCGCACAGCCAGAGCAGATGGTCACAATATCTTCCCTTAATTGCCATATCCAGTATAAAATAAAAAACATAATAAAAGTTCTTAAAAGAACTTATATTTATATTAACAAGAAATTCACAGGAGAAATACTAGAAGAATGCTTTGCACTTAGGTGATTCATAAATATTTGTCGAACAAACGAAATAAAATTCATTAATGAACATATAGTAAAATATCCAGCCTCAGTGATCAAAGAAATGCCTATATAATACCATTTTCCTCCTCTTAGAAAATTAAGAAAAATACATAATATAAAATAATGCATGTTTCTTTGAAAAGGGAAAGGAAAAAGTTACTCTGATATAGTTACTACATAATTTCTGGAAATAAATCCAGTGATACGCATCAAAAATCTCAAAAGTATATAGACCATTTTGTCCAGCCATTTCATTAATAGGAATAGATCCCAAGAAAATAATTGACCATGTTCTCTGTAAGATATTGAGAACAGCAAAAAATTGGGAACAGCTTCAGTGTCTAGCAATAGCAGATTTGTCAAACAAAATACAGAGCTCCAAGCAATGGAACTTTACCATCCAGTCTTTTACAATGCATAATATAGATAATTTAAAAATTTATACAGATTAGGTGAAAAAAATGCAGATTGAAAAGAGCATAGTAGAATACAATTCTCTGGTTTAGTTATATTAATTATCTGGATGGAAAGTAATCTGGAAGGCTAGATAATAAAAGGTTATCTTTGGTAAGATTGTTGGCATTTTTATTTGCTTTTTCGATTAATTCATATTCTCTAATTTGTCCATAATCTACGTATATTGTTGGAATACTAAAAATTGCTTAGAATGAAAAATGAAAGTGAAATACATTTTGTCAGTTTCCATATGGACTTGATTCAATTTATAAGGTATAAACAAACAGTTTCAAAGTTAGACATGTAAGGTTAACAAAGAACAAAACTCACTACAAAAAGTAGAAGCATGAGCAGTTAGTGGGTGTGCGAGGTGAGCTAGGTAATTGGGTGCTGCATTTATTTATCTGTGAGTTTCTTGGTAGCAAGGGCAAAAAGAAGAACCCAGAAGGTGAGACCATTTTTATTTGCGTGAAAGGAAGGCAAACAGATTCACCTGAAGGGTTTATTCCTCGGGGCTCAAAGGTGGGAGAGGATGTATTCTGTGTGAAGAGCACAAATAAGGCAGTGGTGCTTTATCACATAGATCATCAAAACCTCCTTCAAGGAGGTGATTTCCGAATAGAGCTTTCTTTAAAAACAGTGTGTAATGTTAAGTTGTACTTTGAAATCACTGAGTGCCCAAATTGAATGAGAGTCATCTCAGGGGATCAAACTCTATTACAGAGGAAGAAACCGAGGGTCAGAGTGGTGACGTATTATAATTTGCTCAGTGAGCATAGGGGGACTAGGATTCCTATCTCTTGATTCCTAGCTCAGGGCTGTTTGTACCAAATTCCAAAGTCTCCATCCTCTGTGCCTCTGGTCTGTCTGTTCCTTCGGGACTGGACGGGCTGTTACCAGCCATGTGTCAGCTGTGTTTGTGTATGACCCACCCTCTGGAATAGGATCGTCTCTAAGCAGAAATCTCTTCCTTCGCTGGTACCTCCTTCACAGGGCTCTGCCCAGAGGGGGCCCTGGGATGGGATCCTGCACAAGATGGAAGTGTCGGAACATAGTTTTGCTTTTTTGTAACCTGCTTGTACATAGCTTTGGGCTTCCCTGGTGGCTCAGACAATAAAGAATCTGCCTGCCATGCGGGAGACCCAGGTTCGATCCCTGGGTCGAGAAGATTCCCTGGAAAAGGGACTGGCTACCCACTCCAGTATTCTTGCCTGGAGAATCCCATGGACAGAGGAGCCTGGCGGGCTACAGTCCACGGGGTCACAAAGAGTCGGACACGACTGAGCGGCTTTCACTTTCTTTCACTTTGAATGTTTAGGTAACATTAACAGGTGACAGTAACAGGCACAGCAATACGAGTTGCACTGTTACTGAGTTTCTTGCTAAAAACCAGGCAGGCTCCTAAGACCTGTTCATACGTACACCCTCTCATTTTATGGTCACAGCTGCATGGTAGGCCTTGCTGGTCCTACCTCCATTTAACCGGTGAGAACACGGAGGCACAGAGCAGGAGGCAACATGTCTAGAAGATGACACAACTGCGGTGTGAACCCAGGTGGAATATTCGAGATCCCCAGCGTCAGCTACCAACCACACTGACTCTCCATCAGTAGCGAGAATGATGGCGCCTTATCATCTGGTGAGACGGTTCACGGTCCACGCACTGGGCGGGGTGAATGCTAACATACAATGCTTTCCACACTTGATTTGGAGACAGACGTGAGTTATGTACCCCAGTCCAAGACAGCTGGCAAGTGGTGAGACTCAGATGGAAACCCACCTCTCCTAAACGCCTACCCTGTTTTTTGCTGTGTCCTCCACAGCAAACAGGGTCCCGCAACAGGACACGTTCTGAATCTCTGCATGCGAGCCGGATGAACAAGGATTTAACTCACCTCGTGGATGGAGCCTGGGATCTGTGGCTTAAGCATTACCAAGACAGCCACAGAGATATGAGAAACTTCCATCACTGTGGGCCTACCCCATCACTAGGCAAGGTCGACTGTATGGCTGTTTCTGCATTTTGAGGCCTGGGAAAATTCTTGTCCAACCTAG
Organism: Ovis canadensis; assembly: GCF_042477335.2. Taxonomy (NCBI): domain Eukaryota; kingdom Metazoa; phylum Chordata; class Mammalia; order Artiodactyla; family Bovidae; genus Ovis; species Ovis canadensis. The sequence goes on along the minus strand of NC_091255.1, from coordinate 38,726,590 downwards.
AAGGCCTTCGATTGAAGCAAGGATAGAATCTGATTCGTTTCTTCCCCACTCAGGCCTCACTGAGCACTCAGGCACTCCATGGAGCTATGAACAGATCGCTCTGTGGTGTCCTATTGGGGGAACTAGGGGAAAGCATCAGGGAGGGCTTCCTGGAGATGGTGACGTCTAAACCTGTGATACCAAGGAAGAGTCAGAGGCATGAGCTCTGGGAAGGGGGCAGCGAGCGACGTGAAGAGGGACGCTTCCCAGGCTGGGAAGATGCCAAGTTACTGGTATCCCTGGAGGGTTCCAGTCCGTACAGAGCTTCAGACACACAGGGGGTACTACCCTCCCCTCACCTCCCACCTCAAGTCTGCTACTTAAAGCTCCTCTCCCCAAGGCGTAAGTGGTCAGTAGAACGCCACACTTTCCTCCTCCCAGGACAGTTGGCACAGAGCATCCCTCCCACATAGAGCTATGTGATCCTGTCATCCTTCCCCTGACACCTCAGCTTTCTTTCTTCTACCCCAGGGTGGGACACCCCCTGTTGGACTCACCCCATTCCATCCAGGGAGAGTCTGCCCTGTGCCTCTCACTGTCAGTGTGCTTGCCCTGGTCTCTCTCAGATTCTGGATGATCTTAAGGGGAGGGAGTTGCCAGGCCAAGCAGAACTGCAGAGGATGTGAGTGAGGACTCTTTGCTACCCAGTAAACAGCTCTCCAGGTGGCTCAGTGGTAAAGAACCCACCTGCCAGTGCAGGAGATGCAGGTTCGATCCCTGGGATGGGAAGATCCCCTGGAGAAGGAAATGGCAACCCGCTCCAGTATTCTTGCCTGGAGAATCCCGTGGACAGAGGAGCCTGGTAGGCTACAGTCCATGGGGTTGCAGAGTCGGACAGGACTGAGCGCTCAAGCACAAACAGCTCTCTGTGGTTCTGGCAGGGTGCTGGTTCTGACTCTACCCCCAGGAAACAAAGGAACCTGGGACATTACTCTGAGGTTCCATGTCCCGTCTGCATGGTCACTGCTTTGAGAAGTCAGGGGAGGTCGAAAATGCTTTGTAGATGGTAAAGTCCATCGTGCAGGTATGAACCCTGTGCAGTGCTGTGGTTGGCCATGAGTGTGTGCTTTTTGAGGGCGTCACCCTCAGTCTGGCCTCCCCATCCCAGGATTGCTAACAGGCTTGGGGTGAAGTCTGAGGAGCAGGCTCTCCTGACAATATCTGAGCAACTTCTGCCTATGCCCACAGTCTGTATAAACCTCCAGCTAAAGAACTGGGTTTTCTAAAGAAGAGTGGATATATATATATATATATATATATATATCTGATTCATTTTGCTGTACAGCAGAAGCTAACACCACATTGTAAATCAACTCTGCTCCAATAAAAATGAACTAAAAAACAACTGTTTAAAAATAAATCATCGAAAAGAAAAAAAGAATTGGGTTTTCACACCCTGCTTTGAGCCGGAGGGTCTGAGACTGGGGTTGTGTAGGCGTGGTGTCTGCATCCACTCCGCCCGGCCCACCTTCGAGACTCAATCAATGCTTGATGCCAGCAAACCTTCCTGGGAGGATTTTAACACGGCATTATTATCCCATTCAGGTATAAAATCTTGTCCCCAAAGCTCATTATTCCTATAAATGAGAATGATTGATTTAGACTCTTTTAATGTAATACTCAGACAAATGAGTGCTTTGCTGAAACTTAATAAATATGATCACCTGGAAAGGAAATTCCCTCCTGAAAGGCAAGGAGCCAGACAGACTGCAGGAGAGACAGTAGGAGAGAAAGCCTTGAGGGAAAGGTTCAGGTCTCTCCCCGCCCTCCGTCCATCCCTCCCCCCTTCCCTCCCTCTCATGTGTGGTTGACAGATGGGGAGAGAACAGTAAGGGGACTGGGGGTGGGCACGTGGTGTCTGAAGCCTGAGTCAGGGAGGTGAGAGGATGTATTGACTCATCTGCCCCATTTTTCATCCAGTCGCCTAGACCAAAATCTTAGGGTCAACCTTGGCTCTTCTCCTTCCTTCACACCTCATATCCACTTTTTCAAACAAATTGTCAGCTCCAGGTATAAATGCAGCCCGTTTGGGGGAGGGTCAGCATCCTCCTGTGGTTTCCCCTTGTGTACAGAACGACACCCAGACTCTCTCTGGGGCTCTGTGTTCCTTTCTGAACCCAGCTCTCTTCTCTCATCCATACCTCCAGCCCAACGAGCCCCATTTTTATTCTTCAAGCACAGCAAGTCCATTCCCACCTCAAAGCGTTTATCCAGTGGTGTACTTCTGCCTGGAATTGTCAAGGCTAACTCTTCCCCATCATTCTAAAAACACGTGTTTCTTCCTTGGGCGGGGCAGTGTTTTTTTGATCTCCTATCTAAAGCGTGTACCGACTGTCCCTCTTTTGTATCCAATTGCCTTATGACCCTTATCATAGTTCACATCTGTCTTATTTACATGCTTAGTCATTGATGGTTTCTTTTTTGGAAGATAAACTTTGGAAGGAAGAGACCATTTTGGCCTTGTTCATGTTAGTATCACTAGTAACTAAAAGAGTGCCTGGTGTATCGAAGGGAACTCAATATTTAATGGATGAGTAAGAAGGAAGCCATAAGATCGCACAGCCAAAGAGGCAGCGGAGAAAGATGCTGTGTGATCATCTCGTACATGGCACCCACCTGTGAGTACCACCTGAGGGCTGTGGCCAAGGAGCCTCACTTGGCAGGGTGTACATCGCGATGTCCAGAAGGGCTGGCTCAACCCCGGTGGACCAAGGTCAGGGATGCTGGCTTCAGTCCTTTACAACAGACCACATCAAAACTTGGAGTAGGTCTCCTAAATGGATCAAATTCTCTTTGGGCTTCTGTGACCAGGGTGGAAAGGGCAGGGGAAGAGGGAGGGACAGCCTCCTCATGACATCTGGAAGGGCAATTTCTCAAGGTCAGATTTTGCAGAAGCATTTAAAGCTTCTACTCAAGACCCGGGGCCAGGGAGCTTCCACGGACACCAGGAGACTCAGTCTGCTCACAGCTGCCTCATTCCTGAAATTGAGATTTCACACAGAATGCTCTGGATCAGAACAGTTCACCTGCAAGGCTTGTGAGGTCAGCCTGCCACTCTTCCTCCTCATATGTGAGCCTCTTCTCACCTGCTGACCTTCAACAGAGGGTTGAGAGGTTCAGGGACCCTTCCAAGGTCGATGGAAAGTTTTATCCACCCCGCTGCCTTTCGGTAATAGCTCAAGCTTCCATCCCAGATAAATGAACATCTCCCTTCGGTTTAAAAATCGCCAGAAGGCGTTGCGTTCTTTTGGTTCTGTTTTTATTACATCGTGAACATCAGTACAAGGTTAAATACACACAGAGAGAGACATCAGAAGGCTGCAGAGAGAGTACACATTAACATACTTGTACACAGAGAGACCGACAGAGTACGCACATACATGGAGAACAGAGAGATCCCAGCCGCCGGAGAGCTGGCTACATCTGGGGTGCATTCCTACACAGAGATACAGAGAGCAGATTCGGTTGATTAACGTCATCAATTAAAATCCAGCCATTTGTGTTACAGTTGACAATGACAGTGGTATACAAAGCCTTATTACATCTCCGAAGCCTCAAAGAGCTTACCAGAAGCATCTCAGAGGCCAGGCTCTGAGGGGAGGAAAGAAGCCAGTGGTGACCACAGAGATAATGAGGGGAAGAAAACGGACCATCAGTCGCAGGAGCCACGGGGCAAGACAGCGGGGACATTGGAGGCACACTCTTCAAGAACCTTGGTGCATTGAGACAATCGAAGGCCCTCCTCCACCTAGAGCCTCAGCCCCAGCTCCACCTCCATTCTCCAGAGGTTGAAAATGGCCCCATAGGAGCCTGTTTCTGCTTTGTTCACATTACATTTGGTGACTAAGTTTCCAGAGCTGAATACAAGGCAAAGGGCATCGCTCCTGCATGGTGAGAACTGCCATCAAAACCTCCAGCTGTCAGCCTTGGGGTCTGGCCCTGCCTGTGCCGCTGACCAGCTGGGTGATCTGGACAAGTCACTTAACCTCTCTGAGTCTCAGTGTCTTCACTTATGACATAATGGTCCTGGCTAGTTGCCCTCTAGACTCCTGCCAGCTCTTACACAGGGAAATTCAGGGGACTTTTAATAGCATCTTTTTCTTTATCAACTTTTTATTTTGTACTAGGGTATAGCAGATAAAGAATGGTATGATAGTTTCAGCTGAACAGCAAAGGGACTCAGCCATAAATATACACGTATCCATTCTCCTCTAAAATACCCTCCCATCCAGGCTGCCACATAACCTTGAGCAGAGTTCCCTGTGCATAATAGCACCTCTTTCTGAAGAAATAAAACAAACAGGAAATGATTGAAAGAAGGTAATCGATATTCCCAGACACCCCCCTACCCACACCCCACTGTCACCCCCAGAGACCAGACCCAAAGCCAGCAACCAGACACCTTGAGACCTGGCTCTGTGCCCAAAGCCATCACAAGGCATTCAGGGCAGACTTCTCAGAATTAGGAGCCACAAGTGCCTCCTCCTCAAAGGCAAAGGTGACATCACATTTGCTTTATAGACTCCAGCCCCCAACCTGGTGCCCAGCTCGTAGAAGATGCGTTTAGTCTTAGCCTCCTACGGCTTTATATGTCAGAGCAATTGGACTGAAGTTCCGCAAGGTTCGAGTCCAAATATTTCAGCCTCTTCCTTTGTTTCTGAGGCTCAACTAGAGGGACTTCAAAACACCAAAGTGGAAACTAGGAAAAATGAAGTGATGGGTATCAAGGAACTGGCCACTGCCTGGCACAGCAGTGGCCGGGGAACATGGCAATTCCTCCGTCATCTCTGCCTATCCCTCTCTTTTCCTCTCCTTTTCCACCATCAGGAGAGGGAATAAGACCCCTTATGTTCTTATCCCCTGTCTGCAAGTTACCACTGAGCCTTGGAAGGGTCTGAGACAGGAGACTCTGTTCTCTGACTGTCTCTAGGTGGCCATTGTGATCACTCTGTCGGTTTTCTCGGTTGCCCAGTACTCAAGAAGCACCCACCTTGGGACCATCTGAATTCTCTTCGCTGCTTGGAGGAGTCGCTTCACCTCCCTGAGCCCGAATCCTTTTGTCTGTACTAGGCTGGCTGGAGAATGCAGTGAAGTGACGGACCTGATGTGCTCAGCACTGAGCCTGGCAGAGTCACTCAATAAACCCTAGTTAGTTTCACTTCCTTGTCATCATTACTGTCACGAAGGGGCAAGAGGGTTGGGGGAGGGTGGATGTGGCAGTGACGCTGCCCTGCTGCCACAAGCGTACCCTGTGGGCCTCCGGGGCTTTGGCTGCAAACAGCTGGGGCTGCACCCTGAGCCGCAGCGACACACAGCTGGCTTCCTAAGGATGCATAATTAACATCCAGCCAGCGGAAGCTTCTCTTCTAAAGAGAAGGGCAGAGACACAAACCCCAGGGTCCACCCTGGAGCAGGAGGTCCACAGGGCCTAGAATTCATTGCCTCCCTGAACTGGGAGGAAATGGAGGACCCTGGGAAGAGGTGGTGGGGGCAGCATCGTTGTCCAAGGTGTTGGCGGAGAGCCCTGGCAGAAAGGGCTGCCCAAGAAGTGGGCGAGGAGTATCACTGTCCCTTCTTTTAGGACCTTTCATCCCCTACAGCACTTTTGCATGTACCCTACCGCCTACCACCCCCCCCTCCACAATACACACATACATGTCTTTCAGCTTCACCCCCCAACCAGGTCCTACAGGGTCTCCTTCTCTAGGCAATGACAGGCTCCAAATAGCTCTCTGCCTTAGCAAGACATCCCTCAGCTATTTAGTGCCTTAGGACAGGCTCATTTGTGCTATGGTGCTAATGTGCACTAAGGTTGCGTGTCTACGAGCAATGCCTCACATTAGTCCCTGTTAAATAGTGGCTACAAACATGTGCAGCATGTCTCTGGAGGCTGAGACCGAGGCAGAGCGTTGAGTCATTGGTCCAGGCAGTATTGACCAAGGGAATCTGACTGAACGCCTGACGCAGGCACTCTTTACCTCCTGCCCAGATTGCATTCTGAAGTGGCCTGAAAGCCCCTTGCAGGAGGTCTCCAAAGAGATGGTCTGGAAAAGCAGCCTGGTCAAGCCCCATCATATTTAGGGATAGAAGCAAGCTGTGAGGTCGCACAACTCCAGGGGGCGCCCTTCACACTGCTGCCTCAGTGCGTGGAACCGGTTGGCTGCAGCAGTGCTGGGCACAGCCTGTGTGCTCATATTCAGCAGCCCTGGATGGAGGAGTTCTGGAACAGTGGTCAACCAGCCAACTTTTATAGGTGACGAAACTGAGGCACAAAGGTCAACTGACCTGCCCACAATTCCCTCCTCAGGTGAGACCCCCCCATACCCAACCCAAGACATATTTTATACCACACTTTCCCTGGTTTGCTCTGAAGACCAGCCCTTCCCTCGTACAGAACAAAGATGTATCCATAGGTCACCACTGGCCCAGACATGTTTATGTACACATAGACACACATATATATAAGATATATCCAAAATGGTAGCCATGAAGCACACATGGCAATTTAAATTTAAATTAATTCAAATGAAATTTAAAATTTCATTTTCTGTGTTATACCAGCGATATTTGAAGTATTCAGTAGCTATATGTGGCTTGTGGCTACCATATTGGGAATTTCCATGATCTCAGAAAGTTCTGCTGGGTCGGCTATAGATTATACTGGGTCCACAAAGAGACTGGGAGGTGGGGCAGAAAGAGTTGTGGTTTTCCTGTTTATCTGTGTTTCATTCATTGCCCAGGGTGCCAAACACGGTGGTAGCACTTCGCCTGCCTGACCTCATTCATTCTTCACAAGCTCTGTGATGTAGGTGTTTTCACAAATCCCTTTTTACAGTTGAACTCAACAAGGTTAAGTAACTCGCCATGATCACACAGCCCATAAATGATGAGCCAAGGCTCTGACTCAAGTCTGTTTGATTTCAGAGGCCAGGTACTTAAATACTAATCTCTCCTGTTTCCAGTGGATAGAAAAGGATATAGACCCAAATGCTGCTATTAAAGGCAAGCAAACAGATGCTATTTGCACGATGGCAAAGACAAGGAAGGGGCTCAGAACCAATTACAGGAATTAATGAGGCTTGTTGGGTCCTAGAAGAGAAGACCAAGGGGTGAGTTCATCCTGTCCTCTAAGAACGGGAGACGGCCATGCAGGCAGTAGCCCTCCGTGGGTACCAAAAGCCAGGTGTGGAAAACACAGCTCACCCAGTGCAGCTCAACCTATGACCTGCAGGGAGAGAGACCAGGTGGTGAAGTGTCCGGGGAGAAGTCAGCCCCCCAAGGTCACAGGGCTCCAAAGTGGTGAACCCTGAGGCTCGTGCTGGGTGATTAACACCCAGAACCACCTCGACCTTGGACCAGACAGCATCATCCTGGGGCTTGGGTTTCCCGCAGCTAGAGCCCCGCAAAGTGGCCACAGGCAGCCGCTTGTCCCACTTGCCTGAAACTTTCCTGGTTTAACCTTGAATTTCTCACCTCCCAGGAACCCCACATTCCTGGGAAGACTCAGAATGGCTGGTCACCCTCATCAGAAGGTAAATCATCCTCCCATGGTCCTTGGTTTGACTGCATATCGGATGCTTTGAACAATATTAATGACTGACTCCCGACTCCAGACATTTTGATTTAATTGGTCTAGACGTCAGCCTGAGAACTGAGCCTTTTAAAAGCTTCCCAGGTGATTCTAATGCACAGTTGCGGTAGAGAGCCACCAGCTTAGCCTGAGGAATCTGGCCTGATCCTGTTGCCGGGTTAACCTATCGCGGCTCAGCTCTGTCCCTATCCCCTGTGGCGTTGTGATTTATAAGAAATATACATTTCATCTTCCCCTCATTTCTGGCATAGCACTCGTAAAACCCTTGGAATTCCTAAGCAAGGAGTGCAATCAGGGTGTCTTTTGTTATGCTAATGAAGCGATTTTTTGGACCCCCACAGCCGGGGGCTGGTTACCAGGGAAACTGCTGTAGTCATTAGATGGTTGGAACTTTCAGTCCTGCTCCCAGACCTCCAGGGTGGGGAAAGGGGGCTGGAGGTTGAACCAATCGCCAATGGTCAATTATTTACTCAATCATGCCTGTGTAGAGAAGCTTCCAGAAAAACCCCAAAGGCTGGGTTCTGAGTGTTCTGTGAGCCCATGGAGGTGCTGGGCAAGTGATGCACGCAGAGGACGTGGGGACTCTGAGCCCCTACACACCGTGCCCTGTGCAGCTCTTCCATCTGGTTGCTCCTGATATCATTGATGATATTCCTGTATAATTTGTGTGTGTGTGTGTGTTTAGTCACTCAGTCCTGTCTGACTTGCAACCCCATGGACTGTAGCCCACCAGGCTCCACTGCCCATAGAATTTTCCAGGAAAGAACACTGGAGTCAGTTGCCATTTCCTACTCCGGGGGATCTTCCCACCCCAGGGATCGAACCCACGTCGCCTGCACCAGCAGGCAGATTCTTTATGACTAGCTACCTGGGTTGCCCCCATCCGTTTATGATAAACTGATATAAAACAAGTAGAAAGGCAGAAAAAGAAGTAAGTAATCCAGTAAGTAAAATATTTTTCTCTGGGTTCTGTGAGCCGCTGTAGCAAATTCACTGGACCTTAAGGAGAGGTCAGAGGAACCTCCCACCTATAGCCAGAAGCCTGGGTAATAACCTGGACTTGTGAGTAGGTCTGAGGTGGAGAAGGGAGGGGCAGCCTTGTAGGACTCAGCCCTTATTAACCTGGGGAATCTGACATCATCCACAGTTTCTGGGTAGAGAGCATCAGAAGTGAGTTGAACTGTAGAAACCCAGCTGGTATCAGAGGATGGCTCAGAGTGGGGGAAAACCCACACACTGATTGTCAGATACTACCCTCCAACCAGGCCCGATATAAACCCAGCCCGGCATCCAAGAGCTTCCATGCCGTGGCTCCAGTTTAATTTTCTAGCCACTTCATCCTAGCTAGTGAAGCCAGCTAAAGTCGCTCAGTTGTGTCTCAGCTTTGTGACCCCATGAACTGTAGTCCACCAGGCTCCACTGTCCATGAGATTCTCCAGGCAAGAATACTGGAGTGGATTGCCATGCCCTCCTCCAGGGGATCTTCCTGACCCAGGGATCAAACCCAGGTCTCCTGCACTGCAGGCAGATTCTTTACCATCTGAGCCACCAGGGAAGTCTCATCCCAGCTAAGCGTCCCATTATCTAAAGCAGTCACTCTGGGAACCCCCGATGCAAGGAGTCAATAGATCATGCTTGGAGAAACTCTGTTCTCACCTCCGCCTTCTGAAGCCCCCTGTTGACTGGACCATTCTGTGTGGATGCAGAGGTTGTGCGTTTTTGCCTATAGGCACTCTAGCTGGTAACTAACTAGAAATTTAGCCAACAGTTTCAGGGGATGCAGGGCCAGGTCTGGGCAGTGACACGGTGGTGGGGGTCTGGGCAAGCACAGTAAGTAATGGACGGGCAAGACAGAGACAAGGACAGGATTGGGGGGAATTCTGACGAAATAGGAAGAGGGAGGGATGAAGCAGCTGTTTGAGGGTGTGGGGAGATAACGCCTCTGCTCCTGCCACAGCCCCCTTTGGCTCTGCTGGGATAAAGCCCCCCATGCATTCAGCTCGTGGATGTGATCCTGGTTGGGGGACGAGGGCCCCTGGCCATGCCCCAGTCTCCAGTATCGACATGCGGAAAGTCTGCCCGCTTGCCCAGCCTGACTTAATTGGTATTTCTCCTAATTATCAGATTTAATCACCACCTCTCCAGTGAGATAATTTTTGACTCAAATGAAAAGTTAGTATAAAAAAAGGACAAGTAGACAAAGAAATACAAGGGAGAACAGAATTCAGTATAGAAAGCATTTTTAAATGGCGTGTGTGTGTGTGTGTGTGTGTGTGTGTGTGTGTGGTGAAACATTATTTCCTGTTCATCGCTGTCCATCTGACAGGAGCTCTGAGGCAGGGTCTCTGAGGGGCTCCTGGACTTGGCAGCTGTCTCTGGCTGGGCGGGGGGAGACCAGGGGCTCTGAGACTGGCAAGACTGGGAATCTGGAATTCAAATATGGCTCTCTGGCTTCAGGGCAATCCGGACGGCACCCCTGCGCCTGGCCCCTTGCTGAGGGTGGGAGGTGAAGCACCTGTGGCCTTTCTTGAACCAGAGGTTGGAGGGGTGGGCAGGTGGGGGTAGCGGGAGCAAGGAAGAGGGTGCAAAAGTGTGTGTGTATGCGTGTGTGTGTGTGAGAGAGAGAGAATTGTCTCTGGCTGACCACTGAAATGGCCACAGTGATCAGAGGTGACCTTGCTCTATGGGTGAGGAAGCTCCCATGAGCTCATAGTAGCCCTGACTCGAAGCTTCTTGAACATTCATTAACTCCTGGAACACTTACCTACTAGTGTTTAGAGAATCTGGGAAAGGGCCCCATTTACCAGAAGGCTGCCCTCCAGGGCCCTTCCTACTGCTGCAGGAATTCTGGCAGGGAGGTTGGGAAAGAGACTGGGAGAGAGGAGCAGAGAGGCGTGGAACCTGTGAAGAGAGCTGACTGCGTGGCCATAAGGAAGCAGAGGGGAGCGGGGCTCGGGGACCCCGAGGAGTGCCGGAACACAGGGAGACCCGGAGCTGGGGTCCGCCCTCAGGAGGAGGCTGCCCTCACCTTGACCTGTCATCCGGTGACTAGCTGAGACTTCCAGAGAATTCCAGTGCTGGGGAGACTTTTCCTGGGGAGACTGTTTCCTAGGGAGATAGTGGAACCAGGCGGAAGGGCCACCAGAGGATCCCAGATCCCTGGAGGGTCTCCGTCCCCTGTCCACAGTCAGGCTGGGATCTGGTGTGTGACCCAAGTTTGAGGCCCACAGCTGCACTTGTCCCGCTTCTGCTGGGAGGCCCAAACAGGCTCACAAAGCCGCAGGTGGATGGAGGAGGCCCCTGAGCTGAAAATGCCCCTGTGGACGGACGCTTTTCCCTGGGCCTCTCAGTCCTCCATGGATTCATCAATAGACCCTCCCCTGGTACTCCCGCTACACCACCACTCTGGAGGAAACGAGACAAGAAACGTCAAGGAAGGCCTCTGGCCCAGGTCTGACCACAGGCGGCTGGGAGTCTGACCACCTGCCCTTCCCTCTGTAGCGAGTCAGGACCCGACACCACCAGTGGCTGCACCTCTCCAGAGGGTAGTGGAGCGTGTGGGCTCAGAAGCTGCTGGAGCAGAGTGTGAATAATGGAAACTGCTTCTGCCTTCATTAGGCTCACATTAAAATCTCACTCCCTGAAGCTTCAGAGGTGGCAGGGAGGCCCCTCCCTCCTCCATGGCCCTGGATGCCCGGGTCTCCTTCCACCCAAGTGCACGCATTCACGCATCCCTCTCACTCTCCCCTTCCCCTTCATCCTCCCCGGGCTCTCCATCTGCTCCACGGTGACCATCACTTGCCGTTGTCCCCTCCCCCTCCTCCTGCCTCCGTTCCCTTGGGCACCCCACAGCCCTGAGCAAAGCAGCTACTCCAGCTCTCTGCCCAGTAACTAGGAGAGCAGGCCAAAGCCTTGGCATGCGATGGTCCTGTGAAAACAAGGGTGGATGGCGGGCAGAGGGGGTCCTTCATTCATGTCCGACTCTTTGTGACCCCTGTGGACTGTAGCCTGCCAGGCTCCTCTCTCCGTGGGATTTTTCAGGCAAGAATACTGGAGTGGGTTGTCATTTCCTTCTCCAGTGGATCTTCCCGACCCAGGGGTCGAACCTCAGTCTCCTGCATTGGCAGGCGGATTCTTTACCACTGAGCCACCTGGGAAACACCCCACCCCCACCTCCACCCCCACGTTGGCTCCTTGTACCGGCCTGTATATTCCCAACCTCCTTCTGATAACGAAGAAAGAATGGTAGTGGCTGATTTGCTTTGTGTATGACTGAGAACAGAAGGGAAAGCCCTTAGGAGATGTGGATGGAAACTTTTATTTTCAGATATTCCTAAGCCACGGTTTCTCAGACTCGGGAATACTCCCATCTGGAGGCCAGATAATTCTTTGTTGTGTGTGTGGGTGGGGAGAGTTGAGGAGGGACTGTTCTGTGCATCGTATGAGGTTTAGCAGCATCTCTCGTTTTGACTCAATGAGGCCAGTAAACTGGCTTCCTCCTGCCCATCCGGCTGTCCCTGGGGAGCAAAACTGTCCCAGCCTGAGAACCACTGTGCAAGACTGGCTTCTCATTTAGGCATCCGTGTGGCCTTGGTGTGTGTGTCTTCCACCACCCCATCCCACCCCCAGCTGCCACCCTTGCCTCCTACCATCTACCCTTGAGCATCCTGGAACTCTCAGAGTTGCTTTTTCTTTTATTTGACAGATGAGGACGCTGCCTACTTTGCAGATGGATGTGAAGAACACGAGATAAAAACTCCAGAAAATATATTTAAGCACTACACTCTGTTATTATTATATGCAAATAAAACTAAGTGTATATACTCAAGGGAGAGTTAATTTTAAGTGATGATGAATAAGGGCACTTCAGAAACTCGGTATGATTAGATTGGGAGATTTGTGAAAATAGTTTAAAAGGAGGAAGGGACTCAAGAGTCAGAGTGAAAGAAGGAGAAAAATGTGGGAGCAGGTGCCAAGAGATAGATTGCCATAAAAAGCAGGATCTTGGAAAACACGGTGGCTAAGAGGTCACAGTTGGTCTGGAGGTAAATAGAGGGGCTGATATGGGGATTCAAGGAAGGGATGTGTAGGTTTGGGTTGGAGGAGGTGTGTGATTGTGCTAGGATGAGGATTTAGGAATTTGAAAGCTAGCCAAGGAGGGTGAGCAAAGAGGAGAGCCTGCACAAGCAAGATTTAAAGCAGGAAACCGACCCACTCCACAGGAGAAAATAAGACCGCTTCAGAGACAGAGTTAGGGATGGGCAAATAACCAGGTGAGGCTGGTCAGGGCCAGTGCGCCTCAGCCTACACTGCTGGAAAGAATATACTCTCTTTCTCCTGAGGTTGCTAATCTGGAAGAAGAAACCTGCCTGAGGAGGTGGCAGTGCAGAACAGAGAGACAAGAGATAGATGACTGATGATACCATCTGTACACCTGGATCCAGCCATGCCTGAACTCCAGAATCCCAGGCTCTTCCAGCAAGATAAAGGGTCCCTTTCACTAGTGAATGTGTTGATTCCGACCAGTGTATTACCAATAATTGCTGCCTACAAATAGTGAGCACCACAGAGTCCTTCGTGCCAGTTTGTGGACACTATTGAGCTATTATGTGCTGATTTAGTTATCCATTTGCCCACTGAGAGCTCACAGGACCGGCCTTGGACAAAGCTAAGTCAGGAAAGTTAGCTCTTCTCTTGTAGCATCACAAAGCTCCAGGTTCTTTAGTCCTGGTCGCAAAGTGTGGGTCGCTCAGTCATGTCGCTTAGTTGTGTCCAACTCTTTTGCAACTCCATGGACTATAGCCCGTAGCCCACCAGGCTTCTTAGTCTATGGAATTCTCCAGGCAAGAAGAATACTGGAGTGAATAGCCATTCCCTTCTTCAGGGGATCTTCCCGACCCAAGGATCGAACCTGGGTCTCCTACATTGCAGGTGAATTCTTTACCATCTGAGCTGTTCCCAATGCTTTCAGCCAAAACAAAAACTGACCCGATGATAGTTTTTTTTTTTTTTTTTTTTTTTTGCCCTTTAGTCTGAATGAGATTTGAACAGATTTTTGCCTTTTAAAGCAATTTAGGCAAACATTTGTTTGAGCTCTTGATAATCTTTGCTGAGAGGCAATTTAGGGCCCTCGGGGCAGCTGGCCAGAAGGTGAGTTGTCACTGGTGACTTGCTATCAAGAAGAGTCACATCTCTAAGACTAGACCCCAGGTTCTCAGGAGGGGGCAGCTAATTTCATTCCAAGCTGGAATTCAAAAGAGTCAGGCAGGCCAGAGACAGGATATTTACAATAGGGTCTTGGCATTAGCAAATTGCTAAATTGAAATGTTTCCAGCCTTAGAAAGAGTCAGGGGCATTGGGACACTCTGGCTGAAGCTAATCCTATTATTTGGAACTCTATCAGCACCGGCTTCTGGCTGGAGCCTAATCTCGGGGGTGGATTACTGAGTGGGGGTGCTGCTTTTTTTTTCTGTTCTCTGGGCTTTCATAATATTTCCCGGGTACGTGGCTGGATTAGGACGAAGACTGTGGCTGGTCCTTCCCTTGCTCCCATCCTCCTCCTAGCCAAATCCCACAACATTCCCTGGGAACGCTGTTTGTGGTTAAGAGTGATAAGCTAGCAAGAAACTTTATTTTGCGAACAGTGAAAAAACAACTAAGGAAATCGACTTTTCGCTCTAATTTGCAGGCTGGACTCAGCACAGTGATTGTCATAGCCTCTGAATGCCCAAGAGAGGAAGAGAGAGCTTTGCTAAAACTGAGAGCTTCATTCCTTCCTTCCCCTTTCATTCATTTGCTTGTTCACTCATTCACTCACTCATCCATTTGCCCATTCACTCATTGCAGTGGCCCTTGGTGCCTCCTGAGGGTAGGCATGGTCATGATCCATCAGTGCTCATACAAACCCAGACACGTGCATGAATGGGGCTGGTTGTGTATTTCCGAGATCAGGGACTCAGTAAACTTCTTCTGTGAGGGGCTGGAGTGTAGGCTATGTGTTCTGTGTCACAACTATTCAACTCTGCCATTGTGGCCTAAAAGCACTGCAGATAATAGATTACAAATAGCATGGCTATGGTCTAATAAAACTTTACTTGTGAAGGCAGATGGCACCAGATGTGTGGCCTGAAGTGGTAGTTGGCTGACACTTGGGCTAGCCACCAACTGTACTAGTGACTCAGTTTCCTTGTGTGAACTTAGTAACCACAGTCTGCCTATTTCTCTGCACCCCTTCTGTGGTGGGTGTTGGAGACTCATCTTCCTGTGTGTTAGTACAAGGATGGCTCAGGAAGGCAAGTGAGGTAGACCAGATGGCCCTTGAGACTCCTCCCAGCGTCCACATGCCAAGTTTTAGGGTGGATGAAGACTATGAAAAATCACTTCCTCAGTGTCTGCTTATGGTCTGGCTGTGGGTGGTGTTCCGAATGACCTGGGAAGGGTCCTCAAAGATAAAGGGGCACAGTGCCCACCCAGGGCTGGGGTCTTTGCAGCCCATCTTCTGGATCTGTTGGTTGGGTGGTTTATATTGTATATGGCATATTGATTCATTCAACTCTTTGTTCTTCTCTGTAGCTGGATTTAGTGGAGGTGTCTCATAATTATTTTTTGATTATCTGCTAACTCCATGTGCAGCCTTATGCATGACATTCTGGTTTCAGAGGAAAAAGACTTGGGAGCTCAGAGTAGCAGGGGAAAAGAAAAATTCGCAATTAAGAGTCCAATGTGCTAGGTGTGGTGAGAGCAGTTAGCAGTCATGTGGAAGGACAAGTTGGTTCCAGGGCTATATCAGGGGAAGGTGGGGTGATACCGTGTCTCTGGGGCTTAATTCCAGAGCACAGAGAGCCTCTTGGAAGAAAGAACTCTCCTCTCAGGGGCCACCCAAGGACCACTGGGCCCTTCACCTGCTTAGGGCTCCAGAGCGCTGCGGCTGAGGTCTGGGGAGCCCGTTTGTAGGAATGAAGAGCGGCCCATTCAAGGCAAAAACTTTCCCTATTTGCTTCTTACAGCAGTTTTTGTTTATCTCATTATCTCCCAACCTGAAGAACAGGACCATCTGGCATGCGGGCATGTTAACAAGATCATAAATTAGGAGGAGAAATGAAGCCAGATTTCCATAATGGTCGCAAGACAGAAATCAACAGCGCTGGGAAGGAATTTGCCGGGAAGGTAGGGTGGGAGGGAGCCGAATGAAAAACGCCTCAGCACATCCAGCCTGAATGAAAAACACAGATCCAGAGCCATTTAGGAGGAGTGTTTTTCAGAAAGTGCTGGCGCAGCAGCCGCCCCTCCCAGTCTTTCTCTCCTCTCCTGTCTTCTGGGTCCTGCCTTCGGAATGGGGCCAGCTTGAACCCCCTCGCTCTCCTAGGTCGTTAGTACAATTACTGAAATAATTGTCTGAAGACTCCCTCTGCATCTCACCCAGTGACCAAGGCCTCACGATCTTGGACCAGCGCTCAGGCCACTAGTATTTCCATAGGCTCTGCCTCCTTCCAGGGACCCTGGGCCAAGACATCGACAGCGATTAAGTGAGAAGAGAGGATGCTGCCCATCCGGGACATGGATGTTAAGAGTGCCCCCCGGTGCCTGTGCACAGAGTCTTGCTTAGTGTCACCATCAGGCTGTTCTTGGCTTTTTGGCAGAAAGCCCCTCCCCATTCCCTGAGTGCCTTAAAGAAGCATAAGAGCAAACCTCCAAGATTTTGGGTCGGGTTCCAGAATCACCGCGAGCAAGTCACATGAATCCTTTGGTTTCCCAGTGTCTATAAAATTTATATTTGCGTTATACTGTAGTCTTTTAGGTGCTTCCCTGGTGGCTCAGATGGTAAAGAATCTGCCTGCAATGCAGGAGATCCAGGTTCGATCTCTGGGTCCAGAAGATCCCCTGGAGAAGGGAATGTGGTCTATTAAGTGTTTGACTGAGTTATGTGTAAAAAGATGTGACACCTTAATTGAAAAATACTTTATTGCTGAAAAACATTCACCATCATTGGGGCCTTCATTGAGTTGTAGTCTTTTTGCTATAGTAACACCAAAGATCACTGATCACAACTCATCATAACAAGTATAGTAATAATGAAAAAGTTTGAAATATTGTGAGAATTAACAAAAAATTTCAAACTTTTGTTTCACAGATTACCCATCAAGGAGAATGGTTTCTCCTTTTCAAAAATCGAGAGCACACTTGATAGAATGAGGCTGAAGAAACAAAAAGCATGATCATTTTTAAGTTACCTGATGGAAGAGGAGGCTGATATTGTGAGGGTAAAATAACAAACTTCTGTTTTCTGTTCCAATTCAGTTCAGGTCGACTCTTTGCGACCCCATGAATCGCAGCACGCTAGGCCTCCCTGTCCATCACCATCTCCTGGAGTTCACCCAGACTCACGTCCATCAAGTCTGTGATGCCATCCAGCCATCTCATCCTCGGTCGTCCCCTTCTCCTCCTGCCCACAATCCCTCCCAGCATCAGAGTCTTTTCCAATGAGTCAACTCTTTGCATGAGGTGGCCAAAGTACTGGAGCTTCAGCTTTAGCATCATTCCTTCCAAAGAAATCCCAGGGTTGATCTCCTTCATAACGGACTGGTTGGACCTCCTTGCAGTCCAAGGGACTCTCAAGAGTCTTCTCCAACACCACAGTTCAAAAGCATCAATTCTTCGGCGCTCAGCCTTCTTCACAGTCCAACTTTCACATCCATACATGACCACAGGAAAAACCATAGCCTTGACTAGACGGACCTTAGTCGGCAAAGTAATGTCTCTGCTTTTGAATATACTATCTAGGTTGGTCATAACTTTTCTTCCAAGGAGTAAGCGTCTTTTAATTTCATGGCTGCAGTCACCATCTGCAGTGATTTTGGAGCCCCCCAAAATAAAGTCTGACACTGTTTCCACTGTTTCCCCATCTATTTCCCATGAAATGATGGGACCGGATGCCATGATCTTCGTTTTCTGAATGTTGAGCTTTAAGCCAACTTTTTCACTCTCCTCTTTCACTTTCATCAAGAGGCTTTTTAGTTCCTCTTCACTTTCTGCCATAAGGGTGGGGTCATCTGCATATCTGAGGTTATTGATATTTCTCCTGGCAATCTTGATTCCAGCTTGTGTTTCTTCCAGTCCAGCGTTTCTCATGATGTACTCTGCATAGAAGTTAAATAAGCAGGGTGACAATATACAGCCTTGACATACGCCTTTTCCTATTTGGAACCAGTCTGTTGTTCCATGTCCAGTTCTAACTGTTGCTTCCTGACTTGCATACAGATTTCTCAAGAGGCAGGTTAGGTGGTCTGGTATTCCCATCTCTTTCAGAATTTTCCATTGGGGAAGTAATATCATAATAGATACACATCATGAATGTGTTGATGTTAGGTAGCACAAGGCTCTAATACCACCTGCAAATTTATCTCTACTCAGTTTCTTTTCTTAAAATTATTTTCATTTATTTATTTATTTTGGCTGCACCAGGTCTTAGCTGTAGCATGCAGGGTCTTCAGTCTCATTGCAGCATGGAGACTTTTTAGCTGTGGTACGTAGAATCTAGTTCCCTGACCAGGGATCAAACTCAGGTCCCCACTTTGGAAGCGTGAAGCCTTAGCCACTAGACCACCAAGGAAGCCTCTCTGCTCAGTTCCTTTTCAAGGGGCAGTTCACTGACAAATTTTTCACTCTCTGCCATCACCTATTCAAGCCTCTAAATGTTTAAACAAGTCAGTTTTGATCATTTAATGGTTCCTATAAAGTTGTTGTTTTTGTAAGTATCTTCTGAATCTATGGTTTCTTCCCCTATCTTGGTCCTTATTGTGTGTCTTTATCTCTCTCTCTCTCTTTCTAGCTCTTTCTCATCAATGGACACTTTCTTTGTATATTTTATTTGTATTTTGTTCCAGCCATAATTCTTGAATTGACTAATCCCTTCTGTTTGTAATCTATTCATTTCTGCTTTTATCAGGTATACCCTGCAAGTTTCCAAGGATTATTTAATTGAATCTTTCTACATTCTGAGGTGCATGGGTGGTTTATTTGTTTTCATTCATTTTTATTCAGTAAATTCACTGACCTTTTCTTTATAGCCCAATACATGTCACATGTTGTAAATGTCCCCCGGCCACTAGAAAAGAAAATATTTTGACTTCTTTGTAGGTTAGTGATGCAAATATTTAATTATTGAATATTTATGCAGATAACTATGGCTTTATTTATTCTTTGAATTCTAGATTTCTTAAGAAAATGCTCCCCTTTATTGTTTCTGTCAGTTTTTTTTTTAAAATTATATTTGGGCTTTAGATATTTTGATATAATGTTGTTATATACATGAAGATATAGGTCTATTAGATCTTCATTATGGATTATTTATTTCATGAGTAAAAAAAATGACTATCCTGTAAATGATTTATCTCTTGAATTCTATACACCACTGCTTTTTTTCCCCCATCATCTGGTATTTTTCTGTCCAGCTCTTAATTTTAAAATTTTTGGAGTAATTATGCTTCAGGTGTATTTCTTGTAGGTAATACAAAACCAAGTTTTATTTCTTGAGCCATTTTGAAAGTCTGTATTTTAACAATGGAGTTGAATCTATTTATCTTTTTTTTTTAATATACATGACCTGTTCTTATTTCTGCATTATTATTGTTATTATCATTTTGGTTTTTTGATTTTTATGTTTCCTTGATGCTTATTTCATACCATTAGGTTTATGGGACTATGTTTATAATCCTATAATGTTATTTTTAGTTCTACTGGTAGCTACTGGGGCTTCCCTGATAGCTCAGTTGGTAAAGAATCCGCCTGCAATGCAGGAGACCCGGGTTGGGAAGATCCGCTGGAGAAGGGATAGGCTACCCAGTCCAGTATTCTCGGGCTTGCCTTGTGGCTCAGCTGGTAAAGAATCTGCCCGCAATCTGGTAGTACTTTCAATTTTACAAATATTGTCAAACTTGTATTGTTTTATTTTATCAAAATCAATAACAAAACAGTACCTCATGACTTATGTACAACTAGGAGAAAAATATTATCACATATTTACATCTTTTCCTCTCTTCTTCCCAGACTGACTTGGTATGCTATCAAATTTTGGGCCCTGTTTAACACTGATAAATGATTATCCTTACATTCTGCTTTTTTTCCCCTTCAAGAATATTTGCACTGTTTTGTAACTGTGCTGTCAATCATTTTCCAGGCCTGTTTAAATGACCTCTGTGGTCAGCACCAGAGCCACGGTCTTCTCTTGTGAACCCTGACTCAGCTTCTGGTTGTTAGGTATACATCCTGGTGCACTTTTTAAAAGGATGAAACTGCACAGTATACTTTTGGAATCTTTGCATCTCTGAGAAAGTCGTGGTATTGAAGAGTGAACACCACCTTGGTTGTTAGGTGTGTTCTTGGTCTTGGATCAAGACCTTTCCCTCTCTATGCAGCATCCAGCTCTGTCTTCCTTGCCTCCTACCTGCCTCTATCTTTCCTCTTTCTTGCTCTCTCTCTCTCTCTTGCTTTTCAGCTGCTTTCTTCTGGGATTTACATCATTCTATGTTACAGAGGTCTCTGCATCAAATGCAACTAGTGCTTCTTTGTGGATAGCTTTGTTCTTCTTTAAATCCCTTGCTTGGACATTTGTCAAGTTCTTTATGCTTGAAATGAAAGAAGCACTATCAATGTTTGTCTATGCATTGGATTACTTTCAATTCATTGGACCTGGAGAGTTCACTCCATCTACCCATTCTAGTGTTTCTAAATTCAGGAACTTTTCCTTCTATTTTATCCTCTGTTTCCTTTAAAAAAAAAAAAAAAGACTTTCTCTTCTTTAAGAATTTAAGAATTCTTTAAGAATTTCCTTTATCTCAATGTTGGGTTTTACTCTCTAAGGTCCAACTCCCAGACCTTCCCTCTGCCCACTTCCATCTCTTCCTCCTTTTTCCTTTAACATCGGGGGAACATCCCTTGACCTTCACTATCTCTGTTGTTTGGTATTTTTTGTTGTTTGCTTGTTTTGGTCACACTGCACAACATGTGGGATCTTAGTTTCCCTACCAGGGACTGAACCCACATCCCCTGCCTTAGAAGTCAGGAGTCAGGAGTCTTAACCACTGAGGCACCAGGGAAGTCCCCTGTTGATGGTTCTTTATGGAATCTGTTTTTCTCCCTGCCATCTCCAAAGACATCATTTGCTTCCAAGTGTTTTCCCCTTAACCCACCTTGCCCTTAGAAACACCTTCAGGGCATCGTCCTATTCCTCTTGGTTTAGCTCCTATTTTATCAAATGTGTGGCCTCTTCTATTTCCATGAAGTTAAATGCCACCTGATATTTACATATGTTTCTAAATATCTTTAAAATATTTTTTTTAATTCTTGAATACTGTATTTGTCTTTCCATCCTTCTTGTGTGTATGCTCAGTCGTGTCTGACTCTTTGTGACCTCATGGACTGTAGCTCACAGGCTCCTCTGTCCATGGGATTCTCCAGGCACAAATACTCGAGTGGGTAGCCATTCCCTTCTCCAGAAGATCTTCCTGACCCAGGGATCAAACCCAGGTCTCCTGCATTGCAGGCAGATTCTTTACAGTTGAGCCACCTGGGAAGCCCTCTTTTCACACTTGTCAGGGCAAATGGAAATCTTCTCCACCCTGCACCAGACATTCCCCAAAGGCCAAGTCATGACTTTGGTGCTGACTGAATAGAATCAGTGTCTCCCTCACGTCTGCCCTGTTATTCATTTTAATTCTGTTTCACCTGCTCTTGGGGGAGAACGAGGAGAGAAGACCTCTCTGGAAGGCTGGATCCTAGCTGCTCCCTAGGACCATGTCTCCTAATCCTGGTTGAAAGAGAATCCAAACGGAAGGAGGGTGGGTGTGACCTTGGAGTCACCTTAAGGGGGACACTGTTTTTCAGTAGAAGGGTGAGGAGTGTCGCCTTTTTGTGTATGTGCCCCTGGGGACTGAGCTCTGTAAGAAGCCTTCCCTACAGACCTCCTGGAACCCCCTCACACTAAGTGCTCGTAATGGGCCATGAAATGAGGAAAACAGAAAAGGTGCTCTGAGGCGGCCCAGCACCATGAACAGAGGCTTCAGGTAGAGGCAGCACCTTGACCATCCAGGATGAGGGAAGCCAGAGCTGGAAGGGCTGGCTGTGGAGGTCAGACAGGAACCCCAAGAGGAGAGATCTGCTTCCCCACGATGCAGTTCAGTCTAGATCAGCAGCTCTGCTGGGCACCAAGGAGGTGGGGGAGACAGAGGAGGGGGAGGAGGAGGGCAGGGGCTGGAGACGCAGGTCCAGGAGGGTGGAGATGCTGAGGACCCTGCCCTGGGGCCCACACGATCCAGGGAACCAAAGATGGTGGCCCACGGGCATCGCTTGCTGTTCTCTTCCTTCTTAGGGGCTGTACTGGGGCTTCTCAGGTGGCTCAGTGGTAAAGCATCCTCCTGCCAATGCAGGAGATGTGGGTTCAGTCCCTGGGTCGGGAAGATCCCCTGCAGAAGGGAATGGCAACCCACTCCAGTATTCTTGCCTGAAGAATCCCATGGACAAAGGAGCCTGGAGGGCTACAGGCCACGGGGTCACAAAGAGTACAGACATGACTGAGAGATTAAACAACAGCAACAGCAAGGGGCCATATTAACTTCTCACTGTGGCTTTAACAAATAACCACAAACTCTGACGTTTGAAACAGGTCTTGCTGGGCTGAAACTGGGGTGTCATGTAGCTTGTGTTCCTTCTGAGGTTCCAGGGGAGAATCCGTTCTCTTGTCCTGGAAGCCGCCTGCATTCTTGGCTCATGGCCCCTTCCTCTGTCTTCCAACCTAGCCATGTAGCATCTTCCAGCCTCTCCCTCTGACACATACTCTCCCACCTCCTTATATGAGGACCCTTGTGAGCACATTAAACCCACCCAGATAATCCCGGGTTGTCTTCCAGTCCTAAATCCCCTTTGCTATGTAAACACCATATACAAGGTCTCAGGGCTTGGGATGTGGGCATCTTTGGGACCATCATTCTGCCTATGCTGAAAGCTTCCTTCTCTCTAGACCCCAAGTGTCATCTTCAGAGGAAATGGTAGAAGCCATGACTTCTCAGGCAGGATAGGGTGCAGGTTGGGGCCTCTTCAGGGACAATCTTTCCCAAACAGGTGGGTTTGGAAGGGAGGGAAATACTGGCCTGATGAAGGTGAACCAGGATTTGGTGGGGGACAGCAGCAGACACGTCAGGAGGTGTCCTCCCCAGATTCAGCCCCTGATTCTGGGGGGGCTGGCTGCCCTCAGTCACATGCATTCTCAGCCCTACAACAAATGCAAAGCTAAGGGTGGAACCCACCACCCCACCCTGGGCTGCCCAGCCCATGTGAGTTCTGACTGCACTGGGCCAGTACAGAAAAGTGAGGTCTTCCATGGTGAGCTCAGGGAAGCCCCAAGCCCTTCCCAAGACACCCACCTGCACTGGCTGAGCCTGGGGGAGGGGGCCTTGAGCAGTCTGTGGCTGTAGCTCCCAGCACCACGCCAGGCTTCCAGCTTCCCCTTTTGGAAATCTGGCTTGGCCCAGCCAGTGCGCTGACCAATCCAGGCACTGTCTTGGTATTCCTCCCTCTGGGAATGACCTTGGGGTAACAGGGCCCCCCTTCTCCTAAGGTGAGTGTTCAAATGAAAATGGGCCTCCAGCCCTCCTGAATCCTCACTGTCCTAACAGAAATCAGGCACAGTAACCCACTTTCTCGCAAGCCTTTGCATGCAGGCTACACCCTGGAGGATGCCCCGGGTGGATCTCATCCCATCCCTGTCTTATGAAATCTGTGTGCCTGGTGGACCTCATCCCATCCCTGTCTTATGAAATCTGTGTGCAGCTTGTCCCTTCACAACCCAGTTATGGTGCCCGAAGCCGAAAGGAGTTCAACTGCACTTGAAACATGGACAGAGAATCCCCAGCATCCATGTAGACGGCATGTCAGGGAAGCGAGGAGTATGAGAGAGCTCAAGGCGAGAGCTGCCCTGGGAGCAGGGTGGGGGGTGGGAGGCCCCGGTGGTGAGTGGACCGTGAGTGGAAGTCAGAGGACCAGAGGGAAGCTGTGATGGATAAACTCATCTCCCCCAAGATGTTGAACTGGGAAAATTAAAAATATAAATTAAATAGTGCATCTGTTCTCTGAGGTCCCCTCCAGCTTTAAAATTTTATGCTTCCATAAGCTTTGGAGGAAAAGAATAAACCAACCACTAATAGCAAGGAGATTTTGAAAGCTTTAAAGGTTTTAGATGCTGTTTGGATCAGGAGCAAGGATGCTGGCTGCACACACACTGGAGGTCTGAAGGGAGAGATGGGGCTTGACTCTCCATTCTCTGAAGAGAGGCTTAGCAGAGCAAAGCTCACTTTCAGAAACTCACATGGCATCTATTCTGCCGAACGAAGCCCTTGGAACACAGATACTGTTTTCCTCTTCTACCAACAGAGGCTGCAAGAAGAGGCGCTCTAATCCACCAGGTAGTTCCCACCCCCTGAAGAAGTACAGACTGGTTAAGACAGGGAGCAAAGGCATTCCTTGTTAGAAGTCCTGACGCGGGCTGGACGGAGGCTCTGAACTATGTTACATCTGACCATGAGGATCCTGGGGAAACGCCCCTCTCCTGACCCACCTTCCTTCACTTCCCTTCATTCGTGTAGAGACACAGTCAGCGGGCATGGCTTTTTGCCATCTAATAAAAAGCAGAAGAGACTGGAGAGTCTTTGAGCACAGGGTCTTAATGAAGTCAAAGTGAAAAAAATTAGAGGTGATCTTTGTTTTTCATAAATAAGGAGAAGGTGGTCTCTACTTGAAGTTGAATGTATGTGAGAGAGAGAAAGAGAGTGAGTGTGTGTGTGTGTGTGTGTGTGTGTGTGTGTGTGTGTGTGTGCATAGCCTGCTAGTCCATAAAGGCTCTAAGGGCAGAGACCAACTGTAGCTTGTTCATCATTATAACCCTGAGGCCAAGAGCAGTACCTGGACAGAATAGATTTCTTGGTGTCTCAGTGGTAAAGAATCCACCTGCCAATGCAGGAGATTGGGTTTGATCCCTGAGGTGGGAAGATCCCCTGGAGAAGGAAATGGCAACTCGCACCAGTATTCTTGCCTGGAAAATCCCATGGACTGAGGAGCCTGGTGGGCTGCAGTTCATGGGATCGCAAAAGAGTGAGACATGACTTAACGACTGGACACCAACAAATACATACTCACTGAATGAATGAATGAAATTAGGAGGGAAATAAATCTTCCTACCTACGGTGGTGATTTAGTCGCTAAGTCGTGTCCAACTCTTGCCCATCAGACTCCTCTGTCCATGGGATTTTCCAGGCAAGAATACCAGAGTGGATTGCTGTTTCCTTCTCTAGGGGATCTTCTCGACCCAGGAATCGAAGCCAGGTCTCCCACATTGCAGGCAGATTCTTTACCAACTAAGCTCTGAGGGAAGCCTACCCATAGGAACTCACTTTGATTGGCTTGCACATATATCTTGGTAATGTTCCCCAGGAAGCCACTGAAATTAGCCCGAGGGATAGTCCATGTTGAAGAAAAACCTGTAATTTTTTCAAGTTCTGGGGTTTCCTTATGGCTGCTGAGAGGGAAGACCTAGAGACGTAGTCCTCTGTTTAGAAGGCATTTTGTAATATCCAGGCCATCCTAAAGGAGATCAGTCCTGGGTGTTCATTGGAAGGACTGATGTTGAAGCTGAAACTCCAAGACTTTGGCCACCTGATGCAAAGAGCTGACTCGTTTGAAAAGACCCTGATGCTGGGAAAGATTGAGGGCAGGAGGAAAAGGGGATGACAAAGGATGAGATGGTTGGATAGCATCACCAACTCAATGGACATGAGTTTGGGTAAACTCCAGGAGTTGGTGATGGACAGGGAGGCCTGGCGTGCTGCAGTTCATGGGGTTGCAGAGTCGGACACAACTGAGCGACTGAACTGAACTGACTGAATATCCAGGAAGTGAAAAAAAGTAAGCCTACAAGGGAGTGACGGGGATGAAGAACTGAACCTGCATCAATCCGTTGTAAATGAGCAGAAGGAAAAAGCACAGGCAGGCTGCAGAAGGCCAGCTCAAGGGAAGCGTGGGCTGGAAGAAGATCTCTGTGGAGGGCAGTGGTCAATGAATTTCTAGGATCGACAATATCTGACATCAGCTTAGAAACTGTTTCCTGCTCTCCGCTTTTATTTTACCCTCCTAACCTCACATTTTTCAGAACAAGTGCTTATAAAACCTCTCATGTAAGGGGATGCTTTAGCAAATGAACTGAGAAGAAGGATGGGGTCTGGGGTATGTGATCTAGGGAAAGAGGATGTCTGATGGAGAAGAGAAGGGACAGACACACGAATGTGTAAACTGTAGTGTGACTCGGGAATGGATGTGGGGGGATGCAAACACCGCCACTGGCAGGCTGAAGAGTGGCTCCCAAAACCTGTGCAAAAGTCACCCTGCATGGCAAAAAGGGACTCTGCTAATGTGACTAGGTTAAGGATCTTCTTTTTTTTCAAATTGAAGTATAGTTGACTTTCAATGTTATATTAGTTGCAGGTGTACAATATAGTGATTCAATATTTTTATGGATTGTACTCCATATAAATTTATTATTTAATTTTTGCTATATACCTGTCTTGTTGACTGTATAGAGCTTTTCCA
Source organism: Ovis canadensis (assembly GCF_042477335.2). Lineage (NCBI taxonomy): Eukaryota > Metazoa > Chordata > Mammalia > Artiodactyla > Bovidae > Ovis > Ovis canadensis. The sequence goes on along the minus strand of NC_091255.1, from coordinate 38,700,330 downwards.
TCTTTGGCTGCAAAGAACATAATCAATCTGATTTCGGTGTTGACCATCTGGTGATGTCCGTGTGTAGAGTCTTCTCTTGTGTTGTTGGAAGAGGGTGTTTGCTATGACCAGTGCATTTTCTTGGCAAAACTCTATTAGTCTTTGCCCTGCTTCATTCTGCATTCCAAGGCCAAATTTTCCTATTACTCCAGGTGTTTCTTGACTTCCTACTTTTGCATTCCAGTCCCCTATAATGAAAAGGACATCTTTTTTGGGTGTTAGTTCTAAAAGGTCTTGTAGGTCTTCATAAAACTGTTCAACTTTAGTTTCTTCAGTGTTACTGGTTGGGGCATAGACTTGGATCACTGTGATATTGAATGGTTTGCCTTGGAAACGAACAGAGATCATTCTGTCGTTTTTGAGATTGCATCCAAATACTGCATTTCGGACTCTTTTGTTGACCACGATGGCTACTCCATTTCTTCTGAGGGATTCCTGCCCGCAGTAGTAGATATAATGGTCATCTGAGTTAAATTCACCCATTCCAGTCCATTTTAGTTCGCTGATTCCTAGAATGTCAACATTCCTAGAATGTTGAAATCAGATTGATTATGTTCTTTGCAGCCAAAGATGGAGAAGCTCTATACAGTCAACAAAAACAAGACCAGGAGCTGACTGTGGCTCAGATCATGAACTCCTTATTGCCAAATTCAGACTTAAATTGAAGAAAGTAGGGAAAACCGCTAGACCATTCAGGTATGACCTAAATCAAATCCCTTATGATTATACAGTGGAAGTGAGAAACAGATTTAAGGGACTAGATCTGATAGATAGAGTGCCTGATGAACTATGGACAGAGGTTCATGACATTGTACAGGAGACAGGGATCAAGACCATCTCCACGGAAAAGAAATGCAAAAAAGCAAAATGGCTGTCTGGGGAGGGCTTACAAATAGCTGTGAAAAGAAGAGAGGCAAAAAGCAAAAGAGAAAAGGAAAGATATAAGCATCTGAATGCAGAGTTCCAAAGAATAGCAAGAAGAGATAAGAAAGCCTTCTTCAGCGATCAATGCAAAGAAAAAGAGGAAAAGAACAGAATGGGAAAGATGAGAGATCTCTTCAAGAAAATTACAGATACCAAGGGAACATTTCATGCAAAGATGGGCTCAATAAAGGACAGAAATGGTATGGACCTAACAGAAGCAGAAGATATTTAGAAGAGATGGCAAGAATACACAGAAGAACTATACAAAAAAGACCTTCATGACCCAGATAATCATGATGGTGTGATCACTCACCTAGAGCCAGACATCTTGGAATGTGAAGTCAAGTGGGCCTTAGAAAGCATCACTGTGAACAAAGCTAGTGGAGGTGATGGAATTCCAGTTGAGCTATTTCAAATCCTGAAAGATGATGCTGTGAAAGTGTTACACTCAATATGGCAGCAAATTTGGAAACCTCAGGAGTGGCCACAGGACTGGAAAAGGTCAGTTTTCATTCCAATCCCAAAGAAAGGCAATGCCAAAGAATGCTCAAACTACCTCACAATTGCACTCATCTCACATGCTAGTAAAGTAATGCTCAAAATTCTCCAAGCCAGGCTTCAGCAATACATGAACCATGAACTTCCTAATGTTCTAGCTAGTTTTAGAAAAGGCAGAGGAACCAGAGATCAAATTGCCAACATCCACTGGATCATGGAAAAAGCAAGAGAGTTCCAGAAAAACATCTATTTCTGCTTTATTGACTATGCCAAAGCCTTTGACTGTGTGGATCACAATAAACTGTGGAAAATTCTGAGAGAGATGGGAATAACAGACCACCTGACCTGCCTCTTCAGAACTCTGTATGCAAGTCAGGAAGCAACAGTTAGAACTGGACATGGAACAACAGACTGGTTCCAAATAGGAAAAGGAGTACATCAAGGCTGTATATTGTCACCCTGGTTATTTAACTTCTATGCAGAGTACACAGGAGAAACGCTGGACTGGAAGAAACACAAGCTGGGATCAAGATTTCTGGGAGAAATATCAATAACCTCAGATATACAGATGACCCCACCCTTATGGCAGAAAGTGAAGAGGAACTAAAAAGCCTCTTGATGAAAGTGAAAGAGGAGAGTGAAAAAGTTTGCTTAAAGCTCAACATTCAGAAAACGAAGATCATGGCATCCAGTCCCATCACTTCATGGGAAATAGATGGGGAAACAGTGGAAACAGTGGCTGACTTTATTTTGGGGGGCTCCAAAATCACTGCAGATGGTGACTGCAGCCATGAAATTAAAAGACGCTTACTCCTTGGAAGAAAAGTGATGACCAACCTAGACAGCATATTCAAAAGCAGAGACATTACTTTGCCAACAAAGGTCTGTCTAGTCAAGGCTATGGTTTTTCCTGTGGTCATGTATGGATGTGAAAGTTGGACTGTGAAGAAGGCTGAGCACCGAAGAATTGATGCTTTTGAACTGTGGTGTTGGAGAAGACTCTTGAGAGTCCCTTGGACTGCAAGGAGATCCAACCAGTCCATTCTGAAGGAGATCAGCCCTGGGTGTTCTTTGGAAGGAATGATGCCTAAGCTGAAACTCTAGTACTTTGGCCACTTCATGTGAAGAGTTGACTTGTTGGAAAAGACTCTGATGCTGGGAGGGACTGGGGGCAGGAGGAGAAGGGGACGACAGAGGATGAGATGGCTGGATGGCATCACCTACCCTGCCTTACAGGTAGGTGCTTGACATGTATTTACCGAACAAAGAAGCAAAAGATTTCTTGCATAATATCACACTCAAGATCTGTGAGGATTATGACCTAAATGTCCATCTACAAGAGACTGGATAAATAAATGTTGGCATATTTATACTGTGAAGTACTACGGAGCCATGAAAACAAAAACATACTTGAGCTGAATGAGCTGACCAAGGACATTCTCCATATCATAACCTCCCATAACACATTCCAGACCAACATGGATAGCATTCTTTCGCTTTCATATAAAAATGTGTGTATAGACACACCTAGATAAGTGGCAAATCATGGCAAAATATCACAAAAAAATTCTCTTGGAGACATTTTAAGTAATAGAGGGTGGGACTGGAGGAGAAGGGACTGCAGTTTCTACTTTGTCTTTTAATCATTATAAAGGGTGAGATGTAAGCAACTTTTATTTTCTTCTTATTCTTCAGTATTAAAAAAAAAAAAACCCTGTAAAAGATTCCTGAAGGGTTTTCACTATTTAAAGGAGTCATTTCGTAAAGTGAGGAAAAATAACAGCTATTATTTGCTGAGAGCTTGCTGTCTGCCAAGCCCTGTGTCAAGAGCTTTACGACATTATCTCATTGATCCAGTCCCCTTTGGAAGTAGATACCTTATTATCTCCACTTTGTGGATGCGGAGACAGGCTCATACAGGTGACGAGACTTGTTGGAGGTCCCACCTCAACAGGTGGTAGAGACAGCATTTCATCTGTGGTGTGGTGGCCACAGCGCCCCAGTCCCCCTGCTCCCCAGGGCACCTTGCTCTCTTGACTACTCCGTTCAACAGCCTCCTAGCTGATGGTTCTGCTCCCTGTCTTCCTCCCTGAAATTCAGTCTCCTTAGAACTGCCAAACCAATCGTTTAAAGACTATGAATTGGACTTCCCTGGTAGTTCAGCAGTTAAGACTGAACTTCCACGGCAGGGGGCGTGGTTTCCATCCCTGGTCGGAGAAGATCCCACATGCTGCCTGGTGCTGCCAATGAAAAAACTGAAGAAAATAAATTTAAAAAAACATTAATTTAGAGAACTCCTTGGTGGTCCAATAGTTAGGACTCTGCGCTTTCACTGCCAACAGCATGGGTTCAATCCTTGCTTAGGGAACTAAGATCCTGATCCTGTAAATCACACAGTGTGGCTAAAAATACAAAACAAAACATAAAAGCCTTCCCCACCAACCCCACTAATGCAATCACGATGCCTCTGCTTCGAATCTTCCCACTGCCCATGGAATGAAATTTCAGTTCCCTGATGCAAAGAGTTGACACCAGGAAAAGACTCTGATGCTGGAAGGGATTAGGGGCAGGAGGAAAAGGGGACGACAGAGGATGAGATGGCTGGATGGCATCACAGACTCGATGGACGTGAGTCTGAGTGAACTCCGGGAGATGGTGATGGACAGGGAAGCCTGGCGTGCTGCGATTCATGGGGTCGCAAAGAGTTGGACACGACTGAGCAGCTGAACTGAACTGAACTGATGCTCCTCAGAGTTCAGTTCCTGGAATAAGTGATGCTCTTCCCGCACTGGGCTCTCTGCTTTCAGCTCCATCCGTGTAGAAAGCACTGACTCTGCCTTGCAGGATGCCTTCCTCTCAGCTTTCCCATCTCCATTTAATTTGGCCCCTCAGAAAGGCCAGCCTGATCTCTCCAAATAGGCCCACCTTATTATTTTCCTCCACACACCCCTGTTGATTTCTGTCACTGCAGTTACACAATGTGTAATTAACTAAACTAATTATTTTGTTTACTTATCATCTCTCTCCCTCTGCTAAACAAGGGCACAACCCATATGTCTCATTTTGTTGTTGTTGTTGTTGTTGTGTCCCCAGCACCTTGCACACAATGCCTACATCTAGCAGGTGTTCAACAAATTCAATGTCAAGTGAATGAGCTGCCTCCAAAAATGACATAGGGTGTTGTGGTTGACAAAACATTGTCGGCTGTATTTATTATCTCTGGAAGGAGGGACGTCAGAGGAAGCTCTCGTGGAGGCTACAGAGACGATGCTGCTGGTAACGTCTCCCATCGGCAGCCAAACAGCTCTCCATCCTGGGTCCAGTTGTGGGTAGTTTCATTGCTTGTCTGGTCCACTCCCAGAGGCTACTTGGTAGACAGCTGGGTTAAGATGAGGATCGTCTGTGATCCTGAAACACCTCTTGGCCCACCCTGGGGACAGACCCTTCCTGGTGGCCTCCTCAGCCAGTATGCATTCTTAGCTAGCACGCATCCTCATGGATAAGCCATTCTTCCTCCAGGGCATGCTTTGCAGAACATAGAGCACAGAGTCTTAACCACTGGACACCAGGAAAGTCCCCTTATTTTCTGTATACTGGATACTCTGGCAGCTGGGGCCATGCTGACCTGTGTTTGTGAATTCTTATGAATAGTGAGTGACTCGCCTGTGGACACACATTTCCTGTGCAAACTAACCAATTCAGAGTCCTTACCCCCCCTCCCCTCTCTCCTCCATGTGTCTTACAGTCTGGACCACTACCCACCTGCCTTACTCACTGGACAGACAGCTAAGGACAGCCCCTTTGCCTCAGAGCCTACTGAAATTATTCAAACTATTCAAATTATTCAAACCCATTTGCCTTGCCTTGCCTGCAGAAATTACATGCTTCCCCATCATTCTGCCTGCCTCCCGACTGACCCTGGTGCTTCTCCTTGTAGCCTTTTTTGCCTTCTGATTCTACGGGTCTGAGAATATCAGAACTTCCTCCTTCATGACAGCCATTTCCATATCTCCGTGTCTTACTATGTTGTTGTTTTTTTAGTCGCTAAGTCATGTCTGACTTTTTGCAACCCCTATAAGCCTGTAACCCCCCAAGCTTCTCTGTTCATGTGATTTTCCAGGCAAGAATACTGGAGTGGGTTGCCATTTCCTCCTTCAGAAGGTGTCTTACTATACCTTACTATAAAACGAATCCTAAGCAAATATTAAAATGAGAGTGTTTTCTATTGAACTGTGTATCCAAAGATGCTTTTTATATCTATTGTCAGTGTTTTTATTTTTAACAGATTCAGTTATTTTTAACAGATTCAGTTATTTTTAACAGCTGCAATACATACTCTGTGTATACTAACAGTTCCTGATGAAGACAGAAACCATGAGATATTCATTCACAAATCAATTGATAAAACTGATGCTAAAAACAAACAATGCCTCTGTGTCGAGAGCATATTCCTTATCCCAGCCACAGTCCGCTGATTTTGGCTGTCAGTCACTAACTGATTAAGACATAGTCAGAGGGTTGTCACCTCTCTGCAGACTCTCCCATGCCCCGGGGCCGGGATCAGGACCCTCATCAAGGGGTGGGCTTTGTTCCATCAGAAATTAGGTATCTGGGATTCTCTCTGGACCCTCTTCCCCTTACATCCTGTCTAGTGGATTATCCGAGTCCTGGAACGGCTCGGAAGGAAGTATAAAAGCTCATCACGCTCTCTTTTTTCAGCCCCAGATGCAAACATTGTTGGGTTTCTCTGCGAGACTTGGTTCCATCATTTTTACGAGAAAAATCAGATTATAAGGCTGCTTCTTGGAGGCCATCGTGGCGCCTAACTGTGCCGACTGCCAGGCAGTGGAAAAGTCCTCCCTATGTCTGGACGAACACCCCATATGGCCCGCCGTGCCCTTCTCTTCTGTTCTGGCCTCATCCTGCTGGGTGTCTCCATCCTTCTTGTAGACAGTTTGCACCGACTTGCTCATTGTTATTTCTTCTCCTTCACAATATATCAAACAGATGGCTTCATCCTTTCCTCACAGGTCCTATTTTCTGGCCTTTAATCATGTTTGTGGCTTAATGTGGACCGATCTGCCGGGCAGCCGTTTGCCTGAGACCTCTGTGGCCGAGGCCGTCCACGGTCCCTCCTGAGCTCGTCTGGGTTCTGGGGTTGGATGGGCAATCGCTCTTATCGGCGGCTGGATATTAAACAGCTGGGACTCTTTGCAGCCATTTCAGGGATTTGCCCGTAAGACCAGGAAGCAATTTCAGGGATGAGAAGCAATTGCTTCAAAGACTCCATCCAGTTTCCTCAAAGTGATGATGGCAGGACGGAGCTGGGGTCATGTTTTCAACTCTTCTACCGTTCCTGTTACTGGGTTGGCTGAAAAGTTCATTGGAGTTTTTCTGTAAGATTGTGCAGAAAATCTCGAACAAACCAGTATTTTCCACTCACATCACCAGCTTGCTCGACTGCGGCTCCTGAGTGTGAACCTTACCGCAATGCCTTCTTCTTCCTCCCGACTCTGAACAGCATGTGGAAGATAACACATGGTTCTGAGTCCAGGTAGAAAAGGGTCTTCATTTTTCATTCACTGGACATTCTTCAAGCATTTCTCATGTGCCAGTCATTGTGTTCCTCACGGCAAAGCGAAGATGAAAGATGAGGAAGATCCAGCTGCCGCCCGCCTGCCCCATCGACATGGGTCTGGTAGACAGACACTAGTGAATAACTCTACTATCCAGGGCAGGCAGTGAGAAATGAGATCATGGGGCAGGTTGTTAAGATTCAGGAGGCAGTGCACTGGAGTACATGGGTCTTCCCGCGTGGGAGAGGAAGGCCTCATGATGGATGGAGCTTTGGGAGTTGGTCTATTCACAGCATCTTTCACGCAAGACTCCATTCAGTTTTAGTGTCAACCCAGTGATGCAGGCAAGGGTTACAGCCATTTGTCAAGTGGGATATCAGGGCTCAGGACAGTTGGGTGACCAACCAAAGGCCACCCAGAGGGAAGGCTGGGGATCTTCAGGGAGCCTGTCTAAGTCTGGGGGCATCACTGTGCCATCTTGCTCCTCAGGGGACTCAGGCAGGCCAGGTAAGGGCATTGCACCTGGGGCTGGATGTCCAGTGGTTGCCCAGTTGGTACAAGGGCACAAGGTGGTTTTAGCCCTAAACAAGGGGGCCTGGTCCAGCCTATGATTTTGCAGAGGGGATTCCTCATCCCAGCCGTGGGGGCCGTGTCTATGTCTGCGGTGCATTTCCCCTGAGACTTCAGATCCTCCCAGCACATGGCCTCATCTGTCCTCACTAGCTCATGGTCGACCACTATCAACAGCGCAGCCACAGAAATATCTGCTGTTCCCTCCATGCCTGCTGCAGAGCTCACACTTGGCTCCCTTGACCTTTTCTATTCCCTGGCACTAAACCCAGAGGAGGGAGAGAGATGGGCAGCTGACGAGGGCCGTACCCACCAACTAGCCCCACAAAGCTTGTGTTCTTTCCTCATTTCATCCACGTAACATCGCAATGGGCAGCCAGTCTCTCCAGCTTATGGAGGAGAAAAGGGAAGCCCAAGAGAGTTCTTTCATTACTCAAGAGATTCTCATTTGACTTAAGAAAGATAAGCCTTGTCAAGAATCTATAATACGTCTTACTTAATACATGGTACATGTTCAATGAATGCTAGTTGTTTTGTTGATGATGTAACTTTGGTGAAGCATCAGTATCTCCTCTATTGTTACCACATTGGACATCATTGGAAAGCTGGAGTCTCTTTGTGCAGAAACTAGTCTCATGAAATTCATGGAAAACTTCTATTAATATTCTACAAGGGGGGTGGTGCTTAACCTGAGTTGTAACTGTGGTCTCTGCCAGTGGGAGCATCATTCAGAAAAGTGGAGTGTGATTCTGGGAGAGGTGGAGGCGGGCTAAGGCATAAAAGATTGATAGTTTGGAATTAACGCCCATGGCAGAGAGAGGACTGACAGGGACAGTGCTAGGGGCCAAAGCCACAGCCCAAAGAAGGCTGCACGCATTAGAATGACCGCTTGCCAATAGGGGAGAAGACAGGACCCTGTGGAGTTTTCCTGGCATAATAAATATTCAGCCAGTCACCATGAATATTCAGTGGGGCAGAGATATGCAGATATGCAAGACCCTTGAGGGAGCTTGAACTGACAGGGGCACAGGCTTCTGTTAAGAATCTCCCAATATCAGGGGAGCGTATGCCAACAGCAGAGGACTGGACAGGCTTCTAGCAAAGAGCAAGAAGCTTCAGCGAAGAGAGGTAGGTGAGTGACAGCTGGCAGGAGCTGAGGGTCTGCAGGAATGGCTTGGAAAGCCTTGCTCAGTTGGATGGCCAGGCCACACAGCGGAATCACAGGTCTTATCATTTTCATTTGTGTGCAGCTCTCTACCATCTTTAGGGGATTTTTTTTCCCGCTGGGCAGGTTCTTAGAAAGTCACAGGAACATAGCTCTAAAGACAAAGTTAAAGACAGTTGTCAGCCCCCATGGTCCTTAACCATGTAAGTGTGCAGAGGGGATGGCGGGCCCATGGTGGGGACCCGGGGGCAGGCCCCTACACGCCTCCCAAAGGACATCCTCAAGGTTATTTTCTTGACTTACTGGCTTTGAGAACAATTTCCCCTGAGGACACGGCTCTGCAGCTACAAAATGGAATTTGTGAGAAACAGCTCTGGCCTCTGCATGTATCATTTGACAGTGGTGGATGCCGGGACCAGAGGAGGGAAGACTCTGGTTTCAGTGACAGAATCCAGGCTGAGATACAGCTCCGCTCACTCCCAGTCCAGTTTCTGCTCTCTTCCGTCTGCAAAGGAGGGTGTTCGTGGAGCCGCTGCCAGCTCACTTGGTGCCTTTGGGTGAATTAGGAACAGGGGTCACCCCTGGGCGGTCACTGCCCCAGGGAGCAAAAAAACAAAAAAAACAAACAGAAAAAACACCTCTCTTCCAGGGGCTTCTGTGTTGAGCACAGCCTGTAGGACTCTATGATGAGAGACTAGAAGTGGGTCTGGTAGGGGACCAGGGGGGTACTGACTTAGCCTCTGTCTGCCCTCTGGTCTTCCATCTCCCACTCACTCGCTCTTTAAAAATGTGCTCTTCCATCCTTTCAACGTCATACGGAACAAATGCTACCGAAGGACTGTTTAGTGAACGTAGTTAGTTCTGCTCACTGTTTACTATTGATTAAATGTACTAACTGTCCCAGAAAACAAAAAGTACAGTTAGCAAATGCCTCCTGCATGCACAGTAACACCTTCCTGACTCATCTGGCACAAAATTCCCCTGGAAAGGTAAAGAGATGGGTTTATATTGATGAAGAGTTTTGCGACTATGACAGCTTTAAACCAGGATGAAGGTATGAGACTGGCAGGAACCGTGGTGCTCAGAGGATGTGACTGAGGGGATGGGCGTTTTTAAGATAGCATGGACTCCTCTCTCTGGATTTCTGCTGTCAAACCGCAGTCCTTCATGCTTGGAAGGAGAAAGCGGGGTTAGCTCTGAACAGCAGTGATTTAGAGAATATCTTCAGTGATGTTTATGGGTTTGAGGGCAGGAGCATGCTAAGAACTTTCTGATGATGAGAAGGGTCTGGAAGTGGTCCATCATCACAGACTGAAACAGCCCCCGATGCACTGCCCTGATGGGGGAGAAGTAGACCCTTCAAAAATGAAATGCAAGACCCTCTCATGGTTTCTTTGCAAGGTGGGTGAGAATCATCACTTCTGGGCTATTCTGGGGGCAAACTATGGAGGTATGTGTGCTGTTCTCATGAAGAACACCACTGGGTGCAATGCATCTGTGTGTGCATTCATTCATTCATTGAATATTCTTAAAACACCTACTAAGTGCCAGCAACTAGAGATGGCCTGGATGAGATCCCTGCTTTAAAGCTGGTGCAGCTTTAATTAGGGTGGTAAAGAAACTCCCTGCAATGTAGGAGACCCGGGTTCAGTCCTGGGTCGGGAAAATCCGCTGGAGGAGGAAACGGCAACCCACTCCACTATTCTTGCCTGGGAAATCCCATGGGCAGAGGAGCCTGGTGGGTTACGGTCCATGGGGGTCACACAGTTGGACATAGCAACTGAACAACAACAACATAGTTGCTTTTCAATGTTGTGTTAGTTTCTGTGGTACAACAGAAATATAACACAACACTATAAATCAACTATAATTCAATTTAAAAAATAAATGAATGAAGGAGTTATTCTGTTCCCACTGTGTGTCTCAACATACCAAGTGTCACGGGGGACACACAACAGACCATGACGTCAGAGTCCAAAGTGTCGTCAGAAAGTAAGAAGCACTGTTACCATATGCCCAGGACCACTGCCCGCTTCTGTCTGTTCTGCTTGATAAGCCTGTCGGCTTATCAGCCCTTCATCATCAGAACTTAACCCCCTCGTACTCTATGGGGGCATTCCATCTGTCCCAGATCATGCCAACCACGGAACACTGGGGTTGAGGGTGGAGGGAAATACGAAGAAGAACAATTCGTCGAGGTGATAAGGACTTAAGTAACAAGGCTGCTCTCCTGTGAATCCATCACACAAGACCAAGGAGGAGCCTGACGAATCAGCAGATTATTATATATGGAGACATGGAATGCCCACCTTCTCTCTGAAAACATTTAATTGGAAGAAGATGAAAAAGCCTTGCAGAGGCTGGAGTGGGGTGAGCTGCTAATGGGTCTGGCATCAAGAGATCTGTATTAACTGGAGGGAGGTGGCTCTATCCCCAGGTTTGACTCAGCCCATTCTGGGGAGCAGCTGGAGGTCTTCTCTGAGGTCAGCATAGTTAAGCTAAAACACTCAACTGCTCATTATTTCCACAGATTATACCACTTTCCTCAGAGTATTTTAGAAACGAGACAACAGTCCCATGTTGGGTGAGTTAGTCCAACCCTAAATTTTCGAGGATTCATCCTTCATTCAGAGATCCTTCCTTCTCCTTAATTTCCTTCCCTCCCCAGAAAACCACGTGCTGTAGGTGACACTGTTTCTCATGCTGAAAAGCGCATTCCTTGTTTTTCACACCTGTGACTTTATTTACATCAGAAGTTGGTTCTTCATTATTATTGAGGCACAAGTCATGGTCCTCTGCTGCCACTAGAAGAGGCAAGATGGTGCCCAACCTCAGAGAAAGCGCAGATGGGACTCCAAGAGTCTGAACAGAAGCAAGCTCACAGTTTGAAGATTTTTAAGGAGGCAAGGGTTGGGGATGAGACTGTGCCTGCCCCTTCAGGGCTCTGACCAAAAGAAGTAGAAAGTTCTGGAAGTCTTATCTTTCTGGCCTTCTCTCACTTCTGTGGGAGGGGAGCAGGCACATGTATTCCTATTTGCAAGACGAGGAACCTGCAGCTCAGACTTTCAGTGTCCTGCACAAGATCACAAAGGCAAGCACAGGATGAAAATCTCATGAGCTCCATGAATGGAAGCTAGATCAGGTTGACTGGCTGGGCTGGACACAGCAGACATCAGACACAGCATCTGCCCACGTGTAGATTTCATTTTTACCGGCCTGCTGCAGTTTCCTTTCACTCAACGTTTGTCTAAGAGTGTTTTGCTGACAGCTGCCTTTCCGGGGCTTGGGTTGAGGAACTGGATTAGGAACGTTGTGTTCTAAAGGTCAGAGTCACAGTAATTAGCGCAACAGGCTTGAAGAGCGGCAGCAACCAGGACGGGGAGCTGCTGAGTCTCTGGAGTTCCTAAGGCTCTGAATCTTTGTTTTGGAAAAGGTCCCAGCACAGATGGAAGCCCAGTAAATGTGTGTGTGTGTGTGTGTGTGTGTGTGTGTGTGTTGTTTGTTCCCCGACCAGCGATGGAACTTATGCTTCCTGCACAGGAAGCATGAAGTCTTAACCACTGGGCTGCCCGAGAAGTCCCTGACCTATGTGTTTTTTATCGAACATAGATTCATGGGACCACCCCACAAAGGACATACAGGGTGGGATGAATTGAGAGAATAGCATTGGAACATATACATTACCATATGTAAAATAGATAACCAGTGTGAGTTCGATACATGAAGCAGGGCACCCAAAGCCCGTGCTCTGTAACAACCTAGAAGGATAGAGTGGGGAGAGGTGTGCTGGATGGAGGGTACACTTGTATACCTATGGCCAGTTCATACTGATATATGGCAAAAACCAGCACAATATTGGAAAGTAATCATCCTCCAATTAAAATAAATAAGATTTTTAAAAAGACATGCAGATTCATCCAAGCACACCTCTCTTTGGTCCAGGCTGTCCCCTCCACTTACAGCACCACTTCTCACTCACTTCGGCCATGTGCTCAGTTGCTCAGTCGTGTCCGACTCTTTTGCAACCCCATGGACTGCAGCCGGCCAGACTCCTCTGTCCATGGTACTCTCCAGGCTGGAGTGGGTCACTATTTTGCATTGCAGGGGATTCTCCCAACCCAGGGATCGAACCCACGTCTCTTGCATCTATTGCATTGGCAGGTGCATTCTTTACCACCGTGCCACCTAGGAAGCCCTCGGTTTGGCCAACTCCTGCCCATTTTTCAAGACTCAGCCTGCAGGTCATCTCCTTTAAAAAGCTTTCTCCAATCCCCTGTCTACTTGTGGATAAGAGATCTGGTTTTCTTTACCTGGGACCCTGTGGCTTCCACTGCTTACCTGGCTAGAACTTTCCTTGTCTGCTGTCATCTCTTTTCCCAGGCTTTGTGCTCTTAGAGGTTAAGGGGGTGTCCTTTCTACCTCCACATCACCAGCACTTAGCATACACACGGTAGGGGCTCTGTCACTGCTTGCTGAACGTAATCAAATTTAAAAAGGACAAATATCCCACGACCGAGGGCAAAACCATTCACAAGCAAAACTATTGTGTAATTGGGATTTAATATACTTGATTAATACTGGTATACATGCATTGCTAAAACATTAATTTTTAATTAATTCGAGTTATTTTGTAAGAAGTTATGTGTGAGTATCCACGGTGATGCTTCGCATATAATTACGCCTCTTCTTTCAGGAGTATTAAGTGCTATGCAGATCTTTTCAGTAATTTCACTGAGTTTCATTTTAGTGTTACACTTCTAGCCTCACTGTTTTGAAAAAGTCTTATTAAAAACCACATCTCTACACCTGTGTTTTCTATAAAATTGTTACTCCCATTGCCTTCTACACAACTTACCTGCATCATGCACTACATTTATTTTAGAATTTGACACTGAGAAATTCATGTTCTCCTCCATGGAACTGGTAAGCTTCTATCTTTCTTAAGTGTATATGTGTTAGTCATTCAGTTGTGTCCGACTCTTGGCAACCTCATGGACTGTAGCCCGACAGGCTCCTCTGACCATGGGATTTTCCAGGCAAGAATACTGGAGTGGGTTGCCATTTCCTTCTCCAGGGGTCATTTACAATATGTTGTTGCAAATCCTTTACAGAAGGAAAAGTGCCTCTACATACAACTCAAATGTCACAGATTCCATGCATCTTTTCTGACCTAACCCTCCCCCACTCGCATCAGCAGGCAAAATGGACACCTCCATTCTCTTTGTTCTGAGAACAATTTTATCTGTTATTGTTTCTGTTATAGCACAGATAATATCATATTGCAGTTATGATGGCGGAGAATCACCCTAGACTCTGAGCTTCTTGAAAGCGAGTGATGGACCCCATTATCTTTGTGTTTCATGGGCAGGGGTGTAGAAAAGCGACACATACTGTTTTGAGCTTCAGTTTCTCTGTGTGAAAAATAGACATAATAATAGCATCCTCTGTATAGGGTAGATGGGAGGGTTAAAAGAGATAAGCCACGTAAGGCCTGGCATACAGATAATCACTGAATTAATGCTAGTGGATATTCATTATTATTATTAGGGGAAGAAGTAGTGGGACCATAAGTTCTCATATGCCTAGTATTAGGAGTGCCTGCCACAAGGTAAAGAAGCTGCCTGCCAGTGTATCAGACATGGGTTCAATCCCTGGGTATGGAAGATCCCCTGGATAAGGGAATGGCTATCTGCTCCAGTATTCTTGTTTGGAGGATCCCATGGACACAGGAGCCTGGTGGACTACTGTCTATGGGATCATAAAGAGTCGGACACGACTGAGTGACTAACATTAATACATAGCTTAAAGCTCAATAAATATTTGCAAAGTAGATGCTGGGTGAGGAATAGGCCAATATGCTATCCCTCTCCCAGTAAGGGTCACCATGCTGCCCATTTCTGAGAAGGGGATGTGGAAACAGAGATAACAAAAGATGGAGCCGAAACCAGAAACCAGGTGTGCAAATTCCTGGCCACCACTTTCTGCCAACATATGCAGCTTTGTCTGAGGGCTTGGGAATCTGCAGGGGAAACGAAAACCTTCAAATCCTAGGCTTTCGTCCGTCAAGGATCCAAAAGACGAGGCTTCTCAGGCCGGATCAAGTGTGTGTGTCAGAACTGTCAAATGCAGCCTACACTCAAATACCCAAGACTGAAGAGAGAGCACCGCAGACTTCAGCGTAATCGCAGGCTCTTCAACTTCAACCCAACTTTGATCTGGTTCTTAGCTTTCTCTTTCTACTAAGAAGCACTGAGATGGACAGGATTTAGCCTGACCTCCTTCCCCTTCCTTGCCTGAGGAGCTAATGAGCTCAGCTAAAAGGAAGATGGCAGATGGCAAGTGAGGCATCATTAATCTGGATGCTTGCTGGTGCTCGGGACCCCTGCGCCAAGGGCTCCAAGTCTCCCCATCTCCAAAGCTCCCTCCCAGCATGCCCATATGTGGGGAGAACGCTGTCTGTAGGATATCCCTTTCAGAGGTGAACTTCTATCGCTGGGCTCTACTAGCAAAGGCGACTAGTACTGAGCCTTTAGCAGGGGATTCCCTGGTAACTCAGACTGTTAAAGAATCTGCCAGCAATGCAGGAGATCCGGGTTTGATCCCTGGGTCAGGAAGATCCCCCTAGAGAAGGGAATGGCAACCCACTCCAGTATTCTTGCCTGGAGAATCCCATGGACAGAGGAGCTGACGGGCTACAGTCCATGGGGTTGCAAGGAGTCGGACACGACTGAGCGAGTAATACTTAACAGTTTTCAGCATATGTCAGGCACTGCACTAAGTATTTTAAGTGTGTTATTTAATCTTGGCAACAGCCTTCTGAGGGAGTTACTATTATTAGTCCCACTGGCAGGTGAGGAAACCGAGGCTTCAAGAGGTTAAGTACTTTGTCCAAGGTCACGCAGCTGGGGAAGGCTGAGCTGGGACTGGAACTCAGGTCCTCCTGGACCCATAGACTCTGCTCGTCATGGCACAGGTTTCTCTCTGCTACTCTGTCAAGAGCAGGGCTGTGACAGAATGACAAGAAGGATAGGTAGGCTTGTGAGTCGGGGGCAGGGGAAAGATGGGGATGCATGGAAGAAAAAGAAGCCAGAAGCTTGGGAGGCTCTGCTGATGGGCAGATCCGAGTGGATCAGGTTCAGACTGACCTCTGCTGGAAAGTTCCCCCTCCCCGACTGACCAGTGGTCACACACCACCCACCCCTGTGACTTTGAGTCTGAAGCTCCATTTCTTTAGCTACAAGATCAAGACAACAGCAACACTGAGATATAACAGCAGGCCAAGCTTCAGATGCCAGCATGTTGATGAGCAACCCCAAAGCATGGTACTGGGGTTGTGACGGTGACGATGGCCAGGAAGAAGGCACAGTATGCCTGAAAAGGGGCGGGGGAGGAAGGAGGGCCTTCCTACAGGAGGTGGAGCATTGATAGATTTTCCATTTAGCTCTGCCCCCTGTCTGTGCTGAGGACTTGCTCTGGGCATGCACTTGTTAGGAACAGAAAGACTGCAGTGATCTCTCATTTAGCAAGGGCGAGATGTCCACGGAGCAGCTCTCTGCTCACAGAAGGCTCTCTTCGACGTTTCTAATACATGGGCCCCAGCACTGAGTCATTGGCGTTCATCCTGGGAGTGGACACCGGTCACTGTCCACCCAAAAGAAGTTAGTGTGAAGAAGTGGCAGAACTCAGAATATATGTCCCCTTAATGTGGGTGAAAATGTCTAACACTAAGACTCGTGGGCTTCCCAGGTGGTAAAGAACCCGCCTGCCAATGCAGGAGACTCGGATTTGATCCCCAGGTCAGGAAGCTCTCCTGGAGGAGGAAATGGCAACCCACTTCAGTACACTTTCCTGGGAGATCCCATGGACAGAGGAGCCTGGTGGGCTATAGTCCCCAGGGTTGCAAATGAGTCAGACATGACTGAGTGGCTAAATGAGACTCACAGTGGGGATGAAAGTATTTTGGGTTTGAATCTTGACTCTCTGATGCTGTTTTGGTCTCCACTCCCCACCATATACATAACACCATGGGGCACATTTTGGACAGCAACTCGAGTCTTTTTTTCCTCAAATAAGAAATGACTCTTAGAATTGGATGCCATTCCCCATGAGAATCTCACCAAGCTTAAGCTCTAGGATGTCTGCCGATAGCATTTCATTCCTGTGGTTTAGATGTCTTCACACCTTTCTTACTCGAAAGAATTCAGAGATATTCCTGTCCCTGATGGGTTCTTTTTTTTTTTTAAGGTGAGTCGTCTTTTTTTTTTAGAAAATTGAATTTCTCATTTGAGTGAAAGATTATCACATATCTATCCCTATAGACATCTCTTTTTCAACCCTTCCCCATGGGGGTAGTTTGAAATCTTCACTCTTTGCTCTCCTGAATTTACCTTGTGTGCTAAATCACTTCAGTCGTGTCTGACTCTTTGTGACCCTACGGACCATAGCCTCCCAGGCTCCTCTGTTCATGGGATCCTCCAGGCAAGAATACTGGAGTGGGTTGCCATGCCCTCCTCCAAGGGGTCTTCCCGACCCAGGGATCAAACCCATGCCTCTCACGTCTCCTGCATGGCAGGCGGGTCTTTACCACTGGTGCGGCGTTGGCTATTTCAGGGAAGGCGGCCTTGGGGTCACACTTGCTCTGCCTGCAGCCTGGCTTCCTGATAGCAGAGGAACTGCGGAGGGTCCGAGATGGGTGTGGAGCGGGTTTCCTGAGCGGGGAGGCTCCTTTGTTCACCGAAGGGCCTGAAGGTTTGTGGGAAGATGGCGGTGAGGAATTCAGGTTCTCCTCTGCTCCTTCCCCTTTTCTCATTTTCCACGGTTGTCCTCCCCTTTATCAAGTAGTTCCTTCTTCTTCCTGCCTCCTGATTGGTCAGTCCCTTCTCCCTGGACCCAGGCTGTTTTTATCCCACCCCCACCGATTTTCCATTTCTCCATGGAGTTGTAAGGCGAGCATGCGTGGTGTCTGGGGTAGGAAGGACCAAACCCCAGACTCTGGTCATTAGCTACATTGGGTACTAGACACAGATCAGGAGTAGCAAAGGCAGCTGCAGTAAGAACGCAAAAGAACCTCCATTTGTTAAAGGGCTACTGTTACATTTCGACTTCCCAGGGCTTCCCAGCTGACTCAGTGGTAAAGAAACCTCCTGCCAATGCAGGAAACGCAGGTTCGATCCCTGGAGGAAAAAATGGCAACCCACTCCAGTATTCTTGCTTGGGAAATCTCAGGGACAGAGGAGGCTGGCAGGCTACAGTCCATGGGGTCACAAAGAGTCGGATGCAACTGAGTCACTGAGTATGCACGCACTATATTTCAGGACTTCCCAGGTGGCCCTAGTGGTAAAGAACCCGCCTGCCAGTGCAGGAAACTTTAAGAGACATAGGTTCGATCCCCGGGTCAGGAGGACCCCCTGGAGAAGGGCATGGCTACCCGTTCCAGCATTCTTGCCTGGAGGATCCCATGGACAGAGGAGGCTGGTGGACTATAGTCCATGAGGTCGCAGAGAGTCAGACACGACTGAAGTGACCTAGCAGTCACGCCATGTATTTCAGGCACTTGCTCTACATTTTCCCTGATTCTTACAGCCAGTAGAGATGTGCAAACTGGTGCTTATTCAGACCCACAAAGAGGTAAATACTAGAGCAGAATTTAAATAAACAGCCCCAAGCCCACTTAGATCCGACTCCAAAGTCTCCTTACTACCAACCTTCTCTGCTTCTTCATTTGCTCCTGGAGTCAAGTTCGGTTCTGACAGGAGTGCACAGAGAGGAAGGAGGAAGGAGAAGGCGGGAATCAAGGACTAGTAGGTTCTCCTGTTACAAGCTGGATTTGCCCTCATCCTTCTTCCACATCCCCTCTCTCCTGAAAGAAACCCACAAAAGTGCCTGGATGGCGGGAATTGTGGGCTAGCATTCGGTGCAGATGATGAATTAGTGAATTTTTGCTTTGGACTGCCACCAGCCTCCTATTTCTACACCTCTTCCCCTTTCTGTGGCTCCTAAAGGAGAGAAGCTTCTTAGAGGGCAGACTCCCAGTCTTGCTCTTTCTTGCTTCCTGGGGACCTGGTAGAGTGCGCAGCACTGAGAAAGTACTAGATGGATATGGAATGAATGGGCAAATGAATGAATTCTCCATGCCAGCAAACTCAGGACCCAATAGGCTGTCTCCTGCTTACTTGGGATGCACCTCACTATGCCCCACCTGGGCTGTCTTCCTCTTTCCTCCATCAAAGTACAAAGAGGGTTGATCTCAGTAGGTTCTGAATCATAAAAAAGGATGAATCTCTTTTCTCCGAGAACGATCAGAAAGAATGACTGACAAACCTCAAATCCCTCCCTCCCCAAAGTGCTAAAAAACTTTAGACCAAAACAGAGATAGAAGGAGACAGAGTTGCCTTCTGATGATTCAGGAAGCAGGTGTGTGATTACTAAGAATGAAGGGGAGATGACAGTGGAAGGGAAACTAATGTGGTTTTTTTTGTTTTTTTCAATATGGACCATTTAAAAAGTCTTTATTGAATCTGTGACAATGTTGCTTCTGTTCATGTTTTGAGTTTTTGGCCACCAGACATGGGGGATCTTAGCTCCCTGACAAGGGATCGAACTCACTACCCCTGCATTGAAAGGCAAAGTTTTAACCACTGGACTGCCAAGGAAGTTCTCTTAACGCTTCTCAAGTGTTCCTAAGTGTCCAGTAACCTCCCTGGCACATTATTTATGTGTGGTCCTGTCTTACAGATGACACTGGGATTAGTTGGGCTTGTTTACTTAACTTGAGCAGTGGCATCACCTGCTTATGTTATACAGTCTTGTAAGGTGTGGTTCCAGGATTCAACTCGAATACACAGGACTCCAGTCCACACTATTTACTTTATTTTTCAAGAGTCTAGTAAGAGGCCTCTAGTTTTTGACGTTTCTACTCACGAAGTATGTCTCTCTCCACCGCTATATACTGGGGCTTTAATCGAGAGGCAGGAATGGTTGGTTAGGTCAGTCATATTTCAACTCAATGTAGCAACAGAAGCAGTTCTTCAAATGCTGTCCAAGGGGGACACTGAAAACACACGTTAGGTCAGGGAAGAGCTGTTCTGCACTTGCTCTTCACTTGAAGTACCTAAATCTCCCTTGGAAGATGGTGCGCCACACCCAGGGAACAGGTACTCTTGGGCATCTGCAGGGTGGATACAAAGTCACGAGATGGAAATTTGAAGATGAAGTTGCTAGGGGAAAAATGTCTTGGATTTGAGGACAAAGAAGTAAAATTCAGAGCTAGGGATGTCCATGTCGTCACTCCCTCAGGAAAGAGGGCTTTTTTCCTTAGACCAAGGGGAAAGACTGGCTCTTGTAATGTCGTTGAAAATGATCCTTCTTTGACTCAGTTGATACACTGAGATCTTTGAACCAAGTCTGAGGCAGCCATAGGACCCTGTGTGGTGGGATGCTTGGGGGTGGGGTGGGTATGGACCGACTGGACAGAGACGTAGGGGAGAGTGCATCTCTGCTGTTGCCTGTATGGAGCATGCAGCCGGCTCCCAACGGAACTGCATCCATCCAGGAGTCGTGCATGGATGAGCCTGTGAAATTCCTCAGTGGTACCCAAGACAGTGAAGAGGAGCACATGGCTGGAAGGAATCAAGCTGCCAGGCTGACAATGGGAGAGACGAGTTCCCAGTGCAAGAACGTGCAGGTGGCTGATGCTCGGTTCGCACGTTAATCTGTGCTTCCGACCCTCCCCAGACCATCTCCAATTTTGACATTGCAATCCTGTGCGAACCAGCCCCCAGCCCAGCCAAAGGGAGACTTGTTCAGCAAACGCCAGCCCCAGCCACCTAGGCCCCTCGGTGACAAGCCGGTGGCAAGCTGTGTTGTCAAGATACGGCTCCCTTCATCCTCTCTCGAAAGCCTCTTGCCGCTTTGTGTGTGTTGCAACAGGCTCAGGCAGTGGTAACAGGCTCCCGCTCTGTTCCTGCTCTTTGCTGCGTTCAGAGTGAACGTGGCGGCCGGGTTCACAGCCTGCCTCAGAGCGATGCTGTCAGTCACTGGTTATTCTATCGAGGTGTGTCCAGAAATAGAAGCCGGTCTCTATGCAGGCAATATGGAGCGCAGGTAACAGAGGCGAGGGTGTGTTCTGGGGACGCCCTCCTGCAGGCCCTAAGACAGCACTGAGCCCCTCTTCAGGCAGCCTCACACCCCCCCCCCCCAACTCTATTCCTTCATCTTCTATGTGACACATCGGCCAGGAGACTGCATCCCACCTGCTCCAAGCCACAGTGGCCTCAAATAACACGAGTTTATCTTTTGTGGTGCCAGGTGCCCACCAGGGGCTGCTAAAGGGGTGGATGAAAGGGTCCATTCAACAGTCACTCAGGGGATCAAACCTGACTGATGGTAGAGGGTAAAGAGGCCTCTGCAGGGTCCTGCAATTAAATGCTTGGGCCTGGAGGGAGGGGACACATGTACACCTATGACCGATTCATGTTGATGTATGGCAAAAACCATCTCACTATTGAAAGACGTTTTACTCCTACTCATGATACATGGCCAGAAGTGGCCTCCTGCCCACCCCCACCCGCCCACATCACAAGAAGGCCAGAAAGTCCTGTGTCCTCTCAGTGGACAGAATGGGAAATATTGGACAAATAGCACTAATGACAGAGCTAAGTGGAAAGAATGTGCTTTAAAAAAATTATTTATTTATTTTAATTGGAGGATAATACTTTACAATATTGTGATGGTTTACTCTGTATAAGAGAGGGGTTCCCTGGCAGCTCATCGGTAAAGAATCTGCCTGCAATGCAGGAGGCCCTGGTTCGATTCCTGGGTCGGGAAGATCCCCTGGAGAAGGAAATGGCAACCCACTCCAGTATTCTTGCCTGGAGAATTCTTCCCTGGACAGGGAAGCCTGGTGGGCTACAGTCCATGGCCTTGCAAAGAGTTGGACATGACTGAATGACTTGCCCTTCACTTACCTTGTGTAAACATAACTATTTTTTGTTTAAATTATTAAAATTTGTCTATTTTGATGTATTAAGTTGTGAGAGTGATCCAAAAGTAAATGTATTCTTTTCTTGCAATGCGATGAAGACAAATGGTTTACAGAATCTCACTTTCTATTTCTGATGGCACGTGCTGTCTTCTAAAAATCTACATAACCCCTTCTTCAACCACTTATGTTTCATTTTTACTATTGGACAACATTGCATGGCCTATAATGTTCATCATTCTCGCCTGTAGTTCTAATTAGAACTCATTTGAATGATCCTAAAACTACATATTTCAAGCAAATAAGTCTCTGATCATGAATACTGGAATTGGAAACCAAAGATGTGTTTATCTCTGCATGGCTCCTTTTTACAATTAGAATGCTCCTTGCTTTTAAGATTTCCCTCTCACCTTCCATCTTCCGTGTAAAAAGATACTGCCTACTCTGTGAAGCTGTCTTCAAGCTTCCAACTTATTTCTTAAAAAAGAAGAAGAAGAAAAAAAAGAGCCAGGAAATTCCCTGGCAATCCAGTGGTTAGGACTTGTCACTCTCACTGCATGGGTTCAATCCCTGGTCGGGGAAGGAAAATTCCACAAGACTCTTCACAAAGAAAAAAAAAAAAGAATGAGACCATGGAGGGTGAGAAGTGGTGTCTGGGGACCCTGCTCCACTCTGCTCAGTTGTGCTGTAAACCCAAAGCAACCCCTCAAATTAAAATCTATTTGAAACATTAAAAAAAAAAAAAAGACAGGCTGAAATTTCTCAGACTGCCCTTATTGGGAAATCACTCCTACATTTTGCTGGTTATTAAGCAGTTCGGGCTGAATTTCCTGTCACTTAAAGCTAAGGGAGTTTTAAGTAATATAGTTACATTAGTGAAAGCCACTTTTATATCCGAGAGCATGGCCGTCTGAAAACTTGAAGGAACTGGAGCAAAGGAGTGCTGGAAATGGAAAGGATCTTGTTGGATAACCAGCTCCAACCACGATTCATTCAAAGATGGGGAGACCGAGAGTCAGAGAGGGGACGTCTGTGCATGTGCTTGGCTGCAGGAGTGGGAACGTGACCTGGACTTGACATCCACCTCTCTCTCTCGCCTCTTCCCACTTAGATTGGGACGGACTCTCTTCTGCTACAATAGTGAATGTCCTCTCTGGCTTGTTCTTCCATTCTCCCTCTTCCTCCTCGTTGATGTAGGTTTATTTCTTAAAAAAAATTCTATTTTGAAAATATTGCAAGCACACAAAAAGTACAGAAGTAAAATAGACACTATGACCCTCCATCTACTTTGAATCAATGTTAGTGTTTTCCAGTTTTCCTGCAGATTTTTCTTTTATTACAAAAAAAATCTAAGACATTTCTGTTATAGCTGAGGTCCGACTGCCTTCTCCATGCTTTCTGCATCCTTTCTAGCCTACCAGGCAGCAACTACTATCTTACACGTGGTTGTATGTTTCTCAATAGTACTTTGCACTTTAAATAAAAAACATGGATACTTCAAGGCCGGCTTTTATAATTTTATGTCAATCATAATGTACATATCCTATTGGAGCTTGCTTTTCTCACTCACTATTGTGTTTTGAGATTTATGTTGATAGAGGTAGATTTCTTAACCTTTATTTCTGCAAAAATGTGTTTATTTTGTCTCACTTCCTGAATGATAGTTTAGCTGGTTACATATGACCTACATACAACCCTTCAAGCTGTGAACTTTCAAAGATGTGAATGTATTATAAACCTATTACAGTGTAGTACTATACAGCTGATTGTGTTAGCTGGGTACCTAGCCTAACTTTGTTGGACTTATGAACAAACTGGATTTATGAACAAGCTCTCAGAACAGAATTTGTTCCAATGTAGGGGACTTAGTTGTATAGCCCCTTAAGTTGATGGTAATTTTGCTTCATCACAGCACAAGTGTATATATTGAGAAGTCTTCTGCCAGTTCAGATTTGTTCCTGAGTGAAGAATCTGTCATTAATTTCCATCTGCTTTATAATATTACTTGTGATTTTGGGGTTTTGATTATTTCACCTGCTGAAGGTCACTGTGTTTCTTGAAATCATGGATTCAGGTCATTCACTAATGCTGGAAAAACACTTCACCATTATTTATCCAAATACTGTTTCTCCCATATTTTCTCTATTATCTTTTCCTTTGGAATATACATTAGATACAGGTGGGATCTATACATTTTAAGCTATTTAACCTAACTTTTTCTTTTTGTATTTTCTCTCTGTATAATTTTGTATAATTCTGTATAATTTCCTCAGAATTATTTCTAATGTACTAATTCCCTCTTTGGTGGTGTTTAATCTATTATTTAGTCTCTCTACTCAGCTTTAAATTTTAGTTTCTGCTTTTCTCCATGTCTAAAAGTTGTATGTGGTTCTTTTTCAAAGTTTCCTGTTCTTTTTTCATATGATCTTCATCTTTTATTTGCAGGACAAATCCTTTTCTTTATATTTTCCATAATTTTAAGTACACGTTTAGTATTCTTTTTCCAACTGCTCTGTTCAAGTTCAGGAAGTCTAGTTATGAGATAGTTGGTGTGGCCGTATGGTGAAATGGTCTTCTGTAAGATGTTCTTTTTACTTTCAGAAATCCTGCAATATGCCTTTCCACTCTATTTCTGTTTGTGCTTCTCCTGAGCACCCTAGGAGTTACACTATCTCAGGATCAATTTTTATGCTTCATGATATATTTCACCTTGATGGTTTCCTGTACCTTTTCAGCAACATAAAATCAGACCTTAAACCTCTAAGAAATATAGTCCTGGTTTTTATTTTTCAAAAGAAATCTTTTTTTTTTTGCCAAACGCAGGCAGAGAGAGAAGAGCTTCTTTCTTGCTGCCTCATGCTGATGAGAACACGTTTTCTAGTTTTTCGAGGGATGGGGTCCTTTGAGAGTCATGAGTCTATGCGTCTCACTTTGCTCAGGCCTAAGGTTTTGTGTCCTTTCTCCCATAGGTATCAAAACCCATTCTTTCCCAACCTCCAAGAGTAGCAAGAAAACCAGTCCCTACATTAACTAACCTTGTTTTAATTTCCTTGTTTTTTCTGGGACTAAGTATTTTCCCCTTCTTTCAAATTCAGCCATGAATTTTAACTCATTTGTGTTCCATCCAGTGTGGTGAAAGGATTTTCAAGTTGACTTAGTGTATGTAACCCAGTTGATTTACCTCTCTAGATACCCTGGCTGTGTTTTCCTGTTGATGCTGAGGCCTCCTGGCCCAAATGCCTTCTTGTAGATGCAGAGGGGCCGTTTGATCTCTGTGCCTCTTTCATCGCATTCCACTCACTTAGCTGACTCGGGTCTCTTTAGTGACTGCTTTTAGGTCCTCCATGCCAGTCACAGGCATGTCTGATTCCTCCACGTGCGTGCCTATTGCTTCTCATTTCTGGGCTCTCCTGTTGCTACTGACGCATGAGACAGCCTGGCCCTTTGTGACACATGCGATGTCTTGCCCAGAGGATGCAGGTGGAGGGATGGGGAGGACCACTGGCTCACTTTGATCACGGACTCAGCCTGACGACTGCGGCTTGTGCCATGGACGCTGCCTTCCTGGGTCCCAGGGATCTGGCCTCCTGGGTGGCTACTCAAGGGCCTCGGAAGTAAACCCAGAAGTGCAGGAGACTCCATGTCACACGGGACAACTTTCACCAAAGAAAGACGAGAACAAGCATAAAAATTCTCTTCCCTTCTACCCTAAGATGGACTATTAAAGCATGCAGTGTTGGGGAGGGGTGAACAAGGAGTTTGGGATTAGCAGATACAAACTACTATGTATAAAATAAATAAACAGCGAGGTCCTACTGTAGACATTGGGTTGGCCCCAAAGTTCATTTGAGTTCTTTGGTAACATATATATTATAGAGCATAAGGAACTATATTCAAATCTTGCTATAAAAAATAATGGAAAATAATCTAAAAAAGAATATATATAAACAAATGAATCACTACACCAGAAATGAACAGAACACTGTAAATCAACTATGTTTCAATTAACAAACAAACAATAATAAAGCAAAAAGAAAAAAACAAAATCATGCCAGGTTTCAGGTGACCTCTCTGAACATACCCTAAGAAACTGAACAATCAACTATGCTTCTTGTAAAATCCACAACACAATCCCTTAAATTGGCCTTCCTATCTTTCCTGACTCACTCCTGTTTTTTCCTGCACTCTCTCGTCCGCCTCCTGGGGTTTTACTTCCCCACATACTAATACCTAACAACCTGCTCCAAGCTCCACTTTCTAGAGACCTCCTACAGGCATCCTACAGGCATCTGCAAGTGGTAAAGAACCTGTCAGTGCAGAAGGTGCAGGAGATGCAGGTCTAATTCCCGGGTTGGGAAGATCTCCTGGAGGAGGGCATGGCAACCCACTCCGGTATTCTTGCCTGGAGAATCCCATGGACAGAGAAACCTGGTGAACTACAGTCCACGGGGTCGCAAAGCATTGCACATGACTAAAGTGACACACACATTCAGGAGTCTGCAGCCCCTCTATTTCTTATCCAGCAAAGACTACGGGAAGGCAGAAAGCCTCTTGAGCAAGAGGAACATGCCTTCCACTGCTTATTTACTGGTTTATGGATATCAGCCTTGAACTGACTCTCAGAGCACCCACTCTTTCTACCTCTCGGTGCGGGACACAGGCAAAGAGGAGACAGTGTATGGAAACGGCTTGTTATGGGCTATAAGTCCTTGACTCGTGTGACCTGTTTTGATTTATAGATTGAAGTGGAACAGTGGACATTGATGGAACCTGAGAAGTCCCCCTGGTGCTGTTATTCCCTCTTCATTTTGGTTGAGCGAATTGTCTTTTCCAGCCTTGCCTCTCTGCTGAATCTGCAGGATCCTTCTGATAGTAATCTTCATTTTAAATTTCAGGCTCTCTAAAATTTCATCATGAAAACAATGTCCTCAACACAGTGCTTTATCACCAGGGGAATGCTGCATGGAAACGCTTCATCATAAAATCTCAAAATAGGAGAGCTGGAGACACCTCACCGCAGTGCATGGTTGGTGGGAGAGATTCAATATTTGTTCAAAGACGGAATACGTCTATAGGAGGAAACGAGATGGTGGAAAGGTCTAGGAGGCTGGGAATGACGAAAGGTGGGATTTAGTCCAATCGTTTGCAGCCCTAGAGTAGGTCATTTAATCCAAAGGGGCCTCAGAGTGCCTTCTGAACATGTTTGCTACACAGGGAGAAACTCCAGGAGAGGTAAGAGACAGAATCTTGCCTCTTAGTATAGAAAGTGAAGTGAAGTGAAAGTGAAGTTGCTCAGTCGTGTCCAACTCTGCGACCCCATGGACTGTAGCCCACCAGGCTCCTCCGTCCATGGGATTCTCCAGGCAAGAGTACTGGAGTGGGTTGCCATTTCCTTCTCCAGGGCATCTTCCTGACCCAGGGATCGAACCCAGGTTTCCTGCATTGCAGGCAGACGTTTTAACCTCTGTGCCACCAGGGAAGCCTAGTATAGGAGACAACTATAGAAGGGTTTCCATCTCTCAGCCTCTTGGCAGTCAGAGTACAAGCAGTGATCTGAACTTGGCCAATCAACCGTTCCACCCACGTCTAGAGCAGATGATGCTATAAGGCAAGTGACTGCTTAGAATTCATTTGCGTGGTGGCTGTCTCAACTTCTTCGGTGGTAGCAGCAGTGGAACCAACTATGGAAACAGCCTGACTACACTCCACTAGTGTCCTGTTACAGCTGCAGCTCTGTCTCCTGGCCTCTCACTGATTCCTGGATCCTGTATGAGCCTGTATCTTCAGCTTTGCTATCGAGTCTGTGAATTATGTGATGGTACTCCAGTGTATTCCTTTCCTGCTTAAAACCCTACAAGTGGAAGGTCTAAACTTCTTCCCTGGTTCCTAACATCCCACAAACTTCTGTGTGGTGCTTTGGGTTTTGCAAAACACTTTTATACACATTGTCTTATTTCACCCTCAAAATACCCACATGGGAATTTATTATCTGCATTCCATGTGAGCGAACAGATGGACATCACAAGGGTTAGTGGTTTGCTGAAACTGACACAGTCGGGGGCTTCCCTGGAGGTCCAGTGGTTAAGAATCCGACTGCCAATGCAAGGGACATGGGTTCAGTCCTTGGTCCGGGAAGATCCCACATGCCACAGAGCAACGAAGCCCGTGTACCACAACTGCTGAAGCCCGTGTGCCCTAGAGCCCTTGAGACACAACAAGAGAAGTTGCTGCAATGCGAGGCCCTTGCATTGCAGCTAGAGAGTAACCCCCAGTCGTCTCAACTAGAGAAAACGCCCATGCGCGGCAACAAAAACCTGGCACAGTCAAAAACAAATCCATAAATAATAATTTTGTTGAAAAAAGAAATGTTTACTCTTAGCGAATATAATGTAAATTCTCAGAGGAAAATAAAAAGTGACACAGTTGGTTCAGAAGGGGGAGGACTTGCCCCTAGTTGAATCCCATGCACTTGTTTTATGTCACCAGTGGACCGTGGCCAGGTTCAAATGAGATGATGAACGTGGAGGTGTGCTCTAGCCTGGAGAGAGATGTATGATTGTTATTTCTGATTAATTACCTAGAAAGAAAGTGGTGGGAATAGAAGATAAAGACAGAACTGAGCTCCAGCCCAGTGCTATTTTTCATTAAGTCTCCCTTCAGAGAGATGCTTTAATTACATGTATAGCTTACTTTTTGGGGGGGTGGTGCTTATTTTTTACAGGTGGTTTTGGGATAGAAATAAGAAAATCTCTTGGCTACGTTTAAAGAATTTAAGAAGTCTTCGCACAGTGTTTTCAAAAGCCACATAAAAATGTCTCCACTCCATTTGAATCCCTAATGGTTTTCACTCAAGGTCATCTAACAATGATTTAATCACACCTCTGAAGTGAGTTGATGATAACAATGGAGGACCAGTTCTGGAAGTATCCCGATACCATCCAAATTGTCCTAACGGTGTTCCTTTCTCAGTTCTCGTCTCTTTTACCCTCTCTTCTCCTTTTTATTTTTTTTTTAACTTTTTATTTTGTTTTGGAGTCTAGCTGATTAACAAACAATGTTGTGATCGTTTCAGGTGAACAGTAAAGGGACTCAGCCATACATTTACAAGTATCCATTCTCCCCCAAACTCCCTTCCCATCCAGGCTGCCACGTAACATTGGGCAGAATTCCCTGTGCTACACAGTAGGTCCTTGTTGGCCATCTGTCTTAAACATAGCACTGTGTACATGTCCATCCCCAACTCCCCAGTTATCCCTTCCCTCATCCCTCCTAACCCCATCTTCCTTTTAAGCCTTGTAACTCCCAGGACCTTTGACACTCGTGGCAGCCTCGCATCTCCAGGTAGGGAGGAAGAAAGCCAGGTCACAGAGGAATGGAAAGACATGCATGCCACACTCAGTTGTGTCTGCTGAACAAATGGAAACGGCATAGAAATGGAATGGTCTCCACTGGCCAGAGGAGCAAGACTCAGGTCATTGAAAGGGAAAAGCACAAATCCGTCATAAACCCAAGAATGTGATGGTGAAAGTAGGTGGGTGGGGCAGGGGGAGAGGAGCGCCTTCCCCATCAGCCTTTCCAGTAATCACAATGACTGACAGCCTCCCCTGGGACACTTACGTTCTAGTAGCGAAGGCGGGGTAGAATATTAATAATCGCAACAACAAGCTTATATTAGCACTTTACAGCGGGCAAAGTGACGTGAGCAGGGCAGTTATTACTTCTCATTTATATACAAGGAAACAGCCTCCAAGAAGTTAAGAGACTTGTCAAACATTATATAGCCATTAGGGAGTAGAGCTAGAAATCAAGCCAAAGTGTGTGTGTGTGTGTGTGTGTGTGTGTGTGTGTGTGTGTGTGTATTAGAGGAGGGGGGAGATGAAAACAGAACAAAGAAATAAAAGAAGCTGATGGTTCTGAAGGGTAGGTGGGAGAAAATGTGTGTGAGAGAGGTCCCCAACCAGATGGAGCTAAGAAGAATAAAGTGATAAAATATCTACCAAGGTAAAGCGTCATTCCCTGTATGAAACCGAGAGAGAAAATTCCAGCCAGGCGGAGTAACAGAGATGGTACGACAGGCCTTCATTATTTGGACACCAGGATGCGGACATTAAAGAGTCCTCTACTGATAATGACTTAAAAGAAAAAAAAATATGCGCTATTACAGAGCACGGAGAACCATGACTCACATTTCACATTTTTGTTTTCTTGTGGTGATAT
Organism: Ovis canadensis; assembly: GCF_042477335.2. Classification (NCBI taxonomy): domain Eukaryota; kingdom Metazoa; phylum Chordata; class Mammalia; order Artiodactyla; family Bovidae; genus Ovis; species Ovis canadensis. The sequence goes on along the minus strand of NC_091255.1, from coordinate 38,670,362 downwards.
TTTGGACATATTTGGTCCTGCTTTTAACATTCTGAAGGTATTCTGAAGGTCCTATTTTTAACATCCTGAAGTTCAAGGGTTAAGCAGGGGCACACATGGCCCGTATTACACACGTACACCTTTTCACAAGACAGGCTAATGTACATTCCTTGAATACCTCTCTTTGCTGCCCTTTCCTGAAAATGGGCCAAGCTAATTCCTAGATCTCTTCCCTGATGATAATAATAGACGATTACTTTATTCAGATAGAAGCATACATTCTGACCTCTGATCTGTTCATCAGTTTACTTCTTGAAGATGTAGATCTAAGGAATGGATAAAGAAATCATGGTACATATATACAATGGAATATTACTCATCCATCAAAAAGAACACATTTGAGTCAGTTCTAGTGAGGTGGGTGAACCTAGAGCCTATTATACAGAGTGAAGTAAGTCATAAAGAGAAAAACAAGTTTCGGATATTAACACATATATAAGGCTTCTAGAAAAATGGTACAGATGAACCTATCTGCAGGGCAGGACTAGAGAGGCAGACAGAGAATAGACTTTGGACACAGCAAAGGAGGGAGAGGGTGGGATGAACTGAGAGAGCAGCATCGACATATATACATTACCATAAGCAAACCAGATAGCCAGTGGGAAGCTGCTGTATGTGCAGGGAGCCCAGCCTGGTGCTCTGTGACAACCTAGAGGGGTGGGAGCCCAAGAGGGAGGGGATATATGTATACTTATGGATGATTCACATTGTGGTATGGCAGAAGCCAACACAATATTGTAAAGCAATTATCTTCCAATTAAAAATAAATTGAAGAAAAGACCCACACTGTAGCTCAGTTTCTAGAAGCTCTGCTTCTACCATGACCAAAATGCCAGCAGTGACTTTGCTTAGAAGAGGATCTGAAACATCTTGCCGCTGCTACTGCTGCTAAGTCGCTTCAGTCGTGTCCGTCTGTGCGACCCCACAGACGGCAGCCTACTAGGCTCCCCCGTCCCTGGGATTCTCCAGGCAAGAACACTGGAGTGGGTTGCCATTTCCTTCTCCAATGCATGAAAGTGAAAAGCGAAAGTGAAGTGACTCAGTCGTGCCTGACTCTTAGCGACCCCATGGACTGCAGCCTACCAGGCTCCTCCGTCCATGGGATTTTCCAGGCAAGAGGACTGGAGTGGGGGTGCCATTGCCTTCTCCGCTGAAGCATCTTAGCTGAGCCCTAATGGGAGTGAAGGTTATTCTCCAAACTGGTCCCCCATCTATGAAAGGCCAGAGCTGTCTCAGAGAGTCTTGTCCATTCTTGCCAACACCCCGAGGTGAATCTACAAGGTGCCATTTTACTGAACACACTGTCTAGCTGGTCACCAGGTGGTACCCAAGGGCACAATTTGCCTGAGCATCATTGTCTTACATAGTCTTGCAATCAGAAGTTCCAAACAAAAATCACTCCCTAATGCATCCATTTACTTCTTCAGACTATCTACATTCTTAGAATAAACCATCTCTTAGTAGTAATAGAGTTAATAATTTTATTACCTATTTTGTGAATTAGTAGTTTGACCTTTCGGAAAATAACCCTTGTCAAGCTTTCAGGACTATTCTCTAATTTTCAAATCTAGTGAACAGAACAGATTGGTTTCTTAGTCACTTTTCTTGGTTTGAAAGTGAAAGTCCCTCAGCCATGTCTGACTCTTCACAACCCCATGGACTATACAGTCCACTGGAATTCTCCAGGCCAGCATACTGGAGTGGGTAGCCATTCCCTTCTCCAGGGGATCTTCCCAACCTAGGGATTGAACCCAGGTCTCTCACACTGCAGGTGGATTCTTTACCAGCTGAGCCACCGGGAAAGACTAAGAATACTGGAGTGGGGAGCCTCTCCCTTTCCCAGGGGATCTTTCCCACCGAGGAATCGAACCGGGTTTTTCTGCACTGCAGGCAGATTCTTTACCGACTGAGCTACCAGGGAAGCCCACAACAAAAGTTGGTTACAATCCCTTTTAGCCTATTCTGTCACAAGGAAGGAATACAGTTGTTGCCATTACTATTATTATTAGTATGCCAATCAGATCTCTTTTCAAATGGTAGCTTTTCTATCATTTTATTTTAAATCCTTTTTTGGTTTGTTTTTTTTTTTGTAATAAACAGAATGTGAGTTTTGGAGTCACATAGGTTTGGATTCAAACCCTAAATGATTTGCTTGCTTGTGTGAAGTTAAATAGTTTGATGTATGTGAGATGCAGGTTTTGCATTTGGAAAAAAAAACCTCAAAGGGTTTTGAAAGGATTAAGTCAGACATAAAAGTGACTTTCAAAAATGTTAGTTTCCTCCCACAATTCAGTTTACTTATGTCTTTCTTGAATTTAGCACCAGAAATACAAAATAATACCCAAGTGAAGGTACCTCGTATATTTGTACATAATCAATAAACATAAAGAGTATAATGAATATTTTCTTTGATGTTTTAAAAGTCGACACATACATGCCATTTTTATTTGTCTTTAGGTAAATAAACATGAGGAGTCCTAAATATTTAAAAGCAAAGTAATATTCACTGAAAATGAAAATCACTTTGGGACTTTCCGGGTGGTTCAGTGGCTAAAACTCTGCACTCCCAATGCAGAGGGGTCTGGGTTCAGTCCCTGGTCAGGGAACTAGAATTATGTGACCCAACTAAGACTCAGAGCAGCCAATGAAATAAATAAATAATTAAAATAAATATTTAAAAATTAAATTAAAAATGAAAATCATTTTTAGGAGCATGAAAAGCAAATAATCTCAAAACACACGAAAGATTATGATATTCACCAGTGGAACTGGCGATCTAGACAGTTGAGCTGACACTATGAGCTCTGTTCAGCCACCATGAGACCAGGTTAACTAGCAATGAAATAGTCAGGATTTCTCATCACGCAGTAAGACCGACAGAGAGGACTGTACTGCTCTCTTGGAAACCCACAAGGTGCAAATGACAATATGCAAAAGAACCCCTATGATAAACCTTGCAGGAAACAAACTTTAAATGTTAGTGAGTCCTACATTTTACAAATGTGTTTGATTCATAGAACCCTTACAAACATATAGCAGAGCTAATATTCTGTGGACCATAGCTTGGGAAATACTAATCTCTTGGATCATACCAAAATCCTATAGCACCAAAATCAAACAATAAACAACAATCACAAAGCCCGCAATTAAACCCAGGCCTGTTAAGTGTAGTTTAATGTACATAAATGACATAGCTAGTGGACAACTTCATTAATAAGGCTCTTGTTTACACCTTTTAAAACTATCAATAATTCTCTGACTTAATATATTCTCCTTCATTCTACAACACAATGGTCATTAGAATCCATGAGTAACTGCACGTTCATTTGAGTTTTAATCATTTTGGCTCTCAGTCAGTCAAGACTGTCAGCTGAAACCTACAAAGTGTAAATTATTTTCTAGGCTTACGCATAATTACTTTTGCTCCATGGCTGATAAATAAACAGAACACAGAGTGTTCTAATAGCCAGGAGCCAGGGCTTGAGGCTAGATGGAGGTGAATTTGAACCCTGATTCTCCAATCCCTGATCTTGAAGATGACACCTAAACTCTCTGTGCCTCAGTCTCACCATCTGTAAAATGAAGCTATTTCCTACTTTCTTAAATGGTTCGAGGGTTAAATGAGATTATATAACATGGTTTGCATATTACCAGGCATGTAGTAAGTGCTCAATAAATGTTCATTATTATTTTATGAACTTGAGAACCTGAGTTCCTGATCCATTATTTTTTATCCTTTTGTGGATAATAACCTTCTTTATCCTTGGGGTATATATAGCTATTGGAACACCAATGTAGCCAGCACATTTCTGCATCCAGACTGATATTTACCTACATGCCACTTACAAATTGTTCAGCTTTCAAATAAGAATCCATAGGGAGCGTTATTACTATATGCAGTTATTTGAAAGCCTGCTTCATACTTTCTGAGTGTGTGTTCCTGAGCTAATAAACTAGCGGGGAGCCAGGGCAGCCCTTCCATGCTCTGTTGCTTTGGAAGAGTTTGCACTGACTGGCGTTTCAATGGCAGGGAGGGGCAGGGGAAGAAAAGAAGCATATTTTCTGTGTCACTCACCCTGCTCCAGCACTGCAGTGGGACTCCAATGCCACTTCAAAGGCTGCTTGGGTATAAATGAGTGTGTCTAGGGGTATGCTGATAGGAGTGCATTGGAACTGAGCTCTCTGACAGTCTAATGGGGATGCTGGTCCAAGAAGTTTATTAGCAAAGTCAAGGATGAGGGTTAAACGATAGGGTGGGTGCTGCAAAGTGATTTATCCCAATACCCTTTCCCTGCAAACTTTTCCCTGGCCAGTCTCTATTATAGTGTCTGGTAAAGCTTATAAAAAAGAAAGAGAAGATGGAGGAGGAGGAAGAAGAAGAAGAGGGGAGGGAGGAAGGCAAAGCCAGGCCCTCACTTGGTCAGCTCAACTTTGGCTAATGAGTCTGCGGTAGACGATGGCCTCCTTTCTCCAGCCTGCCCTGTACGCACATCTCTTCTGCAGCCAGAACCAGCCCAGGTGAGGCTGTAGCATCATGCCAGACACATGGGCAGACGCCCCATCCACAGAAACTGATCCACCCCACTGACCACAACCAACCACAGACACGTGAGAAAACCCCACCAACAAACAAGCCGTCTGGTTGAGCCGCCCCAAAATGCCTCCCGCATGGATATCAGTTACATAGTAACACGTGGCTGTGGTCAGCGCCCAGTATGGGCACGGCTTCTTAGCTGCAATAGAGACGTGCTGCAGAGGCAGGTTTCTTGTGGTCCTGCTCTCCTCTGTCTTCACTTTTCTATCGTTGGAATGGGACAGCTGAAACTTTCCAGCCCTGGAGCAGCCATGAGGGAAAGAACCAATTGCTTGGCTTGTGAGGTCAACAGACTCCTCTTGCTTTAAGGCAAGTTTTCAGTTTTTCAGCTTAACACAGTCCCAGCTGAAAAGGAGTGTTACTGAAAGTATGGCAGGAGTTAGGGGGATCAGGGATGACAGGTTGTAGAACGGCATTCTGAAAGAGGGAGTGACCTTGGGGCTGTAAAAGCCACGTGCATTCATGCATTCATTCTTCTACTCAGTCATTTAAAGGTGCCCTAGTACCTTTCATGCATTGGAGAAGGAAACGGCAACCCACTCCAGTGTTCTTGCCTGGAGAATCCCAAGGGCGGGGGAGCCTGGTGGGCTGCCGTCTGCGGGGTCGCACAGAGTCAGACACGACTGTAAGTGACTTAGCAGCAGCAACAGTACCTCTCTGCAGACCTGGGAGTGCAGAGAAGCATAGCCCCTAGGCTCCTGTGGTCGGGAAGGATGTGACGGGTAGCTAAGTCCTGTCTCTTTGCAAAATCCCCTGCACAAGATCTCTGGCAGGCTCCTCACTGCATGCAGACCCCTCTAATTGTCACATCCACTTAAAACATAATCTGCCTACTTGTTACCTTCACCCCTGGCACAGTTGTGCTTCCTAGTTCTTTCCAGATTATTCCTGTGAAATACGGCTAAGAGTAAAGGGAACAGATAAAATACATGGGGGGTGAGGGGGTTGTGGGGGAGGCTCCAGAGGGAGGTGATCTCTAGATACAGGGAGTTTGGGGGGAGAATGGATACATGTATAAGTATGACTGAGTTCTTTTGCTGTTCACTTGAAACCATTACATTGTTTGTTAATCGGCTATAGTAGTGTAGTCTCTCAGTTGTGTCTGACTCTTTGAGATCCCATGGACTGTAGCCCGCCAAGCTCTCTGTCCATGGAAGGCTTTAGGCAAGAATACTGGAATAGATTGCCATTTCCTTCTCCAAGGGATCTTCCCAACCCAGGGACTGAACCTGGGTCTCCCGCATTGCAGGCAGATTGTTTATTGTCTGAATCACAAGGGAAGCCCTATCTGCTATATGCCAGTACAAAATAAAAAGTTTAAATATATATATAAAAATTGCACTGCAGACAAAAATAAATAAATCCAAACAAAATCAGCAAAACCAAATCACTTTGCTGTGCCACAGAAATTAATGACATTGTAAATCAACTATATTTCAATAAAAATAAATAAGAAAAAAATATACAAGGGTGGGGCTGGTGGAACATCCAGAATTCAGAGCAATGAAGCTAGTTTATTCAAGTCTAAATTTCCTCTGAAATCATGCTTTATCTTAAAAATTCAAAAACATGTAGGAGAGAGTAAACAGAATTTTAATATAGAATATTAATGTTAATAGAGTTTTAATATAGAAACCACATGTATATTCCTTACCATGGAACCAGTTTGGTCCTTAAGGAACATACATCACATTTATCAGGTGGCTTCCTTACCTCTGCACCTGAGGAAATAAAACCATTTCATTCTCCACGGTAATAGTCATCGTTGTTATTTATTTAACACCTATGACATGCCAACCACTTCACTCTCATACTTTGTGATTCTCACACAGCCCTCTGTGGTATTATTTTCTCCATGTTAAAAATAAAGAGGAACGTTCAGAGATTTTGACTGATTTTTCTCCCCGAGGCTTCAAAGCTGGTAAAGTGGAAATGACATTTAAACTCAGTCTCATGGATTCCAAAACTCATCTTTTCTACTACGCCTTTCAGTTAATAAGCAACAGCCTCACATATTCAGAGACAAGATTTTCTTATCTTCTCCAAGTATCCCGTAGAGGGAAAAGGTAACTAAAAGAAGATCACATTCTCGTTTCAAAAAGGAATTGTGAAATGCTAGGCACTCATTAATTAGATAAAACAGAAAGGAGAGGCAGAGTTTTGGTTTGTTTGTTTTGTCTTTTTTCGAGTCCCTGTATCCCAGGAAGTCTGGGGACTATTTGAATACACATGTTGGAATCCTGCTTCCCAGGTGGCTCAGTGGTAAAGAACCTGCCTGTCAATGCAGGAGACACAAGGTTTGCAGGTTCAATTAAGAAGGGTCAGGAAGATCCCCTGGATTAGGGCATGGCAACCCACTCTGGTATTCTGGTCTGGAGAATTCCATGGATGGAGGAGCCTGGCCGGCTACAGTCCATGGAGTTGCAAAGAGTTGGACATGACTGAGCACACACATATGCACACACACACACACACACACACACACACATATTGGAATCTTGGGTGCATGTATGTGGTGAGTAAATCTCTAGGTACCCACAAGAAATCCAAGTCATCCTGACAAGGTGGGGAAAGAGACCCTTTTCCCCAGGATGGAGAGGTTCTCCCTGTTGGGCCTGGGAGGGGTCTGTGATAACCTTAGTGAATTAGAAGTGATTTTTAAAAAAAAAATTTCACTGGAGTACAGTTGCTATATGATGCTGTAATACTTTCTGCTGTGCAGCAAGGTGAATCGGCTATATATACACGTATACACATATCCCCCCCCTCCTTTTTTTGTATTTCTTCCCATTTAGGTCACCAAACAGCATGGATTAGAGTTCCCTGTGCTATGCAGAGACGTGGATGGACCTAAAGCCTGTCATATAGGATGAGATAAGTCAGGAAGAGAAAAACAAATAGCATATATTAACGCACATATGTGAAACCTAGAAAAATGATGAACCTATTTGCAAAGCAGAAGTAGAGACGGAGATGTAGAAGTGATTTTGGCAAAACAAAAACCAATATGAGGGGTTTCAAAGTCAATCTAAGAAATTTCTTAAATACATGAAAGACAGACCAAGGAGACCAAATTTAGCCTCTGTGTTCGCCTATACGAAGGGATACAGTAGACCAATGGTTCTCAGACCTTGCTCAAAGCAGGAGAACCACCCGGAGGAGGTGTTAAAACCCAGCCTGCTGGGCACCATCACCAGAGTCTCTGATTCAGTAGCTCTGGGGCCAGGGCTGATAATTTGCTTTTTAAAATTTTTCATTTATTTATTGTAACTTTATATTGGAGCACAGTTGATTAAGAATGCTGTTAGTTTCAGGTGTACAGCAGTGATTCAGTTATACATATTCATGTAAGTTGTTTGTAGGTGGTATGGAGGCTGTAGGTCCAAAGACCACACTCTGACAACCACTCCCTCCTAAACTATTCCTGGAGCCAATCAGTGTGGAACAGAGGATGCCTGGGGCATCCTGGAACTAAGGGACGGGCCAGGGAAGATGCTAAAGTCAGCATCTGCCTGCTGAATGTCCACCTTATCACTCAGCCAGGTTATCAGAGGGCAGTTCACTGGGGTGACCCACTTTCATAACAAGGACCAGGGAAGAAGGAGAGTTAGACCTTACTAACAAGTCCAAATACTAGCTCTGCCATGCAATAGTCAGGCAAAGTTGGGCAAAGGCACTTATTCTCTTTAACTTTCCTTTTCTACATCAGCACCAGGAAGTTGTAGAACCTACCTTGGAGAATTATTATGGGAATGAAAGGAGACAGAGGTGAAGGACCTGCTGGCAAAACATGATGTTCAAGGATTAATACTGCTTTAGGGCATTGGATCAACTCATCCATTTTCTTCTGCAGGTTGTCGACTGGGGACATTAACACTGCACAGAGGAGGTTTGAGCCAACCTGAGTTACTCTTCCTTGCTAGAGCTGGGCCCTATGGTTGCACCTTCAGAGCATCAAGGCTGATTTAAAGAGGGGTCTAAGAATCAGGGCTGGTTCTTAGACTCCTGGGAGACTGAAAGGCATCTCAGTTTTAACGTACAGCTTGTGTCTGCTGCCAGTGGGAGGGTTGGTGGTGAGCTGAGCTCCTCCACCAACGCAAATAATTCTGGAAGCCTTGTAAATTTTTACCACTCTGCTTCCAGTGACATAGAAACATTTCGTTTTTGGTGCCTCTGAACTCAAAGAAAGGAAAATGACCCAATCTCTGTGTATCAGAAACAACATATTAGGTCATACCAGTAGTCTACCCAGGTAAACTGGTTGTGTCCCCCGAGGGAGCCTTGAATCACTGATTCTTTATGATGTTACCCATGTGGAGTTTCCCTGGTTGCTCAGACTGTAAAGAATCTTCCTGCAATGCAGGAGACCTGGGTTCAACCCCCTGGAGAAGGGAATGGCTACTCACTCCAGTATTCTTGCTTAGGAAATCCCATGGACAGAAGAGCCTGGTGGGCTACAGTCCATGGATTGCAAAGAGTTAGACACGACTATCACAATGGATGAGATGATATTCCCCAAACTACTAACGTTATCAAACAGACACGACATATCAGTTACTTACAAAGACAGCACTGGACAACAGACCCATGAACCTGGAACTATGGATCCGTGAGTATGATGACCTTCAATTTCATCTTTTAAAAATTTATTGATTAAGGTAAAAATAAATTGTATTGGTTTATAAAGTTCATGTGTACAACATGGATGGAATACTAGCTTTTCAAAAAAACATTTTATTTTATATTGGAGTATAGTCAATTAACAATACTGTGAGTTTCAGGACAGCAAAGAGACTCAGCCCTTTGGCTATACATGGATATACATGTATCCCTTCTCTCCTAAACTCCCCTCCTATCCGGGCTGCCGCGTAACACTGAGCAGAGTTCCCTGCGCTATACACTACGACCTTGTTGGTTATCCATTTTAAATATAGCAGTGCGTACATGTCCATCCCAATCTTGCATTTGAACCCATGGTCAATTCTTCCTTCCTTCCTTTCTTTCTTCCTCCCCCTCTCTCTTCTTTCTTTCCTTCTTTTTTTAGAGAGGGTAATTATAACTAGTATTCTCCATAGAACTGTATTGGAAAGGCAAGTTACTTAGTACCTGACCTAATTAGGTACATAACTTTTAGAATCTGTACTGGCTTCCTCGAAAAGAAAAGCGAAAAGTTATTTTAGACACTGCAGTTATAATGACACAATGATACATGGGCCTAATGAGTAATTTTATCAAATTAATTATTTCTGAAAGGATAAATTTTTATGCTCAGAAAAAAAAAATCACTCCCGCTTTTTTATGTTTTGGTCTTTGTAACTAATTTGAAAGATCGCAGTATGCCCATTCCATTTGCTCGGTGAGTCTTGCAACGGCCCCCGTCAAAAGCGATAACATTCGAAATTGACCGAAGCCCCAGTCTTTACAGTTTCTCAGCATGTCCTGTCACCCTGGGTGATTAAAGTCGGTTGGTTAAATTAGCTTTCAGAAATTTTCACCGTTTTAATATCACAGCTTCAATAAGACAGCTGTGCGCGAGGAAGACAGCTGAGCTCTTCCAAGTCAGAACCATCTGAATTAATCATCAGCCTCCAACCACATCCCACCTGCCTTGATCAATGGGGAAATAATGGTTTGTACAGTGGGGAGGTATTTTTCTGGGGTTAGTAATGAATGGATGGCTTCAGTTTCCCAGCAGTTAATGCCTAGCCCCTTAGAATTTGAGGAAGCTTCATGCCTGGTACAGAACTCCATTTCTAGGTAACACCCGCTGAGATCTGCTCTAAGGACTTGATACTTGAGTGACAGATTCTTTGCATCCATCTACTTGGGTGAGGTCATCAATTAAGAAGCATATCTTAACATCATATATCTTAATTCTTTATGACAGTGGCTCTCCAACTCGAACACGCATTGGAATTACCCAGGCGCTTATTAGAATACACACTGTTGATCCTCACACTCAGGGTTTCCCATTCAGTGGGGCAGAGTCCAAGAATCTGGGTTCCTTTGTCTGTGTGTGTGATGTGGACCATTTTAAAAGTCAGTGTTGAATGTGTTACAATATCACTTCTGTTTTATGTTTTGTTTTGGGGGCCGTGAAGCATATAGGATCTTAACTCCCTGACTAGGGATTGAACTCTCACCCCCTGCATGGGAAGGTGAAGTCTTAACCACTGGACCCCCAAGGAAGTTCCAAGGACTTGCATTTCTAACAAATTCCCAGGTGAAGCTGAGGCTGCTGGTATGGGGACCACGCTTTGAGAATCATTGTTCTAGAGACATTGATGCTGTTTTAATTTTTAAAAATTAAGTCCCATGGGTCAGAAAGAGGACTGAGAATACAGACGCTATTGTGATGTTCTTAACTTGCTGGATTTTTTCTTTGGCAGAAGAAGAGTCTGCTGTAGAGAACCTGGTGACAAACATCAGCTCCTCGTTTCTCCCACTGACCTCAGAGGTAGGAAGAGGCGGTGTGTCTGCCTGGTCTGGGCACAGCAGGTCCCATTTGTTTACTGATGTTAGGGAGAGCCCATCTTGAAGGAAATGACCATGCAGAAATATCAATGCCAAGTCTTGGCTTTTTCAAATGTGAGGTCACCAGTGAAATGGTACACGTAAACGGTGAGAAACCCAGGAACGAGGGCAGATTCATTTCACAGAAAGGTCCCTGAATGTGTGAGAAGGACCCAGCACTCTCATTTTCCTCCTGGAGGAAGGGGACTGGAGGGGACCCTAGGTTCCTGGTTGGCCTCCTAAAAGTCAAGTAAGGCAAAGAGTGGTGTCATTCAGAGGAGAAATTCAGACTCAGAAACTATCAGTCAAACTCCTGATCCTATCACCCCAGTCTTACATCCAGAAACAAATAAAATTCTAGGGGAGCAATTGCACTGTTCTCATTCTGAGTAAATATGAGTTTTTAGATAAGTGGTCCACAGAAGGTTCCTAAGTCTCTATTTCCCTAGAGATGGGTGTGTGTGTGTGTGTGTGTGTGTGTGTGTGTGTATTTAAGAGAGAAAAAAAATAAACTGTATATTCCTAAAACTTGAGGATTGATAATTAGGGTTTCCCAGGTGGCTCAGTGGTAAATAATCTGCCTGAAATGCAGGAAACCTGGGTTTGATCCCTGGGTCAGGAAGATCCCCTGGAAAAGGCAATGACAACCACTTCAATATTCTCGCCTGGAGAATTCCATCGACAGAGGAGCCTGGCGGGCTACCATCCAAGGGGTTGCAAAGAGTCGGACACGGCTGAGCAGCTAACACTTTCACTCTAATAAGATGGAGAACCCTGATGGTCCATTCTGCTTTCAGGGGGCAAGTGAGATATCTTGCTAACACATGAATGATGTGGGAATGTTAGCAGTCATACTGAGAAATTTGATTCAAGTTGTATCTTAGAAAAAGTTGGGACTTGCTTGATGGTCCAGTGGTTAAGAGTCCACCTGCCAAAGCAGGGGACATGGCATCAGTCTCTGGTCCAGGAAGATCCCACATGCCTCAGGGCAGCTAAGCCCATGTGCAACAACTATTTAGCCCATGCACCCTGGAGCTTGTGCTCCACAAGAGAAGCCAGAACACTGCAACGAAGGGTAGCCCGTGCTCACTACGACTAGAGATAGCCCACATGCAGCAAATAAATAAAAATATTTAACTAAATAAAAGAAGAAAATCTGCTATCCCCATGAATAACACAGGCCTGATGCTAGACAACCTGGTCCCAGTAGAGACTCTTCCACTTACCAATACTAGCTAGATAATCTTGGCCAAGTTTCCTAATATCTCTATGTGTCACCTATAAAACTGAGGCACTAATAGTACTTCTCTCCTTGCATCACTGTTATATTAAGTGAATGAATTAATACATGTAAACTACTTAGAGGAGTGCCAGGCACATAGAAAATGCTCTATAAGCTCTAGCTGTTATTATTTATGTCCAAATACCGAACCATGCTTCTCTTTTTGTTCTATGCTAATTCCTCATGCTGATGCCATTTAGATTGGCTAACACCCAAAATTTAGACTTCTGCCGTAATTATCTACATATGGCAGCGGGATCATTCCAGAGCCACCCTAATGACTTTGATTAGAACCAATCACCTGTGCCTATTCACACAAAAGAATGATTGGCAGGGTTTTGGAAGGACTGGGCAGTCCAATTAGACGCTTGTTGGGTATGAACCAGTTCGAGAGAATATGCCAGTCTTGCTGAAACAGATCCTTTTCTGTACGTTTTATACAATCCAGTAGAGAAACCAGAAAAAAAGAAATAGAGAAACTATTGATGCTTTCAATAAAAATGGTTGTAGCTTCTGCTGTGTTCTGAGCAGCGTGCAAGATGATGTAGATTGAGAGGTGGGCAAGCCATCCCCGCTCTCACGGAGCTCATCGTCCAGTGGGCGAAACTGATTAGAGAATCAAGTAATGCCCAAGAGACTAAGGCTGATAATAGACACTCATGGCTGCTGGAGGAGTGCAGGAGAATTGCCTAGATCTGCAGTGCTGATCCTGGTCTGGCTGAGCTGAAAGCCAAGAGGGTCCCCATCATGCCAGCAAGGTGGGAAGGGCATTCTAAGCCATGAGGGGTACGAAAGCCCAGAGGTACAGAAGAAAGCGGAAGAAGGTGGAAGAGGTAGGGAAAGTGTCAATCACTCAGTCATGTTCAAATCTTTGCGGACTGTAGCCTGCCAGGCTCCTCTGTCCGTGGAATTCCCCAGGCAGCAATGCTGGAGAAGGTACCAAGACACTAATTCTTTAGACCTCTTAAGGATGGAGGGGGGAGGATGGAAAAAGACAGGATGTCAAAGGTGAAGGGACAGTGACTGATTCATCACATGCACGTGAGCTTCCCAAGTGGTGCTAGTGGTAAAGAACCCACCTGCCAATGCAGGAGACATAAGAGACGAGGGTTCGATCCCTGGGTTGGGAAGATTCCCTGGAGGAGGAAATGGCAACCCACCCCAGTATTCTTGCCTGGAGAATCTCATGGACAGAGGAGCCTGGCGGGCTACAGTCCATGGAGTTACAGAGAGCTGGACACGACTGAAGCAACTGAGCACGCACACGTACGTGTGGTGGGTCTCTGTACCACATGCCTCTGGTTGTGTAAGTGTACAACACAGATCGCTCTGGGAGAAGGAGAGAAGCCAAGGAATCATTAACCAACAATTGGGAATTAATCTTCTGTGCGAGGGAATATACTGAACGTACCGGCTTTGCTAATGTCGCTGTTGGTTATCTCAGAAACAGATATGTTTCCTCAAGCTCTTCTGTGATGATAATATGTATTGTCTAGCCGGCTGGAAAGAAAATGCAGTGCCCAGCTGGTGGGAAATGGATTCTGGAGAGTGGTTGGGATGGGGAATAAGAAGCAGAATCACAGACCCACTCTGGCAGGAAACAGCTCCCAGACCAGCCCTTCTCAGTGGGGGTCATGCAGTTATAACCTGGGAAGGTGTAGACATGACTCAGATACTATGACTCAGGGGGTTGGTCAGGGGTTCAGCCTGGACAATGGGTGTGCATGCTAAGTTGCTTGAGTCATGCCCAACTCTTTGCGACCCTATGGACTGTAGCCCACCAGGTTCCTTTGTCTATGGGATTTCCCAGGCAAGAATGCTGGAGTGGGTTGCCATGCCCTCCTCTAGGGGATCTTCCCAACCCAGGGATCGAACCTGTGTCTCTTATGTCTCCTGCATCAGCAGACGGGTTCTTTACCACTAGAGCCACCTGGGATCCCCAGAGGATTCTAAGATGTGCCCAAAGTTGAGAAGCTTAACTCTCCAACTTTGTCACCTGAAGTTTGCTCCCAGACCAGCATTAACCCCAGGGGCTTGTCAGAAATGTTGTATCACAAGCCCTGCCCCAGACCTATTGGGTCGAATCTGCATTTTAACATCTCCAGGTGAACCAGATGCACATGGCAGTTTGTGTTGCACTGACCACAGAGGCCATCAGAATCACCTGGGAAACTTCTCAGAGTTACAGATTTGCACTTCTGACAATGATGAGTCAAGAGGTTTCGGATGCAGCCTTCCATCTGCAACTCTTTTGTTAAGCTTTGGTGAGTCTGATAAGCAAGTGGAGATGAGAACCAGTGCCCTACTCTGCAGAGAGAGTTGAACGAGGGTCCAGCATGGAAGGATCTGGGGAAGACTGCTCTTATGCAGAAAGTGGGGAGCAGGCAAGGTGAAAGCTCCCCATTCTCACATAAAGGGAGCCCACCTTGGGAGGAGGAGCAGCCCGTAATTCAGAGATTCTGTACGAGGGCTGTCCAGCCCCTTGTAGTCGCAGAAGGAAGAGATGGGGACAATGAACAGGCCCAGAGGTTTACATCCTTGTTGTGCTATTAAATGATTTAATGTTAGTGTGACTCTCCAGAAAGAAAGTTGAGGGACAGAGAGCTGACATCTGCTGTGCTTATCTGCCCGTGTCTACACGTGTGTGTGTGTGTGTGTGTGTGTGTGCAGTGCCTCCCTGGTGCCCGTCCTCTTAGTTCTTTTAAGAAAGTCTCTCCACTGAGGAGTCCTTGTGAGTGCCCCACTGCACTGTCAGAAGGGAGAGGGCAAACAGGTGACCGGCCAGAGAGAAATAAAAATGTGACTTAATCACAGGCATTTTCTCTCCTCTTCCTCTGTTGGGATGGAGTAGGAAACACTTTAGTGTCTGGGCCAGCAGGGTACTGGGACTCTGCTCTACCCTCATTCTGGTCTTCAGTGCAGATGAGGGCCCCGATGCCATGCCCTGCCCAGTGAGATTCTTGCCAACAGATGTTCCAGGACCTGGCACTGGGTCAAATGCATAGAATGAATGAATGGACGGGTGACTAGATGAATGAATGAATTGTTAGCTAAGTAGATGAATGTATAAAAAGTCTGTTATTCCTATTGCAACTATTCCGTTCATTCAGAAGAACAAAGGAGAGCGTCTCAGAATCACCTGTGCCAGGAGTTTTCACTGAGTCTGGCTCTGATCTCCCTGGAAGCTTCTAATATTTTTCTTTTCCTTTTGACAGAACACCTCGCTTTTTTGGCTGAAACGTATAATTTCCTACCTAGGACTTGAGTGGTGCCTCAGCCCTCACCAACAAGAATAAGACAAGAGGTGTGAGGGGTTTCCTGAGCCCAGGGTATGGCCTTGGGGTGGCCAGGCCTACCCCCTGACACCCCCACCCCGAGATTTCCCAGGGTTGGTGCCCCTGACTGGCCCCAGTGGGACCTGCCTGGGACTGACTGACAAGAGGCCTTTGGGAATACCTCTAGCCCTCCTTTTCCTCTGCCTCCAGTCACCCAGGGAGGGGAGCAGATTGAGAACATATTTAGAAGATGTGTTCATTGTTGCTTTAAAAACTCTCCTCTGTAATTAGGTACTCCGGGGGTAGTCAACCACGAAAAGCCACAACCAGTGCTGTCAAGTCCCATAAAACAAAAGAGAAACCAATTAATCAAAATGAAGAAGAGGCTGGCTGAGTCTCAGCACCTGTCTGAGCCACTCACGCCTCCAACCACCCAAATGGCAGCCTCGACTCTCAGGCAAGAACCCCCTCCACCTGGGCTTTCCCAGAGCCTGTGTTGTGTTGACGCGAGGGCCCTAGGTCCTTGACCACTCTCCCAAGAATCCAACTCATCAATTTTGGGGCCAGCAGCTTTGTTGTATTCCCCCAGTAGAACTTCCAGAATGGGCCCTTGAACCTGTCTGTGGCAAGCAAAGTAAAACAATCAGGTTCTTGGTCCTTTTTGCATCCTAGTGGCTCCTAGGACATATCTGAATCCACAGGAAGAGACTGGGGTGCAAAGACTTGCTTGGACTCCATCCTGTGACCTACTTTCTTCAATTAAAGGTGAGTCTTAGGAGTGATGGCCAACAAACCAAGTGATTCCGGGGAGTGTGGGTTTCGGTGAGAATGCTTTATGAAGCCTCAGCTGTATTTGCATAACCGCCAAGAAACATGGTCTCTCGTGGCCACTGAGCAACCCCAAGCCACATGGGATGAGTTCTTTCTCAGCCCTGCCTCTTCACGAAGGAGATGCTTCCGGGTACCAAGGACCAAAGACAGGAGGAGGCTGTGAGGCAGTCAGTCCAGGCAGAGTACCACAGAGCTCTCCACCGAGTGCAGTCACCAAGTGCTGTCTGACCCTGACCCGAGGAAGGACCTGCACCTTCCTGCATCTTCCAAACAACACCCCTTCTCATTGCCTATGGGAGGGAGTCCGTCTCAACTGCCTAGCCTACAGCTTCCGCTGAGCAGCGACACACCCCAGACTAGTCAGTATCTTACTGCCTCTCCCAGTGCCGGAAGGACACACCTCTCTGCTCTCTTGCAGTCTGGCATGTCCCCATGGCTGACTCTGGCCAGTGATGTGAGTGGAGGTCCCGTGCATCACATCGAAGTGGGAGTATTCACAAGCCACTATGCTGTTCCTCCTGCTCCTATTCCCCTCCCATGGTAGCTGAGGAGATGCGCATTTTAACTGTATACAGTGACTCTGGGGACTTGCCTGGTGGTCCAGTGGCTAAGACTCCATGATCCCCCTGCAGGGGGCATGGGTCCGATCTCTGGTCAGGGAACTCAGATCCTGCATGCCTTGAAATGCAGCCAAAAGCAAATTAAAGCTCTTAAAAAATTATTTTAAAAAGAAGTGACTCAGAGTAAAGTAAAGTAAGGGTATGTCTCCCCCCAACAGTGAATCTCGTGGGCTCAGAACACCTCTTTTAAGTGGGAGAAAGAGGTCTGGGGCAAAGGGACAGCACTTCTGAGGACTGAGAGTCAAGAACAATGTACGTTCACTAGCACTCGGAGTTGATGTGAATCAATTAGGTGAGAAACCTCCAGCTTACAGAGTGAACTACTAGAGGGACAGGGATCCTCTACTTAAGCCAGGCTTCCCCAACATTTTTGGCACCAGGGACCGGTTTCATGGGAGACAATTTTTCCACGAACCTAGAGGGGGTGGAGGGATAGTTTGGGGATGATTCAAGTGCATTACATTTATTATGCACTTTATGTCTATTATTGTTACATCAGCTCCACCTCAGATCATGAGGCATTAGATCCCGGAGGTTGGAGACCTCTGCTTTAAATAGTCTCTGAGACCTCTGACTCTCTCTGGGAAATGGTGGACTAAGAAAGCTGGATCATTCTCAAGACATATTCCTCCACACCCATTTCAGATATGGCCAAGAGAGATCACGGGAAATGGGGAAACTTCTGGAGGGTGGAACTAGCGAGCCACAGCAAACACTGAATGAGCAAGTGCCCTCCCCCACCCCATCCTCCTCATCTGCCTCTCTAGGGTGACAACAGAATTCTACTGTCAATGACATAATATTTAGTTCTGTATCAGTTAGAACTCATGATCGCCAGCTAGGTTTTCCTCAGTCAGTGGCAAAAGCGGAAAGTAATTCTTGTATTACATACAACATAAGGCCATGTGCTACGGTTGATCAACTAAGACCTTGCTGCCTGTGTGTAGCTTTATGCATTTGCCAGGATATTCCACAAACCCTCTCCATCTCTCTGTTGTGTAATACAGTCAAAAGCATCATAATCAGAGAGCTCTGGCCTTCATTCTAGCTCTGTTATTTCTAGCTGTGTGTTCAACATAACCAGAACATGCCCAGGTTTTAAATTACATTTAACAAAAGAAGATGAAATGGTTGGATGGCATCACTGACTCGATGGACATGAGTCTGAGTAAGCTCTGGGAGTTGGTGATGGATAGGGAAGCCTGGCATCCTGCAGTCCATGGAGTTGCAAAGAGTTGGACACGAGTGAGCAAGCGACTGAACTGAACGAAAGAAGAAAAAGTAACAAATCTCGGCAAATTATCTTTCTAGTCCCCTCTACAAGCCTTGTGGTGAACAAGGTCAGCCTGGAAATAAAATAAACTATATGAAAGAGAGCAGAGAAGGAGATAGCAGCAAGCCTAGGAATGATCTAAAACTCCTGTCAAAATGAGAAAGTTCACCCTAAGTATG
Source organism: Ovis canadensis (assembly GCF_042477335.2). Lineage (NCBI taxonomy): Eukaryota > Metazoa > Chordata > Mammalia > Artiodactyla > Bovidae > Ovis > Ovis canadensis. Next base: position 38,651,756 of record NC_091255.1, on the reverse strand, counting down.
CAAACACAGGAAAAATGTTCTGGTAGGTCAGAGTACTGGCTACATGCAATTCAAAGCGGCAGTCTTCTGAAATATTGCATCTGGGTGAGAAGAAGGTAAAAGTTAAGGAAGAATCTTTGGAGACTGGCTGATAAAAAGAACAACCACAGCAAGGAGGGAATGGGGCCCTATAAGACAAAACAAAAATGTCTAAGGACATTCATCTCCCTCCTAATAATAATATCTGTTAGATAAATTGCATTTTCTATACTAGTAGAAAAGATACCATTACAATAGGAATCTGATCACTTCCACCAGTCATAAAATAGATAAGAGACTTCCCTGGTGGGCCGATGGTTAAGAATTCACCTTGAAATGCAGAGGACTCCGGTTCTATCCCTGGTCAGGGAACTAAGATCCCACATGCCTTGGAGCAGTAGCGTCTGCATGCTGCAACTAAGACCTAGTGCAGCCAAACAGTTAAAGAAAACAGATAGAAGGGATAGGAATAAACACACAGGGATCTACCATCAAAAAACGTAAGATGAGACTTCAAACACCTCTGCTAATAACAATTTTCTTCCAATCCCACACAAAAATAAACATGAAGCAAAAGAAAACTGAACACGACACTCTGAACTGAGTTAGATTTAAAAACACACTGTGGTTATTTAAAAAAAAAAAATCTTGAAACAGAACTTCAAAACATTAAAAACAAGTGGCAAAAGGGAGACAGAAATTTAAAGAGAATTCACTGAATACAGGAAAGATGTGAAAGAAAAAGACAAAATGAAGACTAAAGTACAAGATGCCTAGGAAAGAAGAGAGCCAAAACAAAACCTACTAAAGACATGGATGAGAAAGGCACGAGGCAAACAAGAGAACAAAAATTAACTAGTGAAAGCAAAACAAGTCATATAGAATGTGGCAGCACTGGGAGACGGGAGAGGAAAAACAGCGTCCCTATATTTAGAGCCCATTCAAGAGAAAAACAAAACCGTGGAAGATAACTAATATACAAAAGTATAATTCAACCAAACTTTCTTTAAATTAAAAGAAGGTTGGATGGTACCTATCAAGACAGTCCAACAGGTACCTGGAAAATGTACTCAGCATGATCATCTCTGATGTCCTTGAAGAACTTACAGACCTCAAAACTAAGAATTATTAAGGCTTTCAAGTGAAAAGATAACTTACAAAATCAGAAGAATAAACTGTCAGGCTTCAAAAAAAATTAGGTTTCTCAAAACAAAACAAAACAAAACAAACCCATACAGAGCAAGGCAACGCTGGAACAGCATTTCCAAAAATATCAAGAAAATAAAGGGGAATCTTGCAGAAAAGTTTACAGGTAGGCAGCGGCAGGTGCAGAGAAGCAAACCGATTCTCCCCAAGATCACATTCATCTGCAACAACATCTCAGGGCTCCCCACCCCCGGGTCAGTGCTGTTTCGATCCATTCATTCATTCATCCACTTGTATATTGGCAAAAATCCACCAATCTTGAAGACAGAAGAGGAGAAAGGAGGAGGGGAGGGGGATGGGTAGTGATCATCAGCTAGAATTTCAAACTCAGTCTGTATCTATCTTGTGCCTGGGAAGCTCAGGACTCTGCCTCTCCCTAGCCTTTCTAGTTTCCTTTCCTGCCGTGCCATTACAGATGCGCTATGACCCCATCACTCTCCTGCCTCCCACTATAGGTGTGGTATGGCCCATCACTCTCCTGCCTCCCCTGGGGGTGAGCTATGGCCTCTGGACCCCTCTGTGGTATCATCACCCACCATCACACTGGCGTTTCTACATCCATGCCTTTGTTCCAGAAGCACAAAGTATCTTCCCTGTCCCAGTCTTGGCTCACGTTCTTCCGGCCCTGCAAGGACCATCTCCACTCCTGTCTCCAACAGGTGGCCGTTTAGAACTCCTTCATTCAGAGGCAATGATTTCCTCTTTTAAACCCCTTCTGCTTTTCTCAGGATCAGGACTCCTGGCACCTCTCAATTATTTGCTTGGCAAGAATCACTGCCTGGTTTCTGGAAGGCAGGCACCATTGTACTTATCCTTGCTCAACTAATACTTAAGTTTCACTGAAGTGGATAAATCCCTATGACTCAGACTTCTGAGCAGGTCAGTGGAGTCTTAGGAGGTCCTTTTGCCTCACCCTCAAAGCTTAGGTGTGGGCATGCGTGCTCAGCTGCTCATTTGTATCTGACTCTTTGCAACCCCATGGACTGTGGCCCTCTAAGCTCCTCTGTCCATAGGATTCTCCAGGCAAGAATAGTGGAGTGGATTGCCATTTCCTCCTCCAGGGGATCTTCCTGACCTAAGGATCGAACTCCAGTGTCCTGCATTGCAGGCAGATTCTTTACCACTGAGCCACTTGGGAAAGCCCTAATTAGTAGTCCTCAAGTTTTAGGAATATACAGTTGCTGTGAAGTCCTGATAGCTGTTGATTGAGAAGCATCTTCTCCTGGTGACAGACTCCAGCTGGCAGAGAGAGCATTGCTACCACCTTTCCAGGACTGGACAGCCCAACAGCTTAGCTGTCAGGGTTCCTAAGACTCTTGGCAATGAGCAGCAGAGAGGGAGGAAAGCCATTGCCAAGGGCTGGCTCCTGGGAAGGGGAGATTCCTAACCTGGATGACCGGTCAGTGCCAAGACCAGTGCCAGGAAGAGACTGTACTGGCCTGGGATCATCTTGAGCTATGGGTCATGGCAAAAGAAACCTTGGATCTGGCACCAGCAGGAGATGGAAAAATAAGAACAGAGCCCAGAGTTGCAAGACCTCTGGCTGGGCCAGCTGGCCTCTGCGAACAAAGAACTTGATCTTTCTTCTCTCTCACAAGGTCATTCAGTCGTAGCCTACTCTTTGCAACCCCATGGACTGTAGCCTGCCAGCTCCTCTGTCCATGGAATTTTCCAAGCAAGAACACTGGAGTAGGTAGCTATTCCCTTCTCCAGAGCATCTTCCCAACCCAGGGATCAAACCTGAGTCTCCTGCATTGCAGGCAGCTTCTTTGCTGTCTGAGCCACCGGAGAAGCCCCCTTGACCTTCTGTCTTCTCCCAGTGAGGCTGAAAGAGCCTATTAAGAGGCAGGGTGCTAAAGGCATCCTGTATGCCTCTTCCTCCTCCTGTTTGAGCAGAAAAGGAGTCAGGCTGGCAGAAGCCGAGGAGTGAGGGATGTTTCCTTGACCCCAGTGTACCAGTGAGAATTCTCTCTTGCCCCACTGGTGGAGACTAAGACCTGGCTCTACATGGGTTACTTATCCCTGGAGGAGAACACCCTGCAGGTAAGCGATGAAACTTGCCAACGCAAGATTCACAGTGCATCCTTCTCCTCGGTTCTGTAACATCCCTCCTCTCCTTACATCAGCCCAGCAGACTGTCCCAGTGGACTGGCCATGCATCGGACGTGGGCCAACTGTGGTGCCCACAAACAAGCATTCAACACAGACATGTACAGTCCAGGATTCAGCCAATGGCCTGATAGATGGGAATCTTTCTCTGTGTCACCTCTACCAAGTTAGTTTGAATTGGTGATACTTTCAACCTAAGAACTGCTCTTGTGCGAGTGTCAGCTGCTCAGTCATATCCAGCCCTCTGAGACCCCATGGACTGTAGCCCACCAGGCTTCTCTGTCCATGGGATTCTCCAGGCAAGAATACTGGAGTGGGTTGCCATTACCTTCTCCAGGGGATCTTCCCAACCCAGGGATCGAACCCAGATCTCCTGCACTGCAGATGGATTCTTTACCATCTGAACCGCCAGGGAAGCCCAGAACAGCCCTGAAAAGGATGGAAAACTTGTGGACTGATGTCTTGATGCCTTCAGTGAGTCTCTCAGTGGTAAACTGGGCGGTCCTACCTCAGAGGTGGACTTGTGGGCAGCTCAGGAAGTGGGCCCAGGGCACCGTGCTTCTCAGATTGACTTGCAAGGCTTTAACTGCTGCTAAAACTAGTCTCGGTGGAGAGGGAGTCCTGGGCCACACTGAGGAGGGACACAGAGCCATTACTTCTTCCTGGAGAGTCAGGGGTGTGCTTGTCAGTAAGACTAACATGGAAAAGATGGTTCCGTGGAAAAGCTGCCTTTAGGCAAAATGGCTAAGTTTGCAAGTGGAAGTGGTCCATTGAGCAGCTCGCAGAGGGACCACCTGGGTTTTGCATCGTCTTATTTTCTTTTCTTCTGTCTGAACAGCAGTTACATTGAGAAAGGGATTCACTGGGTGAGTGCCAAATTCAACATTCATGCAGATCCATCCTTGCTTCTGATGCAATCAATTCTGACCAATTAGCCACCAGGTGAGGTTGGCTCAATTCTAACAAAACACGGCAGCACGCTGATGCTATGCGTTTATTTCCCCGAGCGTGAGGCTTAGAGGTGATCTGTGTGTGCTGACCTGGAGCGAGCAAAGTACCACTGAGTAAAGCTGAGCACACCGAGGCCTGGTTCTCAGTGTTCAGTGGTTAATCTGGAGTCAGCAGGCAGAGGAAACCAAGAGAGTGGATCAGAACCATCAGTAGGCAGCTTAGAGCTTTGTTGCCCTCAGCCCAGAATTTGAGGTTCTCTGGCCTCCTCCCACTCCATCCTGGATCCCCCAGCCTCCGGAGAGGCACAAGATAGAACACTCCCAGGTGGTGCTGGCTTCTCAGAGGCCGGTCTTCGGCAAGCCCGGCCCACCTTCATTCGCTTTCACTATAGTTCCCAGCTCACTGTTGCCATGGCGACCAGATGCCTTCTGAGCTCTTGGAGTCCAGCCCTCAAACACCTTGGTGTAGTCAAGCCCACTTGCTCCCCTGGCTCCCCAGAGTGTGGAAATATCTAAGCTGGATTTCTGGAGCCAAATGGCACAGGGGTCTCCTTGCCACAGTCCACAGGGTGGTCAGATCCTGGTGCGGGGGTGGTGGTCTCTGGTTCGGCAAAGGCCAATGCACCTGTTCTGTCATTTCTAGAAGAGCAGATCTAACTTCAAACCTTGCGTTACAGACGACCATGGAGCACCCAGATGGGCTGCTGGGAGGGGTGAGCGTGGGCCCATGAGTGCCTGGAGTTCAGGCCAGCAGCGGGGCTCAGACCAGGGCTGGGGGCAGACAACCCAGCAGAACAGTGCTGGGGGTGGAGGACACAAAGCCCACCCAGAACCAGAGAGCCAAAGCAGGACTCCTGCAATTGACCTGCCGCTCCATTCGGTCACCCACCCCCACTGTTATCCCTCAGACCTTGTCATCACTGGAAGCTCATGCCTCCTGTGTCCACCCATCACACTGATCAAAAGGCTCTAGGCCTCTGCCCTGATGTTTTGGCCCTGGTAGACCTTTTGCCCAGACTCCTCACTGGCTGACACAAGTGCCTTTGTGAGTGCTAGGACCTATATCTGGCCTTGTTCTCTTCTTGGGGAGCAGGTCCCACTGGCCCAGCCTCTAGAATTCCCTCCAAGCTCCCTGCCCCTAGCCGCCATTGGATTTGGGGGTTGAGCAGCTGGGGTGCCACCTCTGCCACTGCCCTCCTTGCTGAGCCCCCCAAAACTGGCATCAGATGGTTACTTCTCCAGCTCTGATCTCAGCACCAGCTCCAACACCCCCCCACCCCCAAGGCCTTATTCTCTGCCTCAGACGCGATGGAGAGTGTGCTCTGTGGCAGGAATGGCCACTCCCAGCCTAGTCCCAGGGAATGCCATCTAGACAGAATGAAGCAATACATCCAGGGTCTTTCTGTGGGTCTGGGATGCTCCCCACAGGGCTCCGGCCTTGTCTCCATCTTGTTGAGGGGATCCCAAGGCCTCTGAGGCTGTGTGGGTACCAGCACCAGGCAGCAGCATCCTCATCCCACTTCTCTGAGCTCTAGAGATGGGTGTGGAAGATGCTCTGAAACCAGACAGGCTGCACCTGCTCACGTGTCCTCACGAAGGGTGACCAACTGACCTCATCTGCCCTGGAAGAAGGGGTTTCTTAGGACACAGGCCTTTCTGAGCTAAAACTGGAACAGCCCTGGGCAAACTGGGATGTCTGGTCACCCTAATACACTGGACCTGTGACTGAATACCCAACCTGAAGTCTGTGACTCTGGGCGCATTTGCTCCTAGACAAGGCCAGCCCCCCCCTGCCGGGTGACAGATGCTACTTGTTCTCGCCTATTAAAGATGCCACTTCTGAAATGTATCCCTCCCACTCCGGCATCATCAATTCGCCCTTTGTTACTGGACCATTCCTATCAGCATACGAATGTCACATGTATTGTGATTTCCCACATCAAAAAAAAAAAGAAGGCTCTCTTTACATCACACTCCTTTCTAGCTTCCTGCCCCATTCTCCACTCCCCTTCCCTTGAGAACTCTGGAGGGTTGTCTGTTCCTGCAGTCTCCTTTTCCTCTTCACCCTTTTTTAAATAATAAAAGATTATTTTCACAACCCTTTTTAACTTTTATTAGGGAACATTCCAAACATCTCCCCGAATAGTGAGACGAGCATAATGAACCCTCATCTTCCCATCACTCAGTCTGCTCGGATCCTGTAGCAGCGCAACGCAGGCATCACTCATTCTCTCTCGCGTCCATCAGCCGGAAGGGCTTCCGCAAATCGCCCCTGCCAAGCTCACAGTGCCCTCCACATGGTGGGTCACACTGTGGTCACCTCTCAGGCTTCGTCTCCTCCGACCTCTCACACCTTATCACAGCTGATGAAACATGGACTCCCCCCCCCCCCCCATTTGATTTTAAAGACGCCACCCAGCCCTGCTTTTCTTGCTTCCTGGCTGCCCGCTCTTGACTGGTCTCCTCTGCAGGTCCCTCCTCACCTTTCCACCCTCATCTCTTTCCCGGAGCCTCTGCTCCCCTGGGAAGCCTCGCTCACCCTGGGGAACCCATGTCATCCAGCGTCTGGCTTCCTGTACCAGAAACTCCCACGGTTACATCCCCAGCCAGGACGTCTCCCCTGAACTTGTCCACATGGTTGATTAAGAAGCCTCTAAAACTTAATATGAAGCCAGACTGAATTCACATCAGCCCCAGCCTCTGCCAAGACCCCGGTCCTCCCACTGACATCGTCTTCCTAATGCCTCAGGTCACAAGTGTTATGTTTTTCATTCCACCTGGAGTGGCAACCAGATTCCCAAGTGGTCCCCAGGCCCTGGGTGGTCCAGCCCTGCTCTGACCTCACCCCTTCCTGCCCGTAGCCCGGCCTCATCTGCTCCAGCCTCATAGCTATCCCTGTGCCAGCTGGTAGGGTGGGGGCAGTGGGCATCTGTTCCCGCCACCTGAGAGACCCTCCCCCAAATTCCAGAGGACTTGACCTTTCACGTCCTTCGGTCTTTGCTCAAATGCCACTTGTATTCTCGAACATCTGGATGTTCTTTTCAACAGCCGCAGCTCTTCCTGCATCCCCTGCCTCGTTTTGCCCCATAGCTTTTACCTCCCTGACATGCTTCGTGGATGTACTCCTTTACGTCTGTGATCGCTCTCTGGCATGTAAGTCTATCGGCTGCATCCTCAGGCCTAGAAGAATAGCTGGCATGCAGCAGGTGCTGAGCTTAAGCGCTGACCTGGGCAGCAGTGCCTGCCTCCTCCAAAGGGGACTCGCTTTGAGGCTCCCATCTGTCAGCAAAGAATCTATCGGTCCGTCTTTCTCTTCACACACACACACACACGGGTGGAAAGGACCAAGGACAGTGTGGGCTGGCACAGGCATACCTGCTGTCACTGCCACTCAGAAGGGCTCTAGGCCTGGTGTGGCCTGGGCTACCCTGGTGGAGGTCGCAGTAATACAGTAGGGTCATGTGGGGCTTTCGGAAAAGAGTCTTAAGGCTCTCTCCTGCAGACTCAAAAAGAACCACCCTGTTTGAGATCTTTAACCAAACCGCCCAAATAGCAGAGGGTGTTCATGAAGACAGACTTTGAAAAATTATCTAAGGAGGCTGAGCTTCCTCTCTGGAAGGACAGACCCTACTCATCTGTAGTAACTGCTCCAACTCCTGATTTGTCTTCTTTTTTTTTTTTTTTAATTAAACTATGCCATATACATGTATTACATACTTTACATATATTACCATTTTCAGTTGACTTACAGTGTGCCGTCAGTTTCTGACCCATCTTCTTTTTATGGCTTCCTCTATTGCAACATGTGTCTTCTATGAAAGAGCCATCACTCCCCAAGCGCTCATGACGTGTGGATCTCACCGACCCACCACCCACACGCCACCTCAGCCCCTCCATCCACGGGGCAGGATGCGTGGGGCTTGAGCAGCATCTCTGGAAGCAGGTATGAATATAACCTCACGAGACACCCTGAGCCACAAGCACCCAGTTGAGCTGCTCCCCGATTCCTGACCCGCAGAAGCTATGTGAGATAAGAAATGTTTATTATGGGTTGAAAATGCTCCCTTCTGATTTCTTTCAGAGTGATGGGTATTTATCCCAAAGCAGATGGCACGAAGGTCGCACACCCCAGCCTTGAGCTGATATGAGTGTGTCTAGGATGTCCAGGACTGTGTCTTTCACTGGAAGGTCCTCCCAAGTTATCTGGTCCCAATTTGATTCTGCAACTCTCAGTAGCCACAAATGCCACCTGAATCCTCAATAAACTTTATTTGGACACAAAGAGACACAACAGAAAATACATAGACAGATACAGATTTTTTTTTTTCTCTATAGGATGAACAAACATCACATAGGGAATTTTAAAATTGGGTGCACGGAATGTAAGAAAAAAAATCGCAAAGTTCCTTGTTCACTCACACTTGGAACAAACACATATTTCAGAGGAAGACAGGGATACACCATCCCTACAACAGAATTCACAGTTGTCTATCACAGTACACAGGTGTTAGGAAGGTAATCAAAGGGCTGGGGATCCAGTTACTCTTGGTATGACAGGATGCTCACAAGACTAGTGGAACTCTGTTGAAACAAAAGACAGGATCGAGGATGCCACACCCCCTGCACAGATGCTCTGCAAAGCTGTCGGCTAGGTCATAAAGCAGCTCAGCAGAAATGCCACGTTAGAGTTCAGCTTGTGGCTAGAAGGTCTGTGTAACCTCTACCTTCGTGTCCCCATCACGGAGAGTTTACATAGACACACTTAGGACGCTGAAACTCTCGACATGCATGCCGGCTTCAACACCCCCCAGGACAGACGTTGACATCGATGTATTAAATGTGGCTTTCAAACGGAAGAGGAATAATAGCCAAGAGGAGAAGGAACACTTTGCATCCGTCAGCAGTGTTTCCCGGCATGCCACCTGTGGTCCCCTGCCACGGGGAGCCACGGGCATCTGTGTCCTGCTCCACGCCGTGGGCGGGGCAGGACGCATGCCTCTTGGGAGTCTATTATTGCCTTCTAAAGTCACACCTGTGAAGCCACGCATGTCATCAGGGTAAGCAGCCACGGAACCACCCCACTTATCCTGTCCCGGACCAGCCTCTGGCCTCCACACCATCTTCGCCTTTCAGATCGGGGTTCCCTAGGCAACCTCTGTATTTTAGTAAAAAATGGTTTCCACTGTACCCTTCGTGTGTCCTCTTCCTAATGTGACAAATCCAGATGAGATGAAGTTATGGAGATCAGGTCCTCCACTTCGGTAAGCATCCTTCCCATAATGTCCTGCAAGAAGACGGGGCAGAATTACCTGGCGCATCCATGACACCAACAAAGACAAACACTGCTGTTCCAGTTCACTCGACAATGGCGGTGAACTTAGTTTCAATCAGCAGCTAAGTCAGAATGTGAAGCCATCAAGGAAGATATATATATATATATAAAATATTATTTTATAAATTTATATATAATATATATTATAAATATATAACATATATGAAGTATGCCATATATAACATATGTTACATACTCTATATATTAAAATTTAAATATATACACATATATTGTGTATATATACACACACATACACACACACACACGTACACGCACATATAACTGCAACAAAGAAGAAAGTTCTGGGAAGCTTATGTTGAAAGCAGAGGTGGGGGAAAGAGCTTGACTTTGGCATTTCTGACTGAGCACATCAGCACTTCAGTCTGAACTGAACTTGTCCTACCATCCTTTGCTTTGTCCCAGCCAGCTTCCTTCTTTCTTTTTCCTGTCTTATTCCTTGGGTTTGTTTCTTCCGGAAGCATAGAAACGTGGTTCTGATCGAAATGCTCTATGTGTGTGTATGTTTATGAATCATACCTCATCCTATGAACTATAGCCTTGTGGCTTAGGAGAAATCCAACGTCACCGAGGCTGACAAGTAGGGCGGTGGCTCTGAAACACTGGGAAAATATGTATGTGCTTTTCTCTTTCAACTTTCTGCAGTAAGATTTTATCCCCCGTCAGCCTCCTCTCTCCATCTACCTGTGGGGTTGGGGTGAAGAAAAGTCTTAGACCCTGGGAGAAGACATGCAAAGAGAAAAATAGTTACTGTTCTGCTTTTGACATTTGATGTAGGATTTCACAGTACCCCTGAAGTACAGGCATTATAAAGAAAGACCTCTCTAAATGCCATCTTGAAGCATGTACATGTGAAAGTGGAGAAAGCCACATATATGTCATGTTGCCATAAGAGCATGTTAAAAACTGTACTTAACAAACACTGAGAAGACTACCTAAGATGCAAAGTTAAGTAAAAAAGCGGAAGAAAATACTATTGTGAGTATGACCACAATTCTGTAAAAAATGCAAACCAGTATAGTTTAAAACAACAACCACAAAATACAAGATTGAAAGAAAACACACTGATACTGACTACCACCTTTAGATAGTTGGAACACGAGTTTTATTTCTTTTCTCCTTTCAAGCTTTTCGGTATTTTCCAAGTTTTCTCCTATAATGAACATGTCATTATAATATAAGTGGGTGAAACACATTCCTAATGGAAAAATGTACAATAAATGCAGATAACCTCAATCATATTTTTTCTTAGCCATGCATCCTCTGCATTAGATATCAAAAAAAATGGGTGCATGTTGGATTCATCCAGAAGCTTTTGAAAATACCGATGTCCTAACACTGCTTCAGGGATTCTGATTCAGTTGATCAGGAGGGTTTTTTTTTTTTTTTTCCTTTAAGGAGGTCTCCAGGTGGTTCTCATGTGGCTCATATGATAAAGAATCTGTCTGCAATGTGGGAGGCCTGGGTTTGATCCCTGGGTTGGGAAGATCCCCTGGAGAAGGGAATGGCAACCCCACTCCAGTATTCTTGCCTAGAGAATTTCATGGACAGAGGAGCCTGGTGGGCTACAGTCCATGGGGTTGAAAAGAGTTGGACATGACTGACTGACTAACATTTTCACACAGGGAAGAACCACTGCCCTAGAGTAAACGTATAAACAACCGAGGTTCAGTTTGCTCATGGGGGGCAGGCAGTGAGCACTTGCTGGAGTCCTCGTGGGTGCCTTGCCCCACCCTCTATTTAGTTCCTGGACCCCAGCACCCTTCCTCTGAAGAGTGGAGTCTGGCTGGACCAGTTTCTTCCTTCTCCCAGATCAAAGGGTCTCAACCCTGTATATGCATCAGAAAAAGCAGGAGGGCAGATTAAAGCCTGCTGGGCCCCACCCCCAGAATTTCTGCATCAGTTGATCTGGGAGGGGCTTCCAGGCTTGCATTTCTGTCCAGTCACCCTGATGATACTGCTGCTGGACCTGGAGTCCAAGGTCCAGACTCTGAGATCTGTAATCCAAGTGTACCAGGAATATAAAAGAATTTTACCACTGTCTCCCATACGTCCTCCACTCTGGAATAAATGCTTCCTTCCTTGGGGCACACAGCTTTCCACGAGGAACTTTCTGGCTGTAAAAGACTGTAGTCACAACCCAGAATTTTATAGAAAAGAATTATTGGAGCTGAACTAAGAGGCTTCTGCCCGTATCCCAAGCCATGTCATGACTCCAGAAACCCAACTCTCATCCCGGAAAAATGCAACTTCATTGAGGGATGAAGGAGAGAAGGACAAGGGAGTGTAGAGGGGTATAGTACAAGCCCCAAGAAGAGGGGTGCCCTTGTCCTGTAACAAGTTACTTCCCCCAACTGCCCCTCCCAACAACAGAAGAGTAAGAAGTGGAAGTAGCAATTTGGAACCCTCATAAATTTGGACCTCATTAATTCAGAACCTCTGATACATCCTTCAGAGTTTGGTTTATTTTTGTGCTCCTTATAGGTAAGATTTTTGATAAACAATCAATACTGAGAGAAATGGCACATAAAACAGTACCTTTGCCACTTGAAATCATTCTTATCTGTCAGCTGGAACAAGGTCCCTCAGGGCTAAGTGCTGCTTACTGCTTTGGGGCTGAGCTGACTGAAAGCCAACTCAATCACCTGATCCCTACTGTGGGCCAGCCAGAGGGACAGAGCCTCTGAAAACATGGTTTCATCTGTGTGATACAACAGCAAACATTCTGTAGCATTATGCAGTTTACAAAGATCATTCATACACAATTTTCTTAAAGTTTTAATCATTACTGCATTGTAAGTTCTATATCATTAAAATATTATTCTCCCCTTTTATTGGTAGAAAAACTGAGGCCAAGGGTGGGAAGTTGGAAGATGACTGAGCCATCACTAGCATCACGGTCTTCTTTTTCTTTTTTACTTTTTATTTTGTATTGGACTATAGCCAGTTAACAACGTTGTGATAGTTTCAGGTGAACAGCGAAGGGATTCAGCCATACATATGCACGTATCCATTCTCCCCTAAACTCCCCTCCCATTCAGGCTGCCACATAATATTGAGCAGAGTTCCCTGTGCTACACAATAGATCCTTACTGGTTATCCATTTAAAATATACCAGTGTGTACATGACCATCTCAAACTCCCTAATTATCTCTCCTCCCTCAGCCTTACCCCTGGCAACCATAAACTCATTCTCTAGGTCTGTGAGTCTGTTTTGTAAATAAGTTCATTTGTATCATTTCTTTTTAGATTTTCCACACAGCATCCTGATCTTCTGACTCCAAACCCCTTGTCAGTTCTCTCTTGCACACCTGGCTTCATTTCCTCCTCACAAGAGCCCTGTGTAACAATGGTCAGTTTTCTAAGTTCATGGAGCTAGGCAGTGACAGACCCTGGATCACAACCACGTGTACCCATCTCTACATCCACAATCTTTCTGTAGCCCTCCCCAAGCCAGCTCACCCCTCGATCTGAACAAGTGTAGATGGGACTCTTCTCTGAGACGTGAGCCAGGACCCAGGGGAATCGCTTCCCTTCTCTGCAGCCTTGACCTCATGCTTGACCCCATGACTTGATGCTGGGCATCAAAGTAGAAGGCCACAGCAGCACAAATTTTGCCCAAGTTGCAGTTCTGGAGAAATGGCCCTATACCCAGCAGAGCTCCGAGTAGAGGCTAGGGGGCGCTCTGTGAGCACACTCAAGTAGGGTGGATACACATCCACGTGTCAACACCACACACACACAGCCCCCGATCAGGTCCCACAAAGGTGGGGCTTCCCTGGTGGTCCAGTGGCTAAGAATTCACCTGCCAAGGCAGGGGACACAGATTGTATCCCTGGTCCAGAAAGATGCCACTTTCCTCCAGGCAGCTAAGCCCATGCACCACAACTCCTGAAGCTTGCACACCCCCAACTTGTGCTCGGCAAGAGGAGCGCCCACAGTGAGAGAAAGCCTGCATACAGCAACAAAGACTCAGCACAGCCGATTCAGCATAGCCAAAGTAAATAAGTTATATATATATATTTTTTTCCTTTTTTAAAAAGAAAGCAGCTTTGAGTAAACAGTTTCTCTGTAAAAGAGATGTGCTATAAAAAATAGGAAGGGGAAAATGAGGTAATATCTGAATGACTTCAATAAAATTTATGAGAATTTTGCATTGGTTAAATTCCACCCACAGCTATGGGAGTGAAACAAAGTAACCTAGACAGTTTGCCTGAGTTGTAAATATGGACGAGAGTATGGATACTGAAGAAGCTGGTGAGGTCAATTCCAATGAGAGAGACACACTGGGTACTCAGTGGGGAAGGAGAGAGAGACAAGACAGGAGAAAAGATGAAAAAAAAAAAGGACAACTCTAGAAGCTACTATCTATTTAAAATAAGATGCCCAGGAGAGAAACAGAAGGGATAATTCAGAATCAATAATTAAAAGTTAATAGACTTTTTTTGAGCAGATAGAAGACTTTAATCTTTAGTCAAATATCAGACATATATTAGAAGGATCAATATCTAGATATATTCACTAGTGAAATGCCATTTAGAAAAAAAAGGGAGAAATGCAAACCAACTTCATAAAACACTAAACCTACAGAAAGTGAAGCAACCTTTTAAAGACTTTTGAGACCATTATTTCAGTAGACAGGAGAGGATGGAGGAGAGAGAAAATGGATGAAGGAGATGGAGAAGCACAAACTTCCAGATATAAAATAAATGAATCACAGGGGTATACAGTTCAGCCTGGGGAATGTAGTCAATGATATTGGATTATGTTTGCACGGTGACAGATGGTAACTAGGCTTACTTTAACGATCATTTTGCAGTGTATTATATACCAAGGTCAAGTACTAATATAATTTTGTATATCAATTATACCTCAATAAAAAAAATTCAAGAAGTGTTTTTTCTTGCTTTGTTGAGTTTGTTTCTTCGCCTGTATCTGTTTCTGGTTAAATAACCTTCTAAAAGCAAAGGTACACGTCTTTTTATTGAACTTTAACAATTTGAGACTTCTGTATTAACCAGTAATGAAAATAAAATCTGTGCTCATTCATAAACCAGAAAGAGTTAAACTATGATACTTCAAAAGCAATCATGAAACTATAAGTCAATGGGTAGAAACGTATGTTTATGTTAATATCCAGAATACACAAATAACTTCAGTTTAATAAGAAAGTAAAACAACTCAATAGGAAAAAAAATAAAAAACAGGCCAAAGAGATGAAAAGGTAAGTCACAGAAGAGAAAATTTGAAGGTCCAATATGCATAAAGTGGTGTTCCATCTCAAAAGTAATCAGGGAAATTCAAATTAAAACCATAATGAGGTAACATTTTGCACCCAGTAGACTGGCAAAAATAAAAATTCCTGGGACTCTGAGCATGTAGAGGCAGAAACAAGAACTCTTGCACACTTCTGGCGGGAGTGTAAACTGGTGCAAGTGCTTTGGAAGGAACCCTGACGATGGCTAATAAAGTTGATGATAGATGCACCATAGAACCAGCAATTTCACCTTCAGGTCTGTGCCTGAGATAAATCCTCAAATGTGTGCATAAGGAGATACATGCAAGGATGTTCGTGAGCAATACTGTTTCTAATAAAGATAAACTGGGGAAAGAACTCGGGATAAATCAGTTCAGTTCAGTTCATTTCAGTCGCTCAGTTGTGTCCGATTCTTTTCGACCCCATGAGTCACAGCACGCCAGGCCTCCCTGTCCATCACCAACTCCCGGAGTTCACTCAAACTCATTTCCATCGAGTCGGTAATGCCATCCAGCCATCTCATCCTCTGTCGTCCCCTTCTCCTCCTGCCCCCAATCCCTCCCAGCATCAGGATCTTTTCCAATGAGTCAACTCGAGGTATATTCATATAATGTAACCTTATTCGACTCTGCACAGCTGAAATGAACCAGAGCTCTAAGTATTAACATGGAGCATTCTTAGTTGCAGTGTTAAGGACCACACTCAACTAGCTGAAGGCAAACAGGATGACATCATAGAGAGAGGGTTTTAAAACCTGCAACACCCTCTCCTTCCCCCGCTGTATCCACAAGCCCCTTCTCTGTCTGCATCTCTGTTCCTGCCCAGGACGAATTGAGAGAATAGCATCGACACATATACTGTGTGCTCAGTCACTCAGTTGCGTCTGACTCTTTTGCAACCCATGAACTGTGGCCCACCAGGCTCCTCTCTCCATGGGATTTCCCAGGCAAGAATACTGGAGTGGTTACCATTTCCTTCGGGAGGGGATCTTCCAGACTCAGTGATCAAATCTGTGTCTCGTGCATTGGGAGGTGGATTCTTTACCACTGAGCCAGCTGGGAAACCCCAACATAAATACACTACCCTGTGTAAAACAGATAGTTGACGCAAAGCTGCTATATAATACAGGGGGATCAGTTTGGTGCTCTGTGATGACCTAGAGGATGGGATAGGGGAGGCAGGAGGAAGGTGTGAGAGGAAGGGGATATATATATACTTATAGCTGATTCACGCTGTTGTACACCAGAAACCAATACAACATTCTAAAGCAATTATTGTTCAATTAAAAATAAATTAAAAAATAAAACATATAACACACCACTACATTGTTTAAATATATGCATATATAGTGTTATATAAGTACCAAGAAATTCTTGGATGTGATCAATACTGATATTAGGAACCCAGATACTTCTGTGGACATGTCTGACTCAAATAATTATTTTATTTTGTTTCTAAGATAGCTATAGATAGACACATTGATGGATGATGAATGAATACACAGATTATATAGACGATGGATAGATACATAGATGGAACTGTTGCCCAAGTATTTAATTCACTGCCAAATTATTCTCCAACAATAAAGGAAACAAAGAGTTTCCAGTTTTTAAGAACTCAGAGACTAAAATACCCTCTAGTCTTCACTAGGAGAAGGAAAAACGCTGCCTAATGATGAAATCTGTCAAGCAAGAAGTAAAACTATAGAATTTCTAAAGTCATGGATGTGCTTATTTGTAATCTATACAGTACACAAATCCAGAAATTCATTAAGAAAAGACTGGTGCATTAGATTATACATAACATTTAACAAATTGTCTTTATTGACAGAAATAAATTTGAGTAATACTGGAGTTGCCCTGGAAAATCTGGTATGCAAATGGGGCAATAAAATATATTATTGTGATAAAATAAAACCAGAAGCAGCTTCCTTTATCGGGGGAACAGTGCTCCATTGTTAGAGCCTGCTTGCAAAGGATTGCTTTGCTCAGAACAGACGGGGGAGCTGGTCTCTGGCAAGTTGGAAGGAAGTTTGATCGTGCTGGCTGGGACCCTGCTCTGTAGCCACTCCACTGCTGATATTCTTCACAGAAAACAGGCCACAGACCAACATCAAAACACATGTAATATCCTACGGTCTAATGTGTGAGAAAGGGGCTCCCTTCGGTTACAAAAAGCTCCATCATATCAATAATCCTGCATGCCTGCGTGCTAAATCACTTCAGTCATGTCTGACTCTTTGCAACCCTATGGACCATTGTAGCCCACCAGGATCCTTTGTCCATGGGGATTCTCCAGGCAAGAATACTGGAGTGAGTTGCCATGCCCTCCTCCAGGGGATCTTCCCAACCCAAGGATCAAGCAAGAATACTGGAGTGAGTTGCCATGCCCTCCTCCAGGGGATCTTCCCAACCCAAGGATCAAGCAAGAATACTGGAGTGAGTTGCCATGCCCTCCTCCAGGGGATCTTCCCAACCCAAGGATCAAGCAAGAATACTGGAGTGAGTTGCCATGCCCTCCTCCAGGGGATCTTCCCAACCCAAGGATCAAGCCCACATCTCTTACATCTACCTGCATTGGCAGGCGGGTTCTTTACCCACTGGCACCATCTGGGAAGCCCATCAATAATCATCAGTTCAGTTCAGTTCAGTCGCTCAGACTCTCTGTGACCCCATGGATCCCAGCACGCCAGGCCTCCCTGTCCATCACCAACTCCCAGAGTCTACTCAAACTCATGTCCATCGAGTCGGTGATGCCATCCAGCCATCTCATCCTCTGTCATCCCCTTCTCCTGCTGCCCCTAATCCCTCCCAGCATCAGGGTCCTTTCCAATGAGTCAACTCTTTCCATGAGGTGGCCAAAGTATTGGAGTTTCAGCTTTAGCATCATCCCTTACAATGAACACCCAGGACTGATCTCCTTCAGAGTGGACTGGTTGGATCTCCTTGCAATCCAAGGGACCCTCAAGAGTCTTCTCCAACACCACACTTCAAAAGCATCAATTCTTTGGTGCTCAGCTTTCTTCACAGTCCAACTCTCACATCCACACATGACCACTGAAAAAACCATAGCCTTGACTAGACAGACCTTTGTTGGCAAAGTAATGTCTCTGCTTTTGAATATGCTATCTAGGTTGGTCATAACTTTCCTTCCAAGGAGTAAGCGTCTTTTAATTTCATGGCTACAATCACCATCTGCAGTGATTTTGGAGTCCAAAAAATAAAGTCTGACACTGTTTCCACTGTTTCCCCATCTATTTCCCATGAAGTGATGGGATCGGATGCCATGATCTTCGTTTTCTGAATGTTGAGCTTTAAGCCAACTTTTTCACTCTCCTCTTTCACTTTCATCAAGAGGCTTTTTAGTTCCTCTTCACTTTCTGCCATAAGGGTGGTGTCATCCGCATATCTGAGGTTACTGATATTTCTCCCAGCAATCTCGATTCCAGCTTGTGTTTCTTCCAGCCCAGTGTTTCTCATGATGTACTCTGCATATAAGTTAAATAAGCAGGGTGACAATATACAGCCTTGACGTACTCCTTTTCCTATTTGGAATTAGTCCAGTTCTAACTGTTGCTTCCTGACCTGCATACATATTTCTCAAGAGGCAGGTCAGGTGGTCTGGTATTCCCATCTCTCTCAGAATTTTCCACAGTTTCTTGTGATCCACACAGTCAAAGGCATTGGCATAGTCAATAAAGCAGAAATAGATGTTTTTCTGGAACTCTCTTGCTTTTTCCATGATCCAGCAGATGTTAGCAATTTGATCTCTGGTTCATCTGCCTTTTCTAAAACCAGCTTGAACATCTGGAATTTCATGGTTCACATATTGCTGAAGCCTGGCTTGGAGAATTTTGAGCATTGCTATAATCATAACCACCAACAATAATGATAATAATAAAAATGTACTAGGGAAAATGAACAAGGAATATGAATAGGAAATTGCCCTAATCCCTCCCCCCAAAAATTTAAAAGTCAATGGAGATATAAAAATGTGATTAACCCTAACTAACTCATCATTAACTGGGCTTCCTTAGTGGCTCAGCTGGTAAAGAATCTGCCTGCAATGCAGGAGACCTGGGTTCGATCCCTGGGTTGGGAAGATCTCCTGGAGAAGAAAATGGCTACCCACTCCAGTATCCTGGCCTGGAGAATTCCATGGACTGTACAGTCGATGGGGTTGCAGAGTCAGACACGATTGAGTGACTTTCACTTTCACCATTAAGGAAATGCAAATCAAAGCATGAGCTATCTTTTTTAAAATACACAAATCAGTTTGGCAAAACTGAAGCATTCAAGGGAACTCAGTGCCAGGGGAATGAGCTCTCTCATTGTTGCCAGTGGGAGGATAAATTAGTGATGTCTCTTTGAAGGACAGGCCATTGGCTCAGTATCTCGGTGCTAGGAATTTCCCCTACATGTATGCTGTCAAGTTTTTCCATAATATATGAACTAGGCTAGACAAGTGGTGGTGGTTTAGTCACTAAGTTGTGTCTGACTCTTGTGACCCTATGGACTATAGCCCACCAGGCTCTTCTTGCCACGGAATTTCCCAGGCAAGAGTACTGGCATGGGTTGCCATTTCTTCCTCCAGGGGATCTTCCTGACTCAGGGATCGAATCCAGGTCTCCTGAATTGCAGGCAGATTCTTTATCAACTGGGCCACCAGTGAAGCCCCAGGTAGGACTGTGAAGCACCGATTACAGTAGTTTCTATCAATAGGCGGAATCATCCAAGTGATAGAAGAGTACACAGTACATAGCCGTGAAAAAGGATAAGGGAGGGCTGCATTACATGCTGATGTGCGGAGAGCTTTAAGGTACAAAAAGTGGAGGAAAAAAAAAAAAACAAAGGGTAGGGCAATGTTTCAGTATCATTCCTTTTATATAATGGGTTTCCCAGGTGGTTCAGTGGTCAAGAATCCACCTGCGAATGCAAGAAAAGACCCCCTGGAGAAGGAAATGGCAACCCATTCCAGTATTCTTGCCTGAGGAATCCCATGGGCAGAGGAGCCTGGAGGGCTACAGTCCATGGGATTGCAAAAGCTGACTTAGCCACAACAACACAACAAAGTAAGAATGAAAATACTACACACAGAGTCTATATAGAGACCCATTACAGGTAGGCTGCTTTATACTAAAAATTTTTTTTTCTGCAAATAATCATGAAGCCAAAATACTAAAACTTTCTTTCCTTTGGGGAGAGAGTTTGGAAGAAAGGGATGTCTTTACCTTGGAATTTTTTAAAGTTTTTTTTTTTTTAATATGGACCGCTTCTTAACATCTTTATTCATTACAATACTGCTTCTGTTTTTGTTTGGTTTTTTTGGCCACGAGGCATGTGGGATCTCAGCTCCCTGGTCAGGGATTGAACCTGTACCCTCTGCTTTGGAAGACAAAGTCTCAGCCACTGGACCAGCAGGAAAGTCCCTACCTCTGAGCCTTATCACTTCCTTTACTGTCTGAATTTCCTAAACACGTATACGTGTTATTTTTATTTTTGTACTATTGACAGAGGTTATCTGGTATTAGGGAGTGCAATCATGGGCCATTCTTTGTTTTTCTCTTTGTACTTCCTCATAAAAAAAAAAAAACCTCTAATAAATGTCATTTATAAAAAGAAGTATAGGAGCCAGGATGTGAGGGGGGCCACTTTTCCTTGTGTAAATGACAAGGCATTTATCCAACACAGACACTAATACTCACCTGGCAGGAGGGTGGTGAGGATTAAACGAGGTTCTGTGTGTCGATCGCTTTGTCTGGTTCTCTGCACCAATAAGCCTCAATATATGGGAGCTGCTATTCCATCAAGACCATGGTCTTTCCTTTATCCCCTGCAGGGCACTCCCTGGGGTCCTCTTGTTCTGCATGTGCCTCAAGCTGACCTCAGGACAGAGAGAGTCAAGGGAAGGACTGCAGAGAGCTTGAGTTTTACTATTTGGCTCGAGAGCTCTTCCTCCAGGAAATCCTAGGGCTCTTCTAGTTCCCAAGAGCCCACACCCACGGCTCCACGAGGCATCTGGGGCTGAGAGTCCTGAGGCCTGTGTTTCTCCATGCAGTCTCCTTTGGTTGAGTGAATAAAGTTTCTCTGAGCTCATTCTACCAGCGTAAACTGGGGGCACGCCAGGTCTAATTGCAGCTTGAACTGACAATGACTATTTACTAGTTTAAAAGTCTCTGGAGAACAGCTACTGGGAATGCTTTGTTTTATGTGACAATTCAAGTGCTTGCTCACATAAGCACATGGGGGCTGTTTCCTCCAGAGTCTGTGCAGTTAGCGGAGCTGTTGGTAAATACTCCAGGCAAACCCGAAGATTTCCCCTCTGGCGTCTTCCCTCTGCTGACTCGGTAGCTCGGAGACCTGGGGAGGGGGCCAGGTGTGCGGCCCAGCTGGTGAAGGCCAGGTGTTCACAGCTATGAAGGCTGAGGTAAGCAATTCCAGATTGCCAGAAGAGTATGGGAACCACCTTGCCCAATACGCTCATTGGAAAAAAGAAGAAACGTAAACCAGAGAGAGGGGAAAGAGGCACTGTCAAGGTCACATTGGTAGACAACTTTGGAAACGAACCCCCGACCTTGACTTTTGGATTGGTGCTTTTCATCCTATTATCGTTGGGCCCTAGGAAAACAAGGGATTCTCATGAAATACAGGTGAAAGAGAATCGCAAGCAGGGTGGGGGTGGGGGAAGAACCTAGACTACAGGTTGGTAACCATGACACTAGGCTTCCCAGGTGGCTCAGTGGTGAAAAAATCCACCTGCCAATGCAGGAGACACAGGCTCAGTCCGTGTGTGGGCAAGACCCCCTGGAGAAGGGAATGGCTACCCACTCCAGTGTTCTTGCCTGGAGAATCCCATGGACAGAGGGGGCTGGCACACTACAGTCCACGGAGATGCAAAAGAGTTGGACACGACCGAGCAACTAAACTATAACAACCACCACAGCATTAGTGAGAAATCTTATAGAAAGTCATTCATAAAAGAACCATTTCCATTCAGATGAATGTCCTCTGAATCATCAATTTTGCTGGTTTGTATTTAAGAAAACTGGTACTTTGTGCTTGAAACCAAACCAAACAAACAAAAAAACATCAATATGTCCACCGTGTGAAGTGAAAGTGTTAGCCGCTCAGTCGTGCCCAACTGTTTGCACTCCCATGGACTGCAACCCACCAGGCTCCTCTGCCGATGGGATTCTCCAGGCAAGAGCACTGGAGCAGGCAGTCATCTCCTTCTCCAGAGGTTCTTCCTGACCCAGGGATCAAACCCAGGTCTCCCGGATTGCAGGCAGATTCCTTACTGTCTGAGCCACCAGGGAAGCCCCATATACTCTGCAGAGGTCTCTATATTTGTCAAGGGCAAACTCTAGGTCAACTTTATCCGCTGCAGTAGGTGGGCTTTGCTGTGCTCTCTTGTATATTACTCTCTTGTATATTATATATGTTTTAGGGTTTTTTTTTAAAGAAAGCATCACATGGCTCAAAAATAAAAGCTTGAAAACCATATCTCTAGTGCATCCTAATTATTTACCAAGGAAGTAAGAGAGAGTGAGAGTATTTACTGGTGGTGGCATTAATTTTCAGGGGTTTTAGAAGGATGAAGCCCCCCTCCTCCCCCAGCCATCAAGATACAATCAGGGAATCTTAGAACTGGAGGAGGGTTCAAGGTCACCTTTTCTAGCCTCGAGATTTACAGACGAGGAAACTGGGGCGTGGGAGGGAGAACAAACAGTCCAAGGTCATTGCCAGCTGTGACAAAAATCCGCACATTCCCAGATCAGAGCTCTCCCCGATACCCACGCAGCCCATGGCTGCCTCTGTACCTAGGAAGGTACAGAGGTGGATTTCTATTTCAGGAGACCCCAGTGTGCCACTTATTTTTTCTTCAGATGTGCTAGCTGTACTCCCCTTGGAAAGATGCCCAGCATCTAACCAAAACTTCCCGTCTCTGACTATGACACCATTTCAGTTCTGTCTCATTGAAAGCCAGGACCCTGGCCAAGAAGAGATCTGAAGCAGGCCTGGGGAGAAGGGGCAAAGGATCCAGGCAGGGAAGACTCCTAAGATGTCCCAAACCTTTTAGGAGATTAGGAGAGATGCAGGGGTCAACCGGGAAATCTGTGAATCACTCAGACTCTCTCTTCATATTTAAAATACATTTCTTTTGATGTGAACCATTTTTAAAGTCTTTATTGAATTTGTGACAACACTGCTTCTGTTTTATGGTTTGTTTTTAGGTTTTGGGGCCACAAGGCACGTGGGAATCTTAGCTCCCTGACCAGGGATCGAATCCACACCCCCTACATTGGAAGGGGAAGTCCTAACCACTGGACCACCAGGGTCTCTTTTGTTATCACAATGCAGATTTATAGGCAGTGACTTAGCCATGGGGTGATGGGGTCTGTTTTCCCCTCTGACTCTTGACTTCTCTCAGCAAAAACACTGAGCTTCTTTCTGAGTGCATCCAGATTAGTGAGGGTCAATGGAAGGATGCTGAAAACCTCTAACATCTTATAGAGTTTTATCAGGTGGCCTTTCTGATAAAGATGTTGGCAATGAATGCCTTTTATTATCTCGAGAAAATATTTAAAGACCATATTAATATTATCTCCATTCTGCAGATGAATCAACAGTCTCAGAGAGGTTCAATAATTATACAAAGTCCCAGCATGACTCACCAGTGATTTAGGACAGAACCTAAATATTCTTGGGGTTCCATTCATTCAATCATGCTTCTAGGAAAGCCATGCTTCCTCCCTCTGCCCAAGGGACTCCACCTCTTCTGAAACATGCAAGAGAGACCCATGTGTCCCACACACAGAGCAAAAAGGAGCCAACTAGAAAGGCAAGAATTGTAGGGTGGGGGGCTATCATTTTTTTTCTGACTCTATCTCCCAATGGGAAAGCAATTTAATGTGCAAACTAGTGTGTATATCCTAGAAGTTATCGATGAGAATAGATTTATATTCACATACCCCAGACATGTCTCAATAATAGACAGGTGGTAAAAGCACAGACTTCCAAAAAATCAGCCTGGCTCTGACACAGGCCATATGGCTCTGGACAAACCATCAGCCTCAGATATCCTCATCCATAAAATGGGAATGCTGCTGGCCTCATAAGGATGTTAGGAATTTGAAGTTAAATGCATGAACGCATATAAAGCACAGAGCATTTTACATTTCTTCAATAAGTCATTACTAGAATAATAATTATTACTAGAGGGGCAAACCTTCTCTAACTGTACTGAATATTTCAAAATACTCCAGGCAGAAAGGAAAGAAACAGTCTTAGGTTCACAATTATCCAAAGCTCCAGAAAGGTCTTTCTGCTCCCCATTATTTGGGGATAATTTCAAGGTTCATGCTGGTAATATTGTCATCCCTCAGCAGTTTAGGGTACTCTCTGCAATCGTTACCCATGTGTTGGAAAATGGGGCTTCCCAGGTGGCTCATGGTAAAGAATCCACCTGCCAATGCAGGAGACGCTAGAGTTGAGGTTTCGATCCTTGGTTTGGGAAGATCCCCTGGAGAAGGAAATGGTAATACAATCCAGTATTCTTGCCTGGGAAATTCCATGGACAGAGGAGAGCCAGGCAGGCTACAGTCCGTGGGGTCACAAAGAGTCGGACTGAGTGACTGAGCACGCGCTTTGGAAAAGATAGACTTGGGAAGATCTAGCCGGAGGAAACCATGTCACATGAAGAGGAAGCCACTCTGTCTCCCCTCGGGCTGCACTGGTTCCTCTGTGGTTCTGCTTCCACCCCACAGAATGTCCACTCTTTCACTTTCCAGTGTCTTTTCTGGTTTCTCCCCATTCCTGGGACCTCCAGCACTTCCTGTTCTCCATCGCCTCCATCTGATGACCTGGCTTCCTACTCCATGAAGAGACTGGAGCAGTAAGAAAAGAATCTCTCATTCATAGAAAATGGACATCCACCCTTTCCCTCTGTCTCCGCCCGCTACTAAAGTAGGTGAAACACCCTTGTTAATACCCATCCCCTCTCACCTTCGCAAGGACTTAGTTCCTCAAAGCACCCCACTCCTTCCCAGTCATCAGGCTGCCTCCCTCAACAGGCTCAGCCACACCTCAACTCCTCCAGACACTCACAGCTGTAAACACAAGGCTCTCCTTGACCCCGGCCCTCCTAGCCCAGTCACTGCCCCGCTTCTCTGCTGCCCTACAAAAGATAATTCACTAAGAGCTGCTGAGAGTCACTTTCTTCCCCTCATGCTTTGTTTTCAGTTCCTTTCTGTCCAGCTTATGTTTCCATCTCTCTGCCCAGCTATTCCTATAGCATCAGCCGTTGTTGTGATGGACAGAGCTTCGCCCTTCCTTCTCTGTGATCTCACTGTCACTTGCTTACATTTGCAAAAATCCTATTTCCAAATAAGGCCACGTTTACAAGGACTCAGGCTTTAGCAGATCTTTTTGAACTTTTTATTTTGTATTGGGTGTAGCCAGTTAACAATGTGGTGATAGTTTCAGGTGAACAGTGAAGGGACTCAGCCTTATACATATACACGTATCCATTCTCCCCGAAGTCGCCCCCATTCAGGCTGCCACATAACATTGAACAGAGTTCCACGTGCTCTATAACAGGTCCCTATGGTTATCCCATTTAAAATACAGCAGTGTGTACATGACTATCCCAAACCCCCTGACTTATCCCCCCACCACAAATGCCCCTGGCCATCATAAGTTTGTTCTCTAAGTCTATGAGTCTGTTTCTGTTTTGTGATAAGTTCATTTATATAATTTCTGTTTAGATTCCACATGTAAGGGATGTCATACAATCTCTCTCCTCTGTCTGACTTAACTGCACTCAGAATGACACTCTCTAGGTTCATTCACGTTGCTGCAAGTGGCATGACGTCATTCTTTTTAATGGCTGAGCAAGATTCCCTTGTGTGTATGTTTCACACCGTCTTTATCCATTCCTCTGTTGATGGACATGTAGGTTGCTTCCACGTCCTGGCTATTGTGAGCCGTTCAGCAGATCTTTTGGAAGCACTCTGTTCAATCCATAACAACCATCAGAAGAAACCTTGACTGCTATAGCTCCCGGAATGGTTTCTACCTACTCTTCCTCACCACACTTACCCAGTCCTACAGCCTTGATTCCTCTCTTTACTGCATCTTCCCATCATCATTGAGCCCCCTGAGGACCACCTGCAAAGTGCATCTGATACCCACCCAACAGCTCTCCATCTCACTTTTTAGTCAAAGCCACCACCACCTCTGGTCTGAGTCTAAGGCGGCCTGCCTCCAAGTCTAGTTAATTTCCTTCTCTACACAGCACTGCTCAGAAAAACGGCCTCTGCCGTTCTCCTGCAAGCAAGACCGTTCACTGAAATTGAGAAAGTAACTCTGGGAGAGCCGGCCCCAGGATAATGAACAGCCCAGCAGGCTCCTTTCAAAGAAAAAGAATGCATTCTGGAGCCGGCCAGGAAGAAGGGATGAGACGGGATTCAGGGTGAAGACTGTGGAGTGAACAGGCTTTGCAGCCAAGGCTTAAACTCTACCTCTAATAAAGCTGTAGCATCTGAGCTGGCTGGTGCCGGCCGAGCCACAAGGGAGATGGATTCCAAAGTAGCAGTGAACAGGCTGGGAAGCAGGGAGTATTCATCTTAGCAGCTGGCCCGAAGACACTGATTCCACTAATAAACTCAGTGCAACAGCTGACAAGGCGTTTGAGCCCAGAACTCCTACTGAAGTCGCGATTTAAGTAAAAAGAATGATTTTCACTGAGAGGTGAAGTCAGGCAAAACCCCAAAGAGATGGATAAGTCTCTAGGCTTAGGAGAAGAAAATTTCATGGACAGAGGAGCCTGGCAGGCTACAGTCCATGGGGTCGCAAAAGAGTCAGACACAACTGAACGACTAAGAAAAGGCTGACTATTAATAAAAGGGTCACCACGTCTAAGGTGACACTTGACTATTCGCTTTAGATCAAATCTCATTTAATGGAATCCTTGAAACAACCCCACAGTCACTACTTCTGTACAGCATGTAAATAGAATAAAATCTTCCTCGCTTTAAATAATCTGTCCCAAACTGCACAGCTCGTCATGTAAATAGGAAAGATTTGAGCAAAACATTGTTTTATCCCAGGCCTGTGGCCTTTCAGCAGCCTCAGGCTGCCGTGAGAAATAAAGACATATTAAACTGTAAGAAAGGGAAATTCGTGAAAAACATCAGAAAGGAGGTCAGTGAAGATTGTGTTCAAAAGAACTAGGCCCAGGAATATGGGATCAAGATTTCAGCTCAATGGTGAGAAGTGAAACAGAATATGGTGTCAGTCATGAAATTTTTGCACCTTGTTTTATGTCCCTGGATATGTTCCAGGGTCTCCCAGTTTGTAGTCTAGGGGAACTTGAATAGAATTTGTATCTGACTGTTGTGTGGAAATTGTATACATCTTAATTATGTTGAATTGATTCATAGTGTTCTCCAGGTCTACACCATCCTTCTACTTCTCTGTATATTCATTCTATTAATTTTTGAGAGTTTGATGTTGAAACCCCACGTAAAATCCTAATTTATCTACTTCAAAAATAATTGTAATATATAGTGGAACTATATGAAACTTTGTTTTGTATTTTCCAAGTCTCCTGTAAATGTGTTATCATACTTAAATAATTGAAAAAAAAAAGAATATTGTGTCCAATATCCTGGGCCTGAGCAATTCTTTGGTCAGCCCTGCAGGTGACATAAAACATAGTTTAAAAATAATTCTCATGAGAACCACGCATACATGAACTAAAAAGCTGACAAGTTGAGTCTAAAATCTATCTGGGAAACACTAATGCAAGAGAAGAGCCAAGACATTTTGGAAAAGGATGTGCTGAAAGAGGATACTCTGTATTATAACAGAATAAAGCAGATATTCTGTATTATAAGATTACTAAACAGTATATTTACTATTACCAGGGACTTGCCTCGTGGTCCAGTGGCTAAGACTCCATGATCCCAAAGCAAGGGGCCTGAATTCAATCCCTGGTCAGGGAACTAGATCCCACAGGCCACAACTAAAGATCCCACTTGCTGCAACTGAGACCCAGCACTGCCAAATAAATAAGTATATATAAAAAAAGTATGGTATAAATATAGGAGTAGATAAGTGGAAGCAAACGGAAAACCCAGAAGAAAGATCTAGTAAATTTAACAAATGAGTCTATGATAAAGTCAGCTTCCAAATTGGTGGAGAAAAAAAAAGGGTTGGGGGGTAGATAGCGGCTGTGGGAAGGAGGTTCTAGAGGGAGGAGACTATATGTATACATATGGCTGATCCAAACTGCTGCACAGCAGAAATTCATACAACACTGTGGGACAATTATAATCAAATGAAAAAAGAAAAAGAAAAAAGGTGGAAAAAACCAGAGTGACATCTACAGGGTCTCTTCCTACAGACCTACTGAGGTGATCGGTCCAGCCATGCACCCCTTTGTATGATCCACACTAATTTTCTGATAAAGAGGGTGGACCTAGAAGCCTTGTTTTTGTTTGTTTGGGGTATTTTGTATCACGAGACTTTTCCCACTTTCCTGGCCAGAGCTCACTGAACCAGAAATGAAAAACAGACACAGGGAAACCAACCCAGGAACTGTGTTAAACTGGTCCGTTTCTTGCTCTCAAGAATATAAAGTAAGAGTCAGCAGCACTCCCAGTCAGGGTATTTGGACATGTCAAATCACCGAGTCAGTGCTGCAGTTAAGACACTCCACGGTTCTGTCAGTCCATTCAGTCGCTCAGTCGTGTCCGACTCTTTGCGACCCCCTGGACGACAGCACGCCAGGCTTCCCTGTCCATCACCCATTCCCGCAGCCTGCCCAGACTCCTGTTCATCAAGTTGGTGATGCCACTCCCATGCAAGGTTCTGTGCACACTCCAGTATCATTGGGGAAGAGGAAGGCCCCAGAGAGGGGCTTTCAGCTCCGCTCTCACAAGACCCAGGAGTTTGTGCAGCCTCAAGACACCCTTGTGTTGTTGAATCAGCTTCCTTTCATTCGAGGTATTCTGAGTGGGTTGGTGCTTCTTGCAAACAAAAATATTCTGAGCAGAACATACACCATTCATCAAAACACGTTTCAGTTAAGAGTCTAGAATTTAATAGGGAAAGATGAGTTAGTAAAAGAAGTCGAAGAAACTGTTTGTTAAGATTTGTCTCCACCTTGGCTGAGCAAGACAGGAGGGCCCAAGGAAAGGAAAGACAGATGGATCAGATTTCATGAAAATGTTTAGAGGTCAAAAATCTGCCTTGCAATGCAGGGGACGTGGTTTCGATCCCTGGCCAGGGATAACATCCCACTTACTGTGGAGCATCTAAGTCTGTGTGCCACAATTAAGGCCCGACATAGCCAAATAAATAAATTAAAACAAAAAAAACTGTTTAGAATCACATATGTCAAAAAGCACCACCAATGTACATCTATGTTCAGAGCAGCGTTATTCAAAACGGCCAAGATGCAGAAGTAACGTAGGTTGCAATCAAGGAATGACTGGAGAGGATGTTATGCTGAGTGAAACAAAGTAGCCATTAAAAGACAAACAGTGTGTGATTTCATGTACAGGAGGTGGCTAGGGGGTGAAATTTATAGAGACATAAAGTTGGGTGATGAGCGCCAGGCACTGGAGGTGTGGGGATGGCGAATTGTTTAATGGGGACAGAGTCTTCATTTTCCAAAATGAATAAGTTCTAGAGATGGATGGTGGTAGCAATCTGCACAATAATGTGAGTATACGTAACATTTCTGAACTATACACATAAGAATGGTTAAGATCATAACTTTTATGTTGTGTATCTGCCCATAATTAATAATTAAAAAAACAATAGTTTCAGTGTACATAAAAAAAGTTCCTGCGAATAAAGAAGAGATGAACTTTCTCAGGAGGAGGCAAAAAGACAAAACAAAACAAACAGGCTGTGGACATGGACAGGCAATTCAGAAGAGAGGTATCCATGAGGTTGAAAAAGAGTTGGACATGACTTAGTTACTTACTAAAACAACAACGATCTCTTTAGGGCAATTAGTGATGTAATTGACATAAGATATTTAAAACATGCACCTCTTTCCACTTAGTTATTCCACTCATAGCAATCTATCTAAGGGAAATAATTACAGACACAGCAGAGATTTATGTATAATGATTATCATCACAGTATTATTTATAATGGTATCAAATGAGAACCAAGCTCAATGTGATTAATGGGGGGAGGGGGGGGCCAAATAAATCATGTCACTTCCCAAGGCTGGATGCCATGGAGTCACTCCGTGTGATCTTTTGAAGAATATTTTTTTCCTGGGGAAAATTCTCATGAAGTAACATTATAACACCTTTGTAAGAAAAAAAAGTGGGGTGCGGGATACGCACGGGGCTGCTCTCAAAAGGTTTATTGGGATTATGAGTCATTTCCTATACTATTCTGTGTTCCCAGGTGGCTGGTAAAGAATCTGTCTGCAGTGTGGGAGACCCGGGTTCAATCCGTGGGTTGGCAAGGTCCCCTGGAGAAGGAAATGGCTACCCACCCCAGTGGGGGCTTCCCAGGCGGCGCTGGTGGTAAAAGAACCCACCTGCCTGAGCAGGTAGATGTAAGAGAGGAGGGTTTGATCCCTGGGTCGGGAAGAGTCCGCTGGAGGAGGAAATGGCAACCGACTTCAGTATTCTTGCCTGGAGAATCCCATGGACAGAGGAGTCCGGCGGGCTACAGCCCACTGGGTCACAAAGAGTTGGACACGACTGAGTGACTAACACTTCTGTGTTTTTTCAAACTTTCTTTTATGGACAGGTATTCCTTTCATAATCCAAAATACTCTATATTAGAAAGAGAGTGCATTTCGATGGGAGGGGTTACTATGAAACGGAACGAAAAAGTCGCAGTGCAAGATGGTGTCGCCCACAGCATCATCTAGCCACCTTGGGCCTCCAAATCTGTGCAGCGTCTCTTCAGCTTGTTCTCTTCCCTTCTCTCACACCAGCAGAGAGGGAAGGGCACAACTCTACTCCAGCCAGGTCTCTGCAGCCTCCACACCCCTAAACCTTCCTCTCTTTCCACAAAGATGGCTTTCCTGGAGCGACATTTAAAGGAACAGAAGAAGACTGACATGAGCCCCACCCTCGCCCAGTAGGGATGACTTCTCTGCAACTTTAAGGGGACACCACGGGGGCTTGGGTACTGAAGCAGCAGCTGGTGTGCTGCTCTCCTTGAATGAAGAGGGGCTGCTGTGAGTCAGTGGCTCGCCCGTGGTGGTCCTCCACCCACAGGCTGCTTCAGGACAAGTGGGGGCTGGACAGATGGACACAGACCCCACAGCTGTCAGCCAACGGGAAGAGGCCGCCCGATTTTCTGCTCATTTAGGGACAATTAGCCATCATCCCCTTCGTCTCCTTGAGTGTGAACTTTAAATAAGATGTTCCAGCTGAAGGGGGGAGAGGAGGCAGCTCTGCTGTGACTGGGGAGAGAATCATTGTGTTGGGTGTTTGCATCTGCTCAACGGCAGCTCTGGGAGCCGGCTTCACCCAAGTGAGACAGACGGAGGAGGGGAGCCTGCGGGAGCCGGGCTGGAGGCGGCTGCCTTCACCCCGGCTGACGGAGCAGGGCTTCGGGCATCCCTTCCAACTCACGTGGTGTGGATAATGCAGACTGGTGCCTGAGCCTCTGAGAGCCCTAAGGGCAGGGTTGTTGTTGTTTTGGTTGCTCTGACCTGTCGGACTCTGTGAGCCCACGTACTGCAGCCCACCAGGCTTCTCTGTCTGTGCAGTTTCCCAGGCAAGAATACTGGAGTGGGTTGTCATTTCCTTCTCCAGGGGATCTTCCGACCCAGGGATGGAACCCGTGTCCCCTGCATTGGCAAGTGGATTATCAATCACTGGACCATCAGGGAAGTCCCAGTCTCATTTTCAAAGTTTAAAAAAAAAAAAAAAGGGTCTATTTTGGAATAAAAATAGTGAAGACCAACAAAGAGAAGCCCACACCTGGGTTTCCAGTTGGGAAGGGCCTCAATTTGGTGGAAGGACGTCTCAGGATAACAAACAAGCCCATCTCAGGCCTTCGGGGCTTGAGGACAGATGGGCCTGCAAAGGGCGCTCGGCTGATTCTCCCTAAGCTCTGGGTGCAGAGGCCTGGAATACAGGCTCTCAACTGGTAGTTCTGTGTTTTAACCCTAATGTGTTATAGTTAAGTGCTTGATACATGACACTCCCTGTAATTATTTGCATTTAATGGGAAATAATGTCTCGGCTAGGAATCCATTTCTCCAGGGTGAATGAAAGGGAAGGTGCATGCCTACATGCTTAGTTGTTCAGTCATGTCCGACTCTTGGCAACTCATGGACTGCAGCTCACCAGGCTCCTCTATCCATGGGATTCTCCAGGCAAGAATACTGGAGTGGGTTGCCATGTCCTCCTCCAGGGGATCTTCCCGACCCAGGGATCAAACCGGCGTCTGCTGTGTCTCCTGCATTGGCAGGTGGATTCTTTACCCGCCGAGCAACTGGGGAAGCCCGAACGTGGGGAGTAGGTATCTTTTCATTTTGCTTCAAATCACGACCCTCCTTGGTTTCCTAATAAAGCCAGCTGCTCGGACTTTTAAAGAAATTTCTGTGATTAAACGTATTCACATCGGAAGGCTCAATGGCGCGCGGACTGGAAAGAAAGAGAGCCTTCAGTGCTATTTCATTTAAAAATGGCCATTCTGTTTCCGGAGGGAAGGGACAAATGTGGAAATGGCTGTGTGAGGGTGGGGGACGCACGTGCCTACAAACAAGGCAAGACCATCTGGTCCCATTAGCTGCCGTGCCCTCCGACCTGCACCCCGCAGACTGACTCGCAGCTGCCTTGGCTGGTGGGTGAGCAGCGCTGGGCCTCTCCAAGGCTTCCGGGGGCACACTGGAGGCATGACAATAGGAGGTTGTGCCTCCTTAATTTCCTCCATGCCTCTCCAACAGAGAATTTGGAGAATAGGACAAGGAGTAGGAGGCCCCCTGCATGGTGAAGGTCCTTGCTGAGAGAAAGAGGGGTCCTGGGAGGATCCCCACCGCCCCCCAGTCTCCACACTGTGCAGTGGGAGGATTTGTTGAAGAAAAGCCAGGCAGAGGGAAGACCTTGCTGCCCAAGGTAAGGTCCTTAGAGCACCAGCACGGTCATCGCCTGGGAGTTTGTTGGAAATACAGAGTCTCCGCTCCAGAACTACTGAGTCAGAACCTATATTATTTAAAAAAAATTTTTTTTGAGACCATTTTTGAACCATTTTTAAAAGTGTTTATTGAATTTGTTATAATATATTGTTTTGTGTTGTTTTAGGCATCTGGTCCCATCACTTCATGGGGAATAGATGGGGAAACAGTGGAAACAGTGTCAGACTTTATTTTTGGGGGCTCCAAAATCACTGCAGATGGTGATTGCAGCCATGAAATTAAAAGATGCTTACTCCTTGGAAGGAAACTTATGACCAACCTAGAAAGCATATTAAAAAGCAGAGACATTACTTTGCCAACAAAGGTCGGTCTGGTCAAGGCTGTGGTTTTTCCAGTGGTCATGTATGGATGTGAGAGTTGGACTGTGAAGAAAGCTGAGCGCCGAAGAATTGATGCTTTTGAACTGTGGTGTTGGAGAAGACTCTTGAGAGTCCCTTGGACTGCAAGGAGATCCAACCACTCCATTCTAGAGGAGATCAGCCCTGGGTGTTCATTGGAAGGACTGATACTAAAGCTGAAACTCCCATACTTTGGCCACCTCATGCAAAGAGTTGACTCACTGGAAAAGACCCTGATGCTGGGAGGGATTGGTGGCAGGAGGAGAAGGGGACGACAGAGGATGAGATGGCTGGATGGCACCACCAACTCGATGGACATGAGTTTGAGTAGACTCTGGGAGTTGGTGATGGACAGGGAGGCCTGGCGTGCTGCGATTCATGGGGTTGCAGAGAGTAGGACACGACTGAGCGACTGAACTGAACTAAACTGATGTTCTGGTTTTGTGGCCCTGAGGCATGTGGGATCTTAGTTCCCCAACCAAGGACTGAACCTACACCCCTGCATTGGAAGACGTAGTCTTAACCACTGAACTGCCAAGAAGTCCCCAGAATTTGAATGAGGTGCCTGGGTGATCCTTAGGCACCTTGAAATTTGAGAAACACTGAAATGTAGAGCAGTGTTTCTATACTGGAGTGATTCTGCCCCTCCAGGTGACATTTGTCAATTTCTGGAGACACCTGTCAATGTCTGGAGACATCCCTGCTCATCACAATGGGGGTGGGGGTGCCCTAGGAAGAGGCCAGAGATATTGACAAATATCTGGCAATACACAAGACCAGACCCTCAACACGAAGAAGTATCCAGTCCAACATGTCTAGGTTGAGAAATCCCTGGGTTCGAGAGTTTTCTTAGGAAAGGGAAAAATACAATGCGATCTGTTCTCTTTCTCTGTGTTTCTTGTAGTTCACCTGAAATCGTTACTTAAACATGAATTTATCCAACATGCCCAAGACAACTCTATAACCAGATGTCTCTTTCCAGCATCTGGTCCCAGAAGGCAGGAAGGCTGTCTTCCATTTCAAAGCAACATAAAAATCTAAATTATGAGCAGATAAATTATCTTCCCTCCATTCCTCAAAGCATCTGTCTTTTCCTTGTGTTTATCATGGTGTCCTCTGAGTACCCGCATGACAATGTGAGGAGGTCCCTATGACTGTGGGCAGACCTAAGGCTTGGTTTCTGCTAGAGCTGGAGGTCGAACTATGTGAACTCAATTTCTGTATCACCTCTATCCAGGCACACGACTTACTTGTTAGTTGGGGTCACCAACACTGGCTTAAGCCCTGAAGCCAGTTTTCTGTTCCAGATGGTGAGGACCCTTTTCAAGGTCAGATTCTCAAGGAACCAAGCCAAGGTCCTCACCAGGTATCTAATCAGTCATCAGTCTTAAAGATTCTTCCTTATATCTCGGCTCTATGCTCCCTCCCTCTAAGCCTCTCTTGGATGCATATGTGTGTGTTCAGTTGCTTCAGTCGTGTCTGACACTTTGCAGACTCCTACGGACTGTAGCTTGCTAGGCTCCTCTGTCCATGGGATTCTCTAGGCAAGAATACTGGAGTGGGTTGCCATGCCCTCCTCCAGGGGATCTTCTGAACCCAGGGTTCAAACCAGCCACTCATGCGTCTCCTGCACTGCAGGCAGATTCTTTACTGCTGAGCCACCAAGGAAGCCCCAAGCCTCTCTTACTGCTCCACTAAAATATTGTTTCTTCTGTCTTTGGTCTAACCCTTCTCCTTACTTAATCATCAAAGAGTGACCAGAGAAATCTTTCTAGCATATAAATCTGGTCATATCACTCCCTTATTCCAAATGCCTGAATGGTTTCTCACTGACAGAAGGATAAATGCCAAATTCCTTAGCATAACATAAAATATTATCCTGCCTTCACCTCCTGTCCTGCTTATCTTTGAATATCATGCTAATGTCATGTGTACTGGTCTGAAAACAATGATAATACCTTGAGTATCTCTACATACCGTTACATGTTTTTTTCTTTTTCCTAGGAGATCTGCTTCCCAAAGCCCCTACACTGTAAAATTCTACTCATCCTTCATGTTTCAACTTGAGCACCACCTCCTCTGTGAAACCTACCCTAATCCTTCCAGCAGATACAATTTTTCTGCCCCTTCATCTTTTCTTCACCACGTCCTGTAGTCGGTTCCACTGCTGCAAGCAGAATGGTCTTTTTCTAAAGAGCAATTCTAATCAAATTTCCCTTCTCCCAATCAGTACCAACCATTTCCATGGACAGCAAATTCCATGTGTCTATTATCATATCTTGGTGATGTTATATTTCCTCTTTTGATAAACACTGATGTTTGGAACAGTTCTCACTCACAGGATCCACAGTCTCATGATTCTCAGATTCTGATCATGTCCTGCCCTGACCTTCGTCTTTCCCAAACTGAAGGACATGCTTGTCTCCGCATGGCAATCCCCAATCTCCATTCCATCAATTATTTTCATGTTCTTCCTTCTTGATTGGTGGTAATCAGAGCCACATAGAGCTGCTTAGCTGGCAATGAATAATAGTTGTGAAAAAAAGGGGACACGGTTTTAGTAAATCACTAGTTATCATGTTGGGTAGCAAAGCAAATGTGAAAAAAAAAATTGTAAAAAAATTTCATTAGATGAGCAAAGTACATTTGAACTCTACTTTTGACCCCTCTGGATCTTGTAGGACTCCATTCACATCTATTACGAGAAGGCCCAGGACTTCCCTGGTGGTCCAGCGGTTAAGAATCTGCCTGCCAATGCCCACGGCATGAGTTTGATCCCTGGTCCTGCAAGATCCCACATGCCTCAGAGTAACTAAGCCCGTGTGCCACTCCCGAAGCCCACTCCTCCTAGAGCCTGTGCTCCGAAACAAGAGAAGCCAGCGCAATGGGAAGCCCGCACACCACGACCAGCAAGGAGCCCCCACTTGCCTACACTAGAGAAAGCCTGTAGGCAGTAATGAAGACCCAGTGCAGTCAAAAATAAATAGAGAAAATTGTTTTTTAAAAAAGAATGCAGGGAGTTTTACCCCTGAGTTCATTCAAGTTCCATGCTTGTTTATACTGACTTTCTATGTGCTTCCTTTGGGGGGTGTGTGTGTGTTTTCCAGCCAGGCCATGCGGCTTGTAGGAATCTTGGTTCCCCCACCAAGGACTGAACCTGGGCCCTCGGCAGTGAGAGCATGGAGTCTTAATCACTAGACCCCCCCAGGGAATTCCTGTGATCTACAGGCTTCCTTTTCACCTGCCTCGAAGCTACTGATTTGAAATTTTTCATTTGAATAGTAACTACTTTTTTTCTTTTTTTTACTTTATTCCATTACTTCTTTCCCATCAGTCATCAGACTAGCAGACAATTGATGCTGACTAACAGTCAGAACACTGCTGAGACCTTTGGAAAGCCCTGGATCTTTGTAAACAAAGCAGCTGCCTTTACATAAAGACCTGCAAATCCCCCTAGGATGCTTAACTAGGGACTCAGCCCAGGGAGGCACAGTAGCTGGCATTTACAGTCTCCTTCCAAAGTGTTGCCCAATAAAATCCACACCAGAAATAGCTTGCATTGTTACCACGGAGGTGGGCGACAAAAGCCCGGCTCCAAGGGCTCTGTGCCAACCAAGCACAGACAACAATGCCAAATAATTCTGTACTGGTGTATTTACTCCAAAACGAGGAATTTGAGAGGTGTTAACCTGCGAGGCTATAGGTCTAAGCCACAAGCTGATAAATAGTGTCCTTCTGAGCTGATCGGAGCTACAACTTGAACAAAATAATGTAGAGAGACGATTAGCTTAGGGACAGTTCTTTTTTTAAAAAAACACACAACAACAATTAATTAGTTTATTTATTTATTTTGGCTGTGCTGGGTCTTTGTCGCTGCACTTGGGCTTTTCTCTAGTTTCGGCGAGTGGGGGGCTCCCATCTAGTTGTGGTAGGAGGGCTTCTCATTGCCGCGGCGTCTCTTGTTGCAGGAGCACAGGCTCTAGGGGATGTGGCCTCAGTATTTGCAGCCCATGGCTTAGTTGCTCCATGGCATGTGGGATCTTCCCAGACTGAGGATCAAACCTGCGTTCCCTGCATTGGCAGGCGGACTCCTACCAACTGGACCACCAGGGAAGTCCCTTAGGCGCGGATCCATTGATGATCCACAATGGAGAGACGTGGGGGAGGATCTGTGGCAGTTCAGTCGACTCTTTGCGACCCCGAGGACTGCAGCAAGCCAGGCTTCCCTGTCCTGCACCGTCTTCCCGGAGCCTGCTCAAACTCAAGTCCATTGAGCTGGTGATGCCATCCAACCATCTCATCCCCTGCCGCCGCCTTCTCCTCCAGCCCTATGGGGTGGTACTGCTGGCAGAATTTTCACAGCCAGCCAAGGTTTTATATATCTTCGCAAAGCATAAACAGCACAGACGTGTGTGGCTGACAGTGTGCTTTTTCTGTGGCATAAAATTTAATCAAAGGTTCCCAGGCCACACGTGGCCCTCAGCTCCTCTGGGAGCATGGTGCAGAGCCCCTTTCTTCCTAACATCTCAGTCCCCATGTGATCGGTGCACCTAATCCTCACCCCTGGTACCAGGGAAGCCAGATGGGTAGGAGGAGCCAGAAAACGATGGCCAAGTGCCCCGATTTCAGTTCTGTTATTTATTTCTGTGTTTGCTCAACTCTTTTCATCACTGTGAAGAATGAGATAATTATGTGGTTTGGAAATGAGCACTCTTGATACAAACATGAAATATATATTCTATTTTACTACTTAGGATCTTGAGCATTAAAATATACAGATTGGGTAGAGTGCTAAATATAGGCCCCAAAGGAACTATTTCTTTAAAAAGAAAAAAAAGAGAGAAAAAAATAAAGAACACTTGATCAGATGTTGCTGAGTACCAACAGAATAAAAGGAATAAAACTTCATTCACCATTTCAGATCAACAGTGAGGGAGCCCCCACTGGGATCATAGAATATGTGAAAAGACGGGATTTCCCTGGTGGCCCAGTGGTTAAGACTCCAGGCTCCCAGTGC
The DNA here is from genome assembly GCF_042477335.2 of Ovis canadensis. Lineage (NCBI taxonomy): Eukaryota > Metazoa > Chordata > Mammalia > Artiodactyla > Bovidae > Ovis > Ovis canadensis. The sequence goes on along the minus strand of NC_091255.1, from coordinate 38,613,319 downwards.
AGGAGGCCTGGGTTCAATCCCTGGTCAGGGAACTGGATCCCATATGCTGCAACTAAGAGAATGCATACCACCACAACTGATTTTAAAAAAAAGAAAAGAAAAGATCTCACGTGCTGCAACTAAGACCTGGAGCAGCTAAATAAATAAACAAATTTTTAAAAAATGAATATGTGAAAATAAATTACATACTGATTTAATTAACTGCTGTATTGTGTTTTTTTTTTTTTTTTAACTCAGAGGGTGGTGTCATTAACTAACCAAGAATTGTCAAGAAGTTGCCTTTGGGAGACCTGCTTTAACAATAGAAAGAATATTTATAGTTGGCATATCCCTGATGGTGCATGGTTACTGTTAAGTTCCTAAGAATCATGTATGTTCTCTTAAGGAGCTATGATATCCCCTTCCTTGTGTATATAAACAAATAACTCAACAAATTCTTTTTTATTCCCATGAACAGGGCAAAGCTAAGCTTCAGCCAAGCTCTAGTCCAGACTTTCACAAATGTCAAAGCAACGGGGCCCAATTAAATGCAGTTTCATCATCTCAATGCGTGGATGAAAGAGGGGCTGGTTAATTCAACTAGAACACACTTCTTACAGTGCTACTATAAGCAATGTATACTAAACCACTGTTACAGAATCACTCTGTTCTGCAAACAATATAGAATTTGACATCCTGTTAAAGATCACCACCGATTAGCTCTGCTACTCTGAAAACAATCTTGTTTACTCTCAGAACTTAGCTCTGAGTTTTGGTTTTACACAATTCCATGTATCTCTCTTTCTACATCAAGTCAGTTCGTGAAAAAGGGGCAGAGTGCGTGATGGGGGCCAAGTCCTGCAAACTCCAGGCTAGATGCAGCATTGAGCATCTTCTGCTGCTACCCAATAGGGCTCTCAAGGAAAGGAGTCCACTTCCCCCTGGGGCACAGCTCTGTCTTCTCTGAATCCCCTTCCATCTTTGCTGATGGGTTCTGGACCACTCCTCTGGGCACCTACACCACTTTTATTTCCTTTACCACTAGCTCCTCCTTTAGAATCTGATTGGGTTTGAATTCTAGATACAGTTTATTTTCTGTTTGACCTCAAGGCAGTTTAACTTAAGATTTCCGAGCTACTGTTTTTTCATCTATGAAGTGGACATAATAAGACCTAGTTTATAAAGTTGTGAGCATTATGCTGACAATGTGTGGGGCATATGTGGTCTAGGTTCTGGCACCTGTTAGGTTCTCCAGCAGAGGTACCATTGCACACGCTTTCCCTAAAGCTACCATGTGACCTGCCTGGTTGGAAATCTGAAGGCCTGTCCTCAGCCATTTACTTTTTTTTTTTTTTCCACAAAGATTTTTTCATGTAGACCATTTTTAAAATTTTTGTTGAATTTGTTACAATATTGCTTCTGTTTTACATTTTGATTTTTTGGCCTCATGGCATATAGGATCTTAGCTCCTCAACCAAGGTTCAAACCCACATTCCCTGCATCAGAAGGTGAAGTCTAGCTCCCCACCAGGGAAGTCTGGTCTCTCTGCTGACCATCCTGGCTTTTCTCAACGGTTCTTCTCCCTTCCTGACTGCTCTTGCTTTAACTTGATCAGCTACGCTATTTCTTTCTGCTTTCCTCTTGGCAACATTGATATCCCTCCAGGCTCAGTCCTCACTCCTATGTCTGTATTCCATGTTTTCCCCCTAAAAGATGACACACAACTCTTCATTCCAGCCCTGACCTCTGCCCTCAGTTAATTCCTACTTTCCTGCTCTCGTTGTGACAATCTATACACGGAAGATATATCACCACCATCTTAAACTCAGTGTGTTCACATACATGAACTTGATGGTTGTAATATGATTTAAGCTGCAGTTTCACCTTTACAACCATACAATGCAGGTGCCTATAAGCTCCATAAAATGGAAAGATTCCACTGCTTCTTGGAGAATAACTCATTACCTCAACTGATCTATATCACCTAAGTACTCATGAGAAGATCATCAGTTTATTGACTACATGATGAGTATATTATTTAATACAATTGAGTACATCAATTTGTTACATAAAATTATATATCAGTGGAAACAGTGTCAGACTTTATTCTTTTGGGCTCCAAAATCACTGCAGATGGTGACTGCAGCCATGAAATTAAAAGACGCTTACTCCTTGGAAGAAAAGTGATGACCAACCTAGATAGTATATTTAAAAGCAGAGACATTACTTTGCCGACTAAGGTCTGTCTAGTCAAGGCTATGGTTTTTCCAGTGGTCATGTATGGATGTGAGAGTTGGACTGTGAAGAAGGCTGAGTGCCGAAGAATTGATGCTTTTGAACTGTGGTGTTGGAGAAGACTCTTGAGAGTCCCTTGGACTGCAAGCAGATCCAACCAGTCCATTCTGAAGGAGATCAGCCCTGGGATTTCTTTGGAAGGAATGATGCTAAAGCTGAAACTCCAGTACTTTGGCCACCTCATGCGAAGAGTTGACTCACTGGAAGAGACTCTGATGCTGGGAGGGATTGAGGGAAGGAGGAGAAGGGGACGACCAAAGATGAGATGGCTGGATGGCATCACAGACTCCATGGATGTGAGTCTGAGTGAACTCCAGGAGATGGTGATGAACAGGGAGGCCTGGTGTGCTGCGATTCATGGGGTCTCAAAGAGTCGGACATGACTGCGTGACTAAACTGAACTGAACTGAACTGATGTGTATATATATATCTCTCTCATGTGAGTATTCATGACTAGATCATCATCAGTATATTGAGTAGATCACTGAGGCTCAAGTGAACATTTCTATTCTCCTTTTAAACATTTGTTGGCTGCACCATACAGCATGTGGGGTCTTAGTTCCTTGACCAGGATGGAATCCACAGCCTGAACCCCCCTGCAGTGGAAGCTGAGACTCTTAACCACTGGACCACCCGGAAAGTCCCAAACGTTTCTACTCATTATGTCAAGTAATAAACTCTTATGGGCATAAGTGATAATTATTTCATCATAACAAAAATATTACTCTAGACTAGAAAAGACAAGCACAGAATGGTGTATTATTTGGAGAAATTATTTCAGTTTCCTCTATTCCAGAAATATTGATTTATTAGATTACCTCAGATGATTCCATCTCAGGATGGATCAACAGTTTATGAATCTAGAATTTCCAGTACTCTCAAACAGACTCACATTTTCGAAGTAAAATTAATGTTTCAAGCAATCATCTAGCTTTGAATCTCTGAGAGCTCATTTTAAATGGTTCTTTGGATCTTAAAATGATTTCAGAGAGGTAAAACTTCTTAGATATTTCTGAATATAGAAAATCCTTCATAGAAAACTAGCAAACCAAATCCAGCAACGTATAAAAAGGATTATGTACACAATGACCAAGTGGGATTTACCCCAGAAATGCAAGGTTTGTGTAACATCTGAAAATCAATTAATGTAATATGCCACATCATATTAAAGAAAAAAGACCAAGAACCCACATGATCATCTAACAGATACAGAAAAAAGTATTTGAAAATATCCAACACCCTTTTAAGATAAAAAACACTTCCCAAACTAGGAATAAAAGGGAACATGCTCACCTGACAAAGAACATTTTTTAAAACTCACAGGAATATTATACTTAAGGATAAAAGACAGAATGCTTGCCCCCTCAGATCCGAAATAAGATATAATATACACTCATAACATATATTGTACTGGAGATTCTACCCATGACAACTAGACAAGACAAAGAAATAAAAGGCACCCAGATTGAAAATAAAGAAATCAAACTATTTCCATATGACATGATCTTGTATAAAAGAATCCACTAAAAAGATTAAATGAATTCAGCAAAAATGTAGGATATAAGATCAACGGACAAAAATCAGCTGCATTTCAATACACTAGCACCTCTGACCCTTGGGCAAGTTGCTTAACATTTCTGAGCCACTGTTTCCTCAAATAATCTGAAAATAAAATTTTAAAAGCCAATTTAGTTTATAATAACATCAAAAATAATAAATTTAACAAAGAAATGTACAAAGTTTACCCTGAAAACTACAAATACTGTAGACAGAAATTAAAGAAGACTTAGCTTAGTAGAGAGACATCCTAAATTTAGGGACCGGAAGACTTAATGTTGTTAAAATGGCCACATTTCCCAAATTGATTACAGCTTCAATGTACCTCCTATCAAAATTACAGCTAACTTTTATTTTTTTTAATGAAAACCTTTCTTTAAAATATATGTGAATATGCAAGTAAGCCAGAATAGCTAACCCAATCCTGAATGAATTAAAAAAGAAAAAGTTGAAGGACTTAGATTTCCCAGTTTCAAAACATATATAGAGCAGCAAATGAGTCAGTGTGATACTAGAAAAGAGTTCAGAAATAAATCTTTACATTTATGGCCAGCTGATTTTCAAGATGTCAAGAAAATTATATAAGGGGAAAATAGACTTTTCAATAATAAGTCGTGCTGATACCTCTGGATATCCACATTCCATTCAGAATGAAGTTGGCTCAGAAACCTGAATAAAAAAGCTACAACTATAAAACTCTTAGAAGAAAATACATGAGTAAATCTTAGTAAGCTTGCACTAGGCAAAGGCTTCTAAGATACAAAACCAAAAGCACAAGCAACAAAAGAAAAACGAGATAAAATAGATTTCAGCATGTTTAGAAACTTTTGTACTTCAAAAGATAGCCTCAGAAAAGTTAAAAGGCAACACACAGGATGAGAGAAAATACTGTACATCCTACATCTGATAAGGGACTTGTATCCAGTTCATAAAACCCCTTTCAACTCAGAAATAAAATGACAAATAGCCCAATTAAAAACTAGACAAAGGATTTAAAGATTTATTTCCAAATAAGATTTGTTTCTAAATAAGATATACAAATAGCTAATAAGCATATGAAGAGATGCTCAATGTCACAAGCCACTGGGAAAATGCAAACTGAAGCTGAAATGAGACACTACCCACCAGGGCACAATGATCAAAAAGACAGATTAACAGCAAATATTAAAGACGATGTGGAGAAATCAGAAATCTCACTCACTGCTGGGGATACAGCCACCTTGAAGAGCAGTTGAACTGTTCCTAAAAACGTTAACGACAGAGTTCGGTAGGACCCAGCAATTCCAATCTCATGTATCTACATTTGGGAATTGAAATGCATGCTCAGCTGTTCAGTTGTGTTCGACTCTTGGCAACCCCTTGGACTGTAGCCCGCCAGGCTCCTCTGTCCATGAGATTCTCCAGGCAGGAATACTGGAGTGGGTTGCCATGCCCTCCTCCAGGGGATCTTCCCAACCCAGGGGTGGAACCCCGTGTCTCCTGCATCGGCCACTGCACCACCTGGGAAGCCCAACTGAAAGCATGTTCATACAAAAAGCTGTTCACAAATGTTCATAACAGCATTATTCATACAAGCCCCAAAGCTGAAACAACCCAGATGTTCCTCAACTGACAAATCAGTACAGAGCGGTGCATTCATACAATGGAAGATTCTTGGGATGAACTCGGAACACATTATGTGAAGGGAAAGAAGCCGTTCACAAAAGACTTTGTATTGCTTGAATCCATTCAAAGGAAAGTCCAGAATGGACAAATCTATATAGAGACAGAAACCCTAGGACTGGAAGGAGGGGAAGCTGGAGGAAATGGAGAAAGAGATTGCTAATGGGGACGGGGTTTCTTTGGGGAGTAAAGGAATTGTTCTGAAGTTGACCGTGGTGACAGTAGCTCAACTCTGAATATATTAACCACTGAATTGTCCACTTTCAATCAGAGAACTGCATGGTATATAAACTGCGTCTTGATAAAACTGTTTTTAAAAAATGCTGGAGACCTTATTTACCCGTCACATCAAATCTGCAGAGTCAAAACCAGCATCTGTTGCCAAAAAGATTTGATAGAAGATGCTGAGAGGATGATTTCTTTTATATTAAGGGGGGGGTGTAAAATTGAAGTCTGGGACACTGATTGGTGGTACTATGGCCAGAAATGCTAAAATCCTGCCCCATCCCAACTACCCTTCGATTCTATATGAGTGGGGTTCGAGATGGGTACATGGAGAAAAGGTACTGCTTTATTAAGTGGGCTTATGCCAGAAGTGGCGCTAGTGGTAAAGAATCCGCCTGCCAAGGCAGGGGACGAAAGAGCTGTGGGTTCAATCCCTGCATCAGGAAGATCCCCTGGAGAAGGAAATGGCAACCCACTCTGGTATTCTTGCCTGGAGAATTCCATGGACAGATGAGTCTAGAGGACTATAGTCCATGGGGTTGCAAAGAGTTGGACACGACCGAGGGCATACACACACACACACACACACACGCGCGCCAGAAACCCCATTTTATCGGTCTTTACTAAGCAGGGCTGGAGAAGGAAATGGCAGCCCACTCCAGTATTCTTGCCCAGAGAATCCCATGGACAGAGGAACCTGACAGGCTACATTCCATGGGGTTGCAAGAGTTGGACACAACTCAGCAACTAAATCACCAGTAAGCAGAGCTGAGACTAATCACTGGGCCCAGTGATTCTTCCACCGTGGTTCTCAGACCAGTAGCACCAGCCTCACAGGGGAATTTGGTAGACATGTAAATTCTCAGGTCCATCAAGTCTTAAGAGATGAGAAACTCTAATATGGAGCCCAGTCATACAGGGTTTAACAAGCCCTTCAGGGAATTCTGATACAGCTCAAGTCTGAGAACCACTGCTTTAGCCTAAAGGGGACCCAGATCTCAGGATCTCACAAACCCTGGCCAGGTTTCGGCTACAGGAGGGCAAAGAAAACGAAAGCAATGCTTTCACTTTTGTGCGTGAATGTATCAACCATTTCTCATGCCCCACCCCGCTTTTTCTCATCCTTCATTTCTGCTCCGGTCGTGACGATGGCAGCTGGCTGGCCACACACAGGTGTATCTGGAGAGCCTCTCACTGCAGCTGCACCTGGCACCTCTTCCTTTCTGCCCCAGGGCTTTTTGAGCTGTTGTGGGAGCCTGCTCAGCCATTCCAGCCCATGTGCAAATCTGGGGTGAGGCGATTTAACCACCTCTGAATATGGGCTTTGGGAGATAAACGCACCCTGGTTCAGCATCTCAGGCAGGCAATTTCAGGGTCCTTTCCCACGTTCTCAGCAGGACTGAGTTCCCATTATCCACAGTTATCACCAGCTCATTAACCACTGGATTAGCTTCCTCGCCTTCCTGTTTAGTCTCTCAGTCCTCCACCCGTTGGGATCATGTCCCCAGATGAACCACCCCTGAAACCCTGGTTTCAGACTCTGCTTTCTGGAGGGGCCCAGGCTAAGTCACCGAGCCTCGTGAACACTGGATAAAAATGGCCAGCACTTGGACCAATTGTATCAGTTCCCTGCCTCCTAAAGAGGACCCGGGAAATTGATTTGGAGGCTGAGCCCGGCTCGAGACAAGGAGGGGAGGGCTCCTCTCTCCCTCTTGCAGATGCTACGTCAGGATGACGCACGGTTTTCAGCTACTATCCTAAATAAATTATTAATTTGGCTCCAAGCTAGAATCACAGACAAGCTACAGGAGGGAAAAGAGGAATCTGAATGAGTCGAGAGTTCCAGCAGTGTGAGTCTAGGCACGCTTTCGTAACCAGGCGTAAAGTCAGCTCCTGTGTTCGGTCCTCTGCCGCTCACAGCTGTGGGTGGGGGCACTTCGTTCTCCCGGGTCTGTTAAGCAAGAGGCTTCGACAGGAGGCCCCAAGGTCCTCACCCAGCCCCAGCTGCCCCTGGTTCTGTTTCCAGAGATGCGGAAGGTGCAGAGCTTGAAAAATACATCGGAAGTGGGGCAAGGAGTGTCCTCAAAACCAGCATCAGAGGGGGGCTTGCTCTGCAAGGCGAACTTTCCAGAAGTACGACCTTCCCGTGGCGTTCACAGCCAGGATTTGTGGCCCACTGCTGCACGGAACAGCCCTTCTATAAATGTTTCTGCCAGGAATGTGTCACTTCTCATGAGAAAAAAAATATTAACAGGGCTCTATGGTGGGGATGGAGGGGTTGACGGTGACCTCCAGGAGGACTTAGGCCAGGGGGCTCTTTCTGGGACTGCTGCTGCTGGGGTCTCCATCCCCATGGTGAGCTGCTGCCAACCCACGCCTCCACGGGAGATCCTCCAACACCAGCAGGTACTATCTGGCTCTTACAAGAAAACAACACAAGATACGTGAAAAATCCCTCGTTCTGTATGTACCCGGTTGTGCAAACAGGCAAGGGGAGTCCCAGGTACAGTTCATCCTGCTCCAAGACGGAACAGCAAGCGACAGCAGGACCCGACCTCCCAATGCCCAACCCCGTGTGGTTGCCAGGACGTTGCGCTGTCAGTCCACGCGAGCTTTCACCCCCAAATCTGAACCTCACCTAAATGCCTTCGAGGGCTCTTTCCTCTGTCATTCAGAACATGATTTTAAAAAATGGAAAACACTGTGGATTCTTTGGCTTTCGAAACACATTAACAAAATTCCTATCAGAATCCAGGTCCATCTTAGACTCTAGCAGGTGGGGGATTGGTTGTTTCTTTTGGGGGGCGACCCCATAACCTGTACTCACTAGTACAGAGATGTTACTCTTCTGCTGATGGGGAATGAGGTTTTGAAAAATCATCTGTCTTTGGAACGTTCCTGTCCTCTGCCTTCATCATCAGAGATCATATCCTGGACACCAACGGCTGACTGAGTCCTTCCTCCCTGAATCCCCAGCACCCCAGCCAGGCCTGGCTGTTCAATGGACTGAGAGCTGCCCAGGTCTTGGGCACTTTCCTTCTTCTTCCACTCTCTCCCCCCAGATCTCAGCATCCTCGTGATGGATGGCTAGCCCTCCCCTCACAGGCTGCCCCTCCCAGAGGATTTTGGCTCTTCAGTGATTTAATATTTTATGGCGTAAGGCTGCAGCTCTGTGGATCCAGCTTTTCCGGAAGACACCTTGGCCTCTCTGGGCCCTGGGGTGGTTGCAGGACCTCTGGGGTGGGGGTGGGGGGGTCTGGAGTTGGCAAGGAAGAAACAAAGCAGGAAGGGAGTTCCCTCTCCAGCAGTGATTTCAGTGGGGAGCTCATTCAAGAGGCTGGATGACAATTAGCCAGAGAAACAGGCTGGTCTGGTGATGCATGCTGGCCTCTTGGAGGCTCTGGGCAGGATGGGAGAGGGCAGAACCGGCTAGTTGCAGGAGTCCCCAGCCTCCATCCTTCCCCTACGGCTCAGGCTGGTTCGGGACTCCCAGAGCTCTTCTCTACAGCAGGGCCAGGCAGCTGGGGGAGGTGGCAGAGCCCCTCGGGGTGGTACCCACTGCCTGTCCTCCAGAAACACTGGTGGAACATGGGGTGCGAGGGGGTGGGGGCAGGGAAACCATGGAAGTCATCTCACCCACCCCTACGGCTTCAGGGCTGGCCAGGCTGATAAAACACAGTCCATTGGTTTGTCCTCAGGCATGAACCCTTGGTAACCTGTCTCCAGGGCTCAAGGCTCTCACTTCCTGATGGGTAGTTTGGGGCTCAGCACCCTGCTGCCCTCAAGTCTATTTCCCTTTATTCTAGACTCCGTAGGGACTGCTGTGTACTTAGTTACTCAGTCATGTCTGACTCTTTGTGACCCCATGGACTGTAGCCTGCCAGGCTCCTCTGTCCACGGGGATTCTCCAGGCAAGAACACTGGAGTGGGTTGCCATGTCCTCCTCCAGCATATCTTCCCAACCCAGGGATCGAACCCAGGTCTCCTGCTTTGCAGGCAGATTCTTTACCATCTGAGCCACGAGACTCATTAATACCGCCCCCAGAGGATGCAGCAAATTCTTTTTGGGAGAAACCAATGTAAGCAACAGCTCCATTGCTAGTCTTCCTCATAATGATCTGTTGTTAATAAGATTGCAAAGAGCATCCTAGGAGCAAAGGTGCTGGGACCACAAAATTGGGGACAGTAAGACCTCGACTGTTAGCGGGGCACAGACCCCAGAGCCAGGAGGTTCGGGTTAAAAGTGCAGCACCATCTTAACTTTAAGGCTACTTAACCTCTCTGTGCCTCGGTTTTCTCATTTGCCAAATGGGCCTCCCAGGAGTATCTTCTTTATAGGGTTGTTTTGAGGATTCCAATAGTCAAGACATATGCAGCCTTCACCACCACCACCACCATCCTCATCAATCACCATTACTGTTTGTTGTTGAGATAATACCATAGAATGCTGGGGGCATGGGCCCTGAGACAAAACCAGCCCTTGGTCCCCAAAAGACCTCCCCATCCCTGTTGCCTGTATCTGAGTGCATCTCAGCATCCGGATCAACACCACTGTCCTCCAGGACGTGGGGCAGATCGGCTGCCACCATTCACCAAGTCTCACCCACAGGCGAGACTTCGGAGGGGTCTCGGGGCAGCATCCCACCTGGCTGGGAGGCACGCTGGACCAGCCCGGCTGACCAGCAGTGTTTCAGGGGCCCCAGCCTTTATAACACCAGCACCTTTCTTTTTTTTTTTCATTTTTATCCTCATGAAGACTAGCTGGGACCAGTCCTGGATATGCAGGACTACTGCATATCCAGTAGTCCAGTGATGTGCTGCCAAAGAATTCCGTGAGCCCAGCCTTGTTAGGGGACCTTCTTGTAACTGGGGTGTCATCTCTTAGCAATGGACATGATCTTGGAGGCTTTCTGCACTGGATGGTCTATAAAGACGATCATCAACAATCTCTCCCTTTCCTCTACCTGCACTGTTGACTCCATCAAGATGGAGCGTCAGCTTTCCCTCCCCCTGAACCTGCGCTGGCCTCATAACATGGTTGGGGCAACACCGTGAAGCAGAAGCAACACTCTGCTGGGTCTGATCTGGGCTTTCAATGGCTTGGAAGCTTCACTTTAGCCTTTTCTGGGCTCTTCAGCCACTCTGTAAGGGTGTCTCTGGTGATTCAGACAGTAAAGAATCCACCTGCAATGCAGGAGACCAGGGTTCAATCCCTGGGTCAGGAAGATCCCCTGGAGAAGGAAATAGCAACCCACTCCAGTATTCTTGCCTCCAGAATCCCATGGACAGAGGAGCCTGGGGCTGCAACAAGTTGGACACAACTGGATGACTAACACTTTCATTTTCAAGGAAACCTAGACAGGCCTAAATTTGAATGGTGGGATCACAGGAAAGACAAGCCCAGCCCCCAACCATCCTGCCAGCCAATGCAACCACAGGGGTCAGCGCAGGCAAAAGCCATTCAGCAACCTCAGTTCTGCAAAAAACAATGATGTGTTGTTGTTTTAATTTACTAAGTTATGGGATTGCCTGTCACCCAGTAATAGATAACTGATACACTTCACAAATTCCCAAGCCACTGCTCATTCCCAATCCATCTCTGCTCAAGCTTATATCCTTACGCTTATGGAATCAACGAGAATTCACGTGCTCTCAAGGTTTAAAATGGTAAAGGGAGCTACGTACAGGCAGGCAAAACACAGGTACCCAGTTACATTACTTAATTAGCTTGACACAATTAGAGTAGCAATTAGCTTCTAGCAAGGGTGTGCCTTTGTCTCTCTCTTGGGCCTTCTTTACTAGCAACTCTGGAACTTTCCTGACTTTTCTGGCAAGTCCTGTCTTACTTCTACCCAAGCTCCAGCTTGAATATTTTTCTGTTTCCTGAACCAACAAAGGCCTTTGAACCCAGGTCCCAAGTCCACATTTCCAAGCCAGAACTTCTCCCTCTTCATGGCCATTGAACACCAAGAGGGAAAATGTCCTCTGCGCTCCTACTGGCCAAAGCCTTGGACCTCACCCCACTTCCACCTGCACCCTTAATCCCTACACTCTCCTGAAATACAGGGGAGAAGAGGGCTGGGAAGGAATCCTGGCAGAAAGTCTTTCTGGCTGTGGCAGCTGTTAGACTTTTTTATCTTATTGCAGGGTGAGCAGAATATAACTAGATCATACTGTGTAAACATTGAGAGGGCTGCTAATTTTGAGTTATCCCCCAAAACTTTTTAAAAATTATTATACACACAAAGGAAACATAATTTATGTAGAAAAAAATAGAAACCACAGACCACCCCCCTACAAAAGGGGGTGAATCGCTCATAATCCTATTGAAATAACTCCAGTAAACATTTGGAGATGATTATTCTAGATCTTTTCACTCACACTGAAATAATTATAGTGAAAACAATTTGATCATGGTGTGTGTACTAATTCCTAATTTGCTCATTTCATTCAATATATTATGAACAGACGTTCGTGTCAACACATACACACGCCAACGTGTTTAATGGGATGGGGGGTGGGTAACTTGGTGCCTTATTATTTTCTACTGTCTGGATGGGACCATACACATCTGGGGGTTGGTTTGTTTTAGTGAATCCCTTGTTGTTGGGTATCTATATTGCCCCTATTTAAAAAAATATTTTAGGAGACATCACTGGCAGTCCAGCGGTTAAGAGTCTGTCCTTATACCGCAATGGGCACAAGTTTGATCCTTGGTTGAGGAAATAAGATTCTGCATGGTGTGGCCAAAAAAAATTAAGAAAAAAATTTTTTAAACAGTATTGTAAGTAATACACATCGATGTTTTTACTTTTATGTACATCACTCAATTAATTCACTAATCCCTGTCATTACAGTTTTAGGTTATTCCCAGTTTTGCAATCATTTAATCAGCTCACCATCTTCATGTATCTCTTTGCAGTTTCTGTACTAGTTTGTAAGGGAACAAGACTGGCACTGTCTGTTAAAATTCAAAGTCACCTTGAACCTCAAATCACAGAACAGCCAATTAAAAGACTGGTAAATTTTTCCTTAAAAGCCTTCTGGGATTAAGGGTACCTGCCAAGCAGCCGCGGCTCTAGGATACAGGGTCTAGATTGCTTTTCCACTAGTGGTTGCTTCCTGGCTCATCACACTGGGGCCAGAGGCCCAAGGAGCTGGGAGGAGGAGGGCGATGGTGACACCCCAACACCTGCAGAGCGTCCCTGGTGGCTCAGATGGTAAGGAATCTGCCTGCAATGCATGAGACCCAGGTTCAATCCCTGGGTCAGGAAGATCCCCTGGAGAAGGGAATGGCTAGCCACTCTAGGATTCTTGCCTGGAGAATTCCATGACAAGGGAGCCTGGTGGGCTACAATCCATGGGGTCACAAATAGTTGGACACGACTGAGCAACTAACACTTTAACTTTTCACAACATCTTGAACAGCAAAAGGACGCCACTCCACTGACTGGTCTGTGTGCAGCTGCCAGGGACCATGTAGCTGCCCTCCACCCACTGCAAACCCTGTTACCCACATCAGATGCTGAGTCCAAAAGCATCCATCTCGACACTGCATCTTCCTACATCATTCCTATCTGCACCTGGATGCCAGGTCTTGATTACCTCTTCTTGGGTCATTGCAGTGGTCCCCAATGGACACCTCTCTTCCAAGAGAGGTGGCCCAATGGCTCTCCATCAGTTCTCTTCCAAGGTTGCCTACAGCTCAGACCTTGCTACCTGCTGCTCAATCCATGGTCACGAGTAAAAGCACTTTCCGTCGTGGCCACTGCTGGATGCACCAGTGAATAAACATTGAACCAGCAATTTCTCTGAGTTCTCCAGGAGCTCAGGGAACAGAGGTGAAGGTGAAGCAGTGATGGCTCCTTGTCCTTCAGGAGCCCATTTATAAGAAAGGTGGGCAGAGCAGCTGCAGCACGGCAGTGGGACACGGCTGTCCCAGAGCCCAGGTAGGAAAGTCATAAGAAGGCGTTCAGTGGCGCCTCCCTGTCCCCAGCCAAGCAGAGCCAGCCTGGAACCCAGAACCCGTGGGCTGATTCACAAAGGAAATCGGAGAGTCTGTGGGGAAAAAGGAGTCCTCCCCTCCCTGTGCCTAGATGGAGAAGCCAGGTGTCCCAGGAAGCACGCTGGCTCCCTGTCACTGATAATGTCTTACCCACCACACCACATCTCTAGGCCCCTGTTCTCCATGCAGCTGTGACAGACACATCTCAGAGGTGCCAGCTTCACACGTGAGCATGGCAGGTGTCTGCTTCCCTTACTGCCTTGGGGTTTTGCCCAATCACATGTGGGTGTGACCCAGAAGAGCCAGGAACTAATGCAGCAGGTGCTAGTAACAGCTGGTCAAAGTCCCCTTCCACCTCCCAAGGGAGCTGTCATGGGGCAAGTGCCCAGGGTCCCAGGGGGCAGGAGTCCAGCTGTCTGTAGGACAACCTGCTCATCTCCACATTCCGTTCCCACTCATTGCTCATCCCCTGGCACACACGCTAAGCCACTTTAGTTGTGTCTGATTCTTTGCACTCCATGGACTTTAGCCCACCAGGCTCCTCTGCCCATGGAATTTTTCCAGGCAGGAACACTGGTTTGGGTTGCCACTGCCTGCTCCAGGCAATCTTCCTGACCCAGGAATCAAACCTGCATCTCCCGCATTGGGAGGTGGGTTCTTTACCACTAGCGTAGCCTATCCCCTCTCCAGTGAATCTTCCCGATCCAGGAATCGAACCGGGGTTTCCTGCATTGCAGGTGGATTCTTCACTGAGTTATGAGGGAAAACCTAGGCTAAACTCTAATCCTCTGTGTGATTTGGGGTCCTTGGGAAGCTCTGGGGCTCAGCCTCAGATGGAGGAGCCGTGGAGGAAAGAGAAGATGACTCCGAGTGGGTTTAGGTCTGGCTCCTCCTCTCTGACCCCACACACCTCCCACCTCGCCGTGCACAGGCTCCGGCTCCCTTGAACTTGAGGAATCCTAGCGTGCTCTTACCACCTCTGCGCTCTTGCCCTGGAGGAAGTTTGCAGACGCTGGAGCAGCTCCCACACGGGTCTGTTTAATGGCTTTCTGGAAGAAATCAGAGGTGACACAAGCACTGCAGAGTATCACAGTGTGCCAGCGCCGAATCCCTGCGCCCTGGGCGACAGGAGGAGGACAGGACAGATGGCACCTGTCAGGCCTTTAATTGCAGGATGGTCCTGGGAGATGGTCAGGGAGAGGCTTGCTCTCGGCCGGGCTCCTGTCTCATCCCCCAGCAGAACAGAAGGTGGAGGGGCTTCTCCCCTCCCCCAGCTCATTGGCCCTCGCGAGTCCTGAGTGTGCGAGGTGGAGAAACTTCGTCATGGGGTCAAGGTGAGCGTGGACATCCCAGGGTGGCATCTGTAGGACACGCCTGGTGAGCCCTGGGGGTTCACTGTCTCCGGTCCCCCTCCCCTCCAATGACTTCCTTTGCTGCTCCTGAAGGTCCCAGTATACCCTTCCCCAGGCTCCCCAGGTGTCACCGTGGTAAAGAATCCACCTGCCAAAGCAGGAGATGCAAGACTCAGGTTTGGTCCCTGGGTCAGGAAGGTCCTCTGGAGAAGGAAATGGCAACCCACTCCAGTATTCTTGCCTGGGACAGAGCAGTGTGGCGGGTTAGTCCGTGGGATTGCAAAAGGGACACAACTTAGCAACTGAGCACGCATGCACTCTCTGCCTCAAGCCCACATCAAGGCTGTTTAGGTAAAATAAGTATGTGAGGACCACAGCCTTAAAACAGAGAAAGTTATGGAGTTAGCTATCACTGCAGAGCATCCACAGGTTTATAGGGTACCATCTACAGGCTCATTCGGACCTCCAAGTGGGTCCCAATGCTGGGTTGTAAACTATCTCAACTCTCATTCTAGAAATGAGGCAAAGGAAGCTCAGACAGGTTCCCCGACATACTCAAAGTCACCCAGCTAATGAGGAGTAGATAGAAAGGAGCCAAGTCTGCCCCTCTTTCCTCTGTGTTCACTGGAACCTTAGGTACCTGATAACTTCGGCAGAAAATCCCATTTTCTCTGGTCCTGAAGTGCGTTGAGATTCTCTGCCTCAAGAACATTTCTACAGAGCCGGCTTGGGGAAAGGAGGGAAGAAGGAACCATGAACTTGGTACCTTTGGCGCTGCATCCATCACCCCTCATCATCAGCCCCACAGCACCAGGACCCCCACTCCGCTGCCCACATGCCCTCACCAAGCATCAGAAGGAGCATTTCCACACCTCTTCTCATCTGTTCACTTGCTCACCTAACACCTGTCTGTCAGAGTCCCTCTGTGGTCAGCACCCTTCTGTGGTCAGCACTTTGCTATGGAGTAGAGTCCCCAGGGAGCAGCAAATGTTCAAAGAGATACCTGTTGCCTGCCTCCAGGATGGGTGTTCGGGCACATGAGGACCGGCCTGCAGGGTCAGCAGAGGATAGGGCTCAGTGACAGAGGAGAGAGCCCTGCACTCGAACCTGCATCACCTGGTTACAAGACTATCACTGTTTCTGAGAAGCACAGACCACACTCTCCCTGCAGCCAGAGGGAGGATGTTGAAGAGGCCGCTGTCAGTGCCCACGGAAGGTTTACAGATCCTCTGGCAAGTCCTGCCTGGGCCAGGATTCCATCAGCACTGGCTCAGAGTACCAGAGCCTAGTGGTGGGCTTTCAGGAAGCTTCTGAGGGGCCCCTGGCAGGGGACAGAGCACCATGCAGCCCTCCCCTCCCTGCCCTCAGACAGACCTGAAGGGAGAGCCAGTCCTGGCCAGGACTCCAACTCAGCTCCAGTATCAAATCTAGACCTGCCTACACAGTGCTGTCCTGGAGACAGAGGGGGATGGCTGTGTAGTAACCAAGGGGACGCTGCTCCCCACGTAGCTGAGTTCCCAGACACGGCTACCCTGTGAGTCTGCTGCAGACCATGGCTTGCAGGCCCTGGAAAATGGTTCTCCCGTGCTCTCAATGAGCTGTGTTTACTCACAACACTTCTACCGCCAAGTGTGTGGGTTTCCCATGCTCTCTGTTTACCAACTGGGTGTCGTCAATGCCCACCTGGAGCCCACGTCATATCCCATGGGTAAAGGGCCGCCCCCACTGCAGATGCCAATGCCCCTCCCCCCGACTGCTGACCACTGGCTGTAAACACAGAGTTCCCATGACCCCTTTTCAGCTCAATAATTTGCCGGAACAGCTCATAGAACTTAGAAACATGCTTCAGCTACTGTCACCAGTTTATTATAAAGATGTAATTCAGGAACAGTCTTATAGGAGACGTGTACAGGTCAAGGGCAGGTGGGGCTTCCCTGGTGGCTCAGCTGGTAGAGAATCCGAGTGCAACGCAGGAGACCTGGGTTCAATCCCTGGGTTGGGAAGATCCCTGGAGAAGAGGAAAGCTACCCACTCCAGTATTCTGGCCTGGAGAATTTCATGTACTGTATAGCCCATGGGGTCACAAAGAGTCAGACACGACTGAGCGACTTTCACTTTCACAGGTCAAGGGGAGTGAAGGCAGAGATACAGGGAGCTTCCTGTCTGCTCCAGGCACACACCCTTACACAGTATCTCAGTGCGTTCATCAACCCAGAAACTCTGTGAACCCTGTTTTCTGGGGGGTCCTTGGAGGTTTCATCACATCGGAACGATGGATAAAAGCATCCGCTCATTGGCGACTGGACTCAGTCAGTCATCAGCCCTTCCCCCTTCTCTGGAGGTCAGGGCAGGTGATGTGAGGGTAACCAAAGCTCCAAGCTTCCAGTCATGGCTTGGGCTTCCTGTGGACCAGTCCACATGCTGTTATCTATGGTCTCATCAAGTCTCTCTTTATTAAAATAAAAGCTGTTCCTGGGCTTCCTTGGCGGCTCAGTGGTAAAGAATCTGCTTGCCAATGCGTGGGACAACTAAGGCCATGTGCCACAACTACTGAGCCTGCGCTCTAGAGCCCAGGAACCTCAGCTACTGAACCCACACACCCGAGGGGCTCCACAACAAGAGAAACCAGCGGGATGAGAAGCCCACATACCACAACCAGAAAGCAGCCCCTGCTCACCGCAACTAGAGGAAACTTGCACAGCAGTGAAGATCCAGCACAGTCAGCAGCTGTTCCTATCACGCCTTGCCCTTAGGAACTGACAAGTTTTAGCAGCTCCGTCTCAGGAACTGAGGACAAACCAAATACATATCTCTTTATCAGGCCACTCTCTTCAACCCTTTGGATCTCATGGGTCCCCTCTCTGTGTGGACCAGGGGAACCCCTCCATCCTCCAATCCTGAGCATCATGGCATGGGGCACAAATATTCCCTATAATGCAAGTCCAAGTCTGGAAGCAATACCAGGAGGGAGAGGTGACTGATGGGGTCCCATCACATAGGAAGCAAGCTACCCACAGGCAGTTGCTGCACACTCAGCTCCTTCTGAAGTTCCCCTGAAGGTTCCCGCTCTCACCATCTCATTACACAGACGGCTTCTGGGCGCCATGCTGACCACACCGGCGTCCACCACTGCTGGGAAGCAACAGCACCAAAACACTCCTGCAGGCTTCAGAGCCATGACTTTTCTAAAGCAACAAAAATGCCTTAACCACCAATCCTATACTGTCACAAAGCCCTGCATGGCACCCTTAACTGGCTTTGGTTGACAGCGCTCTAAATCTGGAGGAGGGGGCTCCCAGAGGAATTTCACAGCGGCTGATCTACAGGAAAGGGGGAAAACAGCAAAGGCAACAGAAAGCAAATGCAAGACAAACAGGAGCAAGGGAGGCAGGCCTGGGCTCATCCCCTTCCATCAAACCTAGCCCTCGTCCACCCAGCATCATGGGAGGCGGGGGTTGGAGCTGGGTCTAGTTTCCAAATGACAAGGAACAAAAGAGCCCTTATAAAACTTTCTGGGGTCCACGGATCCACGCCAAGCTGTGGTCACAGTGCATGTTTATTCCTAAGTGCCCAGATAAAGAATTCGTCATTTTACCCAGAGGGACAGACAAAAAGCAAGTTGTTCCCAGTCTCTGGTACCCAAAGTGGTAGAGAGCCGGTGGAAAACCAGAAAGCCTACAGATAACTCATCTAGCTGGTGGAAGGTAAACACGTTACTGTCTTTTCATTTTTCCCCAACTCTGGCACTTGCGTCTATTGGTGCCAATGAGACGGGTAACGTTTTAATGAGAATGCTCACTTGAAAGAGAAGGCGGGGGCGGACTGCGATATCTGGATAATTGAATCCATAACTCCTGCGGTAGTGAATGTATACAACTAATCAAGGAGAGCGTGTGTGTGTGCACGGGGGAGGGAAGGAGGTGAGTGAGATGCATGTGAACACAGGAAGACAGGAAGTGACTGAGGTCGGCTGGCAGCATGCGTGTCCGTGAATGAAAGAGACACAGAGTGTGAGAAGCAGCTACTGAAGGCTTATGTTTGTGTGCGGAGCTCGGAGGGTCAGAGGGAGGAGGCAGAGAGATGAACCATGAGACTAGAGGTTTGTGTGTGTGAGAAACAGCTGAATGGAGAGAAAGACAGAAATAAAGTCTGTGTGTGTGTGTGTGTGTGTGTGTGTATAGGAGAGGGAGAGTGAGTGAAATGTATGTATATAAGCTATGTAAGGAAAACAGAGATACAGGAAGAGATTTTCTAAAAGCTTGTACATGAAGGAGAAGGCAGGCAAGTCCATTGTATCTAAGTGTGACTTTATGTATGGCTGTGTTCTTCAGTCCACGCATTGGATTTAATGCATGCCGTCTTTTCTATTTCAAGTGTATATTGTTTATTTTTACTTAATACAGTCATTAGAAACAGGAATATATATAGAAAATTAAAGGGAGGGAAAAAATCACCCACAGACCTACCTCTCCAGGACAAAAGAAGCAATCTTTGCATTTCTTTCTCAAGTGCAATTGTAAATCATATTTAATTGGGCTTCTGAATTCAGTGGCAAAATTAACCAGAAATAACTTACATTAAGTGTTTTGCAAAGGGCCCAACTGAGAGTAAGAGCGCAGTAAATGCTGGGCTTAGTTTATGTGGCCTGTTTTGGCCTGTGCTTTTCTGAGGAGAAAATTTTTCTAAAGGAATTTATGATATTCCAGGACAAAGCAGACCAAATCAAGAAGGGTCATAATAGGGACTTCT
The DNA here is from genome assembly GCF_042477335.2 of Ovis canadensis. NCBI lineage: Eukaryota > Metazoa > Chordata > Mammalia > Artiodactyla > Bovidae > Ovis > Ovis canadensis. The sequence continues at coordinate 38,593,495 of NC_091255.1, read as the reverse complement.
CTGGTGGACCAGTGGTCAAAACTTCACCTCCCAATGCAGGGGTTTGGGGTTTGGTGTTTGGTCCCTGGTCGGGGAGCTAAGATCCCAGATGCCTTGTGGGCAAAAAAACAAAATATAAAACAGAAGGAATATTGTAAAAAAAAATTCACTAAGACTTTAAAAATGGTCCACGTTAAAAAAAAATCTTAAAAAAAAAAGAAGTATAATAACAAATTAAGAAATTCCTGCCTTTGAAGCTTCATCCAGATGCCATGGGGACAAGGTGACAGCCCAATGTCTCACGCCCCTGTGAGTGGCTCTTTTGGCTCAGGTGAGGGGTTTGCACAGGGGCTACCGCTCTGGACCTCTAGAAGGAGACTTGCTATCCTCATCATGAAGACTGCCTGCCCGTGTGCCCAATTTCAGGATCTCTCGGTTGGCTAGAACTTCAGGTCTATTATTTCCCAAGACCGTGCACATCCAAGAATGACTTCATATTGTCTCCAGACATGCAAAATGTTTTGTCTGAGTATGAAGTTCCTGGCTCACAAACTCAGAACAAAGAGACGCTTCTCCTTTGTCTTCTAGCCTTTGATATCAGACAGAAGGCAAAGGTCAGCCTGAGTTTTATTACTTTGAATATACAATCATTTCAACATTATCTTAAACAACGATGCTTCCTAAATTTTTAAACCTTGTCCGTATAGTCCAGTCACCTAGAAAGGTACTCTGGGCAAGGGTCTTTCCCTCTGTGTTTGCCTGAAATGAGGACTAGTCTTTGAAGAAGGGCTCCAAGGAAGCTCTCTGGTGGCTCAGGCAGTAAAGAATCTGCCTGCAATGCAGGAGACATGGGTTTGATTCCTGGGTCTGGAAGATCCCCTGGAGAGCGGAATGGTTACCTGCTCCAGTTTTCTTGCCTGGAGAATCCCATGGACAGAGGAGCCTGGTGGTTTACAGCCCATGGGGTTCCCAAAGCATTGGACACAACTGAATGACTCACACTCACTTTTTCCAAGGAAGCTTAGGGAAAGTGATCCATTTGTTATCTTTGATTCTTATGCCTCTAAAACTGTCGTGAAATTTCTTTATGAGCAGTTCAAAATTGCAGCTACTTTTCTGTCTTCTCTATCTATAATCTCTCTCATTCTCTCTCACTCTTCTCTAGCACTGCCCTCAGAATATCTGGAAAAATTCTCCATCTGCCATTCTCATTGCCATAGATTTTTCTGGATGTCAGTTTTACTTGCTCCCGTATCATCTCTAGCACAGGTGGAACTGCCGATAGCTTTTCATCTGCTTTAGGAACCACATAGCCTCTTTCCAGGGCATTTCCCCATCATCCTGGAGGCTCAGAAGGGTGGTTCCTCCTCCCCCAGGCCCCTGAACAGCAACCACACAATTGGTCTGACCAATCGGAGAGCCCCCGTCCTCCTAAATTGGTTTAGACACAGGCCAAACCCAAGACAAGTCAACCAGGATTTTAAGCAGAATCTGCTTAAAATGTGCTGAAGATATAAGGAAAAGTCTTGCTTTCCTCTGAGACATGAAACTGTAAGGATGATGCAACGTGGGAGTTTCTGGGGTCACATTCCCCTGATATGGCAATTGCTTGCCTGAGAATGAAGTCAAGAAAGTTGGAGGGAAGAGAGAGGAGAAAACTGAGAAATGAAAACATCATTCCAGCACCTTAATCCAAGTGTGTCTGACACATTACACACGATGAGCCAATACAGTCCTATTTTAGGGTGTTTTTTTCTACCCCTACAACCACTGAGAATCCAGACCAGGATGGCTGATTCTGCTGGGCTGTGATGGGATTTTTCTCCTGCACCCACTGACAAGATTTTGAAGACTTCCTTAATGAAAACTACAAAAAAAGAGTGGTAACAACCAGCATATTGGTTCCCAAGGCTCTTCCTAATTCCACCCCTAATTAAAACTTTTTCCTGGTGTGGACATCATAGCTTCCAAGATGTGCTGTTTCACTGAAATGAATGGAGCAGGACCCCAAGGTCCATCCACTCAGCACCTCTTCCATGTGCTCAGCCCTCCTTTTGTCTGTGGAAAAACTTTAACCAAAGAATAAGTTTAATCAGAGAAGTGAGAAAATGCAGACACGAAAGAAGACAGAACAACAAGACTAAACAATAATAGTTTAGTCATTAAGCAAAGTCAAGGGCCTTTAGTTCCTCCTCCAGGGCTATAGACAATATTCTGAGCCATATCCTGTGAGCTGTCTTACAGATATTGGAAACCCTACTAGGTGGGAGAAGTTAACTACATGATGATCAGACCGTAGCTATGACATAAGCTGCTACAATTCCAAGAACTGGCCTCAAGGAAATGGGGACAAACTGACCCTGGAACTGAAGATTAACCATACTTAAAATGATCAAGATGATGCTGGTCTGTCCACTGATGACCAATTTCAAGATGACTGTCAGAGCTAACTGTGCTGTTTCTGCATGTAGCCACCTCCCTCGGCCTATAAAAGCTCTTGCCCACTTGTTTTATGTATGTGGCTGGGAGTTGACCTCTGGACAGGCATACATCCCCACCCCCATATCCTCCCCCTGCCCTAGTTGCTGGAATCCAAAATAAAGCAAGTTTTCTTTCCCACCAACCTGGCCTCTTTGCTGGCTTTTGAGTGGGAAGCAGCCAGACCCCATTTTCGGTCGCACCATCACCCATCTCTTTGCCTCCTTTCTTGTTTCCTGGAATCCACACAGAAGAATCCAGAAGGGAAAGGCAAAAGCTTGTCACTTGCAAAGAAGATGGGTGCCCAGCTTGTCTGATAACTATGATTTCTCAATAATGGGCAGCCACTGAAATAACAGTGAATGCTAATCCTACATACATTCCTTCTGATCATTTGATGCCAATTTACATTTTTAATCCCCTTTCAACAACTTTGTAATTAGTGGACATTCTTTCCAGAGTCTAATGGCAGGTTGACTCCGTCTCTGCCTTCAGCCGTCCATGCTTGGTTATACTTCCTTGTGTCTTCACAGGTCTCCTGATGGAACGTTGGAAGCGGCTGCACCAGGGGCTATTAGCCAGACAGCTTTGAAAGCTGCAAGTCCTGCAATTTTTTCTTAATTCCTTCTTTGAAGATAACCAACTGATTTTTAAAGCACATGTGGACAAGAATAACCTAGAGGACTATGAGAGGCCAAAGTACTGAGAGATGTCTCAGCCCTCCGTTGAATCCAAGACGAAAGCACTGTTTTATATACTGTTGTGACTATTATCCTCACCATTATTATGAGCAGCAATATCACATTTCAGCATCAGGACTTTACATTCACTGTTCTCCCCTCCAGGAACCCTGGGGACCACATGGACTCAGGTGCACTCCCTTCAGCTCTTTATTGAAAATGTCACCTCCTTCAGGATGCTGATCGAATGAGAACCCCTCTCCATCACCCCTTCCCCTGCTCCACATTATTCAGCCCCATCAGATGTTATCACCCCCTGACTTACTGCATGCAGACCCCGGAGATACTGTGGACTCTGCTCCAGATCACCTCAATAAAGCAAATATTTCAATATAGCGAGTCACAAGAATCTTTCAGTTTCCCAGTACGTATAAAAATTGTGTGCTTAGTCACTCAGTCTTGTCTGACTCTTTGCAACACCATAGACTGTAGCCCACCAGGCTTTTCTGTCCATGGAATTCTCCAGGCAGGAATATTGGAGTGGGTTTCTATGCCCTCCTCCAGGGGATCTTCCCAACCCAGGGATCAAACCCAGGTCTTCTGCATTGCAGGTGGATTCTTTACCATCTGAGCCACCAGGGAAGACCATATAAAAGTTACATTTACACTGTTCTGCAGTCTATAAGGTGCGCAATGAGAAGGCAATGGCAACCCACTCCAGTACGCTTGCCTGCAAACTCCCATTGAAGAAGCGTGGTAGGCTGCAGTCCATGGGGTCATGAAGAGTCAGACACGACTGAGCGACTTCACTTTCACTTTTCACTTTCATGCACTGGAGAAGGAAATGGCAACCCACTCCAGTGTTCTTGCCTGGAGCATCCCAGGGACGGTGGAGCCTGGTGGGCTGCCGTCTATGGGGTCGCCCAGAGTCGGACACGACTGAAGCGACTTAGCAGCAGGATGAGGTATGCAATAGTATTATATCTTAAAAAAAAAAAAGTATGTACCTTAATTTAAAAATACTTTATTGCTAAAAATGCTGAACATCATCAAAGTCTTCAGTGAGTCGATCTTTTTGCAATAGCAGCATCAAAAATCACCGATCACAGATCACTCCGACTCCTACACTAATAAGGAAAATGTCTGGAAAATTGCGAGAATTACCAAAATGTGACACAGAGACACTAAGTGGCATCGATGGATCAACTTGAAGCAGGGTTGCCAAAACCTTCAGTTTGTTTAAAAATAAAATACAGAATCTGCAAAGCACAATAAAGCAAGGTATGTATGTATTTAAGTAGTATCTGTCTTTGTCCTCTGGAATATAACCTCCATAAGACAGAAAGTGAAAGTGTTAGTCACTCAGTCATGTCTGACCCTTTGCTAGTCCATGGACAGTAGCCTGCCGGGCTCCTCTGTCCAGGGAATTCTCAAGGCAAAAATACTGGAGTGGGTAGCCATTCCCTTTTCCAGGGGATTGTCCTGACCCAGGGATCGAACTGGGTCTCCTGCACTGCAGGCAGTCTCTTTACCATCTGATCCACCAAGAAACACTGTTTTATGACATAATTCTCATTTAATTTTTTGTTAAATTACTCTTGTCGATTGTTTTTTACTTTATAACACACACACACACACAAAATTTACTTAATGTTACCTAGGTACCAGGTACTGTTCTAGCACTTGGCATGTATTAACTTAATCCTCAAGAAAACCCTATAAGATGGGTGCCACAATCACTCCCATTTTCAGATGGAGAAACCGAGGCACAGAAAGGCTCATGAAACCGCCTGTGGTTATGGGACCAGAAAATGTCAGAACAGGGATTTGAACCCTTAACATATCTAGTTTCAGAACTGCTCTGAATCACCTCACAGCAGTCCTCTGGGGTCTTTATTATTATTACCTATTACTGTCACTCTTCACTGATGGTGAGAGCCGAACCCAAGGAGGTGAGGGCCCCACCCTAGGATCACGCTGTGAAGACTCTATGCTCCCCACAGGCCACCCGGGACCCAGTTTCCCAACCGATCAGCCGTACTCATACTCCACTGGCTGCCCACACTAATCCCTTGACACAACTCCATCAGAGAGAGAAGAAATTGAGGCTTAGAGCGCTTAAAAGACAGTGTCAAGGTTGGAGAACTAGCAATCGACAAAGTTATTTTAAAATAAACTATAAGTCTCACCAAGAAAAGTGAAAGCGTCTTCGATTTATTAAAGAAGATGCTTTTAGGACTTGCCTGGTGGTCCAGTTATTAGGACTTTGTGCTTCTACTGCAGGGGGTCCAAGTTAGATCTTTGGTCAGGGAACTAAAATTCCAAATGCCCTGCAACATGGCCAAAAAAAATTTCTTTTAAGTTTATTTTAAAAGATGCTTTTACATGTATTAAAACAGTGTGTGTGCATGTGTGTGTGCGATGCTTCTGGAATAAGTCTGAATTGAAGAGTTCCAGCTTTTGATTGTTTTTGGTCACACACTGATATTGCTTTACTATAGCATCAGTAGATTCTTACTGGATTTAAAGCTGCCACGGCTGACAGATTTCACCAGCAAGGTGGACAGAGATCCCCTCTCCTCTCCTTGGGAGTCCTGGAGTCTCTCTAAGCTGGAGCAACAGGGGGTCACTTGGTCCTACCCGCTCATTTCTCTGATGGGGAAAGAGATCCTCAGGGCAGGGAAATGATCTGCCCAAGGTCATCAGGTAGTGCCAGTAGAAACCCATTCCGTTAACTAGAGATAATGCAGAGCTGTGGACCCTCAGAGGAGGAAAGACCCCCTAGAGACTGCTTAAGTGACCCTTTCATTGTGCCACTGAAAAAATTAGGCTCTCAGAGGAAGTGATGTGTCCAAGTATAGTGATTCAAATCTATGTCTCTTGACATCAAGCTTTTCCTTTCCCTCCTAACATGGCACACTTTCCTATAATTATTTTTTTGCCTCTCCAGACTACAAAACATAAAAGTAGATGGGGAAGCTACATTGTCATTTCACTTCCTAATTCTGTCTTGCTCTAAGACAGTCAGAAAGCCTCTTTCCCTTCCTGTTTGGGACAAGTTTCCTCTAACAAGAATGGGCTTGATTCCCTTTGCTGTTGTAACGCTCGCTTCCACCTAAAGAGCCCGTCTTGTCAGCGCCCTGGAATTAGGGGCTGGAATTCCAGATGGAGCCGGACAAGGAGATGGCCATTTCTGGGTCACCCAGCTGCCCGATGCCCTCGGGTGGCCACAGCAGCGGGAGGGTAACCTAGTTTGCTTAGGAAATATTGCAGCTGTCCCAGTTTATCTGAGGCAGTCCTAGAAAAGTATTGGCATTGTCCTGCTTCCACAGCTCGTGCAGTTTAACCTGGCCAAGCCCCTTCAGTCTGAGCAGCTGAAACAGAGTCCAGAGCCCCTGACTACACATTCCCACCTGCCTCGATTTGCCCCTACATCTTCATCTCAATGCTGAGGTGATCCCAGTCTGGGTCAAGTATATCCTGACACGTCAAAGCTGCCATCTGAGAAGGGATGGCACATTTCTCAGAAATATTTTTAGGGCCATTCGGACCCTGTTGGGTGAGGAGCTGGAGAGCCAGTAGCTAGGACTCTGGGGCTTGTGTCTGGGTTGATCAGTCTGCTTGGCTTTGTGGAGCAAAACTGGTGGTAAATGGGGGAGACTGGGGGCTACAACGCCTCGCATCAGGGAGACAGCAAACTGGAGTTCCTATTCCGGCCGTGCTACTAGTTGGCTGTGGCACTTTGGGTCACTCCCATTACCTTGCTGAGTTTCAACTTCCTCATCTGTAAACTAAGGAGCCTCTGACCTCTACTCTCCAACTGGTCACCCAAAGGCATTTATGAATTTCAAGTAAAAAGGGCTCTACTCACCCGAGAGCTGGACACCTAATTCCCTGGGAGCTCTGTGAGGGCAGAGCCTTGGGCTGTGGCCACTCACTGCATCCCCTTGCAACCAGCACAGGCGGTGCTCAAGCTCTGTTTACTGGACAAATTCACGCGAGTTCCTTCTGCTTTTTATGTCAAAGACAACGCAGATGACACTCCTTCCAGGCGCGGGGGAAAGGAAGGGTGGCAGAGACAGAAAAGGAGTTCTGGAAGCAGGTCGGAAAGCTGCCTTTGTGTACAGGCATCAGACCCGACAGGCTGCATGTGCCAGTCTGACACACTTCCACGAGTCAGCACCAAAGCTGAGAAGAGCTACAGATGGGTGGGGAAAGAATTCCAACAGATCTGGGTCCAGAAACTTAGAAATATGGGTCTGTGAGGTTGTCATTTCCAGGAAATACAAGAGCATCTACTTCTGGGTACATACCTTGAGGTGCAAGGGCACATCCTCAGTTGTCTAACTGGAAACAGCCTTCCTTCTCTATTTGAAAAGCGTCAGTACCTTAGTCGCGTCCGACTCTTTGTGACCCATGGACTATAGCCTGCCAGGCTCCTCTGTCCATGGAATTCTCCAGGCAAGAACACTGGAGTGGGCAGCCGTTCCCTTCTCCAGGGATCTTCCTGACCCAGGGATTGAAGCTGAATCTCTCACATTGCAAGCAGACTCTTTACCATCTGAGTCACTCTGAGATCCAGACTTCAGGAGGTGATAAAAGGTAAATGAAAAATGGATGCTTGTAGAGTACGTAAATTATAGCTCAATAAAGCTGTTCAAAAAATGTAAGTGAAACCTGTCAGAATGACCACCATCAAAAAAATCTACAAACAATACATGCTGGAGAAGGTATAGAGAAAAGGCAACCCTTTTGCATTGCTGGTGGGTATGTAAATTGATACAACCATTATGGAGAACAGTACAGAGATTCCTCAAAAAACTAGAAATAAAAGTATCAGACGACCCAGCGATCCCACTACTGGGCATATATACTCCAAGAAAACAATATCTGAGAAAGACACATGCACTCCAATGTTCGTAGCAGCACCATTTACAATAACTAGCACATGGAGGCAACCTGGATGCCCATCAACAGATGAATGGATGAAGAAGTTGTCATACATATATATATAATGGAATATTACTCAGCCATAAAAAGGAACGCATTTGAGTCAGTTCTAGTAAGGTGGATGAACCTAGAGTCTGTTATATAGAGTGAAAGAAGTCAGAAAGAGAAAAACAAATATCATATATTAACGCATATATAAGAAATCTAGAAAACAATGGTACTGATGAACCTATTCGCAGGGCAGGAACAGACATAGAGAACTGACTTGTGGGCACAGCGGGGAAGGAGAGGGTGGGATGAATTGAGAGAGAAGCACCGCCATATATACACGACTATGTGTAAACAGATAGCTAGTGGGAAGCTGCTGTATAACAGAGACCTCAACTGGATGCTCTGTGACAACCTAGAGGGGTGGGATGAGGGAGAGGCTGGTGGGGAGGCACAAGAGGGAAGGGCCATATGGATACTTATGGCTGATTCACATTGTTGTATGGCAGAAGGCAACATGATATTGTAAAGCAATTACCCTCCAATTAAAAATTAAAAAAACAAAACAAAACAGGTGAGGCCCAGGTAAAGCCAGGACTGTGCATCAGGGAACTGAATCCACGCTGAAGCCTCAGGAGTAAAAAGAAAGGAAAGATAGAAGAAGAGAGATGTTTGGTGCCTGCAGCACATGACACCCAGGATGGGAGAGAGCAAAGCCTACAAGTTCAAGTCCCAGCTCGGCCACTAAGGAGCACAATGACCTTGAAGATCCTCTCTAAAGTCTCAGGTCCCTTATTACTGAAATAAAGCTGGTCGGATGTGATGAGTGCCAGTTTTCTATTATTCTTTGGCTTGGAAATTATTTTAAGACAAGCTAATGAAGTTTAGATAAAATTAGAACTATGTGTATTTTAAAGAACTCACCCTGTTCTCAGTGAGAGATTAAGGACAGAATGGAATTCCAAGTTCCTTTGTGAACTTTCTTGATAAAGGACTTGTGAAACATTTGCTCCTGTGGGCACAGAGTGGAGAAAACTGGTTAACCTGACCTGAAAATATTTTTTCAAAAACAATACCGTCAGTGAGTCATTCCTCTTTTCTGATCTAACTCTCTCTCCCTCAAACCTTCAAATGTTCCTGAAAATCTAAAGATAAACCTCAACTTTAATCTCTAAAATAAGCATCCTACTGATACCACCCCCTGCCCAATTTGCCTTTTAAAAAATGAATGCAATTCCATATTTGTACTAAAAGACTGAAAATCTTTAGATAGGATACTTGATGAAAACATTCCAATAGAAACCTGTCATTTTACATTTGAATCAGCCCATTTATAAACACAGTAAATTCTCCCCAAGTGATCATATAGACAGGACTAGTATCTCCAAGATGGAGAAGGCAATGGCACCCCACTCCAGTACTCTTGCCTGGAAAATCCCATGGACAGAGGAGCCTGGTAGGCTGAGGTCCATGGGGTCACTGAGGGTCAGACACAACTGAGTGACTTCACTTTCACTTTTCACTTCCATGCATTGGAAAAGGAAATGGCAACCCACTTCAATGTTCTTGCCTGGAAAATCCCAGGGACGGTGGAGCCTGGTGGGCTGCCACCTATGGGGTCGCACAGTCGGACACAACTGAAGTGACTTAGCAGCAGTATCTCCAAGAAGAGAATGACTTATTGCAAATAATTAATAACAGTTGGGTTTTCAAATCTAGTAAAACTGTAATCACTAGAGCAACCACACACACAGAAAAATTAATTGAAGATGTTTATCTGTAAAGACCAGAGAAGAAAATAGAATCTCTGAAAAGAGCAAAACAAAACCTTGATTAACCTAAAAAGGGACAGGAAAGGAAGAACAACAGCAACAACAAAACCGAAGCCAGAGGAGCCAGATAGAAAACAATCAGTAAGACAGAAGATTTAAACTTCACTATAATTACACCAAATATGAGTAAATACCGCAATGAAAGTCAGAGACCGTCAGACTAGCTTCAAGACAAGGCTCATCTTATGCTGTTTGTACTGGTTGCCCTTTAAAGGCAAAATCATAGCCAGGTTGAAAGCTAAAGGATGGAGAAAGATCTACCTTGTAAATTATCAAATCCCTACCAATATTCATGGTTACCAACCCACAGCTCTTTGTTATTCCCTTTCTCATTTCCCTAACTGTCTTAAAGGAGCTGGGAAAGCTGAGCATTCACATTCCCAGCCTCACTTGCATATTATCTAGTTCTGGGCCATCTTATCTAGTTCTGGGCTACATGATGAAGAAGACAGTGGCAGGATGGGGTATGTGGAGAACAACATTCTAGGAAGAGGGAACCACTTGTGCAAAGACCCTGTGACATGGTGTGTTAAGAAACTAAAAGAAGGCCAATGTGGTCAGAGCTCAGAAAACAAAGAGAACCATGAAGTATGTGAATTCTAAAAATAAAAATCAAATAGCATCAGTTTCCAGAAAGCAAAAGTCAAATTAGTTTACAAAGAGTGCTTAGTAGTATACTTCTCACCTGCAAAATGAGGTCTGAGAAAACAACGTAGCAATGACTTTAGGGTGTTGAAACTCAAATAATCTGAATCTAATTTGAATTCAATAAGGAAGCAGTGTTATATTTTTTAGTAAGATAATTGTCATTATGGTTGTTTCCAAGAGTGTTGTATTTTACTTTTCAGAAATACATACTAAAATGTTTATTATTTGTGGATGAAATGATATGATTTCTGGGACTAACTTCAAAATAGTCCAGGGTGAAGTATAAGTAGGAGTGAGGGCAGGTAAGATAAAACAAGAACACTGGGAGAGATATACAAAGGGTCATCATGTTATTCTCTATCCACTTATATATGTTTGAAATTTTCTGTTGCCAAAAGTATAAACAAATTTTTAACTGAAATGAATTAAAACCTAGAGTGGTAAAATACATTTTTCAGAAACACGTAAGTTCATAGATTTGCCACTCAAATACTCAATCTGTGTTTTTTTACAAGGAAGGGAGACTCTACCAATACAAAAGCAAAACAAGAAAGGAAGATATGTTAGCAAAGAATCAATAAAAATAAAGGAAAATCTAAATAATGATTTATATTGTGGTTATTGCACATGTGCCTGTACGAAGTTGCTTCAGTTGTGTCCGACTCTGTGCAATCCCATGGACTGTGACCCACCAGGCTCCTCTGTCCATGGGATTCTCCAGGCAAGAATACTGGAGTGGGTTGCCTTGCTGTCCTCCAGGGGATATGCCTGACCCAGGGATCCAAGCCGCACCTCTTATGCCTCCTGCATTGGCAGGCGGGTTCTTTACCACTAGCACCACCTAGGAAGCCCTACTGTGGTCATTAAATTCATTCAATTTTTTTCAAAAATTCCTAAGATGTGAAAACAAACTGTATCTATCTGTCTATCTATATATACATATACACACACACACACATAAGCACATAAATCATCTATAAATAAAAAGATATAGAAAGGCAGAAAACAAAGAACTTAACAAAAGTAAATAATACACTTATTTTAATAAGGAATCAGGACTAGAAATATTATTTCAGATAACAGATAATACAAAAAATAAAAAAGCAGCAAAAAGAACAAAATGTAATACCGTGTTTTGGTAAATGGTTCGGATGATAAAGAATCTGCCTGCAATGCTGGAGACCTGGGTTCGATACCTGAGTTGGGAAGATCCCCTGGAGAAGAGAAGAGCTACCCACTCCGGTATTCTTGCCTGGAGAATTCCATGGATAGAGAAGCCTGGTGGGCTATAGTCCATGGGATTGCAAAGAGCTGGACACAACTGAGCAATTAATACTTTCACATTTTTCCAAAGAAATGAGTAAGCATGATTTTTTTTAATAAAAGAAAATACACTAGAGAAATATTTAAAGCAAAATTGAAAGAAGTAAAAGAGTTTGACAAAATCACAGTGAAAGATATAACTAATTCAGTAGGGCTTTTAAAATATAAGCAGAAAAAAGCATACTGGATATATACATTATATATAACAAAACTTAAATATGGATGACTAGCCAAACAAACATAAAATACATTTTTTCCCAAATACTCTTAAAGTATTTCAAAAATTCAATCACAAAGCTACAAATAAAACCTGGATAAACCTCAAGTAAAAATCATAAAAAAGGCTTATCTTCAAATCAGAATTATGCATTAACAAGTGAGCAATGGCCAAAACCATAACTATCTGGATTATTTTTAAATGCAAATGTGAAAATTCTTCTAAATAATTTTTGCTGTAAAAAAGTGGAATTCAGACTACAAGTATACATTCTTTAGAAAATAACTTTTAAAACCATGATATTTAAAAAAATGTTAGATGTGGTCAATACAAAAAGGCAAAATGGTTGTCTGAGGAGGCCTTACAAATAGCTGAGAAAAGAAGAGAAGCTAAAGGCAAAGAAGAAAAGGAAAGATATACCCATTTGAATGCAGAGTTCCAAAGGATAGAAAGGAGAGATAAGAAAGCCGTCCTCAGTAATCAATGCAAAGAAATAGAGGAAAACAATAGAATGGGAAAGACTAAGGTCTCTTTAAGATAATTAGAGATACAAAGAGAACATTTCATGCAAAGATGGGCTCAATAAAGGACAGAAATGGTATGGACCTAACAGAAACAGAACATATTAAGAAGAGGTGGCAAGAATACACAGCAGAACTATACAAAAAAGATCTTCACGACCCGGATAATCATGATGGTGTGATCACTCACCTACAGCCAGATATCCTAGAATGTGAAGTCAAGTGGGCCTTAGGAAGCATCACTACAAACAAAGTTTAGTGGAGGTGATGGAATTCCAATTGAGCTATTTCAAATCCAAAAAGATGATGCTGTGAAAGTGCTACACTCAATATGCCAGCAAATTTGGAAAACTCAGCAGTGGCCACAGGACTAGAAAAGGTCAGTTTTCATTCCAATCCCAAAGAAAGGCAATGCCAAAGAAAGCTCAAACTACCACACAATTGCATTCATCTCACATGCTAGTAAAGTAATGCTCAAAATTCTCCAAGCCAGGCTTCAGCAATATGTGAACCGTGAGCTTCCAAATGTTCAAGCTGGATTTAGAAAAGGCAGAGGAACCAGAGATCAAATTGCCAACATCTGCTGGATCATCGAAAAAGCAAGAGAGTTCCAGAAAAACATCTATTTCTGCTTTATTGACTAAGCCAAAGTCTTTGGCTGTGTGGATCACAACAAACTGTGGAAAATTCTGAAAGAGATGGGAATACCAGACCACCTTATCTCTCTCCTGAGAAGTCTGTATGCAGGTCAAGAAGCAACAGTTAGAACTGACATGAAACAAAAGGCTGGTTCCAAATCGGGAAAGGAGTACGTCAAAGCTGTATGTTGTTATCACCCTGCTTATTTAACTTCTATGCAGAATATATCATGTGAAAATGCCGGGCTGGATGAAGCACAAGCTGCAATCAAGATTGCTGAGGAAATATCAATAACCTCAGATACACAAATGACACCACCCTTATGGCAGAAAGCAAAGAAGAACTAAAGAGCCTCTTGATGAAAGTGAAAGAGGAGAGTGAACAAGTTGGCTTAAAACTCAACATTCAGAAAACTAAGATCATGGCATCCAGTCCCATCACTTCATGGCAAATAGATGGGGAAACAGTGGAAACAGTGAGAGATTTTATTTTCTTGGGCTCCAAAATCACTGCAGATGGTGACTGCAGACATGAAATTAAAAGATGCTTGCTCTTTGGAAGAAAAGCTGTGACCAACCAAGACAGCATATTAAAAAGCAGAGACATTACTTTGCCAGCAAAGGTCCATCTAGTTAAAGTTATGGTTTTAATAGTAGTCATGTATGGATGTGAGAGTTGGACCATAAAGAAGGCTAAGTGCTGAAGAATTGATGCTTTTCAACTGTGGTGTTGGAGAAGACTCTTGAGAGTCGCTTGGACTGCAAGGAGATCCAACCAGTTAATCCTAAAGGAAATGAGTCCTGAATATTCATGGGAAGGACTGATGTCAAAGCTGAAACTTCAATACTTTGGCCACTTGCTGCAAAGAACCAACTCATTGGAAAAGACCTTGATGCTGGGGAAGATTGAAGGCGGGAGGAGAAGGGGACGACAGAGGATGAAATGGTTGGATGGCATCACTGATGTGATGGACATGAGTTTGAGTAAGCTCCGGGAGTTGGTGCTGGACAGGAAAGCCTGGCGTGCTGCAGTCCATGGGGTCACAAAAACTCGGACACAACCGAGTGACTGAATTGAACTGTGGTCAAAGTCTTACTCAGAGGAAAAGTGACACATTTAAATGCATATGTAGGAAAACAAGCGTGAACAAAACTGAATAAGCCTAAAGGAAAGGGAAGGACGTTATTAACACATACACAAGGAGAAAGCCAAGGTGAAAGTGTTGGTCGCTCGGCTGCGTCCGGCTCTTTTAGACCCCATGGACTGTAACCCACCAGGCTCCTCTGTCCACGGACTTTTCCAGGAAAGAATACTGGAGGGTGTAGCCACTTCCTTCTCCAGAGGATTTTCCTGACTAAGGGATCAAACCTATATTTCCTTCACTACAGGCAGATTCTTTAACATCTGAGCCACCAGGGAAGGTCCAAGGAGAAACTACTTGAATGCAAAGAAGCAGACCTGATAAACCCAAACCTCATTTATTGCAAAGCCCAATAAGCAAAATGTTCCAAAATTTAGCCTTATTTGGAGAAAGTAAACCCACAAAAATCCATAATACATCAAGAATGCCAAAGGAAAAGTAACAAAAGCTACTATGAAAACTTTCCAATTGATTTTTAAACATACTTATACCAATAAGTTTTGAAAAAGTAAATAAAGTAGACAAACTTGGCTCTAGATCACTGTAGAAGATAATGAACAGATAGCCAAAGAGACAGTTGCCTCAAAAGTCACCATGCCCACATTACTTTATGACCGAGTTTGGTCAAACTTTTAAATAAGACATTATTTCCTTGCTATTTAAACCACACCAGAGCAGAGAAAAAGAGATTACAATTTTTTGTAGGAATTGTTTGTGTCTGAATGATAAATGCCTTGTAATAAATACAAGAGAAGTATCAGATTCTGCTTGGTTTCTCATACCAAAACCAAATACAGATATTAGGAAAAATGAAAGCTCTAAACCAAACTTATTTATAAATTTTAATGCAAAAAATCTAAATAAAATGTTAGCAAACTAAATTTCAGTGTAATAATATAATAAAGCATCATGGCCAAGGTGAATTTATTCCAGGCATACAGGAAAAGTTCAACAATTTAAAATTTAAATATTATAAAATTTCCAACATTACAGGAAAGAAAAAGCACATGATTGTCACCCTAAGCGCAGGAAAATGTCATTTTTAAAAAATTTGTTTTTAAAAAGTCACTTTTTGTGAACCTGAAAAGCAAAAGTTTAACTTAATGATGAATCCCCAAGGATATTTCTATAAAGAGTGCCTATTACCAATGTAATTGTTCATCTTTTTAAAGAGGTTATAATCAATGTGCTAAGGGGGGAAAGGAGAAGGCAATGGCACCCCACTCCAGTACTCTTGGCTGGAAAATCCCACGGATGCAGGAGCCTGGTGGGCTGCAGTCCATGGGGTCACTAAGAGTCGGACACAACTGAGCGACTTCACTTTCACTTTTCACTTTCATGCATTGGAAAAGAAAATGGCAACCCACGCCAGTGTTCTTGCCTGGAGAATCCCAGGGACAGGAGAGCCTGGTGGGCTGCCATCTATGGGGTCGCATAGAGTTGGACACAACTGAAGCGACTTAGTAGTAGTAGTAGTAGTAAGGGGGGAAAAACGTAAGAGAAACAAATACTGAATTGGAAGATATATGACTGTCATTATTTGTAGATGATATAATCATTTACTTATAAAATTTAAGGCCATTAACTGAACCACTATTAAAGCTAGTGAGAAAATTCAGTAAAGTGACCAGACAGAGGAAAAGGACACAAAAATAAATAGCTTTCCTATACACTGGCAAACCAAGTGAAAATGAATTGCATCTATTTCATGATAAAAATAAAACAATGCATTGTAATATAAACACAAGAAAACTATCAGAACTCTATGATAAAAACTATGAAAACTTTGCTGAAGGAAATAAAAGAAGGAGTCTGGATAACTAAAAAGATATACCATATTACTGGATAGGAAAACTTAAGTCAATTAAAATGTTACTTCTCCCCACATTAAAACATAAATTCCACTCAGGCTTCAAGTCTCATTCTTTAAAAATAGAACCTGATTCTAAAAGTCATATAGATAAATGAATGCATATAAACAGCCAGTAACATTCTGTACAAGAATAGGAGAGGATATTTGTACCTCCAGACATCAAAATGTACTACACAACTTCAATTTAAAAAGCAGCATGGAATGATATAAAGGCACACAGAAAAAAATATGAACAATAAAAGTTTCATACTGTATTTATATACCAAAGAAATTACTATTTTAAAATCCATGCTTTTTTTTTCCAATCTAAATACTAAAAGATATATGAAAACATATTTTACAAAACTGCGAAAGGGAAGATATTCCTAAATGCTACAAGCAAGCTCTGAAGTAATAAAGGAAAAGATCTACAAATCCAACTTCATAAAAATTTAAAACTTCGATACTTTGAATCATGAAATAGGTTATTACCAACTGTGAAAAAATATCTGCACCATATATAGTAACCAAAGTGTATCTATTATTTAAAAGACAGCTAACAATCAACAAGGGGAAAGCAACTGATCCCTTGATCCACAGGGATGTCAGTTACAGCAGGATATAGAATGCAGTCTGAACAGCACCTCCTATAGTTGTTCAGCTTGATCATTCTGATCTGGAACACGGCTACTTTTCACTTTGTGTGCTTAGTCACTCAGTTATGTCCGACTCCTTGCAACCCCGTGGACCACAGCCTGCCGGGCTCCTCTGTCCATGGGGATTCTCCAGGCAAGAATACTGGAGTGGGTTGCCATGCCCTCCTCCAGGGGATCTTCCCAACCCAGGGATTGAACCCAGGTCTCCCACTTTGCAGGCAGATTCTTCACCATCTGAGCTACCAGGGAAGCCCTTTTTACTAGGGTCAGTAACTCTTAACTGGCTCCCAGATTTCTCCTTTGCCTCCCTATAATTTTTTCATTGTACAGCTGTAAAAGAGAGTTTTACATTTTTATTTGCAATGGGATTGCATCAACATTCAAAAGACTTTAATAGATGACCACTCACTTAGAATAAAATCCTGTCCATCTCTGTGGTCCGCAGGGTCCTGCGTGGCCTGGTCCTTCCCTCTTCCTCTCATGACATCTCCTTCACCTCCCCTCCTGCATCACTAGGTTCTGGTTTCTCAGATCTTCTTCCCCACTCTCCCTGAATCCTCAGGAATTTTGCACATGCTGGTACTGTGGGCTCATCAACACCACCTGTAACTTTCATCCTTAACTCACCATTTGCCTGCCTGGCTCCTTCACATACTTGCTGCTGCTGCTGCTAAGTCGCTTCAGTCGTGTCCGACTCTGTGCGACCCCATAGACGGCAGCCCACCAGGCTCCTCTGTCCCTGGGGTTCTCCAGGCAAGAACACTGGAGTGGGTTGCCATTTCCTTCTCCATTCACACACTTATGTCTCGGTATAAATGCTATCACTCCAGAGGGCCTTGGGCTTCCCAGGTGATGCTAGTGGTAAAGAACCCGCCTGGCAGTGCAGGAGACATAGAGACGTGGGTTCGATCCCTGGGTTGAGAAGATCCCCTGGAGAAGGAAATGACAACCCACTTCAGTATTTCTGCCTGGAGAATCCTATGGACAGAGGAGCCTGGTGGGCTACAGTCCATGGGGTCGCACAGTCAGACACGACTGAAGAGACTTCACACGCATGCGAGGGCCTCCCCAAGACGTTCAGTCTAAGGAGACAGTTCTTTCATTTTCTAGCTTGGCTCTCAGGTTATTAATTTCATAGTTTGTTTTCAACTTGCAATAATTTTATCTGCTCTGTTCCCTAGAACATAAACTTCGCTAGTGCAGAGAACAGAGTCTGCCTTAGTCACTGCTGTATTCCCAGCAGCTGGAGGAATGCATAGTATAGAAAAGGTGTTCGATTAAAATGTTTTTGAATTAAGAACAAGGCAAATAATATGAATAGGCAATTCACAGAAAAAATAAAAGTATTTAACACATGAAAAGAAATGCAAAGCAGCAAGAGTGAAATGCAATATTTTAATCCATCAGACTGGAAAAAAAAAGGAAGATTCTTAATATTCAGGGTTATTAAAGTTATAGAGAGAAGAATTACATATTGCATGACTGTAAGTTAACTCAATAATTTTGGAGGCAATTTGCCTTATCCCAGTAGAATGCTGGAACCGGTTTGAACTGGCTTATACCAGCTCACAAGAGACCATAGTTAAATATTCAGGACTTTTTGGAGAATAGCTGCTTGTTTGAAATTGGCCATGGTGGCAGTGTTTACACCATAGAAATCAGCAAATGTTATAAATCAGATTGGGGTTTTTTTGCCATATTTGGTTTTTCTGACAGCCAGTTTATGAGCACACCAGTGCCTTTATCTATAAAAATAGAAAATGGGCATAATTTTGACCTAGAATTTCCACAGAAATTATTGTGCAAGTATGCAAAGAAAAAATGAATTTAAAAACAGACAATCCAAACACTTACATGCCCATCAGTAAGGGAATGATTAAATAAATTTATCCCATATTATAAAATAGTCATTTAAGAAAAACGAGATACATATATTGCTGTAGTTTATCACTGAATAAATAAATTCAGAGGACATGTATACTATTTCATTTTAATGAACTCTATATGCTTATAGTATATTGTTTTCCATATATTGGACAAAATCTATTTAGATGCATGCCAAACTGTTAAAAGAAGTTATCCCTAGGACTGATATAGAAGTAGAAAAGGAGATTGGGATGGGTTTTGTTTTTTAATTTACCCATTTGTAAATTGTATGCACTTTCAAAACAGCAGCAATTATTTTCAGAAAAATAATCTTAAGTAACTTTTAGGTTAGAGAGATAATCAAATTATAATTACAGACTATTTAAAAATCATGACAATGAAAATAATACATAGCAAAAATTAGGGATCATGGCAAAAGCAATAATAAAAAGGAACATGACAGCTTTGTATAATTTCATCATTAAACAAAAAGTTAACAAATTAACTAAGCTCTCAACTTAATGTTAGAAAATAAAACTTGGAAAGCAAGATAAAAGGATTCATAGATAAAAGCAGCAATTAATGAATTTAGAAATCATAAAAAGCACAAATAATGTCAGATACCTAATTCTGTGAAAAATAATCAATAAAACTCGTACATTTCATCAACAAAAATATATATGCAAACCAATAAGAGGATATAAAATGAAAATGTGAATATATAAATGTAAAGCTATAATATAAAATATGAAGATTAAAATTCATAAGAGTGATACACTTGAAAACTGAGTCAATAAATTGGATGGGCTATTTAATTGTTTAAATTTTAATTTAAAAAAGAAAACAAAACACAACTCAAACAGGCTTATTGACTAATGAACTTTTTCCAACTTTGTTCCCCCTTAAATGAGGCTTTGAAACTTGAACAAAGGTGTCATACCTATGCTATTCAAATTATTCTCACAATAGAAAAAAGGAAGTTAGCATTTGACTAGTACTGTACAACGGACTGGCAATACAATGCATTAAGATGCTTTTACTCGGACAACCAAGACTTCAAAACCTGACTCTATCAGGTATGCACAAGAAAATCAGGAACCAAATCCCATACACATAAGTGCAAAGATTCCCAAGAAAATACTTCTTAGTTGCCTCTCCATGTAGCAGCCAGAAGGGATCCTTTTAAAGCATAAAAAAGACCATGTCTCTTCCTTGCTATGGATTTGCCACGAGCTTCCCAACTCAGAATAAATTCCTGAGCCCTTTCCCTGGCCCTTCATACAGGGATCTGATGTTCTCTCTGACCTCATGCTCTTCCCCTCTCCCCATGCTCCCACCATCCAGAATTCCTTAATGTTACCTGAACCCAGCTGAAATCCATTCCCAGGCCTCTTCGAGTCAAGGTAAACTTCATGAGGGCACAAGCTTTTTGCAAATAGCCTCCATGATGGAGACCACTAGCTGTCCATCACAACCCACCCTCCCCATGCTTCACAGGAGACCTACAGCCTGACACACAGTGGGACGATGCACTCCATCCTTCGGCCTCCGTTGCCAATAGATGTGGCTATACAGCCATGATTTCACCTAAGGAAGGTGACAAGTGACCACATGCCACCACTTCTGGTCAGAAACCTGAAAGATGGTGGACCTGCCTCCTCTCCCTTACAATCCCCTTCATACACCCTGGACCGCTGATGCCTGAGCCCCGCTTTGGCAACGCAGACGAAAACGACATGTCTGAGTGAGCCAAAGAGCAAATGCCCTTTCCTGACCTTTCTGTACCAGATCTGGAAATGGGTACAGGAACTCCAAAGCCAAGACAAACCACAGGAACCCCTCTGCAGGGGAAGAATCGTAGAAGAGAAAGAAGCACTGTTTGTAAAGCAAATTCAGGAAGTCATCGTGCAAATCCAAGACAGAGCAGATGCGTGTGTTGTGAGCACTCATACTCCCGGATTTAATGAAAAACAAACGTTATTGACAAACTGCTCTGTAAATTATTGACATTGCTTGAGGGCACAACCACTTAACAGAAGCCAGTGATCACTCACGAGGGGGTAAAAATCTAACATGAGGAGCTATGACATCCAGGAAACGTAGAAGGACCGAAGATGGGGGACATTAGGGAACGACTCTACGTGGGCACACAGCTGTTGTTCCGCCTCTGAAGAAGAAACATGACAGACAGACCAGTTATAAATGGGATCCACACAGAAAAGATACAGGGTCAGGGTGAGACACAGCCCAATGAATCAATTCAAGTTATTGCAGAAAGCAACTTGCAATTGGATCCAGCTAGCATCTTCTTCTCTCTAAAGGATGAAAGCCAGTAATGTATAGCCTGCAATCAAATGCTTGCTTTAAGGATGCTCCTGTGGATGACTTGGCTTCACCACCGGCATGACCCATCTCTGGGAGTTTAATATCCGGTGAAAGTATGAAATGGGTATCCTGCATCTTTACTGAACTCATCTGTCACAGTGCCATGAGCTCCTACTCTGAAAGGTTGTCTCCTCTTTACATAATGAACATTCTCTTTACAGCCTTTGCCTCCGATGTAGCCACCAGGCAGGGAGAGGATCCCTGGTGGATACTTACTGAACACAACTCCAGGGCTGGCTGCAGCCTGAGCCCTGGGCAAAGATCAGCTGTGAGATCGCAGAGTTTCTTTATTAAAGAACAAATCATGCTGGACAAACCTGATTGCTTTTCGGATCAGCTTGTGAAATGAGGGGGCTTAGCAAACACGGGCACGTGAGGTATCTGGGATATTCAGTGCATTATTCAGTGAAACACCCTGGAAATGAGACTTGGGCAGCCTGTGATGGTTGGCCTTAGGTATGAGTGGGAGAGAGCCCACGGTGCCCTTGGGTGTTGAAAGGAGAAAAGCCTGCTGCAGCCATGTCCAGGAAATGGCATTTTGTTACAATGGGCGTGCATATGAGCTGAGAGCAGGTGTCACGCGTAGCAGGCATCTGTGTGTTTGCGGGGAGAGGTCACACCGATGGAATTCCAGCAAACCTGTCCCTCTAGCTGTGCCCTTTCCTCCAGCACCTGTGCCCTCTGCCATCCTCTTGTACAGGAACTGGGAAAAGCCACAACCTTGGCTAAAATTCAGGGCAGACAAGTCTTCCTTCTGGACTTCAGGTTTCTCCTCTGTAAACTCGAGACTGGACCAGGCTTTCTGAGACTTGCTTTAACCCCACCTTTCATGATAAAACAACTTAAGAATCTGAGTGTGTTCCTCTTGCACCCCAAGGTGGCTGTTAACACGGCAGCTCAGACATCGAACTCTGCTGCATTATCTGAAGGCACCAGGGAAAAAACCTGCCTTTTTCCAAGGACACTCCTTTTATTTGCTCTCTGATAATAAAATTTTTAAGAGTTATTTTACCTTAAACATGCTCATCTGCTGAAGGAGGAGAAGGACTAGGTTTCTAAGAGTCCCGCAACCTTCTCTGAGGAACAATTTTGACCATTCCGTACCCCTCCCCAACACTATTTTTCTTCAGAGCCTTACCATTATGAGGGGTTATATTGAGAATCTGCATATTTGTTCGCCTTCTCAAGGCCAGGTAAATTTCATGAGGACACAGATGCTTTGCAAATGGCCTGTGTGATAGAGAACACAGGCCTCCATCACAGACTAGCTGTCCCTTACAATCCATCCTTCTCAGCTTCCACGAGAGGAGACCTGCAGACCCACCCACAGGTGGGAAGATACACTGCGCCCCCCAGCGTCCCATGCCATTGGATGTGGACATGTAGCCGTGAACTCACTAAGGAAGGTGACAAGATAACCATGTGCCACTTCTAGTCCAAATACTGAAAAACAGTCCCCTGCCTCCTCCAGTCATCCATTCATCCCCCGAGGACCAGAGCACAGAGGGCTGCGACCCGGCTTCGACCACAGAGAAGATGCTCTAGGCTTAGCGAATGGCAGAGCCTCTGCCGCCCCTACACTTGGACTGTTACAGAAGAGAGAAGGAAACTTCCATTTGGGGATGCATTTTGGGGTCTGTTAAGCAGCTGACTGTGTCATCCTAAGGGGGTTCCTCCAGCTGATCCCAGCTTACTGTGCCTATGTCTGTGAGGCGACCTAGACCTTGCCACCTGCTCCTAGGTCAGGGGCTCCCCAGCACAACTTCTTTTTGTTTGGGGTTGACTTAGCTTTATTCTTTCTCTTCCTGTGCATTGCCTATTAATCTTAGAAATCTATTTACAGTCACAGAAA
Source organism: Ovis canadensis (assembly GCF_042477335.2). Lineage (NCBI taxonomy): Eukaryota > Metazoa > Chordata > Mammalia > Artiodactyla > Bovidae > Ovis > Ovis canadensis. The sequence goes on along the minus strand of NC_091255.1, from coordinate 38,570,488 downwards.
TCTTGGTTTCCTTACCTGGAACTCCAGGAGCCCCAGAGGCTCCACCAGTTAGTATGTGGTACTTATATGAATATGAATTCATGGTTAATAGGGCTGTACAGAGATTCTTAAAACAGCTAGTGTTACTGAATGCTGGCCACATGCTAAGTGCTTGATAAACGCTTGCATACATAATGCAAACAGAGCTCTTTGGAGCTCCGTTTTCCATAGGAGGAAATGAGACACAAAAGATTCAAGAACTAGCCCAAGGGTACACCCCTGGCAAGTGTTATGCTTAACCAGGGACAAGATATGAGGCATGGGGAAACCCCTCAAAAGCCCCCAGCGTACCAGCCAAAGAGACACCTCTGTGCTATCTGTGGAAACACGTGGTCTGAGGACATTCCTGTCTGGCCACTGTTCCTGGTGCCATTTGGTCTTCAAGGAGTTGGTCCCCCAGCAGCCGAGCAGGATGGACAGGCCCTCTTTCTCATGGCCAGGAGCAGGGGCTGCAGGTCCCAGGTCCAAGCTCCCCTGCACTCAGCCTGAAGTGCCCCTGGAAGGTTCCCAGAGTCACTGTGTTCTCTCCTCTGCTCCACACCTCACCGGTCTCTTTCCTCTGCATCATGACTGAAGCACAGCCCTGAAGAGCAGGACTGAGCTGGGCTGTGTTTTCACTGAGGGCCTTACTCTCCTCCTCTGATACCTCCATCCTCTGCCATCTAGCATGCCCTACTCACTTCCTCTCCAATCAGCTCAAAACACCTCTGAAAATCCATCCTCATCCCAGCATGTGCATGCCCCTTGCCTCCTCTGCCCTCTCCCCCCGAGCACCCCAGGGACAGGCTCCCCGCACACCATCCACCCCCACCTCACAAAACCCCAAGGTGGAGGTTGGTGGTGGTGGAGGGGCGGTGCTGCTGGGCCTTCCTCCGACTGCAGGCATCAGGCTCTGATCTGCAAGAGGAAAAGTAGGTCTTGCACAGAAGACATCAGACGCCATGGGGTTTTCCACCAGACCCTCCCCTTTGTCTCATCTCCTTCTGGTTCCCTTGACATCACCTGCCCCCCACCACCACACCCAGCTTTCAACCAGCTCTGGGCACTGCCATCTCCTGAGGCCCTATCCTAGGGGCAGGACCACATCTGCAGAGGCCTCTGGGCAAATCCCTACGAGGCTGAAACCCACAGCCAAGTGGTCTATCACCAATCAGGTTTCTGCGTCCCTCTCAGGACCCCAGTCCCCCTAGGAAAAAGACACTTACCCGGTGCGAGAGGGGGTGGCGTTGCCAAGGCCCCATCCCCAAGGGGGCATCTGACTGCTGAGAGCCCTCCATTCTCCTTTCTAGAAACAAGAAAGTCTGAGGAATTCATTACCTGGGCACTTACAGGAAGCCCTTCCTAGGCCTGCGCTCTGCTTCTGTGTCCACTTCCCTCTCTAGGAAACCCAACTGAATGCAACAGATGAGAGAGCTTGTCACCCCAACACTTCCCATCCCCACTTCTGTCTCAGAGACTTGGGGCTTAACCCAGCACAGTCCTCTGAGGGGAGCCCCACCCATCAGCTCTGCGTCCAGCCCTCAGCTTTGCAGGCATTTGAGGAAACAGGAGGGTCATCTCGGGAGGATGGAAGGTCGTCGTGGATTTGACCATGACCGTTCTTGTCCTCTGAGTCCCAGAGGCTATGACCGCAGGCTCGGCCTCCAGGTATGGCCCTATGGGGCTCCCACAGATTGAGTTTTCTGACTGCCTTCTGTTGGGATGAGATGAAAGCACACTCATACACACCCACACACATAATCATACATCGTCACAGTCACACATGCACGTACAACTGCACAATTATGTGCACACACAATAACACACACAATTATACACACCCACGCCACACACACAGTCACACACACTCATAATCACACAAGCGTGTAGGCAGATCACAGCAATGTACTGAGACGGGGACAGGCTCAGCATCTCAGCCAGACGCCCTTTCCCTGGAAGCCCCTGACCCATGCAGAGCCCCCTGATGCAGCCCACCTTGCTGACAAATGACAGAGTCTCCAGCCTTGGACTAAACTCCAGGAGAACTTCCAGGAAGTTCCTCTTCCCACCAAGAAATGTATAATGCCAAACCTCTCCCTGGATCCATCTCTGCTTCACCCCTCCCCCACTGTTTCTATGGCAACCTCCAGCCCCCGGGTACTGCCGATGCTCTGACCCCTGGGGGCTGCTTCTATCTATATAACATGGGTTACGAGCCACATATACACATTCTAGGACCAGCTCTAGGACCCCAGAGCTGCCATGAATGTTGGAAGCCAAAGAGGACTTGGACCTGCCCAGATGTTCCAGAGACCGTCAACCCACTCAAGCTAGCACCTCCGCATCTGTTTCTCTCTCTCTCTCTTTCTCTCTCAATCTCCTTACAAAAGCACACGCTTGGCAAAGAAACACTCGGCCTGTTCCAGGCACTTCTGCATTCAGAGACAGATGCACAGGTGCTCATGTGGAAAAGTTTTCAGAGCAAAGATCTGGGCATCCTGGGATGTGGGTTCTGCCCACGGGTCTGCCACTTTCTGGCTGTTGGCCTCTAGGCAGATTCCTCATCTGTAAAAAATTAGGGGTTTACACAGGATAAACTTGGGAAGTGCCTCCTCCTGACATAACACTCTGTGATCTGCTGCACTCTCTGCAACTTCTTAAATTTGGCTGGCAGGAAACCGAGCCTGACAAAAATGGGAATTCTTCCAGGAAACTCCAACCAGAGCCTTCAGGTTCAGCATGAAGCCCCCAAAGCCAGGTGCAGGCAACGGGCTGGGGGACCCCTTACAGCTCGCAGCCTTCCCTGTGGGACATTTTTCCTTGCAAACGCTGCACCTGCATTTCCATCCTTTCTACGTGCATGACCTTGACCTGGGGGCCCACAAGGATGCATCCAGACTACAGGAACCTTCCTGGGGCGGGGGGGCCATGAAGGTTGGAAGTCCCTCACTGGGAGGCACTGAAGCCTATGAAGACACAGCAAATGTGAGATGTGTCTGGAAGCCACCCCTGGCTGGATGAGGCAGGAAGGAGGGAGCCGCCGTGAGAGCAGACTAAGGATGCTATTAAGAGGAGAGAGGATAATTCATGCCTGCTATGACCCGAGGGTGGCCAGCCGCCACTGCAGTCCTTGGGCCAGTACCCCTTGCAAGAGTGAATTAAGGAGATGCTGACCCCAAGGCCTGCAATCATTTGGATCAGGATAGAGACCATGGCAAAGCAGAGGGGCCCCCAAAGAAGTGGGAATTGGAAAGACAAGTAAGGGTCAATGGAGCATCCTCTCTTACTGAGATGGGGTTTTCTACCCAGCTGGGGAAAACGGTGTGCTGGGGAAAACGGTGTGCTGGGGAGTATGTGCTCCGTGGTCCTGGAGGATACGGTGCATCCTGAGTGGGACTGCGCAGCACCCATTTTGGAACCCAACGCTCACAGCTTGACTCCAGCTCCCACAGGCTGGAGGGTTACAGGCTGCAGAGGAAGAAGAGCTCTAGGGATGGTTCCCCAGTCCATTTTTAGGATCTGATGTGGGGCTCGTAGGAAGAGAACCCAGCACCAGCAGGGAGGCTCTGATACCCAGAAACAGGTAGGCCCAAGAGGAGGCTGAGCACAGACTTCCAGGAGGCTCTGCTAGGGACTTCCTTTGGCTTCAGGCCTCGCGAATACCCTTTAAAACCGTCTCCCCCGCCTGATACCGAAGGCTGTTTGTTTTCTCTTCTGGGTGAACATGTTGTGATTCTCCCTTTCCTCCTCAGGCAGGGCTCGGCAATTACAGTATGTTCTCGAAGCAAGGGCAGATGGCCGGGGAGGGTGGAGCCACGTTCTCTCCATGGCTTCCTCCTCCTTCCCCCGTGGCCCAAATTCTGAAATCACCAGCGAGCGTTTCAGGGAGAGCTGCAATTCCTGGCCAGCACGCCTGGAAATCAGGATAAGAAGACTGCTTTTCCTACATCCACCTCCTCTTGCAAAGTTCACGTTCACACCCACAGCTGGTGAGTTAACAACAAACGGCCTCTGAGCCTGTAGAAGGAGGAATCCTCTCCCAAGAAGAGCTCGCAGTCTGGCTACAGGGAACTCTAACTCTCACTGGAAACACAGACATCTCAGATGTCAGATCCAGATGAGATCAAAGGTGAGAAGGCATAAAGGTTCCACCATGCGTGAAAATTCAGACCAATGGATGGGCTGCCCAGAAAACAGTGTTGAGGAGGATTCTGAGGGTGCATTTGGATACTGAGGGAAAGAAAGCTACAGTCAACTGCTGACGCTTCATGGGTAAAAGAGTGGTGGCTCATGTGCCACGTGTTAGCCCTTTCTAAATGGGTCCCTGAGGCCAGGACCACTCAGGGTAGAACCCCCTGTCTTGGGCTTTTGTGGTGGGCAGAACAATAGCCCCCAAAATGTCCACCTCCTAAACCCTAACCCTGTGGATACGCCACTTTACGGGCAAAAGGAACTTTGCAGAGGGGATGAAGGTAAGGATCTTGAGATGAGGAGATTATTCTGGGCTACATGGGTGGTCCGATACGATCACAGCATCCGTATAAGAGGGAAGCAGGAGGTTCAGAGTCAGAGAGAGGAGGTGATCAGATGGCAAAAGTAGAAACTGCAGTGATGCACTCTGAAGGGGGAAGAAGAGGCCACAAGCCAAGGAGAGCAGGCAGCCTCTAGAAGCTGGAAGAGGCAAGGGAGAGGATTCTCTTCCAAGAGCCTATGGAAGAACCGGCTCTGCCAACATCCTGACTTTAACCAAGTAAAACTTATTTTGGCTTCCTAGCCTCCAGAACTGTAAAAGAACACATTTAAGTTGCTTGAAGTCACTGAGTCTGTAGTAATTTGTTAGAATGCCAATAAGAAACTTCCCTGGTGGCTCAGACAGTAAAGAACCTGCCTACAATGCAGGATACCCGGGTTCGATCCCTGGGTCAGGAAGATCCCCTGGAGAAGGAAATGGCAACCCACTCCAGTGTTCTTGCCTAGGAAATTCCATGAGCAGATAAGCCCGGCCGGCTATAGTCCATGAGGCCACAAACAATCGGACGCTTCTGAGCGACTTTCACTCACTCGCTCATAGCATGTTGCTTATTCTCCTGTCTCAGACCCTTCTTTGGCAAAACGGGAATAATTCTGGTACCCACCTCAGATGGGGCTGTCGAGACAATAAAATGCAACAGGATGGATGTAAAACATTTAGAAGAGCATCCGGCACTCAGCAATTCTCAGCAAACATTAGCTGTGATTATTCTGGTCCAGCTGCTTTATTTTACAGAAGAGAACATTAAAGTCGAGGAATATGAGGTACGAAAGGTCCACCAACACAATGAGGCAGTGCGGTCATTTCTGGTTGGTTACTACTGAGTGGCACTCTTATTTACAACAGTGGATGTGGGGCCAGAGAAGACGCAACTCTCCTAGGTCACAGGACTGAAGGACGTGTGCCCCATTTAGGCTGGCTTTCCACCATCCCTGGACAGATCAACTGCCCTTGGACGGCTGCCCTCGATAGGAGAAGCTAGGCTCCCTCCTCCCGCTCCAGCCCAGAACTGGGCTCCGTCCCCCTGAGCTGCCTGCCAGCAGTGAGCCTGACACCTCGTCTACCCACCGGGAGCCGTCTGTCAGTGTTCTCAGTTCTCGCTGAGTCTTCCCCCCAGACATCCACCCAGCCCTAGGCTCCTAACTCAAAGCCAGAATCTGTACCCCAGCGTTCACCATTCAAACACCCCGCTGCACCACCTCCTAGCAAGTCCTCTGCTTCAGTCTCTCTAGGTCCCTGGGACAAACCCCACTGCTTTCTCCCCAGCCATCACCCCCTTGCCCGAGGTGTCTCTGCCTGCTGGCCCAGCCTGGATTTCACCATCCATCACCATAAAAGTGGCACTCCACTCCAGTACTCTTGCCTGGAAAATCCCATGGACGGAGGAGCCTGGTAGGCTGCAGTTCATGGGGTCGCAAAGAGTTGGACATGACTGAGCGACTTGCCTTTCACTTTTCACTTTCATGCATTGGAGAAGGAAATGGCAACCCATTCCAATGTTCTTGCCTGGAGAATCCCAGGGATGGGGGAGCCTGGTGGGCTGCCATCTCTAGGGGTCACACAGAGTTGGACACGACTGAAGTGACTTAGCAACAGCAACAACACCATAAAACCTGCATTTCAAAGCATCATGGTGGAGCATTCTGATGCTGATCAAATCTATCTCCTCCCTACCTAAGCCGCACAGCTGAACATCCCCCGAGACAGCTACACAATTGGGTTTACTGGTTTCACTTTAAACTCCTGTGCACAGAGCTCCATGGTGCACTCACGTCTTGTCAAGCGACCCCTCTAGGTAGGTTTCCCTCTCTAGGAATAGACCTCCCCACCCCGCTGTCTCCAGGCTAGAGGCGGTACAAGCAGCACTTAGCTGTCAGTCCTCTTCTCTACTTGCTCAATGGTCTCCTCCAAAGAATCGAAGCCGTCACTCCCATTCCTCCACAGGTGCAGGAAAGTCATATTTGTATCTCAACGCAGGCTGCTCTGAGCACCACAGACCCTGACAACTGCAAACAGCACAGCTCCGCTGGAATGTCTCAAACAGAACACATCTAAAATGGTCTCAGTGGAACTGCTGTCTCCTGAGACAGGCTGTTCTGGGCTTAATTGTGTCTCTCCTCTCCCTCCCCCCAGTTCATAATGCTTCCTGGGTGGCTCAGGGGTCAAGAACTCGCCTGCAATGCAGGAGCCACGGGAGATTCAGGTTCGATCCCTGGGTTGGGAAGATCCCCCGGAAGAGGAAAAGGCAACCCACTCCAGTATCCTTGCCTGGAGAGTCCCATGGACAGAGGAGCCTGGCAGGCTGCAGTCCCTGGGGCCGCAAAGAGTCAGACATGACTGAAGCAGCTCAGCACACTTCATATATTGAAAGCCTAACACCCTGTACCTCAGAATGTGACTGAGACATAAGGTCATTAAAGACGTGAGTAAATGAAAATGAAGTCCTTAGGGTGGGCCCTCATCCAAACGACTCGTGGCCTTAGAAGAAGAGGAAGTTTAGACATCAGACAACCATCACAAAGCTTCCCTGGTGGCTCACACAGTAAAGAACCTGCCTGCAATGCAGGAGATGTAAGAGCTCCGGGATCAATTCCTGGGTTGGAAAGATCCCTGGAGAAGGAAATGGCAATCCATTCCAGTATTCTTGCCTGGAGAATTCTATAGACAACGGGGCCTGGCAGGCTACACACTATGGGGTCACAAAGAGTCAGACAATACTGAGAGTGCATGCACGCAAGCATCACACACAGGGAAGGCCAGGTGAAGGCACAGGGAGAAAATGACCATATGCAAGCCAAGGAGAGGAGCTTCAGAGGAAACCCACCCTGCTGCACCTTGACCTTGAACTTCAGCTGTCAGAACTGTGAGAAAATTAATTTCAGTTTGTTTTTTTTTTTAAATTATTTACTTATTTATTTGGCTGTGCTGGGTCTTAGCTGCAGCATGTGGGATCTAATTCCCTGACCAGGGATCAAACCCAGGCCCCCTGCATTGGGAGCTTGGAGTCTTAGCCACTGGACCACCAGGAAAGTCCCAGTTTCTGTTGTGTAAGCCACCTGGTCTGGACTATTTTGCTATGGCAGCTCTGGCAAACTTATATGGAGGCCCTCCCTGAGCACCCAGACTAAGAAGCCACTAGTAACTTTCTAGCATGTCATTGTACTCTAGTTATGTGCACAGGTATCACTCTGGTCACTTCCTGGCTTGCATATTTATTCTCTCTCCCCTCATTAAAATATAAATCGGTAAGAGCAGGGCTCTGGTCACCACTGACTCGCATTGCCTACCATTGTGCACAGCATACGGAAGTCCCATAATAAGTATCCACCGGATGAATGAATACAGGACTCCACACTCTCGCTTATTCTAAATAAAGCTGAAGAAGGAAGAGGAAGGGAGGAAGTGAAGGGGAGGCACCAGGAGAATAAAAATAAGCTGGATATCTTCCAAATCACTGGAGAATAAAAGAGGCAAAAATAGGGAAAGAACTGAAGGCAAACAGTAAGGAAGGAATTTTAAAAATGGAAAGCAAACAAATTTAAAAATACAAGAACTAAGTATATTGGTTATCAAATGAATGCGCATAGGCTTAACACCTCTGTCATAATAAAAAGCTTTTCACATAGAGACACAAAACAAAATCTTATGATAAGCTGCGTAAAAGAGATGTACCTAAAATAAAGTTATATGAAAAGATTAAGAGGGACGAGTGAAGACATATAAGGAAAATGCAAACAAGCAAAGAGACAGGGCTGGCAACAGTAATGTTATGGAGGGTGGAATTCAAGGCAAAGAACAGCAGAGATAAGAGAGGGTATAATCCACTGCCAATACGTAAGTCCAATGAACCCTTATGTACTAGACATAAAATATATTTTTTTAAATATGATATACCTAAAATACTGTAAGTATATGTTAAGTTATAAAAAATGCCAATATTTAACTGTCTTAATCTATTAAAACCAGAAATTTCACATAATACAAGAAGCAACAAAACAGTTACAGCAGAAGTAAATATCTCTCTACCAACTTTACTCAAACAAACAGAAATAAATAAGGATAGATTTTAATAACATGATTAATATATATAAAACTCAATAATATATATATAACTGAATCACTTTGCTGTATACCTGAAGCATTGCAAATCAACTATACTTAATAAAGAATGAATTTTAAAATATTAAAGAAGGAAACTAGAATCCAGACTAATTTTAAACGGATAACATACTTTTGGCCAGATTGGTTTTATATGCCAAGAATGAAGAATATATCAACACTAATACATCATCATATTAACAAATCAGAGAAAAAATAAGCAATTAAATAAATGTTTCCAGAAAGACTACAAAATCAACATCCATTCTTAATTTTAAAATCAATCTTAATGAAAGGAAATGAAGATATACCTCTTCATGATAAAAAAATATAATAATGACTATAATAAAAACATCTGTTAAATGCTTACTATTTGAAAGGTTCCATATTAAATGTTTACAATATTTTAAAAATTTTTCAGTTAAGATCAATTATGAACCAACGGCCACCATCGAGCAGAAATTAACCACGTACAGAGCCATTTCCACTCAAGTTAGAAGTGATGCCAACATCCTAGTCATCATTTAGCCGTATTTTGGAGTGCTAGCCAGTGTAGTTACATATGAAATAGAAACAAAAGGTAAGACAGCTGCCCTGGTGGTCCGGTGGTTAGGATTCTGCATTGCCATGTGGGGGACACCAGTTCCATCCCACGTCCTGTGGAGCAGCTAGAGTCCAGAAGCCACAGCTACTGAGCCCAGATGCCCTTGAGCCCACACTCCACAGAAGAAGCCAGGGCACTGCAACCAGCGAGTGGCCCACGCTCTCTACAACTAGAGGAAGCTCTCCAGCGGCAATGAAGACCCAGAGCAGTCAAAAATAAAAATAAACACATAAAACTTTCCAAAAAGAAAGAAAAATTAGGAATATTTAAAAGAAAGAGTCAAAATACCAGATGATATGAATACAGATCTAGAAAATCCAAGAAGACTAATTGGGAAAAAAAAACCTCACTGAAACTAACAAGAAATTTGAGTCAGGTTGACAATTACCAAATAAATGTATAGTATTTATTCTGTAATTTATACCAGCAATAATTAGTTGGAGGATCAGGGAGAAAAAGAGAGAGGAGAAGGAAAGAAGTAAAAGCAATCCTATTCACCATTATGGAAAATTATATAAAATACATGGTCTTTTAAAAGAAGCGTGGGCAATGCAGATGAATAAAACTTACTATATTTCCTGAAGGACATGAAATGGTTGTTCTTGGACAGGAATTCTTGGCATAATACAAATTAATCTTTAAAAATCTATTATAAAAATGCAATCAAAAATAAAAACTAGTTCTATTGCATTTTTATTTTCACAAAATAATTCTAAAGTTTATACAGAAGAATTAGAAAAACTTCAAGAACCATTAGACAGTCTCCTGTACTCTTCACCAGTTGAATGAATGATTATTATGAACTAGGAGGAAATTTGACATTTTAGAATAAAAGTCTTTAAAAACCTACACAGCCTTTGACTCAGCAAGGACGCCTGTAGCAATTTATCCTAAGAAAATAATTAGAAAGCTATTAAAAAATCAAAGTTATTCACTGCAGCATTATTTGTAATAGTGAAAACAAGAGAGCTATCATCTGTGGCCAACACCAAGGCACCAGAGGATAAATGACGCTGTAGCTTTATGGAAAGGGTCGATGCAGGTACAGAAGGAGATGTCTAAATGGCTAGGTAGTTGGTGATATTAAGGCAGTACTGCTGATGTCTTTACATGAGGCAATGGTATTGCCGATTGCTTCTTAAGACTCCTTTTCTTTCAGACACTCAGTCCTGAATATTCACAGATGAAATAACTTTACATCTAGCATTTGCTTCATAATACTCTGATTAACAGTGGTTTTATGTGTGTGCATGTGTGTTGGGGTGGAGGGTAGTAAAGAAGCTAGGGATGAACGGGATTGGTGGTGAGGTGACCATTTTTAGAGCTAGGTGACGGTACATGGGGTTCATTGGATATATGGTTCTCTATAGTCAGTGCTCTGTATTTGCAGGTTCTGCATCTTTGGATTCAACCAACCACAGACTGAAAGAGCTTTCTTAAATTCCAAAGGCAAAACATGAATTTGCCCTGTGTGGGTACCTATTTATATAGCATTTACACTGTATTCAGTATTAAAACTAATCCAGAGATTATTTAAAGTGTACAAGAGGATGTGTGTAGGTTATGCAAAAAAATACTACACTGTTTTATAAAACAGACTTGAGCATCCTCAGATTTTGATCTCTGAAGGGGTCCTAAAATCATTCCCCAGATACCATGGGACAGTTATGCTTTTACATATGTTTGAAATTTTCCATAGCAAAAAAAAAAAGCTGTTAAAAATTATATTCTTCCTGCATACTTATTAATATGTAAAGATATTTATGATATATGGTGAAATGAAAATAACAGGTTTTGAAACACTGTAGAGCCTCATTTTAAAATTTCAGATATATATGCAAATAAAGACCAAAATATAGATCGGTGACTAGGAGTAAGATTATTTTTTCTTTCATTCACTGCATTTTCACATTTTTCTATAATGAAAATGTTTTACTTGAGTAATAAAAACTATCGAAGTAAAAGAAAAGAGAAAAATTCAACAGAAGCCATATCTATCAAGAGCACAGAATAGTCATGTCTGGCAGCTGAGGTTCCTGCACTCTCATATCAATAAACAATAGCCAAAATATTTATACCAGCAATTTAGCTATCATCTCTTGTTTTGCATCATTCTAATAAGCACTTTCAAATTCTTTCTCCAGGATCCTGCTTCCAGTGGTATGTGCCGTGTTCTACATTCTAAGTTCCCAAATTCATGTCACTAAAGTAAATGAATTATGAAATTCTGGACACAATGTCCTAGGGTCCTATGGGATCTGAATAGACACTTTACCTTGTGAAAGAGCCTGTCCCTGGACTGGGTTCCGGTTCCTTTGAAGGGAAACTGATGTGAGTCTTCACTTTCATGGAAGAAAATCCTTCTTCGCCTCATCAGTAGTCTTTCCCACTGACGGATATGATTTTCCCTGGAGAGATCCCAACAACATCCAGACACAGGACTGTGATAAAGGGCAGGATGACTGGAGTGCTAACTATAGATACAAGCCAAAAGCTGTGGAGGGGTGGGAGGAGATAATGTGGGCGAAGGGAGGAGTTGTATCCTAGAAGGCTTCCCAGAGGAAGTGGCATTTCAAGTAAGGCTCAGGAGAAGACAAGGATTCTACAGGTGGCGGAGAAGTAAAGAATCTACCCGCCAGTGCAGGAGACACAGAAGACATGGTTTGACCCCTGAGTAGGGAAGACCGCCCTGGAGGAGGGCATGGCAACCCACTCTAGGATTCTTGCCTGGGAAATCCCATGGACAGAGGAAGCTGGTGGGCTGCAGTCCATGGGGTCACAAAGAGTTGGACACAACTGAGAAAAAGGATTCTACGGGTGGTCAGGCGGGAGAAGGGCCATCCAAGCACGGGAAAAAGCACAGATCTGTGTAAGCTCAGGATTCTGGGATGTGCACTTTTTGTGTCTTTTCCCCTTGTCCACCTGTGCCTTGTCCCCTCGGCAGTGACAAGGCCTGGTCTGCAAAGCGTGTGGTAGGGGGGTGTGGTGAGGGGCATGGTGAGAGGTGACCACCAGGGACCTCCCTTATCTGAAGTTCACTTGTTCCCACTGAGGCTTTGAGAGGCACAGTTCAAGTTCAAGGATGCATCTCCCACCTACAGCCTCACCTCAACCTGACAAAGATATACACTCGGTCATGATGTACCACCCTCTCTCTCACTCCATGTTGTCACTGCAGTCGCCAGCTTCTACAAACCACCGAAGGGCCACTTTCCAGCCACCCTCATCTCCATCTTGGCCACAGTTTTTTAAAATAGTAACAACAGACCCATGAAAGCCTGGGCCCATGGGCTGCATGCACCCCACAAATGAAAGGGAGATTCTTGGTCCATCAGCGTGTTGCTCTGTTAAGCTCTCATTAAATGTGTATTCATCAACCTGAATTAATTCCCCACCTAAAGCCCCTGAGCGACCAGTTGGAGTCATTTTTCAAAAAGTGTCCACATCATTATTTCAGACAAAGGAACGATCCCCCTCTCTCCTTGTTAAGATACATGCTTCTCCAAGTGCAAAGGAAGAGCTTCTCTTCTCAGGGCATAGAGGGCGTGGTGGTGGTGGGGGACATAGAGCATTGCCCCCTTGCCACAGAATAGAGTTATCTGCAACAGGCTGAAGGGAAGAGAGACAATGGCAGCAACTCATGGAAACATCATGCCACTGCCTCCCAGCCTCGGAATGCGGAGTCTGGCCCCGTCTGTCTGGCACACCAAATGGGATGTGCAAACCTCATCCCACCTCAGACTTCTAACACCGCATCCGAAGTTCCTCAGATCAAACTGTAATGAACAGATGCCTTAGCCACAGCACCTCCTCTGTGAAGATTTACAGGTGCCTGTGTATGTGGGACTGTGTGAATCCGTGAAACCTAAAACCTGGGCAATATTTTCCAGGATATTCTTCCCTGTCGATTTCATGTTGGCAAAATGCTACATGCGTTTGCAAAACTGGAGGAGGAAATGGCACCCCATTCCAGTATTCTTGCCTGAAGAATCCCACGGATCGAGGAGCCTGGCAGGCTACAGTCCATGGGGTCACAAAGAGTCAGACATGACTGAGCTACTGAGCAAGCGTTTGCAAAACGGCACCAAGGTCAGTGTCCTGAGATGAGTGGCAGGCCTCTGAACCAGGGGGTTCAACCCAGGGTAGCATCTGCTCAGAGCCATGCTGTGGCTAACAGAAGCAGAGGTGGGGCAGTGGGACAGAGCCCTGGACGAGAGGGACCAGGACTAACACATCATTAAATTGATGGGGTCTCAGTTTCCTCTCTTGAAGGATGCAGGTGATGATATTCCACCTCATGACCTTTGTTGAGTTTAAATGGAACCATGTCAGTGAAACTGGAAAGTGCTATAGAAGAATAATACAGCAGTCATTAAAAAAAAAAAATAGTGCAGTCATTAAAAAAATGAATTACAACAAATGTCTAAATTATTTTATTGCAGAGAGATTATTAAAATGAGCACAGAACCAGAAGCCACTCCTCAAAGAGGGAGTCCCTTTTGAGCCTGTAAGAAGGAAGAAAGTATACCCAAAAGATAGGGCAGACACTGGGACTTAGCCACTCAGCAGTCAATTTGCCTCTCTCTTTCCTTGTAACAAAACACACATTATTTAGGGCAGCAATATGTACAGTTAAACAACCATCACTGGTGTTGCCCTTCCCTCTTTTTGGAATGTAAATATAAAGGCTGATGCTGTGGCAGCCATCTTGCAATCATGAGGTCATAACCATAATGTGAAGCAAAAAAACGGGAAGGGGAAGATGGCAAACATCTGGTTCTTAGGAGGCATTGCTGCACAGCTGAGCCAGCTCCAGAAAAGGCCTACCACTGGACTTCTGACTGCGAAGAAAATCGACCTTTATTGTTTCAGCTACAGTTGGTCCGTTTTCTGTGACCTGAAGCTGAACATAATCTCTAAAGACACAAATGTCTCTGCCCACTCTTTACTAGGTAAGGGTGTGTATATTTGCATGTGTGTGTGTGTGTTGTTGTTGTTGTTCTGAGGTGATGGAATGGAAGTCAGAGTTTTCTAATGGAAGATTTTCTGTGCAGAAGCACAAGAATTTCTGAGTGAAGAAAGCTTAGAAGAACTAAAGAGGAGCTGGGGAACAACCATCCACCAGAAAACCCATAAAGCCAAAACTGCAAACCTCACATAAAGCCCAGGCTATAGAACTCTATAGATTATTTTCCACCATGCTTCCCTAAGAGCAATATAAATATGAGGTAAGTCTCCCCACAGTGAAGGACAAAATTGGAATTTGCTTATTAGCCACTAGAGTTTTATACTATTGAAATCCAAAATGGCACCTTGCTGCCATTATATAACCCTTCCTTGTTCCAACAGAATGTAAGTGTTGAGCAGCTGCATTATTCTATGACATCTTTGCACGCAACAAATGGTCTGAGTTCCCCAAGTGTGGTGCTAGGGTTACATGCCTTGTGCAGTACCCGCTGGCACCATTTGAAAGTGACTAGCTTCTTTTCCTTAATTCAGATCCCAAAGAACAATAAGCATGTGCCTGAGTTTATTCAGCATGAGGCTTCAGACTTACTTGGTTTTAATTCTGTTATAGACAAATAAGTGGTTGAGCTGTAATCAGGGCGGGATGGAGAAGGAGAAATAACAACAGACCTTGAATCAGAAGACCTGAGTTCAAGTTTGGGCTTTAATACCTATAGGCTGTGTGATGACAGACACATTAACTAAACTTTCTGAATCTCAGACAGAATCACCTGTCAAATGAAAAGAGTTACTTCTTCCTTAAGATTGATAAGATGATTAACTGATATATAGAGTGATTAACTGATATGTAGAGTACTCTTGCCTGGAAAATCCCATGGATGGAGGAGCCTGGTAGGCTGCAGTCCATGGGGTCGATAAGAGTCGGGCACGACTGAGTGACTTCACTTTCACTTTTCACTTTCATGCACTGCAGAAGGAAATGGCAACCCACTCCAGTGTTCTTGCCTGGAGAATCCCAGAGACAGAGGAGCCTAGTGGGCTGCCGTCTATGGGGTCGCACAGAGTTGCACACGACTGAAGCAACTTAGCAGCAGCAGCAGAGTGCTATATGAATGCAACGAATTTTATTACATATATTGTCTAAAAGGACAGTAAGTAACAGCTAACATTTTTGTGGGGACACCTTACAGAGTTCCATAACTCTTGAGAAGTAGAAAGTTTTATCAAATGAAAAATCTGAAGATCTGGTTGGGAAAAACAGCCCAGATCTTCGGCTTCAAATTCAATGATTTTTGCACACCAATTATACTGTCCTGGAGCAAATCACATATAAACAGCAGGACTGCTTTTTAATGAAAATCTGTGTTGAGCTCTCCATTCTATAAACTTGTAGAATGTGGCTCTGGGGAAAATCAAAGCAAATGTCTAAATTCCAGTTTGTAGACTTGGAGTCTGAGTCAGGCAGCATCTCCTTGCAATGGGGCTTGACAGGTGCCCCTCGGCTCGGGCGGTGGGGAGATGCTCAACCATTTCTGGCACTAGGTCACGATGGTAAACATGCAGCGTGATGGGAAACCAACAAGACTGCATCTAATCCAAACCATCTGTCCTCTTCCCCTTCCCACCTTCTACTTTCTGTCTCAGTGAGTCACTTCTAGAACTCTACTCTGATGTTCAAAGTCTTGGTAAAAGGAGAAGAGAACTCCAAAGAACACATCAGCTGTAAGCTGATTACAGAATCAAGGGGGCAGGGGGAGACCTGCAGAATCCAGTTGGCCGAATTTGGGGGAGTGTTATGAGAAAGGAAAGCACTGGGGGAAGCAGCCTCTGACGATACACAAGGAATTAAGAGTGAGAAAGATAAAGAAAAGTCTTTAAAATTTTAAATTATCTTAATTTTTAAAATTTCTTGTTACCACAATCGTTTCATAGATTCCTTTGTTTTTCCTTCCAAAAGACCAATTAAAGATTCTAATTACTTTTTAATTATGTTTAGGTATTTGACTGTTGCCTCTTTGAATGTTAATACCATGTCAAGACAGCTGGCTGGCCACTCTGGCTTTTTATGAATTCCATTTTGAGGATGTTCTGGGATCAGTCACTTGAACCAAGTTTTAAAACATCTTTTAGCCATGCTTGGTTGTTTCAAAAAGAAATAATTATCTTATATCTATTAAAGAAATTGAACTTTTAATTTAAAATCTTCCTATAAAAAGTAAACAAAACCCCAGGCTCAGATAACTTCATAAGGGGATTTTACAAAAATTTTTCCATAAAATCAAGGAGGGAAAACTTCCCAATACATTCTATGAGATGAGAATTAACACTGGAACCAAACCAAAATGACAAAGAAATAAAGCTACAAATCAATATCTTTCATGAGCAATGACACAAAATGTTCTTAATCAAATTTCAGCAAATCAAATTCAATAATATATAAAAATGATAAGAAATCATGATGACCAAATAGGATTTATGCCAGGAATGCAAGGTTTTTTGAACATTGAAAAACCAATCAATGTAATTCACCATATTAACAAAGAAAAAAGCCATATGATCATCTCAACAGATACAGAAAAAGATACAGAAATAAACACAAACCAATATCCATTCCTGATTAAAAAAAACTCTCCACAACCTAGCAATTATAGGAAATTTTCTCAACTTGATAAAGGGCATCTTTGAAAAACGTAGCACACACATCTCCATGTAAAAGGCTGAATTTTTTCCTCCTTAAGATCAAGAACAAAGTTTTATCGCTTTCATTCAAAATTGCAAAAGCAGTCCTAGCCAGTGCAATAAGGCAAGAAAAGAAATAAAATGTATCTAATAAAAGAGAAGTAAAACTATATTGTAGATGATATAATTATCTACATAGAAAATCCTACAGAGTCTATGAAAAAAACTAATAAAACTAACAGGGGAATTTGCAAGTTTGCAGGGTACAAGAGCATTAGATAAAAGTCGATAGTATTTTTATATAGTAGCCACAAACAATCAAAAACAGAAACAGCCAGCTGTTTTAGAATGTGAGTTTAAATGTGAATGCGGGACACCACTATCATTATGGTGTTCCCTTCAGGCATTGCCCTTGGAAAAATACTGGCATTCAAGGCCTCCACATCCTGTTTCCAACCTTCTTGTCTAATCTGCTTTCTTACTATCCATCCCCCCTCCCAGTATGAGCATGGCAGGCCTATCTCTGTCCCGAGAAGCCCACTCTTTTCACCCTGATAAGAACCTTTCCTTAATCCACCCCAAGAGATTACCTTGGCCGATCCCTCCCCAGGTTTCAGACCATCCAGGTCTCACCTACCCTCCAAGGACATAGTATCCACCACCTTCATGCTGCATCCTTAGACCATTTCAGTCTTTGCCTACTGGTGTGCAGTAGGCACTCACTAAAACCTAAGAGTACAAATGAACTTGCAGCCTGCTCCTTGTTCTATGAATGCCCCTACACGACTCACGCGTACCCCTCAACACATGCTGGTTTGCATGCTGTATTTCAATCTCTCTCTCCATAGGCCTAAGGGCAGCACCTTATTCCTACGGATGGCACGCGAACATTTCTTTAATCATACTTTTGTGCAGATTTTAAACTCTCATACTGCTATGTAACTCTTCATGGGTACACATCTTATTTACTTAGACTATACGTTCTCCCTGGGCACAGTATGCCATCATTCATTCCACAATGCCTGGAATCAGGTCAGGACTCAATTAATAATAGACGAGTATGTGTGATTAATGAATCTCTCGATATACCTGGAGTGCATTTCAATCATAGCAAGCAATCATACATCCCAGAGCAAGTTTCCCCCCCCAAAAAATAAAAACCTGCAAGGTGCTTAAGCAAATCTTTACGCAGCAACAACATAAACAAAATTGTTACCAAGGTTGGTGCCTTCAGTGGCTCCTACTTAAGAATGGTTACATAGAACATCTCGCTCCTTCTTAGAGAACCTCGAGGTTTAGCGTGCTCAGCCAGCCCTTCTGACTCATGTGAGCCCACCGGCCGGAGGCTGCTGACCAGCCTCAGCCAAACCTTCACGGCTCTGAAGGTCATCATGAGCTTCCTTTGCAGGAAAATCTAAGGAGCCAGGTGTTTGCCCAACAGCCCTGAAAGCATGATCCTGCTAATGAAAGCTGAAAATACAGGTCACTGGCCTGGCCCCGTCTCTCTCTCTGTTTTGTGATGTTCTTGGTCTCCGTGACCTTAGGGCTGTGAATGAAAACTACTAGGAGGGCTGGACACAATGTTCGCCCAGGAGAGTTGGCCGAGCCTGTCTTTACAAGCTCTTGGAACCACTCAGGGTGCTGCAGAGCTGCGTCTAAGCTGTGTGATCCTGAGCCAGTCAGTCAGCCTTTCTGAACTTCAATCCCGTCATCTGCAGGTGAGGAGAGTCATATCACTGACTTCTAAGGATTCCTATCACATTGCTGCTTAGGAAAGTGGGTTCACGTGACCCAAACCACAGAGTTGCCTGCTTTGAAAGTCATGGAAGGAAAAGTCTAAAATTATTATGCGACACTGACCCAAACTCCATACCCGTAATGCCAGTGCTCTCCCACGATTTCTCACCAGCCATCGTGCCTGGACTGTGCTGGTGGCCTTATATTCATTGCCTCTTATCTCCACAAGGATCACGTTAGTGGCTTGGTCATGTCCGACCCTGCGACCCCACGGACTGTAGCCCGCCAAGGTCCTCTGTCCGTGGAATTCCCTGGAAGAACACTGGAGTGGGTTGCCATTCCCTCCTCCAGGGATCTTCCCAACCCAGGGATCAAACCTGGGTCTCCTGCAACACAGGCAGATTCTTTACCATGTGAGCCACGAGGGCATGCACACGAAGATCATACCAGGAGATAGCCTCATAGAGAGAGAAGCAAACTGAGGTCCAGAGAGGTGAAGCCACATCTCTGCTCAGGGTCACATGGCTCGCCCACACTTCCCACAACAGGTATATGCTTCTCTGGTTGCCCTGGAGCTGAGACCATGACCTGATAGAGCTCTGCTACCCCTGACCTCACACCCACATCCTTTCCAAAGGGTTACAGGAAGTGTCTCTGCAGCAGCACCCGAAGGAGGAGTCAGGCTGGGGACCCAAACTGCTCCCTCTAGGAAGGGCTCCAGAGCAAGCCTAAGACTCTGCCACTTATAGTTTCTTTCCTTGGGACACACAGGACTGTTCCTCTTACCACCTCCCTATAAAACGGCCCCAAACTGTGCCCCAGGTTCCCCATCCCAGAGCCACTTGGACCGCAGTGTCTTCTGTAGCCCTGGCCGTCCACCTCCACCTGCTGCCCCACCCCACCCCGCCTCCTCCGAGGCCCCACTTCCTTTCATCTAATTCTTATGGGGAAAGAAATGCCACATTTATTAAAGTGAAGGCTTATCTATTTCATCACAGATCTAAGCTGCAGTGATAAATCCCTAAGCTAAGCACACACAAAGGGAAATACAAAGCTTGAATACAGATCAGAATCGAGAAGCCAGGGAGAGGGGGGTAAGTGTGGGCTCTGACCCAGCTGCTGGCTACCTCCCTCTCCTACTCAGGGGTCTCCATCTCGAAGACACTGCTCCTGCCTCATCTCACGGGGAGGTGGTTGGGCCAGAGCAATGGCCACATCAACACACTTTTCTAGATAGTTCTGGCAAAGCCTCCACAAATGTTCTGTTTAGGAAGAATCAGCTTTGTTGCATCTGGTAAAACTCCTGAATCATCTAAATTGATTTTTGTCTCTTCATTCAGCAGGCACAGGCTAGGATGCAGGGTGCAAGAGAGCCCAGAGTTCCTGGCAGTGAAGGTGCGGGGGCCCAAAGGTGAATAGGACACTGCCTTGGACCACAAGGAGCTCACACAGCTGGGGACACAGAGGTGAGGACGCTCCACAGAGGTTGCCTGGAATGTGTTGGCTTTGCTATCAGGGTAAAGTTCTGGATTCCTAATCAGAGTCCAAGTAAGGAAACGCAACCCCTTCAGAGCTTTGAGACACTTCTACAGGGGTGCCCAGTGGCTTCACCTGTCCTGTGCACTTACAGTCCATTAATTGTTACTGTGAAAGCAGGGGTGGTAGCCACAATGATTAACTGCCCCTAGTAGCTTTTTATATCGATGGTTTGTGGAAGAAAGCATCACACAGCCCCAGGTACCATCCTAGCCATGCAACGACTCTGATCACTACTTGTCCCTCGACAAGTCATTCTTTAGTAAAAGAATTCCCATATTTTAACTGATCACCTGACCACCCAAAATAAAGACTACATTGGCTACCGTGATGTAAGTGGGAAGGGTATGGCAACTTCAAGCAAGCATCCTCAAAAAAATGCAACATGATCTTCTTGGCCTTTACTTCCTCCTGATGCCTGGAATGCAGGCATGATGGCATAAGCTGGAGCAGCCATCTTGGGCTATGATGCGGAAGCCACATGCTTAGAAAGCCAGAGCAATCAGATAAGAGAAGCTTCCTTATAACACAGAGCTAAACTATAGTTGAACTGATTTCTTTTATAGGAGAAAATTGCTTTTGTATCAGAACTGTTATTTCAGGTATTCTGCAGGTATACAATTACAATTGCTGCCTCCTGTCTAGTGTATTAAGTAAGAGAATTCATTCTGTCATTTATTCAAGAAATAGCTATTGAATGACTGCTAAGGACCAAGATATGTACACCATGAATACAGTAAGCAAAGCAGACATGTTCCTGTCCTCGAGGCACTTAAGGTCAGGGTCATTGCTGATGCTGCTTAGTTACAGTGAGATAAAGTGTTAGTTGCTCAGTTGTGTCCAACTCTTTGTGACCCCCTGTCAGGCTACTCTGTCCATGGGATTCTCCAGGCAAGAATAGTGGAGTGGGCTGCCATTTTCTTCTCCAGGGGATCTTCCCAACCCAGGGATTTAACCTGGGTCTTTCGCATTGCAGGCAGATACTTAACCATCTGAGCCACCAGGGATGGTGAGATAAATCTAGGGCTAAATTCAGGTCTAGATCCCTGGGAGAAGAAAGTGTGTATATGGATGTATATCTATATATACTCTATGGAGTGTGTGTGTGTGTGTGTGTGTGTGTGTGTACGAGAGAGAGAAAGAAAGCCAAATTCTCTGACTTCCCTTATAACTGCTGTGGCAACATCCACTGGAGAACTGGTCAGCCCAGCCCAGCTCAGTTCATCTGCCAACACTCAGATCCTTCCTATCTTTCTTTTGGGTAAGAGCTCTCAGCTCTTCATTCCAGGTCCTTGCACTGACCTAGCCATTCTCATTTGCTCTGGCCAAAATCTTTGAAGTCATCCATGACTCTTGCCTTCCCCTGCTACCTTCCATATCATCATTTCTACTTTCAAATGCATCACACACCCTGCTGGATCCTAGCATTGCAACAAAGCTGAACTGCTTAAATCTAGTAGTTGTTTCATGGTGACACAGGAGAGCATCCTTGAATTTAGAAGATCCAGGGATAGAAGTACAGCGGGGAATGAAGAATCATGAGATCATATCTGCAACTTACTCTCACACGGTTCAGTGCTGCTGCTGCTGCTGATGACAGTGATGCTGACGGTGATCCTGACAATGGTGGTAATGATGATGGAGGTGAGGACGATGACGGTGATGATGGAGGTGATGAAGATGACGGTGATGATGGTGAAGACGAGAAGAGGAGGAGGAGGAAAGACAGAGAGGCAGATGTCAACAACTGGTGAAGAGCATTCAGGTGTTCACTGAATCATTCAATCACCTGAAAATTTTCCACTGGCTTAAAATTATTCAAGATAAGATGTTAATAATAAATTAGGCGTGAAGCTGAGTCTTTCAAAGGCCCTCCTCTACCACCATCTTAGTCCAAGTCTCCGTCTGTTTCTCCTCTCCTCCAACTCCTCCCCCAATCCCTGCCCTTCCAGGGTCTATTCTGAGCAGAGCGATTCTGTAAAACACAAGTCAAATCACATCACGCCTCTGGTACGATCCCCACGATGGCTCCCATCACACTCAGAATGAAACCAAGATCCTCCTGTGGCCCGCGGGGCCCCCCCTCTCTGACTTCACCCGCTGCCTCGTCTCTACTCAGGCTCTCTCCACCCCAGATACTCTGGTCCTTCTCCTCCCCAGACACACCGGCAACATGCACTTCCGCCCAGCTCACGGTCACACGTGGCTTGCCCTCCACCATTCAGGTCTCTGCCTCAGTAATTCAACCAGAAATGAGGTCTCTTCTTCAAATCAGGCTTCTTCCCCCCCAACTCCCATCACTCACTACTCCCTTCTCCTGCCCTATTTCTCTCAAAGCACTTACCACTGCCACTTATGTTGTATGTTTATGAGTTTCTTTTCTGCCTCTTCCATCTGAATGTAAGTGCTGTGCAACTTGGGACTTGGCTTTCTTCCCTTCCACATCCCTGGTGACTGGTACCCAGTAAAGGACTAAAACTGTTTTTATATGAATGAAAGGACCGGAGCATCTTGAGTCCCACCCTGACCTCCCCTTTTCCTTCCTCCCAACGCGCTGCCAGGAGGCCGTGATCCCAGTGCCTCTGGCTCTGTGAGCCTCTTATCTTAGAGCCTCACAAGACCCCTAGCAGGGTCCAACCCCGCACCCCATCCCCCATCATTGGCCCAACTGAGCCATATGGCACCTCCCCAGCAGGCACCCCCGCCCCTTCCCACATACCTCCTGCCCTCCAGGAACACAGCCCTTATGTTTAGAGAAGGAAAAAGAGAGTCCTGCTCAGAGCCAGCCTGCTCCAACGAGACACAGAGTTCCAGTTCCTCTGGCCTCATACCCAGTGTCTTATCACCACTGCCCGCTTGCAGAAAAGACACACCAACTATTCCAGAGGCAGTGATCACCCTTAAGCAACCCTGCTTGCCAGGCTCTTGCTGCCCCCAGTCCACCGACCAGGAACACTCTCCACCATCCTGTTCAATCCCACCATCCTTCAAGGCACTGGCCCTAACCAGGCCCCTCCCTGAGAAGCTTCTGAACATGTGGCTGATTCTGATGAGGCGTCTGTATGGCTGGTTATCTTTTCACTGTCTAGTCTGGTCTTTCTGCTCCTGGATTTAAGCTCCTGAGGCCGGTTTGTGTCTTATCCATTGCCTGGCTCAGCACATGATGGGTGCTTCACATCTAGGGATGGGTGGCTGGATATCATCTCCTCTTCCATCATCAGTCCTAAATATTCTTTACTGTGTTGAATGGGCTTGGAGCTCCTTGGGGGAAAAGAGCCCTGGCGCCCGCCTGGAGAGAGGCTGGGCTCCCCTCGCCCTAGGAGCTCTCACCCTTCGAGACCTTCGTGTCAGGCCACACCCACCCCCTCCCCCCAGGCCTGTGGCAGTTAGCCCGGCCTGCCTCGCACCTTCTTGCCCGTGTCCTCTCTGCATTGTGCTCTGTTGGTCTTCGGTTTTGCCAACTCACCGCGGTCATTGTGAATTCTAACCCTGTCCGTAGCGCCTTCCCTCTCCCTGCACCTCGCTCTGGTAACAGCTGGAACGTATTTTAAATCCTCCTGCTTTCTGGGCGCAGTGAGTAATTAGAGGCCCAGCTCAGTGGCCCTGCTTGCTCCCTGGCCATATGGTGAGGTCAGGCCTCATCTGCCTCCCACAGGGGCTGCCTCCCTGGCCAGGCAGCCCAAGCCGGTGCAGTTCCCAGGCAGGAGCAGGACCACGCCCTGGGGCTGGAAGGATGCAAGGATGTGTCAGGCACAGCTGGCTTGACCAGGGTGAGGGTAGCTCCTTGGGCTTCTGGGGGTCCAAGGGCTCTGGGTTCTGCTTCGGAGCACCCCCTCCCTTCTCAAGGCAATCCTGTGCTGGGAAAAGCCATCACCCACACCCCACCCAGGACTGGAACACAGCTCAGGACTCACTTTCTAAATGGCTTTAAATTTTGAAGTAGGAAAGAACTTTTCCGCTCATGACCTGTCCGGCCTTGAGGACAGATGGTGATCTGGCCAAGTCTGGGCTCTGACCCCAGGGTGCGGAGGATGGGGAGGGATCACAGAATCCCAAGAGGAAGATGAGTTTGTATAGCCACTAAGCGGGGCTTCCAAAGTGGCTCAGTGGGTAAAGAATCTGTCTGCAACACAGGAGACATGGGAGACACGGGTTTGATCCCTGGGTCAGAAAGATCCCTTGGAGGAGGGCATGATAACCCACTCCAGCATTCTTGCCCAGAGAATCCCATCGACAGAGGAACCTGGAGGGCTACAGTCCATAGAGTCACAAAGAGTCAGACACGACTGAAGTGACTGAGCACGCACGCATGCAGCCACTAAGTGAGTGAGCTTGGAATCAGGCCTCCTGACTCATGTGCCAATGCCAGCCGGGCCCCGGGTACTGGCTGTCCCACTGTCCCCACCCCTGAGCCCCTTCCTGTTGGGGGATGGGAGGATCCGCAAGAGCAGGCTCTGAGCAGGGTCAGCCCTCAAATGCCAGCTACACCCTCTACATTCTCAGAAAGGGAGAATCTTAAGAGATTCCAAGGCCAGCACCCACCCCTCACCCCCACTGACTCCCTGCTAAAAATGCCCAGTAGCTTCTCCCAGTCCCCTTTCTCAAAGTATCCTGGGGTGAATGCTCCCTTTGTGGCAGGGAGGTCCGTCCTGGAGCTGAGAGGCTCACATCTTGAGACCGTTAGCCTCCTCTAGGGTCCTCCTTGTAGCCACAAGTCCAAGCACTAGGCAGCCAGGGCCGGGCGTGGACCCAGGGGCAGGGACGGGCTCCACGGAGCTGTAGGGCCTCCCAGGGCCCTGTCTGCACCTCCGGTCAGTCTGGCCTCAAGGTGTGGCCTGTGGGGTCAGACTGCCCCTCCTTCAGAGCCCAGACCAGTGCCTCCTGGTGGTATAACTCTGGACAGACTTCTGAAGCCCCTGAGTCTCAGTCTCCCTGTCTACAAAGCAGGCCTGATCACAGGCTGCCTCACTGGGTAGTGACAAGATTGAATTAAGTCATTGCATGGAAAGTTCTTTAAAAAGAAGGAAGAGCTTTAAAAATCTGAAAGATGCGGTATATACAATGAAATCTTACTCAGCCATCAAAAAGAATGAAGTAATGCCATCTGCAGCAACATGGATGGACCCAGAGACTGTCCTACTAAGTGAAGTAAGTCAGAAAGAAGAGGAAAAATCTAAAAAGGAATGGCACAAATGAACTTACAAGACAGAAAGAGACTCACACTTAGAGAATGAAGTCATGGTTGGTTGCGGGGATGAGGGGAAGGGGTAGTTAGGGAGTTTGGGATGGGCATGCACACACCGCTGTATTTAAAATGCATAACCAACAAGGGCCTACGGCAGAGCACAGGGAACTCTGCTCAATGGTATGTGGCAGCCTGGATGGGAGGGGAGCTTGGGGGAGAATGGGTACATGTGTATGTATGGCTGAGTCCCTTCGCTGTTCACCTGAAACTATCACAACATTATTAACTGGCTATACTTCAGTACAAAATAAAAAGATTTTAAAAATTATTTTAAAAGCACCATCCATTGTGAATATTCTTTAAAGACCAGGGTTTTCAGGCTTCCTGGCAGCTATGCCCCTCCCTGGGGAGCACAAGCCATGGGTGTCTAAGGGCAGGACACCCTAAGACAGGCCAGTCACCTCCCAAGATCCGGACCCAAGGTTCCTTCAATGCAATCGGAAAACTGCTGTTTCCAGGCTACCGACTGATCTGCTCTGTTTGTTCACACCAAACACAGCGTCAACTACACCCCTGTGACTCTCTTGCATGACTGCTCCCCTCCTCATCAGATACACGGGTTCTGACCCCCAAACACAAGACTGTTAGTGTGCTGTTCACAGCTCTCATGTACCTGGCCCTGAGCTGGGCCGACAGCGGTCATGTCTTAGGGAGATGTCATAGGATAGAGGTCCAAGCTGGGACTCATTCCCTACACCCATGCCCCTAACTCTGAAGTGCCAGGCGCCCTGGGGAGGGGCCGACCCATCCAGGAGTCAGGACAGTGAGAGGGGAGCCGAGATCGGGAGAAACAGGGAGGCTGAGCAAGAGTGGACATAAAGAATGTTCCAGAGTGAAGAGCAGATCTTCGTGGGAGCCTGTGAAGCCAGGGAGGACTTACCACCCAAAAACCCAGCAGGTCCAGGCAGCCAGAGCCTTGGTTTTGGTGGAAGGAGGGGTAGGAGGCCCATTCCAGCCACAGAGCCCAGCAGAGCCTGCTCCTGGGACCCCCATGGCCACCGAGGCGCAGGGACGAGGACGGAAGTCAGCAAGCCGGGAGCAGAGGCAGCAGGTGTAGACGACTGTTCTGCTCGGCTGTCAAGGAGAGAAGCAGGCAGCGAGGGGGTAGGGAGCAGTGGTGAAATGGAGAGAGGGCTTCCCTCCTGCCTTAAGGTGGGGGGAGCTCACTGACACCTAAAGGAACCGAGCTGGTAGAGATCGGGGCAGGGATGTGGATCCCGGGAGCAGGGCATCTGAGGACCAGAAATAAATGGGATCTGAGACACAATGGAAGGAGGTGCTCTCGGCAGTAGACATAACCCCACAGAGACATTCGGAACCCTGAGTCTGCCATCGTGGGGGTTCTGGGCACCCTGCTGGTGATGCATGACTTCAGTCAGCACACTTTCTACACCATCACCCGGGTGGTGAATATAACCACCAAGAAGGTCAGGCTGGGGACCCTGGCCTCCGCGTCTCCTCCTCCTATGCCCCGACGCTGAGTTGTGTCCGACTCTTGGCAACCCCATGGACTGTAGCTCTCCAGGCTCCTCTATCCATGGGATTTCCCAGGCAAGAGTACTGGAGTGAGCTGCCATTTACTACTTCAGGGCATCTTCCTAACCCAGGAATCGAACCCACCTCTCCCGTGTCTCTTGCATTGGCAGGCGGGTTCTTTACCACCGAACCACCTTGGGGACCCTGGACTCTTAGTGGGACATGGTAACTCCTTAGCTCTCATTAGGCCCCATTCTACCTGTTGTAAAGCCAAGATCCAGCAACACCCTGACCAGAGCTGCAGGAAAGGAAGGTGGGGGAGTAGGGCCTGATGTTTATGGGGCACTCCTGGGCTCACGACTCTGTGCTGGCCTCTGACTTGCTCACAGCATCCTGGTGAGGGATGTGTACCCCCACTCACATGTCACATGGAAGCAGAGGTTGCCTGGAAGGTGCCCGGGGCTTTCAGAGAGAAATTAAGAACAGGGGTCGACAAACAACAGCCATGGGCCCAGTCCATCTATTACTTTTATAAATAGCATTTCATGGGAACACAGTGGTGCTCACTCTTTTATGTATCTCTGTGGTCCAGCCGAGTAGCAACGATGGAGACCTTACGGCCATAGAGTCTGAAACATTTACAACCTGGACCTTTTCAGAAAAAGTCTGCCCAGCCCTGCTGAACAGCCCTGGACTGAGGTCTATCAGCTGGTCCAAGTTCAGGCAGGATCTGGGTCTTGGTGTGTCCGGTTCTGTTACTGCATTATCCTGCCTTCTTTATAGGGAGGGCGTCTTCATGCGGGAGAAGCAGCCAGAGAAAGCTCTCCCATTAGCCCTTCTTTCTATTAGGAATGCTAACTGGTTATCCTGTGTGTCAGGATGGCCGAGCCGTCTAAGGTGCTATGTCCATGGGGTTGCAAAGAGTCAAACACAACTTAGCCACTAAACTACAACAAAAATGGAGTCCACATCCACTACTCGGCAACCAAGGCTATCTTACTATATTAGACATCAGATCAGCATAGTTAAATCACAGCCACACTCCCTACCATGGCCTCCAAGACCACGCCATGGACTGGCCCACGTCAGTCCATTCGCATCACGCACCTGCCACTCCATCACTGACCACACTCTGCACCTGTGCCTGCTTTCTGTTCCGTGAACAGCCAGGCGTGCTCCAGCCTCAGGGCCTTTGGACTTGCTGGTCCGTCTGCCTAGAATGTTCTTCCTCTGGATGTCCCCATGGCTGGCTCCTCTCTGTCAGTCAGGTGCCAGCTCAAATGCCACCTCCTAGGACCACACTATCACAAGTGCCAAGGGGAAGGGGGTGGGGAGTGATGGAGGGAGTTTGGGATGAGTAGATGCAAACTGTTATATGTAGGATAGATAAACAACAAGGTCCTACTGTATAGTACAGGGGACTCTATTCAATATCCTGTGATAAACCATAATGTAAAAGGATATGAAAAAGAATGTATACATAGGTATAGCTGAGTCACTTTGCTATATCACAGAAATTAACATAACATTGTAAATCAAGTGTATTTCAAGAAAAATAAATTTTTTAGAAACAGGCCTCCCTTTCCCCAGCCTTCCTCTAACACATCACCTGCCTGCCTATGCCTGGAGCATTTAGCACTCGCTGAAATTATTTACCTGTTTATATCTCCTCCATTACAGTGTAAGCTCCCCAAACAGAGAGGATTTTTTTGTTCAAGACCAAAACTTGAACTCAAGGAGATGCTCCACACCACTAACATTTGTAAAGCTTTATTTAATCTTTGGCCATGCTGCATGCAGGATCTCACTTCCCTGACCAGGGATCCAACCCATGCCCCCTGCGTTGGAAGCACGGAGTCTTAACCACCGGATCATCAGGGAGGGCCCCCACACCACTAATGTTTAAAGCAGCCCTGTCCAGTGTCAATGAGATGCAAATCATAGATATGACCCACATAGGTAAGTCCACATTGCTTAGTCATCATGTTAAAAAATGAAAAAAACAGATGAAATTAATTTTAATAATAGATTCTATTTAACCTGATATATCCAAAATATTATCATTTCAAATGTAATCAATATAAAAAATTATGGAGCTATTTTAATATTCTTTCTTTTTTCACACCGACTCTTTGAAATCTTGTCAGGCTCTGAAACATACTTCAAGCGCTCCACAAACAGCCACACATGGCCTGGTGACCACCAGAGGAAGACGTGCAGGCCTGAAACAGTGTTTCTCTCTGTCAGATGCTGCTCTGATTGTATTAACACTCCTTTACTCCCCACAGCAGCCCTAGGAAGGAAGCACTACTATTAACCCATTCTACAGATGGAAGCAAGCAAAGCTCCTACCCTCTGGCCACACTGAACCTGGAGTCCTGGATCAGCCCCAGGATGGGAGGAGAAAGGCTGTGGGGTGAAGCCTGGGCTCTGGAAACTGGCACCTCCTGGCTCAGCTCCCCACCATATAACCAGCCCACTGGGCTGTCAGTGTGGCCAACTCTGTGCTAATTGTGCAGACAGGGCAGCAGAGGGTCACGCAGCCTTGATGAGAGCTCTGCAACCTCCAGGCAGGTCACTACCACCTGCGGTCTGGCACCTCCATCTTTCCAAGTGAAGGACCATGTTGACACTCCCTGCAAATATTCACTGAGCTGTTACAATGAGCTTCCAGGGAATGCTCTTGGATCTAAGACGCCACAGAGAATAAGACAAACCCTTGCCTACATGGAGCTTAAACTCTGGTAGGGACAGAAACAATAAACTAGTGATCTCATCAATCCACGGCGTTAGATGGTGCAGGTGCCCAGAAGAAAATGAAGCAGGGGACAGGCGCAGATGAGATTAGGAAAGGTCGTCAACCTCTTGTGAGCATGAACTTTCACAGCACAAATATCGGATGCTGGACAGTTTCCTGCCACCAAAGAGAAGGGGAAATACCCTAAGGCAAGAACATGCTGACTTGAGGAGGGTCAGGTGTCTGGATCCCAGAGAGAAAGGCAGAAGGTAATAGAGTCTGAGCTCAAGGAAGCACTGAGGGGCCAGGTCATGCAGCGCTGTAACTATGAGCCCCTCTGTCAACTGTCCAGCCCCATTCTTGGTCTCCATGAAGCTCGGAGGCACGCCCCTTGGCTCCCTTGGTCTGCCATTAATGCAGGCGGCTTTGACAGGAGGCAGAGGACTGATAACTCACATACACAACTCCCAGTGGTGTGGAGCTGCAGGGAATAAATATTTATTCCCTCCAGCAGACACCACTCTTGATGATGGTAAGTTGGTTATCAAGACTTTAGAACCCCAATACATGATATCCGAGGGATGGGTACCCCTACTCTCCCCAAGTTGTCCCAAGACAGGTTCTTTAGGAGTGAATCAGACCAGGTGAACATGCAAGGTCCCCACTCCTCCCCATTCCTGAAGGTCACTTGAGACCACTGCAAGCCTCTGAGATCCTGGGCTCAGGGACCTGCAATTCCAGATAGAGTACATATCATGACGCCCAGCTCTGCCCTGTCTGCCAATCAGCTCTGATGCAGTCAGTCCCTGGTATCCAAGGGATGGTTCCAGGAACTGCAAGGGAAGCCAAATTCCATGGATACTTGAGTCCCAAAGTCAACCCTCTGTACCTGCAGCTTCCACATCCAAGGATTCAGCCAACCTTGGATGGTAAACACAGTACAGGATCTGAGTTTAGTTGAATCTGTGGATGGGGAGCCTGTTGTATTTTTACTCACACCTACTTCTGCCCAGGGGACTCCATACATAGCTATAGACTGACCTCTCCCTCTCTCAGATGAGCCCAAATCCCCCGCTCCTTCAGCCCACCTGCCGTGGAGAAGACTTACCCCTGCAGCTCACGAAGAAGGACCAGCCAAGCTCCACTTTGTGAGTCTTGATGTGAATTCAGACTCTGCAGTCCTTGAGGACATTTTTCTTATTTGACAATCTTCCTTTAGCTCTGGTTCTTGGTTTGTTGAACAATGGAATCGTGTGGGAAGTTTCTTGAAAATTACTAATGTCTGGGTTCTACCCCAGACCAATTCAATCAGAATCCTGGGAGGTAAGGGCCAGGGCTTAATGTTATCAGAATTGCTTACATCATTTCAGTATGTCATCAGGGCTGAGGCTTGTGGTGCTAACAGGATCTTCTCCAACTTTAATAGGTGTACAAATCACCTAAAGATCTTGTTAAAATGCAGATTCTGAATCACTAGTCAGGGGAAGGGCCCAAGAGTTTGCACTTCTAACAAGCTCTCATGGGATGCAGTCACTGCTGGTCCACAGACCACACTTTGAATAGTGAGAGTCTAGAGGCAGCCAGATTTGAGAGGTGGGAGATGGAAATGGGCTTCACTGATTTTCCGTGTCCAAAGTAACTGTCCAGTATTAAAGCTCCCTTTAAAACTGGAGAGGGATTTCTAGAAGAGTTAGGATAAAGAGCTCTTACGGAAGGAAAAAGGAATTTTCTGCCAATGTGGAAATAAGAGATGTTATAGATATGAAATGTTGCAGGATCCCCTTTGCATTGTAAATAAAGTAACTAACAGACTAGTAAGAAAGAGTGGGTACTCCAGATTGGTGGTATCATTGCTTTTACTATTATTAAGGCAGGACCCTCACTCCACTCCCTAAACCAAACAAGCCTGTGCTTTCGACATGCAAGAGCCGCATAAAGCCCTCCAAAGCCCCTTCATCCTCAGAGGATGTGCTACAGGCAGGGGCAGGCACAGAAGGCTTGGGGCCAGGGGCTTTCATTCTGGATAAAACCCCATGGATCCTTCCTGGTCTAAGGACACCAATGCCTACATTTCTCTCATTAATTTGGTTTATTTGCCTTCAGTTGTGAATATACTTCTATAGCCCCACTATGGCTGATATAGAGGTTTGCTATGTTCAGGATCTATTTTAAGTGATCTCCTTAGTTTAACTCATTGAACAACTCTACACATTCAGAAAAATAAGATCATGGCATCCGGTCCCATCACTTCATGGCACATAGATGGGGAAACAGTGGAAACAGTGACAGACTTTATTTTGGGGGGCTCCAAAATCATTGCAGATGGTAACTGCAGCCATGAAATTAAAAGATGCTTACTCCTTGGAAGAAAAATTATAACCAACCTAGACAGCATATTAAAAAGCAGAGACATTACTTTGCCAACAAAGGTCCGTCTAGTCATGGCTATGGCTTTTCCAGTAGTCATGTACAGATGTGAAAGCTGGACTATAAAGAAAGCTGAGCAACGTAGAATTGATGCTTTTATACTATGGTGTTGGAGAAGACTCTTGAGAGTCCCTTGGACAGCAAGGAGATCCAACCAGTCCATCCTAAAGGAAATCAGTCCTGAATGTTTATCAGAAGGACTAATGTTGAAGCTGAAACTCCAACACTTTGGCCACCTGATGTGAACACCTGACTCTTTTGAAAAGACCCTGATTCTGGGAAAGATTGAAGGTGGGAGGAGAAGGGGACAACAGAAGATGAGATGGTTGGGCGGCATCACCAACTCAATGGACATGAGTTTGAGTCAACTCCAGGAGTTGGTGATGGGCTGGGAATCCTGGCATGCTGTAGTCCGTGGGGTCGCAAAGAGTCGGACATGACAGAGCTGACACAGCTGTACTATTAGCCTCACGGCAGATGAAAAACTTAGACAGGCAAAGAAACTTGCCAAAGCTACATACGCAGCATGTGAAAGGGGAAGAAAAGGAAAAAATACTGAGAGGCATTTATGTCACAGCAATGTTATATCAGGGCTTTTAAAATGTTACTTGCTACGTGAGCTCGTGAAAATGCAAATTCTCCTCAAGCAAGTGATGGGAGCCTAAGATTCTGCATTTCTCAAAATCTCTCAAGTGATACTGATGTGGCTGATCCAGACTCATAGGCTATAATGCCTCCTGAGATTTCTGGATATCTTTCTCAAGATCCTCCAACAAGACTCTTGCTACAATACTCCTCTGATCAGTGATCAACAGTGATCTGTTGATTCGACCAGTGGTGAAACCACAACAAATCTCCACTTGGAACAGTTACACAAAGTTCTATTTAAACTTCTGCTCAAAACACAGTCTTCTGTGGCAAAGGATCAGCTATTTGGAAAAGCAGTTGCATCCATTAGAAGTTGTAGACATTGCAGATGGTTATGAAATTGCTTTTAAATCTAAGTATCACCATTGAGAATGTATTCTGGGCCAGGGAACAATTCCCATCTCTACAAGCCAAGTGAAGAGTTCCAAATTGAGAAATATAGGGAGGGATTTCTCAAAACAAAGGAGTGAATCATTTAACTATAAGCTTCTCTTCTCAGATCAACAGAGGAAAGGATATGTACAGAAACCAGAAGAAATGACAGACCTTCACGAGCAGTAGAAGGCATTTAAGGGCAAATCAAGACTGTCCACTTAGTCTAGACTCAGTGACTGGGAACTATCTGGTTTGTGAATGAGACAGAGAAAAGCAGAACAGAGAGGGATGAAGATAAACTTGAGCCTGACTTCAAATCATGAGTCTCTGGAGAAACAGAAAGGCCCCCTTGCAGATGGTCACAATACCAAGTTTAAATTAGACAATCAACAATAAGTTAGAATGGCACCTTTCTGCACTTTCCACAGCTCAATGATTCCCCAAACTTCGCTCCATATTAAAATCACCTGTGGTGCTGGAGAAGCCTCTCGAGAGTCCCTTGGACTGCAAAGAGACCAAACCAGTCAATCCTAAAGGAAATCAACCCTGAATATTCATTGGAAAGACTGATGACTGAAGCTGAAGCTCCAATACTTGAGCCAGCTGAGCCAACTCACTGGAAAAGACTCTGACGCTGGGAAAGATTGAAGGTAGGAGGAGAAGTGCAGGGACAGAGAATGAGATGGTTGGATGGCATCACTGACTCAAAAGACATGAGTCTGAGCAAACTCCAGGAGATAGTAAAGGACAGCGAAGCCTGGAGTGCTGCAGTCCACGGGGTCGCAAAGAGCGGGACACGACTGAACGACGACAACCTATTAGAAA
The DNA here is from genome assembly GCF_042477335.2 of Ovis canadensis. Classification (NCBI taxonomy): domain Eukaryota; kingdom Metazoa; phylum Chordata; class Mammalia; order Artiodactyla; family Bovidae; genus Ovis; species Ovis canadensis. The sequence continues at coordinate 38,536,584 of NC_091255.1, read as the reverse complement.
GAAACATGCCCCCCACCTCCTGTGCAGGCTACACCCCCACATCAATTAAATTATAATCTCTGGGGGTGAGGCCCAGGTACTCTAAATTTTTAAAGCTCCCAAGGTGATTCCAACGTGCAGCCAAATTTGAGAACGACTTCAGTGTCTTCATTCATAAAATAAAGGAATCCATCTGGACAAGTTATTCTTTATTCTGTCTGTGTGTTAGAATCACTTTCGAGTGATTTTTTAAAATACTGCTGCCAGCAGCATCCCCAGAAACTCTGGTTAATTGGTGGGACCCAGACACCAGCATCATCAGCATTTTTAAGAGCTTCCCCAGGTGATTCTAATATGCAGCAAGGGAGATAATCACTGGTCTCGAGGTTTTTGCCAGTTCCTTCTATTACTTACATTTTAAACATTTATGATATTCAGGCTAAAAATGCATCTTAGAATTTTTTGCAAGGGTGGATTTCTCATTGTTAATTTTAAATCAGAGATTTTCAACTTTGGAAGAACCTCGTAAACCCTACACAACATGTTGGATCAAATATATATTCATATGTGTACATCTGGGGGAGGTGAATGTCCTTGATTTTTATCCGAGTCTCAAAAGACTTAACTGTATTACCTCAAAAGCAAGTATGTGATTTCTGATTTTATAAATTTGGTCTCAATAGCACGTCTGCTACAGTTTGAATTCACAACAGACCTATTGCCACCTAGTGATTGCATATCTTTATTGCAGGTTTAGTTCAGACCCTACAGCCTCTGAAGAGCTATAGGGTGATGATTTCAGATCCAAGTACCAACACAGAAGCCATGTCTGAGATTAGGGCTAGTAGTAGGCTGTCTGGTAATGCTCACAATGAGAGATGACCTCCCCAGCTGCTCTTGTAAGGGGACAGTCCTCTCAGAAACTCTGAGAAAGTAATGTCCCAAACTGGATTAGGATACTAGGGTTTTCTAGACCTGACTGTTGTTACCTACATGCCTCAGTTTGAATCCAGGCTTGCTTTCATACTAACCATATGTCCTTGGAAAAATTAGTGAGCCTTTCTGTTCCATATATAAAAAGAGGATAATACAAGCACTTCAAAGGCTGCTGTGAAAAATAAGACAATACATGTAAAATGATCAGCATAACACTTGGCACACAGCAAGATCCCCATACATGTGAGGTTATATTATTTATCATTGTTCCCTTGTTTTGTTTATTGTTCCATACGGGTTACAGTGATGGCCAAGTAGAAGAACACCAGCATCTTGCTGTTACACAGCAGCTCATATATCCAGAGAATCCACAGAGCACAGCAAAAGGTTATCCTACAACACAGACGTAATCCCTACCCACAGGAAATGCTTTTTGAGATTCCAACAGTTGAGCAGTCTCTGATTGCAGCCACTTGTCAAATATCTGCCTTCCCACCACGTGGGCAAGAGAGTGACTATACCTCACCCCAAAGGCTGCCTCAAGTTCCTTTCAGGGAAGAGAGTTACGCAGACACTCAAGAGATCCCAGAGGCTCTAAACAATCAGCTCTCCTCCAGCCCAGACACTCACTGGCGGTCTCCCACACCACTCTCTCCCCAAGGGGGACAGTCCCCAGACTCTTCCATAAGCCCACCAGGTCAGGGCTCCAGGACCTGCCTGGCTGAAGCAGAAACACCACAGAACCCTCTCGCCAGCCTCAGCCGAGACGCAAAGTGATCAGCGCTCACTTACCTGGAGTCTGCTTGGCCGTGCGCACGGGGGTGTAGTGGTTTTTGGAGGACGATCGGACCGGCGTGTTCTCTTTGGGAGAGCTATCGATGGCCGAGATAGTTTCTCTTTCACAGTGTGCTATGGGGATTGGTCCCTGTTGTCTTAGGATGTCAGCCAGAGCCCTGAAAGAGAAAGAGATCACACAGTGAGATTCACCAAACCGGTGAGCAAGCTAGGTGGGCGACTTTCACTGGCCCTTTGATGGATGGAGACCCAGTATTCAGTTACAGCCACAGCATCATCTGGTGTTGGGCCCAGTGGGGATATAGGGGAGAGGCTGCCATGCCTGGTGGGACAGGTATTAAAAGATTGTGATTGTGGTTTCTCTCTTTGATTCATTTCATACCAATGAACTCTGAGCCCTTTCAAAATGCTGGCTCCCCAAATAAGCCCCTATGCCAGGCAGATACTACAGGAGGTGCCGTGAGGAATGCCGCTGCAGTGAAAGGTGGTCACTGCTGGCCTCCAGTTCAGTGGCAAGTAATTAATATCAGGGGGATCAACCTCCCCATCGAAAGACACACACCAAGGAGAGGGTATCTATATAGGTGACCCAAATAAGTACAAAACACAGCTCCCATTGTCAAATAACGAGAACACAGTTCCTACCATCTAGGGGCTCAGCATTTAGGGGAAATCACTCCCACACCTGGTTTGGAACAAGACTCCCTCTGCAGGTTAATATCACAGGTGATACTACTGTTGGTAGAAAACAGGGACACACAGGATGTTCTGAGGAGACCCAAGGGACCACCATCGGACATGGTCATTTCAGGGTCAGGTGCCCAGTTCTTTGCATGAGCGAGGCAAGGATTCTTCCGTGTACCTGGGCTGTCTCTCAGGCATGGGTGAGGCACTGTGCTTCCAGCCCTCTCCCAGCCAGTCCAGCCCACCTGAGATCTGGCCACACCCAGCCCACCCTGCGGCTTCCATCTAGCTCCCTGCACTCTGCCCCCTTCCTTGAAAACTGACAACCACAGCGGTTTAAAAAGGAGTCTGAGAGTGAATTGTTTCCTTTCATTATTCTGCCTGACATGCTGAACCTTCCTAGGAGAGGAGCAGCTAGCTGGCAATCTTATCATTTAGGGGCATTTATACAGCAATTTCAGATTTTCCAAATGCTTTCCCCGTGCTGGCTTGCCTTTTTTTTTCCTCAGGCTCTAGGAGGAAAAGCATACACACGTCACCACCTCATTCACTTCTGTGGACCAAGAAGAGAGGGAGGCGAAGACAGAACCTCACCAGTCTGTTAAAGGAATTTCGGGGAGACCTGGGGCCTAGGAATAAGAAAAAAACACTGCCCTACAAAATCGAGAGATTTGGGTTCTAATACCAGCTCTGCCAGTGATTAGCTGTGAATTTTCAGACAGATTTGTTAGCCTCTGAAATTGAAATTTAATCTTTTTATTTCCCAGCAGCAAAACAAATGGTTTAAACTAACATGACCTCGAAGATCCCTTTTAATTCCAAAATGTGATCAATATTTTACATATTTTTTTAACCACACATCCACACAAATTACCTAGACTCTTTCACCCTATTTATGAAAGACACTTTCCTACCATTTTTCCACAGTAAGGAAGTAGCAAGTTAAAAGTTACAACAGAAGTACAGACCAGTGGAATCAAATTGAAGAGTCCAGAAATAAACCTATACATCTATGTTCAACTGATTTTCGACAAGGATGTCATGATCACTGGAAAAGAGGTTTCTTCAACAAATGGACATCTGCACAATCAGAGAACAAAACTGCACCCTCACCTCTTACCATATGTAGTGATTAATTCAAAATGGATCATAAACCTAAATATTAGAGCTAAAACTATATTCTCTTAGAAGAAAATTGAGAAATCAGTCTCTGTAACCTCGGATTTGGCAAAGGTTGCTTAGATATGATACCCAAGCAGAAGGAACCAAAGAAAAAATTTGCAGACTCGACTTCATCAAAACTACAAACATTTCTACATCAGAAAATAGCACCAAGAAAATGAAAGCCAACCCAGAGAATGGGAGAAAATACTTGCAAATCATATTTCTGCTACGAGATTTGCATTCAGAACATTTAAAGAACTCTTATAATTCAGCAATAAAAAACAAACAACACAATTTTAAAATGGACAAGATATAATTAGACATTGCTCCAAAGAACGTACACATGAAAAGTAGCTCAACATCACTAGTCAACAGGAAAGCACAAATCAAAAACACAATGTGATACATGTTCACACCCACCAGAACAGCTATGACCAAAAGACAATTCCAAATGATGGCACGGAGGTGGAGAAACTGGAGATTTCACACACTACCGGTGGAAATGCAAAATGGTGCAGGCCCTTTGTTAAACAGTTTGGCAGTTCCTCCAAATATTAAACATAGAGTTGCCATGTGGCCCCGCAATTAGAATATTCCTAGGTATATGCCCAACAGAAATGAAAACATATGCCGACACAAACTTTATATATGAAAGTTCATAGCAGCATTATTAACAATAGCCAAAAGGTGGAAATAACCCAAATGCCCATCAGCTGGTGAATGGATTAATAAAATATTGTGTAGTCACACAAAATATTATTCACTTCAGTTCAGTTCAGTCACTCAGTTGTGTCCGACTCTTTGCGACCCCATGAATTGCAGCATGCCAGGCCTTCCTGTCCATCACCAACTCCTGGAGTTCCCTCAGACTCATGTCCATCGAGTCCGTGATGCCATCCAGCCATCTCATCCTCAGTCGTCCCCTTCTCCTCCTGCCCCCAATCCCTCCCAGCATCAGAGTCTTTTCCAATGAGTCAACTCTTCTCATGAGGTGGCCAAAGCTTCAGCTTCAGCATCATTCCTTCCAAAGAAATCCCAGGGTTGATCTCCTTCAGAATGGACTGGTTGGATTTCCTTGCAGTCCAACGGACTCTCAAGAGTCTTCTCCAACACCACAGTTCAAAAGCATCAATTCTTCGGCGCTCAGCCTTCTTCACAGTCCAACTCTCACATGCATACATGACCACAGGAAAAACCATAGCCTTGACTAGACGGACCTTAGTTGGCAAAGTAATGTCTCTGCTTTTGAATATACTATCTAGGTTGGTCATCACTTTTCTTCCACGGAGTAAGCGTCTTTTAATTTCATGGCTGCAGTCACCATCTGCAGTGATTTTGGAGCCCCAAAAAATAAAGTCTTACACTGTTTCCCCATCTATTTCCCATGAAGTGATGGGACCGGATGCCATGATCTTCATTTTCTGAATGTTGAGCTTTAAGCCAACTTTTTCGCTCTCCTGTTTCACTTTCATCAACAGGCTTTTTAACTCCTCTTCTCTTTCTGCCATAAGGGTAGTATCATCTGCATCTCTAAGGTTATTGATATTTCTCCCGGCAATCTTGATTCCAGCTTGTTATTCAGCCTTAAAAAAGCAAGATGCTTTGATACATGCTACAACATGAATGACCTTGGAAACAATACGCTACTTGAAAGAAGCCAATCACAAAAGACCACAGCTTATGATTCTACATGGAAAATACCCAGATTCGGCAGATCCATAGAGGTAGAAAACAGACCGGTGTTACCAGGGGCTGTTGTTGCTGTTTGGCTGCTCAGCTGTGTCCAACTCTTTGTGACCCCATGGACTGTAGCCTGCCAGGCTCTTCTGTCCACGTGACTTCCCAGGCAAGAATACTGGAGTGGGTTGCCATTTCCTTCTCCAAGGGATCTTCTCAACCAGGGATCAAACTGGTGTCTCCCGCACTGGCAGGTGGATTCATTACCTCTTGGCCACCAGGGAAGCCCTGCTGCTGCTGCTGCTGGGTCGCTTCAGTCGTGTCTGGCTCTGTGCGACCCCATGGACTGCAGCCCACCAGGCTCCCCCGGCCCTGGGATTCTCCAGGCAAGAACACTGGAGTGGGTTGCCATTTCCTTCTCCAAAGCATGAAAGTGAAAAGTGAAAATGAAGTCACTCAGTCGTGTCCGACTCTTAGGGACCCCATGGACTATAGCCTACCAGGCTCCTCCGTCCGTGGGATTTTCCAGGCAAGAGTATTGGAGTGGGGTGCCATCGCCTTCTCTGAGGGAAGCCCTCCTAGGGGCTAATGGAGAATGACTATTAACAGGTACAGGTTTTCTTTGGGGGATGATGAAAACATTCTAAAACCAGATAGTGGTGATAGTTGGAGAACTCTGAAAATGTACAAAAATCACTGAGCTGGACACTTCTAAATTCAAGGATTAATTTTATAGTAGATGAATTACACCTCAATAAAGCAACTATTACCAAAAAAAAAAGTTTATATTCTTTTTTTGTGTTTATCTTGCCTATCAAGTTCTTATCTATGAAGAAAAAACAGAATCAAGTGGTTAAGTCCCTGTTCTTGGAAAGTCAAGACTAAATCTACGTGAATGACAGTGACTTTGCACCTTAGGCGACATTTGGCCATGTCTGGTAACATTTTTTGGTTGTCACAGAACTGGGGAGGGAAGTCGATCGGCAGCTGGCAGGTGGAGGCCGAGGATGTTGCTAAACATCCCACACTGCACAGGAAAGCACCCCCTACCCCCATCCCCACAAAGAATTATCCCACCCAAAGTGCTGGCGAGGTTGAGAAACTCTGAGCTACAGCCCTATGTGAAGTAGGTCTTTGATTAACTCTCAATGCAATCTAGTTCCCGCAATATCTACCAAGATGGGACACTGGGCTGGGCTCTGGGACAAGTAGGGCTGGCAACACTGAGACGAACATCTTGAAATCCAGGGGATCTTGTGTGTCTGACCCATTCAATGTATCCCTGGGTCTTGGCACGTTGCTCGGCCATTACTCAAAGAGAGAAAGGAGAGAAGAGTATCTCCGTCCCAGCCTTTGTAGGGCTTTCAACCCAGCATCCTTTCAGTCAATATGGACAGTGTAAATGGCAAACCCACAGCAGATTCACTCCAGGCTTATTGGCCGAGGAGGACCTAGCAGAGATGTTCAACCTGTGATCAGGACTCTTGGGACTGGTTGGCGGTGGGTAGGGGGTGGCTCTTGGTACTCAACCCTGAGAAGCCATGCCAATGCTGAGCGCTGAGAAGTGAGGGGGAAGATGCCTCTCTGGAGAGCATCAAGTGCCCCAGAGCATCCCTGCTTGCTGCTGGAGAAGGAGTTTTAACCGGGTTACAGCCAAGCTGTCTCCTCCTGAAGGTAATGACTTGCACGACACCCTCTCCAGGTGCCCTGTTGGCAGGGCTGCGTTGGGCTGCCCAGTCGAAGGAGAAGGACGCGTGCTGGACAGACAGGCTAGTTGGGCTGCAGGGACCCTGCCCTGTGTGGGCCCCAGGAGGCCACGCCCACAGCAGGCTTCTCTGCCTCCTGAGCACCGCCCTCCTAGCGTTCCCCCCTGCCCGGCGCCCTCGGGCAGCAGGAACGGTGGTCCTTGCTCCTGGATGGTGCTGGGCCCCCCTCCATCACCTCACACCCGCTTCCCTCAGCTCCTCAGATCAGTGACCTCCCTCCCCACTCCTGTTCCTCTCCACTTTCCATCTCCTTCTCTCCAGGGTGCTCAATAAATATTACTCTAATTCTGAAATGTGCGATCCCAGCCTCACCTAATTAATTTGGATACGCCGGAGGAAATGGGTTAAGGCCTGAGCTACTTTCTCACCGTAGGAAAGAAAATTGGTCACTGAGGAAGAATGAAGGGGATTTTGTGATAGAGCGGCCGATTCTTGCAGGGATCGGAGGAAGGGGCAGAGACTCGGAAGGGGAGAGAGAAGGTCAGACAGGGACAGAGAGAGAGCAAGGGAGCAACAGAGGGACAGAGGCAGAGACAGAGAGGGAATGGAAGTGGGGGTGGGGGAGAGATGGACAGAAAGGGAGCCAAATGCAGGGGGAGAGAGTCAGAAGCTCAGAGCCAGAGGGAGGCAGAGGGCAAGATTCAGAGATGACGGAGTAGACAGAGACAGTGATCCGGGGAGCCAGGCAGGGAATGGAATCAAAGGGCCAGAAACAGGCAGGCAGGCAGAGCCAGAGAGAAAATGGGACACAGAGTCAAAGGAAAACTCAGAGAAAGAAAGAGATCCAGAAGGCAAGAGATGGGGAGAAGGGATCAGAGAGAGACCTTCCCGGGGAAAGAGAATCTGGGGGAGAGAGAGAGAGACTGGCCGGTGAGGACTAAAGCCGGTTCCCAGCCAAGGGCAGCCCCACCCCACCCCACCCCCCATGCCCACTACAGAGGTTCTAATTTAAGAACTTGAAGAATCTGGTTCTCTGTCCTGCTCATCCCAACTCCCCCACCTCCCCCTCCCCCAGAGCCACTTCACTGCAGTATCTGGATACAGGAAACAAAGCGATGCTTTTTGCCTGAATTATCTACCTAATTGTTTTGGTTCACCGCACATGGATTCCTTGGCATCCCTGAATGTGTGGCAAGCAGGGGAGAGTTAATTAATTGGGCAGCAAATCTGAGCAGGGAAAACAGTCATTCTGATCACTCAAGCCAGGAAATGTTCATGTTCTTCAGGACTCATTGTTTGTGTGTTAACCATCTGCTGAACTGAGTTGCATCTTATACGTGGAGAACACCGAACGGGTTCTAAGGGCCTCACCTGCCTTGTCCAGCAAGTTGCCTGTACCAAACCTGGAACCTTTGCAGCTATGGTTACCCCAATTTTAAACACGACACTGAGGCTCAGGCTAATTCTAGGACCGAAACGTTGATGGAAATGAAATTTCAACTCAGGGCTTCTTTGCTGGAGTCCTGACGTCCTTCTGTTCACTGCGACTGCCTTTTTTATACATCTCACTTTCCTAGGAATTGTCAGCTTGAATGAGTTCTCCCAGTGTTTCCAGCTGAGTCTGCTAATTTAGCAAATGCCAGTTAATATTTGGGCGTAGAGAAACAATTAGTCAATGAGTGCTTCAGGTCAAGACCAATTATTCATTCGCTTAACACCTTGGTTAATGTTGTCAGTGGTCTCAAGGAATGAAAGCGCGTTTGCATTTTCCCAAGTATTGAGTTATCACAACTCCTGTAGGGACCAAGCCCAGTCAACATTCTGACGTGTGCTACTTGCATTCAAGACATGAAATCTGTCTCAAAATGGCAAACGATTCTCTCAACATTAGAAAAGTAAAGAAAACCTTGGTTATAACTCTGCTTCATAGTCCTGCCAGCTTGGGAAATTAAAGGCTTTAATTTACTGAGCAATTACTATGTGCCAGACATAGTGCTAAACTCTTTGATGTGCGATCTTACATAATCTTCAAAAGGACCCTATAGAGTAGGTGCTATTGGTAACCATAGTTAACTGATGAGAAAATTAAGACTAAGAGATGTTAGATATCTTGCCTGAGGTCACACAGCTTGAAGGAAAGTTGCATGGCTCAAGGTGGCCTGGAGTTAAAACTCCCCTCCAGGTCCTCCCCACCATTCTAGGCGAAACAAAGAACTTTCTCTTCCAAAGAAAAAAATAGACTTTAGGTTGATTACACCCAGCTCCAAGCCAGCCCAGCCTCTGGCCAATCTCCAGAACTCCTTGCCCCAGCCATTTAAGAGATAATTACTCCCAGCAACCTTGGAGAAGAACAGGCCCCCTTAAGACAGTAGCTTTCTACATACATGCCTATATATACTTACTCTTTTCTTAGATAAGTACAGCAGCTCGCTAATCTGACTGCTGCCCCTTCTCACCTCACTAAAGGTGATCTGTTCCTGTAGAGCGCCAGTCTCATTCTTTTTCTGAACCTCTCCTACTCTAACTCCGAACATTACACAGTTAATAAGCGGTAAATCCAGATTTCAAATGTAAGTGGGTTCAACTAAGAGGCTGACTTTATACCACTGAATTATCCATTCACCCATTTATCTGTCTATTCACCCATCCATCCATCCCACCCATCTACCCAAACATCAACCTACCTATCCTTCCATCAGTTCATCCATCCATCCTTTCATCCATCCATCCATCCATCCATCCATCCATCTTTCCTTCCAATCCTCCATCATTAATCATACTTACTTTTTTACCTACTATGTTCCTAAAATGGTCTCTGAATATGACATTGTACAGTGTGTTCAATCTTTAGTAGAAAATCTACCCAGACAGAACTCAGTGGTCACCCAACTGCCCATTTCTATTCACCTCAGTGAGTTATCACCATCAAAATCAACAGCGATGAAAGTTTTTACATTGTGCTAGCAGGCAATCTTCCATCAAATGAAACCCTTGAGTAGAACACCAGTACACTTCATTAGACCCCTGCTCTGCACGAGCCCTACTCTACGGAGTTCTTGCCAGAAGTCCCATCCAGAAGTCCCAGGACTCTGCGGAGTTTCCAAGTTTGAAAACAAATGTGGCAAAAGGATGCCCCATAACATACCTGGAACTGTTTTGTCCTGATCATGACTCATTGGGCAGAAAGGAAAACTTAGGTTCCCCTTAAATGAAGTAGGGAAGCTAGGAACACTTAGTTAATCTCAGAAGTCTTTTTGATCTCAATTCACATACTTTCCATGAAGAGCCCACGTATATTTCTGCTCACTGAAGCAGAACAGATGGGAGCCAGCCTTCTGCCACTGCCACGTCCCTGGCTCTCAGGGCCACATAACCACCACGGAAGCGGGGAAATCAGTCTAGCTGGTGTTCAGTACATTTTTCAGTACCAAGAGCGAGGCAAGCCGGAGAGTTGAGACTCTTAATCAGGACCTTTCTCTTTTCCGGAGGAGCAGGAAAAAAAATTATGCTTTTGGATAGGGATGATAAAAGGCCAAACAGATGAACTATTCCATGAATAAGCTATTCTGGTTAATGTTTTTTTTCTTCCTAACGACTAATGAGAACACTCTTGTTTTTGAAGAATTTTCTAAAAGCATTCCTGCCTAATTAAGTAGAGTATACTGAATATAATTACTTATAAAAAATGCAAGGTTCTTCCATGAGAGGGCCACCAACCTAATCTTTAGTTCTCTTCACAGAGAAAACCCAGTAGGATGGAGGCAAGCTGGGAAATGGAATTCCTATAAAAACTGCGGAACGAACCATGGACGATTCTGATTGCTACTTCTGCGCTATTTCTCCTAAAAGTAGAGGGTAGATGTTCTACTCTGGTTAAATGAAATATCCTGGTTATTTGAGTCCTGGATGACTGAGCTTTTACTTGACCCTGCCACTCAGGAAACAGCCAGCATCCTCTCTCCCCTCAGCTTCATCCTTATCTACTGGGCAGCCAGGGTGCTTTTATCCTCTGAAACACAAACTCCAGACAATTGAAGTGAATATATTTTTAATAAGCATGGACCAAGGAGAATGGCTTGATTCAGTTCTCCTTTTCCTGGTTCTCTCACAGTCCACTTGAAAAACACAGCTGCCAGCTTTGTGTGCGCACAAGACCACTCTCCACATACTCAGAGGCTCCGAATGGATGGCGAGAATCTCTTTTGTTGTGATAACAATGTTTGTGCATCTGCGCCCAGCCGTTCCCCAGGTCCGAGTTGTCCCCAGCCCAGTCGGAATTCATCACGGCCAATAAGCACGGCCGAACTTAGCAAGGGAAAGCTCAGCTGGCCTGCTTTGCTTTGCAGGCCAGCAGGGCAATCCCTGCAACCCCGTGGGCACCTGTCCCCCACGGCCAGCCTCAGGCCCGGCACAGAGTCGACGCACATCCCCAGGAACCGCGATTCATCCCTAATAGTGTCTCCTCCCCACGCACCAGCCCTTGTCTCATGAATTACGTGAAAATCTACCCATGCCTAGGAAATTCGGTAGCATCTATACCAAGCACGGACTTTTACAGAAATGTTTGGATTGTCTGAGCATGCATCAAAGATCTGCATGGGTGAAAGGCAGCTACCCTTTGGAAATGAGAAAATGGAAATGCTACCAAGATCTGTTAGCAGGACCACTTGGGCAGCCAGGTGATAGACGAGCTAATAAATGAACCTGCCGCTGCTCTTATTGTTGATACTGTTGGAGTCATCTTCTCGATTTGCTGTAAGCACAGGCATAAATCTATAGGAGAGGCAAGAGGAAGGTGGTATAACCTACTAGCTAAATATGGGAGTCTGGAGCCAGAGTACCTGGGTCAGAATTCTGACAACTCAGGATATTGGTGGGTCTTCCCTGTTGGTTCAGACAGTAAAGAATCTGCCTGCAATGCAGGGGAACCGGGTTCGATCCCTGGGTCAGGAAGATTCCCCTGGAGAAGGGAATGGCTACCCAGGCTGGTATTTTTGCCTGGAGAATTCCAAGGACAGATGAGCCTGGAGGGCTCTAGTCCATGGGGTCACAAAGAGTCAGACATGACTGAGTGACTAACACTTCTCACTTCACTTTCAGGATACTGGTGATCATGAGGTGGCTGCTTAAGTGCCCTGAGGTTCTGTGTCCTTATTGAAAAACTAAGGCCAAAACACTAAGGCCTCAAAATAATGTTCACCTCTTAGGGTTATTACGAGGATTAAACAAGTTTGTATTTGCAGAGCACTTAGAACAGAACCCGGTACCTTGTAAGCACTACTTAAATATTTGACTAATAAATAAACCCAAATACAATCTCCCAGGGTCTACAGAGGCTCAGCCAATAGAACCACGAGGAAAGCACATGTATACAGGTGGAAGAGGGGAGCCGGGCAGCTGACTCAGGCAAGCCAGATGGCAAAACGCCTGCCATGGAGAGGGAGCCACATGGCAGGCCTGTGGCTACGGGTCATTCTGGAAGGGACCACCTACAGCCCATATTTTCCACTCAGGCCTAAGGTCAGAAATGCATCTGGTCACACACCAGCTTTGCCAAACTCTGAACTTGGATTCTGCAAGCCAAGTGCTGAGTGCCTGTTCCTCCCTGCGAGACCATCACAAGTCAGGCTTCTACTAGGGCGCAAAAAGCAAAACAAGGATTCTGTCCAGGTATTTAAAGGGCAAATGGGTTAGACGGACCAGGGCAACATTTTCTGCAAAAGATTCAGCTATTCTTTTTCTTTCTTCTTCCTACATCCCTTTTTCTTTTCTCTGTCTTCTTTCCTTCCTTCTTTAAAAAAACAACAATTATAAACACTATTGCCATTTCCAAGTTCAAGCACCTTCACATCAATGCAACTATTGAAAGGGTTCAGTACCCAAGGGTGGAGGTTGCTCCACTGTGCTTAGTCACTCAGCCGTGTCCGACTCTTTGTGACCCCATGGACTGTAGCCCACCAGGCTCCTCTGTCCTTGTGGATGCTTCAGGGACGAATACTAGAGTGAGTCGCCAGGCCCTCCTCCAGAGGATCTTCCCAACCCAGGGATCGAACCCAGGTCTCCTGCATTGCAGACAGATTCTTTACTGACTAAGCCTCCAGGAACACCCAAGAATACTGGAGTGGGTAGCCTATCCCTTTTCCAGGGGATCTTCCTGACCCAGGAATCAAACAGGGGTCTCCTGCATTGCAGGTGGATTCTTCCAGGGAAGCCCATGCTCCAGTGGGCAGGCCTCAGAAGGAAGTCAATACTGGCTTCCCACGAGAATTAACTGAACGAGAATTGCATCCGAGGAAGAGAACGTTACCACCTCCAGGGGGAGAGAGAGCCCCAGCTCTAGACACATCTGGTGCCCAGAGGGAGAGGCACTAAAACGTGTCATCTGCCCCTGGGAACCAAGAGGGTCCGTGAGTTTAAGATGTTAAAGACAAGCATTCACAAGAGGCCACGTGCAGACAGCATTCCTATATGAGTAGAGTGTGCGAGGAAAATGCATTTTCTCCTACAGGCCAGGGCAGCCATGTGTGTAAGGACACGAGTTATCTCTGTGGACCTGAGCCTCCCAGGTGCGCTGAGAACAGAAGGGGCCAGACAAGAACACGCCTCCACAACCAGAGAGTCCCCTACCCCAGAGCAGGGCAACAGGCCAGAGCAGGGCTGAGGGGCTCACCCATGGTCATGGGCACAGAGAGTGACAGAAGTGATGAGCCTGCTTCCTATCTTCAGGAAACGCTCTAAGGCAGAGGAAGATGGATGCCAATCTCCAGGAGCGAGAGGAAGGGGGCTTAGCTAGGGGTCCCTCGAGAGCCGCTAAAGCAGGCCAAGGGAAAGAGGCCAAGGTCCTTTCCTGTAAGGGTGCCTCTGAGGACATCCTTTCTCATACTGTCCATGGGGTTCTCAAGGCAAGAACACTGGAGTGGTGTGCCAAATGGACTCGAGTTTGAGCAAACTCTGGGAGAGAGTGAAGGACAAGGAAGCCTGGCGTGCTGCAGTCCATGGAGTTTCAGAAAGAGTCGGACAAGACTCAGCCGCTGGACAATAACAAAGGACATCCTATCTCGTCCTACAGTGGATGCAAAGCTGCCTGGTCAATCCAAAGGGTGGGGTCGGGACAGCAATGCAGGAACAGATAATAGCAAAAGAACGGACGGAGGCAAGACAGAGATCTCTGTCCTCTTAAACCCAGAGACAGGGCCAGCCATCCTGTCTGCTTCTAGGTCCCTAAGCTCTCATGCCCAGCTGGTCATCCTGTGGCCCAAGGGAGTGAGGGGAGCCCCACGTGGTGGCATAATCCATCAAAGCTGAGAGCAAGAGCTTACGGATTCTAAAACCTCAGGGAAATACAAAATAACAGAAAACAAAAAGAAGGGAAATTAGTGGGAGCCCCCAGAGGGAATCCAAAAGGGAATCTGAAGCAGCCCGATGGGCAAGCATCACCAACCCAGCAGAAATGGGGGCGGGCTAGTAATCTCACTCAATAACACAGACGTGGAAATTATAACACACTTGAAAGGAAATGCATTTTTACTGCTTCCTGGGCCATTGCAGGATTACCAACTAGGCTAAAAAAAAAAAATTGATCTTCGGAGAGCTACTTTATTGAACAGATAAGAATGATTTGTAATTAGCATGCCGATTGTCTGCAGAAGAGCCCACTTGAACACAGTCTGTCTTTCTGCCTGGTGGATGCACCCCGTACCATCCCTGCAGTCTCCTCTGAGCTATTAATCTGTTCATCAGCTTTTTATCAGACAGAGAAAAGAAAAGCAACTTCGCTGAGGTCCCATTTGGATAAATTTTGAATTAGCAGAGTCTGAATCGATGCAGCCTAATGAAGTTACAGCAGGACAGGACAAGTTTAAGAAGGAGGACTAGAGGAAGTGAGGAAAGAAATAAAAGAACTCTCAACAGAGGAGGAATCAAAAGAAGGACAGATGGAGACAGAGGCCGTGGTGGTTAAAGACACCGAAAGGAACACGAAGCAACATTTTAATGATGTGACTTAAAAGACGGAGAAGCAGCAGATCCTCTGTTGAAAGCCGGGTTCTCTTCGCAGATGCTTGGGGGGGGGGAGGGGCGCTGGCACAGAGGTGGATAAGAAGCTGGCTGTTGAGGATCTGAGAGCACAAGAGCTGAGTGAGTTCCCTTAGCCTGAAGAGCCTTCTGAGCCGACGGGACAGCACTCCTGGGAATGTTCAGGCAGATTTCTCAGGATACAATAAAAAGGCAGAGAAGGTCCAAGAGGGCGGCTGGAGTCCAGATTCTTCCCAAAGTTCTGGAGCAGCTTCAGCACGTGGGCTGGTTAACATAGGCCACCTTCAGTTGCCCAGACATGGGGGTGACCGAGGCCAGAGTCCCTACCGACAGGATCCAAGGCTGATCAGAGGACTGAGGGAGCAAAGCTCTCCTGGAGACATCCTCTTTGCTAGTATGGGGTTTGGCTCCCTCCCTGCCCCAGATCCCGGGGGTCTGTACCCCAGGACCTCAGAGTCTGGGGTGGCGGGGGGGTGGATGGGTTCTGGACATATTCCCCTCCTTCTCACTCTGGCACCTACTACCAGGGTTCAAATCCCTCTTCGCTGGACCAGCAGGATGGAAGGAAGAAGGAAGTGTTGACTGTCTGGGTGGGAAGCCTCCTTCCCAGAAGAGGATATTTGGCTGAGGGAACGGCGACTCTGTCCAGAGGACAGATGTCCTAAGTAATGAGACTTTAATGTCGGAGCTAATGGGAACAGTACACGAAACCAAATGCCAAAAAAGCAAAGAAGAATGAGAGTGTTTGTGAAGCCTGCAGAAAGCTGTGACTCCCCTCCCAAACGCTGAGGAACGGGGCCAAGCGCGTGGCCACCCAGAGCCCGACTGGAACTCAGCTTCCACAGGTCCCGAGGTGGGGACAGCGGCTCCAGGGCAAGAGGGTCCAGGGTTCTCCTGCCCCTCTGACCAGGGTGGGGGCTGCAAACAGTGCCCAGAAACCTCCACACTCCCACACCTGCCTTGATCGGAGGGTTAAGGACCTAAGCTGCAGACCCGGGAACGTGAGCTCTGCCAGGGACCACCACCATGGCTGTGACCGTGACTGTGACCACCGCCAGCGGTCAAGATGGCTGAAGCTAGAGAGCAAAACCCAGGGCTCTTTCCTTTTCATGGGCTTTTCAGGACAGAGGGCTTGAGGCCTGGAGAAGCAGAGAAACTCCAGTGAAGACTGAGGAATGAGAACACAGGGCGCAGAACATCAAGACGAGAAAGAGCAGAAGTAGAGCGGGGAGGCAGGCTGAGCTGGCCGGGATTCTGGGTCTGGCGAGTGCTGTGCTCGATGTTATAAATGGGGCAGAGTGGGGAGCTGTGATAAATGGAGCTGTTTGTGAGCCGTACATCTTTGTAATTAAAACTGGGAATGGCGCGAGGTCCATCCTCTCGCCCCTCAAATCGCTTCTTTTCTCTCAGGAGCCAGGACTCCTGCAGAATTGCTCTGGGGGCGTCCTTTCAATATTGCAAAGGTTTAAGGAAGAAGTTGTTTTATGGTCTTCCCCCCCCCCCCAATTAAAACCAGTGTGTTTTTGTGTGTTTTTACTTTTTACCTTTTCTTGGTATTGTCTTCACAATCCTCCACCAGCATAATCCATTCTCGAAGAGAAGCCCTTTTCACTGCCTCGGGTGCCTTATGCCGGCATGCAATGCAAGTGAGGCCACCAGCCCTGATTTGAGGAACCCTGGTCCTTAGGTCATTCATTCTCCGGTCCCTTACAGAAATGACACATCTCAGGGGACAAGACCCTGATGCTGGGAGAGACTGGGGGAAGAAGAGAAGGCGGTGACAGAGGATAAGACGGTTGGATGGCATCGTCAACTCAATGGACATGAGTTTGAGCAAACTCTGAGATAGTGAAGGACAGGGGAGCCTGGTGTGCTGCTATTCATGGGGTTACAAAGAACTGGACACAGCGGAGTGAGTAACAACAACAGGGGACGATTTCTTTGCTTTCTCAAGTAGTCTAAGCATCACTGACTCATTTATGTTCAGGAAGGTGAGAGCCAGGTGACCTGCTGGCCCGCAAAGGAGACAGTGGCCAGCTATGGACTAGCTGTGTGATCTTGGGCAAGTTACTAAGCCTCTCTGAGTCGATTCTGTCATCTGTTAAACAGGCTCCAGACTCAGGGTGGTAGAAGGATGCAGTGAGCTCACACAGGATGCCTGGTACAGAGGGAAGTCCTGGAGGAGGGGTGCTCTTCTGACTATTTCCCCATCCCCTGCAACCCCTGCTTCATCCACATGACCTTGAGTCCTCACCTAACTGAGCTCTCAGGTCCTCAACACCGGCTTTCTGGAGTGACGGGTGATGAGGTCGTGCATCAGAAGCTCCAGGGAGACACTTCTGGACGCCTGAGCAGAGGGAGGGGGATGGCCAGTCACAGAGCAGAACTGACCCCTCCCAGAGTGCTCCAGAGTGACCGTGTGGGGCTGGTGGGAGCAGAGGCTTTGCCCCAGCCCCTCAGCACCCACTGGCTCCCGACTGAGAAGTAGGCACCCTGCCCCACCCACAGCAGCACAGCCCACTGCCTCCCCAGCACCAAAGAGGAACAAGACTTGGCCACAACTGCTACACCTGCTGGCTCCTTGTCACCTGCCCTTAAACTCAGCCTGCCCCATCCTGGCTCCATTTCTGTGATTAACCCCATGGAATGAATGTACTTTTGGGGGTCTGGGGAGGCGCAGTTACCACACGAGGATTCTCCCAGCAATGCTCACCAGAAACCCCATTTTTCTGTGCTTGCAAACACTTCTGCTTCATCAGTGGCTGTGTAGCCCAAGCGGTGACCTCATCTGAGTGCTACCGAACTGCAGAGGTGCTGGCATTTCTGATGGAGGGGTGGGAAGTCAGAGCATGGCAGGCACCCGGCTCTCACTCCCATGCCTGGCCACATGCATCCCAAAGAAATTGGGTCCCTTTACCCTCAGAATCAAACTAGGAAAGTTGGGCTGCCTGTCTACTATCTCATGCAGAAATGTGAGACCGTTTTTAATCTTTTCTGGGTGGCTATTTGAGCCCTTTGCTGCACATTGAACCCCCTCTTTTCCCCTCTCCCAGCTCCTCTACTGTCTGCTGAGACACATTGGGAGAACACAAAGCTGTTTTTCTTAAGGGCAGTAATCACCCTTCCATGTAGAGAGGGGCCCTTTCCTAGCGGTCATCATGAGCAGAGGACTCGAATGCATTCAGTACTGGGATGCCTCCTCTGGGCACCTGCCTTTGGAGGCAGCTGACGCGGCCCCTGGGTAAGTGGGTCTCCCTCCTTTCTGATCAGTAACCAGCCAAACACCTCTTTTCATTCATCAGCCTCAGCCCCACGACATCGATGCTTATAACCATCTACCCTAGAAGGATAAAAATATGCTAGCATGATGAAAAGTCAAAACAACACACATGGGCTCTGAAAGCACTTCCAAGAGAGGAACCGTGGCGAAAATTTCTAGGGAAGAATCAGCAGGTGGCTTCCCAAGGTGACCACCGAGAAGGATGACACACAAGGACAGGTACATCCTACTTCTTTCCCAGGAGGACTTGGGCATGTTGCGGGCAAAAACCCCAAACTGCAAGCCACAGAGGCAAATTTCAACAGAATAACGGAGCCCAAGTTTCCAGCTTCATCAGTCATCCTCCTCGAAGCTTCTCTGGTCCCCTCAATTTATATGCACCCCGGCCCTGGGGTGTCTCGGCCCAGAGCTGAGAAAGAGCAAGATAGGCAGCAGTGAAGGTGTTTCCATAGGTCACAGAGCCGTCCTGGAGGACAGGCCTGAAATCACCCACTCTGGGGGCCAAGGGATGTCTGGGGGCACTCTGAAAGTGAAAGTCAATCAGTCGTGTCTGACTCTGTGCGACCCCATGGGCTACACAGTCCAGGGAATTCTCCAGGCCAGAATACTGGAGTGGGTTGCTATTCCCTTCTCCAGAGGATCTTCCCAACCCAGGGATAGAACCCAGGTCTCCCGCACTGCAGGCAGATTCTTTGCCAGCTGAACCACAGGGGAAGCCCAAGAATACTGGAGTGGATAGCCTATCCCTTCTTCAGCAGATCTTCCCGACCCAGGAATCAACCCTGCACTTCAGGGGGATTCTTTACCAACTAAGCTATCAGGGGCACTCTGGTCTCTGGAAAAAAACTGAAACGTGCATCTGCCTGGTGGGTTCCAGCATCCCCACCCATCGCTGGGAGAGACAGAAGGCACTCACAGCCCGTGCGTTTAATTACAGATTTCTGCCCATAGTTTTATCCACGACCCATTACTCTGGTTCTCAACTCTTCGGCTTGTGCTGTATTTTCCTTCTTCAAATGGTCTGCATTACTCAGCTCTTCTTAAAGGATCATAACAATAACTTCAGAGCAGAGTACTGCCCTTTACAAAGGAATTCGGAGAAACTGCCAGGGACCGAGGAAGTGAATGGAAGTCGTTTTAGTGGACGGAAAAAATGAATGAGAAAAGGGCTGGGAAAAAATGTAGGGAAGTAGGAGGAGGGAGAAGGCTGTCACTCACATCTCTAAATATCTGAAAGTTATCTGGTGATGACTAAGACACACGTACATAAAGTAAAATAGAAGAGATTTTCCACTGGGTGAGAAGATAAGGCTTGACCTGGTGGCCCAGGACACCAGCACCATGGCTTCTGGTTCAAGATCACTCATTCCCTCCCTGGGGACCCTTGGCATTGTCATCTGGCCTCCCTGGGCTCCAGCTGCGTGGCTTACAAAATTAGCGAGCTAAGTTAAATGACTAGACAGCAATAAAAACTCTATGGTTCTGTCCATGGATGATAAAATAAAAGAAAGTACTCCTCTGACTTTTCAGAACATTTTGATTTCATTTCCAGAAATTTAAATATAGATAGATAGATAGATAGATGAGGTTAGCAATGTGCCCTGAATGGGTGAAAAATAAGCCTGCCCAAGGCCAAGGAACTGAGACCTTCTGAGAGGGCACTGACAAACCTTCCCACCAAGCCCTCGTCCCTGTCTGCAGCATCTGAAAATGAAGATGCTGGCAGTGTGGAGTCATAAATGTGACCTGGAGAGAAATAAAAGGTAGGTGTTTGCTAAGATAGAGAAAAGGGGTGGGGGGATCACATTTTTAAATGTATTTCAAACATAAACTTGGGCTCAGTGGTAAAAGAATCCACCTGCCAGTGCAGGAGATACTGAAGACCCGAGTTCCATCCCTGGGTTGGCAAGATCCCCTGGAGAAGGAAATGGCAACCCACTCCAGTATTCTTGTCTGCAGAATTCCACGGACAGAGAAGCCTGGTGGGCTACAGCCCATGGGGTCATGAAGAATTGTTCACGACCGAGAGACTGAGTATGCGCATAAAAATGAACGCAGCCCAGGCCCTCATCGAGTCCATTAAAGTTCCCTGTCCCCGTCACCCATCTGAGATGGTCTTTACACCAGGAAGTTCAAACCATAACTCTGTGGCTCCATGGGATATATATTGTCAAGGGATGTAAGACAAAGCGCACTTGAATTCATCCTAATTTCAAAAATAAGCTTCTGCGGGACTTTGAGTGGAGGGATGGGGATGGCAGAGAAGGCCAGTGATGATACCCAGGAGCCAGGGCCTGGGAGCTCCTTCTACCACTCAGTGGGGATTCTCACTGATTCTAGGGAAGAAGCCAAACTGAATACCTGTGACCATCCCTTCAGGCCATGGAGAACCAGGCAGAGGAGTTAGGAAGAGGAAGCTTCTTTTTGAGTAGTTTCCTTCTCTCCCAGACCCCAGGGCCTGTCCGTCTGGGATCATCTCTTGGTCAGCTCTTAACCACTGCTTCCTGCACAGTTGATCTGAAATCGACTGCATGCTCACTCTGATCTCCCATTAAAACAGGCTGAAAACAATGCACTGGGCTCTTTCTCCTCCTGTGTCCTAGCAGCCAGAAACTGTGGGTCAGCTCCTAGGACCACAGCAGAAGCTTTCTCCAAATGAACATGCTCTGAGGGTGGGCAGGAAAGGGGACAGAAGTGCATGCCTTCCAGGGCTGAGGTGGGGGTGGAGCACCCAGGAAGACAGCAAACAACATTCCAGGGAGGACTCCCCAAGTGCCAGGATTTTTGCATGGCTGACCCACTCTCTCAAGAAGGAACTCTGCCTAGGGACTTTCCCGGTGGTCCAGTAGCTAAGACTCTGAGCTCCCAATGCAGGGGGCCCAGGCTCGATCCTTGCTCAGGGAACTAGACCCCACATGCTGCAACTAAAGCGTGGCATAGCCAAGACTGGCATGCTGCAGTCCATGGGGTCACAAAGAGTCGGACACGACTGAGCGACTGAACTGAATTGATATATGTATGTGTATATATATATATATATATATATATATATATCTTTTTTTTTTTTAAGAATGAACTCTGCTTAGCCTCATGGGTCAAAGGTAACAGGCTTACATTTTATGATTTGAAATGCTCCTGCCAATAGCCGGTGGGCAGGCTCATCTGTTGACTGAACACACACGCACGTGGCTGCAGGGGTCAGGAGGAAGTCAAGCGCTGGGGATCTGGGCAATGCAGTCCACCTTTGGCCCCTGGTCACCTTCCTCCCTTTCCTATTTTTGCTCCTTTCTGTCTTCCTGCTATCCTTCCCCTGACCCCTCCTCCCATAAGCCTTCTTAAATTCTTCCACAATTTCACTTCTCTCTGCGTTTTTTTTTTTTAACTCCAAGAAAATGGAAAACATGCAAGGCTAAGACCTTCAGTCCAAGGCAAGCTGCATTTTTTTTCCTTTCCCTCAAACTGCTATATTTGAAGTTTAAAAAAATAAAAACAAAATACAAGTTGACTCTCGGTTTAGATCAATTCACTCTAGTGAGCCCACAGTGCCTCAAAAAATGGAGTGTTTGAAGTGATTTGACAATTCATTGCCCAGGAACCTGGGAAGAGAACTCACTAAATCAGTTGGCAGAGTGGTCCCGCTGCCGCAATTACGTGGCCTGTGCGGACAAAACAGGGCTCCTCGGGTTTGTAATTAATTTCGGTAGGAAGAAAAGGTAGGACACAGTGTTCCCTTGATGTTTCTAGAAATAAGCAGAACTCAAGATGTAGGCCCATTTTGATTAGGTTACCTGGGGTCACGAATACGCTTCCTTCTCCCTAAAGACATCAGCTCAGGTTTTTCTTCCCATAGCCCTGAGCACTTCTCCACGCCCATCTGCATCTTAAATTCCTCCATCCTTCTTCCCTGGGTAGCTGGAGTGAGGACCTTGTGCATCTCTGGCCTCACCCACTGCACCTACAGCATCCTAAAAGCTTCCTGACCCATCTGCTCATTAGCCATTAAAATAAAAAAAGCCACACTGTTCCTCCCTCAGAATGATTCTCATCTCCAAGACTCTAATGAATCAACACAGGGTGAGGAGGAGGAAGGAACCGGTTGGAATGTGAGCGGGCTGGTTCAGAACTGAATGTCAACAGGGAGCCCTTCTCTGAAGCCGTGTTCTGGGCAGAGCCTCTGCCCCTGGAGGCCTCGGCAGGCCCTCACTGAACAGACAGCCCCAGGGAAGCGTCGCCAAAGCTGTTTGGGAACGCTGAGCTCGGCGGGGGAAACGACCTGTGGTCCGGCAGCTTGAGTCTCAGCCTGGGCAGGTGCAAAGGGAGGGTCAGATGAGGCTGAGATCCTGGTGGGAAGTGGGGTCCCAAGTGGGAAAGGCAGGCGCCTGATGTTCAGGGCTCTCCAGAACCAGAGCCTGGCTCCACCTCTGGTCCCCAAGGCCACCTCTCTCCCTGCCCTGGGGTCCAGCTGAGAGTCCGTGCTCACATGCTTCGGTGTGAGAGCTGGTGGGTTCCCTGCAGATGCAGGGTGCAAGGGGATGGCTCACACAGACAGAAAGGTCTAATCACTTCTGAAAAAGACTAAATCTGTTCCTCCCTGCAGGGTCTGGAGAGGGGAGAGGGAAGCCTACCCTGAGGGGTGCGCACAGGGCAGGCTGAGGGCCAGTCAGGCTTGGACACCCGAGGAGGCAGATGGCCCATCCTGAAGTACATCCTTCTTTTGACCCTTCTATCGCTCCCACAAACATCCCTCCTGCTCAGCCCGTCTGCTCATCTACCATCTTCACAGAGGCTCACACGCTGAAACAAGTCAAATAACCTTTGCCGTCTCAGAAAGGAAATGCCTTTGCTGTACTATTTCAAGGAGTACGGAACAGAGCCCACGTCCCACCTCCTCCGTGGACCTCCGAGGAGTACACATCCCTTCTCTCTCACTTTCTCCAGGGAGGACTCATTACAGTGTGAATATTTATCTCTTTCTCCCCTGCCCAACAAGACAATCTGCACCCCAAACTCCCTGGGACAGGAAGCAGCGACCTCCAAGCAAAGTGGGAGCGTGGCAGTACCATGCGGGCACACCCGGGAGTCAGTGGGCAGCTCCCGCTAATGTGCAAACTCACCCTGCCACGCCTGGCGAGGGAGAGGTTGGGGTGGGCTGCGATGTGCCTAAGTGGTCCAGAACTGAAAAATAAGTTTCTCTGATCTGTCCAAGGTCACTCGGGGAGTGTCCTAGATGGCTCACTCATGCTCCGTCCCCTCCCCCACCCCCTTAAACACAGAAACGGGCTCTGTCCCCTACCTAACAAGCATCAACACGACGGCTTCCCAAGCACTGATCAGGCGAGCCTGCAGCTGCTGGAAGAGGTGCTGTGAACTGAATAAAATCAGGAGGTGAATTTGAGGGAGAAGCAGCCCACATTTACATAATGGTCTGAGGGCTGAAACTCATCACCCTTCCCATGGCTACCTCTCTCCCCCAGGCTCGGAGAGAAACGGCCCCCACGGCATCACACTGAGCCGCACACCCATACACACACTAGTCACCCTAGTTTGGGGTGGGCTGAGGATTCACTGTGGTGAGGCAACGGGGACGTCTCCCTCCAAGGTCACAGCCCACAGGACAGAGGCCAGCACCAGCCTCCTCAGGCCACCTGCATCCTCCCAGAGGATGATGAATGAACTCAGTAAGAGGCAGAGGAAAAGGCAAGGGACAGGTTTCCCCAAGGGGTGCAGACAAGAACGGCCTGGGGACGAGAGAAACCCAAAGAAAGCTTCATGGGAATCAGCCAGCTGGAGACCACAGCCAGCCTGGAAGGGGTGATGAGAGGCCAGAACAGTCAAAGAAAGCGAAGGTGGACAACCCTGGGAACCTGGAGGGAGAAGCAGAGGAGTAAGGACCCCGCACACCTGCTTCAGGAAGGGGAGCCAAGAGAGAGGATTGTTTGCCAGATGAAACCCGAAGGACAGAGTGCCTTGCCCTTATTTTGCTCTCCACCCCCCGGTCCTCTGCTTTTAAGAACCAGGACTGACCACAAACTACTTGTCACAACTCCTCCATCATTTTCCCTCCAGCCACTGACTTACTCCCTGAGAGGCAAGGTGGCGGTGGGATGGAGCAATGGTGCTTCAGGATTAATGAGCGATGACGATAAACCCACCTCCTTTTGGAAGCTCAGTTCCAACACTCAAGTTTGTCAATATTAAAGTAGTCATACTTTGTGGATTTTGACTCAAAATCAGCCACAGAGCATCATCTTTTCTCAACACCCTCAGTATCCAGGGGAAAAAAAAAAAAAGAGAGATGCCCAGAAATTTCTATCTGCCTTTCTCTCTCTTCATCAAGGTACAGGTGATTAATGTCCTCAGCAGTGAGGGAAGAAGGTTTTCAGGCTAAAAGGATAACAAGCCGAGTGCAGAGATGAGCTGAAGCTCTAGGACTCTGGGTGGGAGCCTGCAGGCAAACTCAGAAGGAGGGCTGGTCTGGGGGGTGGTCTCCATGACTAAGGCAGTGGCCACATCATGTGCCAGAAACGGAGGCACGTTCCAGGGCAGGGTTTGTTCCTTGAAAGACTCTGCTGAACCATGTCCAGCCATTCATCAGAGCTAAGCTTGTGTCCCCTGGGTGCATGGTTCCCTGAGTTGTAAAGAGAGCCTGGTTCCCCCATTCCCTCAGCTTGGACCTCCCAAGGGGTGCTCCAGAAGCTAGGGTGGCAGGGTGGGAGGCAGTCACAGTGGAACGCTGGACAACCATATCTTGAGCCCTTGGCATAAGTTTTGGCAGGAGGCAGCCCCCCACTGCCTCCCTGGTGTAAGCAGTGAAAGATGCCCACCGGCTTGAACATAGCAAGCAGCATTCACTCTGAGTTCTGCCCACGGGGCTTAAAAGAACAAGTCCTCCAGTCTCAGCAGGGCAGATAAGCATCCTACTCGGCAGGATGCAATGAAGAGAAACCATCTGCCCTTGGTCAAGATGGAATGCACAGATTTGAATTCCTGCTTACCCAGGAGGCTCCCTTTCCCTATCACCCCCATCTCTCTAAACACCCGGGAACACTCAGTCCACACTCTTTTCAGTAAGGTTCCAATACTGTTCAGCTCCCTATATCCAAGATGACTGCTCTGGCTTGATTCAGAAAACCAAATACAATAAGCGCCTACAGCGAGGTGCCCACCTGCCATGAAACCTGCACCCTGGAACCCCATCCGGGATTATTGGAAGGTGCACAATTCTTACACTCAAACTCGGGGATTCCACCAATGTATATTTGGCCCTGTAAATGCCCCTACCAACCAAAGCGTGCGTTCCCGGTTCTGAAGAAATGGAGCAGAGGGCGCCGAAGGCTCTGATTTATCGCCTATCAAAGAGGCAGGGGAGGGAAGTTGACTTAAGAGAGTGGAGGCAGCCCGGGGAGGGCAGTGGGTGAGATGCCAAGAGGACAGGGAAGCCTGAGAAGAGGAGTGAGCCGCCGGGAGAGAGGCTGGGGGGACGGGCGGGGCCCCCCACTCACCCCGGGTGGCCGCGCTCACCTGTGGATGTTCATCTCCCGCGGCGGGCGGTGGGCCTTGTCGTAGGAGACCTTGGCGAAGACGCCGGCCACGATGACGAAGGCGATCACCCCGCAGGTGATGTAGACGGTGAAGTTGGTCTTGTCCTTCTCCGGGTCGTACTTGTTCTCGGGCCCCGGCGACACCACCTTGGTGCTGGGCGTCTGCACCCACACCGGGCTCTGGTAGTTGGTGCACTGGCGCTGATCCAGCTTCTCGTGGCGCTTCTTGCAGCAGAAGCGATAGTAGCAGGTGCCGCAGCAATACAGGTAGCCGCTCTCGCTGTTGTTGCACTCGAACTCCTTGTCGTACTGGCCGCTCACGTCGTAGTAGCCCCAGCACGTCTCGTAGGTGACGGCCGCGCTGGCCGCCGCCACCGCCGCTGCTGGCTGTCCCCGCCGGCTCCCCGCCTCCGGGCCGCCGGGCGCCCGGACGGTGCCGTTCAGCTCGCGGCCGCCCCGGGCCAGGGCGCCCCCGGGCCGCCGGCCCCCGACGGCCGCGGCGCCGGCGCTCAGGGTCCGGTTGGCGGCACGGCCGCGGGCGCCCCAGGCTCCGGGCAGCAGGTCCAAGGGCTGGAGCGAGAGCAGCGGCAGCAGCAGCAGCAGGAGGCGCCGCAGCGCCATGGCGGGGCCGGGCGGGAGGGCGCGGGAGGCTTCCGTGGCAGGCCGCTCCCCGGGCCGGCCGGGCTCCGAGGGGGGCCGCGCGGGCCGGGCGAGCGGCGCGGGGCAGTCAGCGGCGCCTGGGCGATGGCGCCATCGGGGCGCGGGCGGGCGGCGGGCGGGCGGCGGCGGCGGCAGCGCGCGGTGCGCACTGACCAGCCCAGCGCAGGCGGCCGGGGCTCAGGCTGCGCGCCGGCTCCGCGCTCCCCCCGCGGGCTCGGCGCGCCTCCCGGGCAGCCCCATCCCCCGCCGGCGGCGGCAGCGGCGGCCCCGCGCGCGGCTTGGCTCAGGCGGGACCCGAAGCGCGGCTCCGGGAGGCGGCAGCAGCGGCGGCGGCGTGGCCCCGTCCGGGCGGATCCTGCGGGACAAGACGGAGAGCCGGTCACGGGGTGGGGCGACTGGGAGGCGGGCGGCGAGCGGGGAGGGAGCGCGCAGCCCTCGAGGAGCGAGGCTGGGGCCGGGAGGGGCGCGGAGCCCGCTCCCGAGACGGGGCCCGGCGGCCCCGGGGCGCACCGGCCGCCCGATCCCCGGCCGCCGGCCCCGCGCGCGCGCGCCCCCGCCGGCTCCCAGGGACGGAGCGGGCCGTGGCCGGGGTCGGGCGGCGAGCGGGGGAGCGCGCGGGGCCCGACCTCACTCACTCACCATGCCCGGCTGCGACTGCAGAGGCGGCGGCGCGGCGGCCGGAGCAGGCGGGCTGGCGAGCCGGAGCCGCCGGCTGGCAGCCTGCACTAGTGCCGGAGCGTGTGTGAGAAGAACGAGGGAGACACGCACTCACACACCCGCACACGCGGGAGCGCCGCGCGGGGAGGGGACGGCCGGGCCGGCAGGGGAGGGGAGGGGAGCGGAGGGGGGCCGCCGCTCGCCGCCGCCCACGTCTGTGCTCCCGGGCGCCCGGGGAGGGGGCGCTCCTCTCCGTGGCTCCCCGCTCGCGACGCGAGCTTCTCTCCGAAGCTCCGCATCACCAGAGGCTAGGACGCCGGTTCATTCCCACGGCGAAGAGGGGCCCCGGAGCCGGGGGTGTGAGGAGGGGGGGGTCCCTTCTGGAGCCCGCCCGCTCCGGCCGGGCCCAGAGCTCGTGGCCGCTTCCACCCCTCCCCGGTCCGGGCGTGCGCGACCAGAGCGGGTGTTGGGGTGTCTGCGAGCCTTTGCCTCTCCCTAGTGGCGACGCTCGTAGCAGAGGGACGCGGTCAGGCCCATTGCTACAGGTTCCTAAACTGAGACCTGAGGTCACGTGGCTCGCCTGAGGTTACCCGGCTGCCGGCGAGGGGGGCTTAGGAGCTCCCCGCCTTGGCACTCTGCTCTCCCACCGGTTCCCCATCCTCCCTCGTGCATACAGGCAGCCCTGGGCAGGCCTCCTTTCCTCTTTCTGGGACTTTCCCCAGAGCGTCGGGACAGAGTTAGAAAAAGTCTCAGACTCAGCTATGAAATGCCTTCGCTTTAGCTGATGGGGGCTGGGGGTGGGGATAGTGGAGAAGGGGGCATTCCTGCGTGGTTACTAGTTGGGTCTCTAGAAAGCAGGCCTAGGTCTAACTTTCAAAGCCAGGAAGCCCCCCAAGGGGGAGTTATAATCATCATCTGACCATGATGTCAGGGTGAGGGGCGGTGGAGGAGGGGGCAGGAAGGAAAATGAGAACGAAAAGTAACGTCCAACATTCTGCCGCTGTCCCAGCCTTGTGAGCAAGTGCCCAGGTACTTAGGTTGAAGGCAGGGGACAGGTCCTCCCTGTGTGGGCAGTAGAGATTGTCCCCAAAGCTGTCCATATAGTCCCAAGTGTGACCCGAACCAAGGACCCCCATGCGGGAGGGGCAGAGCGGCTCTTCCCCCATCCGGAATGCATCAACAGGTCTGAAACCCCCATCCCCGGATACCAGGGGGAAGTCTGGATCCTGGGATGGGGGTTTCACAAACTCCCCTGGCAGCCCCACACTTGCTACTCTCTCTCCACCTCCTCCCTTTCCCCCCACACCCTCTGCCACCCACCCCTCCCCCAATTCTCCCTACTCAGCCACTGCCTTCTTTTTGATGACTGTTCAAGGAGCGTTTATTTAGTCAGTCCTTACTCTCTACCCAGGTGCTGAGTGCTGAGATAAAAGATGCACAAGACAGTCTGTTTCCTCAAGGAGGAGGAGCTGGTAAACCATTGGGCAGGCAGATAACAGGTTGAGGACCTTATCCCTGGTTATGTCCCATGACAAAGGGGGCGCAGGGTGCTCCAGGAGGCAACCAGGAGAGGAAAGGTGGGTCAAAGGCAGCCTTTTCCACGAGGTAAGGAGCAAAGTCTCCAAGAAGGACTGAAAATTAACACAGCCAACAAGAGTGAAAGGGCACTCCCTGTGAGAGGGACCATCGCTCGCAAAACCCAGCAGACAGGAAAGAATGAGGGTATGTGAGCCTGGGAGACAGCAGCTGAGCATAAACTTGGAGGGAGTCTTCCAAATAAAGCTGGCAAAAGGGGATTGTATTCCCTGCCAAAGAACCTGAATTTATCCTCCAGTCGATGGGGAACTATTGGTGGGTTTTATTCAAAGCGAAGACGGTCAGATGTCTGTGCTCCCTGGATCTCTAAGTCTGCTGGAGTAAGGATCACTCGATTCGTACTCTTCTGAGAAGAGAGATGTGAAAACCTTTCTGATAATCCAGGTAAAATACGATGAGGGGGTGGAGTAGGTTTCTGGTAGTTGGTGGTCAGAGGGCAGGTTCAGGACAGCATTTAGCAATGGCCATGTTGATATGCCCTAAGGGCCATGTAAAAAGCCCTAAGTGTTGCAATTCAGCACAAGAATTAATCTCAAGAGAGCAGATAAGAAAAGTATATACATTTGAGAATCATAACATATGCTTGTGCATTTGGGAATCATAAAAACGTATTCTTTACTTTCAGATTATGTGCAATTTTAAAGTCAATCGCTTCCTTTTCTCTTCCCTGAGCTTTCACCTGTCTGTTATTATCCCAAAATTGCCTCTTCCGTATCTGGGAGCTTCCTAGCAATGGATGGAAATGTGCCTTCCTCATGTGGGACTCTAGCAAGATTTGATTAGTGGCACTTAGTAAGGAAAATTGCTTTGTCTTTTCAGACCACCCTCACAAATATGTTCTGAACCCCTACACTTGTAGATGGTAGGTAACATCAACAATCTCACAGAAAATAGTAGATCTCAGAATTGAACAGGATGTTAGGGATTATCTGTTCCAACTCTTGGGCCTCCCAGGTGGCTCAGTGGTAAAAAATCTACCTGCCAATGCAGGCAACACGGATTTGATCCCTGGGTCAGGAAGATCCCCTGGAGAAGCAAATGGCAACTCACTCCAGTATCCTTGCCTGGGAAATCACATGGACAGAGGAGCCTGGCAGGCTACAGTCCGTGGGGATGCAAAAGAGTTGGACATGACTTGGTGACTAAACAACAGCAACAATTCCAACTCTTACCCCATGCAGTACACTTTACATCTTACTGACACTTTGCCCTTTGCAGGTGACCAGGCTGGTGGTCCACCAACACTCATTACCTTCTTTCTCCTTCTAATTTCAACACCTGAGTCGTTGATAGTATGGAAACATCTTTCCTTTGTGGATGTATGTGACTTACTAAAAAGTGCCTGAGAAGCATCGTCTTCTTTGACACCTGTACCAACTTCAGACCTCTCATAGGCTCAGGAGACAGTGACCCAATCCCTGGCTCTAGAAGGTGGATCCCAGTTGGGCTGCTGCTGCTGCTAAGTCGCTTCAGTCATGTCCGACTCTGTGCAACCCCAGAGACGGCAGTCCACCAGGCTCCCCCGTACCTGGGATTCTCCAGGCAAGAACACTGGAGTGGGTTGCCATTTCCTTCTCCAATGCATGAAAGTGAAAAGTGAAAGTGAAGTCACTCAGTCGTGCCCGACTCTTAGCGACCTCATGGACTGCAGCCTACCAGGCTCCTCCGTCCATGGGATTTTCCGCTGAGCCAACCATAATAATCCCATTCCTGTTACCATATTGGTTAAGAATGGACATGTGATCCAGTTCTGGCCAATGTGAAGTGTGGGAACTGTTGGCAGATTCTGGGGACATTTTTCTTGCTCTACTTTTTGAAGTGTTTCCATGGATGTTATGACCTTATGGGGGGCAAGAGAGTGGACCAAGGAGGGACAGAAACCAATCATTTAGTTGAAATTGCTGTTCAGTTTGGTAGTCATTAGTGCTACTTATGAAATATCTCTGCTCTTCCAGGCAGATGGTAAGAATTGCAATTCCTGGCCCTTCAGTGAGTAAGAGGGGAGAGTGACTTAATATACCACTGGTCAAAAATCACGAGCATGGAGGGGTGGGATGGGGAGGGAGATGGGAGGGAGGTTCAAAAGGGAGGGGATATATGTATACCTATGGCTGATTCATGTTGAGATTTGACAGAAAACAGCAAAATTCTGTAAAACAATTATCCTTCAATAAAAAGTAAATAAATGTTTTAAAAAATCATGAGCAAAGATGGTGGATGTTCGTTCTGAACCAGAGCATCTGGTTACTGCTTTAAGATACCATAGAGCTCTCGTTTTCTCCTGAAGTGGTGATCAGCAGTGCTCCAGGTGGGAGTGGCTTTGTTGTCCGGAAGTGATGTCAGTGAGGAGAGCCACACAGTTAATAAGAATAGTGCCCCGCCGTGGATATGCAGCTTGAGTGAAAATACACGTTTTTTTCTTAAAACCACTGGAATTGGGTCTGTCATTGCAGTGTATCCTAACACATCCTGACTGATACACTGAAGCTCACAGAAGGGACGTCATGGAGCCATTCAGGGAGTTTTGCCCAGGGCTCTCACAATGCCAGTCTTCCAATAACATGAGATAATTAAGCTTCCTGTGTCAAAGCCTCTTTGAATCCAGAGTTCTTACTACAAGCAGGCAAAGGCAATCCTAACGGATATATCATGTATTTTCTGTCTCCATTCTGGCTTAGGGCTTCCACCTAGCTGTGCCAGACAGACGACGGCCACTTCTCTTCACAAGACATGGCATCTGTTTGTCCTCCCTTTGAGGCTAGGCCAGCCTTGTGACTTGTCTTGACTGACAGCATGTGGCGGAAGTGATGCTTACAGTCTGAGTTTAGTCATTACGAGGCCTGGCAACGTCTTCCTTTACATTCTTGAGATTGAGCCTCTATATGAGAAGCACAGGCTGCCTGTTATGTTCAATGATGAGGAGTGAGGCCATCACGTAGAGAGAGACCCTGGGGAGACAAGATGCTTGCTACGTTTGGCATCTGATTTTCAACTGAGCTCCCAGTGGAGTGAAGAAAGGACTGGACCCAAGTAAGGCCAGAAGAAGAATCATCCATCTCAGCCCGAGACTACCCACGGAATCATGAGAAGTGACAGATTCGTGTTGTTGTAGGTGTCTGAAGCCACTAAGTGTTGTGATGGTTTATTACAACACAACAAACAGCTAAGGCAACCCACATATCACAGCATAGACACTGAACAGGAATGTATGAGCTGCAACTTCTGGCCACTAGATGTCTGAAGCTATCTTTCATGAGCTGCTGTGTGAGTTTACTGGGGATGCCTTCACAAAAGACCACGAACTGGGTGGCCGGCAGAACAGAAAATGATGAGTTCACAGTCCTGGAAGCTGGAAGTCTGAAATTAAGGTATGGGCAGGGTTGGTTCCTTCTAAGAGCTGTGAGGGAAGGCTCTTTTCTAGGTTGTAGATGGCTGTCTTGTACCCATGATGTTCTTGTATGCGTGTGGGTCTCTGAGTTCCCCTCTTTTTATGAGGACATCAATCATTTTGGATTAGAGCCCACTCCAATTACTCCATTTTAACTTTATTACCTCTGTAAAGATCCTATCTCCAAATAAGGTCACATTCTGAAGCCCTGCAGGTGGGGACTTCAACTTATGAATTTGGGGGTGGGGGAGGGGAGGCACCATTCAGCCCACACAGATAATGAATGGAAGGGTGATGTGCGCTGTACAATACAAGATGAAAATGTGTGTGCAAATGAAAAAGGAAAGAAGAGAGATCAGTCAGGTTTGCCATCTTTCATTAGAGAGATGTTAAAGAATTGCAGTTCAGGCCGTGTTGGAGATGAGTACTCTTTTTCACACCCTCTTCAAGACTGAAAGCAATTGCTCTAGTGAAAGAAGAGAGATTCCAAATAGGAAGCATGGGAAAGGGTGCTCTGTCTTCCCCTGGCGGTCCCCACCTAAAGGTGGAGTTAGGGAAGCTTGCATCCTGCATAGTTAAAACTCTGGAATTGTAGCATTTCAGAATTTGCAAGAACTCAGAGCCTCTAGACACTTTTTTCTAAGCAGACTTCTAGTTGCCCAGACAAGTGAGGGCAAAAACTATTATCCCCATGGCTAGCTTGGCTCAGGATTAACTCACATCTGCATTCATTTATTCAATCTTTATTACTTATTGTCCCAATCTGCCTGCCAATGCAGGAGACACTAGAGAGGCAGGTTTGATCCCTGGGTCGGAAAGATCCCCTGGAGGAGGAAATGGCAACCCACTGCAATATTTTTGCCTGGAAAATCCCATGGACAGAGGAGTTTGGCAGGCTACCGTCCCTGGAGTCCCAGCAGAGCTAGACCCTTAGTGACTAAACAACAACAAAGAAATGTTTCTTCCTTAGCTAAGTGTCCAGCAACTCGCTAGGACACAGACTCTTTTAGTTAGGTCGTGAGCTGCACAGCCAGGAGGGTGCCTTAGCAGGTTCAAAGCAACGTCGGAGATGTTCTGGAAACACAATTGAAGAGTCTAATGTATGAGCTGCTTGTGAACTCAATGTCTTAACACTGCTTGAGAAGAGGCTTTCCTTAAGGGGCTGCTTTCCCACTGTGATTATGTAGGGCTATCCAATGTGGTTTTCTCCACATTTGTTGCAAAATTATTAGCAAAGATAGGTGAGTATGCATACACTTTTCCACTTTTAAGCCCCAAATGTAGAACTCTACAGTCAGAATCAGTCTGGCTATTGTGACTCTTAAGAATAAGATCAGATTACAGCACTAAATGATTGAGAGTAGTTTGAGATTTCCCCCTTTTCATGTATACAAAGCCATTCTGTATTGTTTGAGTCACAAAGCAACTCATTTTAGTCATGTATTTCCTTGGTAAACATATACTGAGCCATTTTCAAAGGGCGCTTGTAGCTGGATCTATGGAATGTGATTTCTCTGCATAGCATTGCATCCAGTCACTCCTTATGGTAGTGACTGGCTATGACAGTGATCACAGGCTACGACAGTGATCTCTGAGATGACACCCTCCCTCTGTGCCCATGGCAGACATCACTAATCAATTATGGAACCCTTTCCTGCTGAGACCAGGCATAGCCTCAGAAAGCCCTTCCACATACAAAGCTCCAAAAAGCCAGCAGGGATTAACTATAGTTGGAATTAGTACAAGAAATAAATCCTATTTGCCTAACAGCTCAGTGAGAGGTGACAGTCTGGATGGCTTGCATAGTTCTGTTACTTTCTGTAGACATGGATTTAGAATTCTGTTCCAATTATACAGTTTTATGGCCCCAAACTGAAACATTTATAAAAGGAAGAGGGTGAGAATTGCAAGGGACACCGACGTCATTGGTCATTATGTGCTTTCTAGTGAAAGACGTCACTGATTTACAGCTCGGAGAAATGCACGCTGGGTTAGCACTTCCTGCGAAGAGTGATAATGAAGAGTTTGCCAAGCGAATGCCAAAGGTAATCATGTTACAGCCTCTCTCAGATACTCATGTGTAGATTCTGTGCATCACTGTTCCGTTTTTCTCTTCAGTTGCAATTTATTGATGTTTTATTCAAAACCACCATGAATTAACCTACAAAAGTATATTTCCCTATAAAACTAGGAGGCCTGTTACGAGCGCATTAAACATAGATGTTATATTTTCCTGGCATAGGCTTCTCATCAACCTGTGTTTTATGTCAGTACAAACTGTTTTTCATGCTTCCGTGTCCTACCTTTAGATCACATCTTTTGTGTCTGTTGTCACGTGGGTCATCTTGAATTCTGTTTCTGACTCCTGGGAAGTTAAACCTGCCATAGACAGGGATATTTTCAGTAGAATAAGTACATGTGATTAAAAAAAAATACCCACTAAAAATGGTTGGCGTGGCTTTTTCTTTTCAAGGGAAAACATTTTTGAATTAACTAATTGGATCTAACCCACTGATCTAATCCAACTGACTAGGCACAAATTGGTCATTAATACAGCCGAATGAACAAACAGCAATTCTTGATTCTGTGTCAGGATGTAGACGGTATCTGGATGGACCATCTGTTGGGTGAGTGCCAAACTAAGGGTGAATCACCAAATCGACAGGTGCCATTATTTAAATAACTGAGATAACTGGGCTGAAAGGACCAATTTTGTTATTGTTAACTCCTGTCAATTTTCAAAATTACGGACTTGATCCTGGAGTGACTTCTGTAGACAGAGGTCCATTCTAACACACTCTGTCTCGATCAAGACATTGAATAACCCCATCTGCAGATATGATGAGTGTGGAGGTGGGTCCTGTGGGAGCCAGGGAGCAACTGAAGGAGGGAGGGCTGGCCTGAGACATTTGGCAAGGGAATTTCTGGGGACAGTTGGCCAGCGAGCCTGATAACTATTTTTCGACCTTTGCTTGAGGGTCTGGTTTTCTAATTATTTTTCAAGTCCTGGCTCAGCACCTGATGGTGCTTGTTCATTTTATCCTCACTTCCCAGCTCCCAGCTCCATCTCCCAGAAGCCCAAGATTAGGGAGTGGAGATGAATTCCCTCCAAAGCCTTGTATAGGAGAAAGTCACCTTGAAGAACAAGGTCTTGATAGTATTGGTATGGTGACAGAGGCAGCTCCCGGGTTGTAGACAGCACAGATCAAAGAGAGAAACTGGGACCAGGGTAATCCCAAGACACTCAACACTGGAGTTGTGCTCAGGCTTTCTAGAACAAGCACAGACTCTGAAATTGCATGTCAAGAGTGAAGCAGAGAGTTCGTTTAGCACCAGGCAGTCGGACCAGAGGGCTTCCCAGGTGTCTTAGTGGTAAAGCATCTGCCTGCCAATGCAAGAGATCTAGGAGACACAGGTTTGATCCCTGGGTCAGGAAGGTCCCCTGAAGAAGCAAATGGCAACCCACTCCAGTATTCTTGCCTGGACAAGAATCCCATGGACAGAGGAGCCTGGTAGGCTACAGTCTGTGGAGTTGCAAAAGAGTCAGACATGGCTGAGTGACTGAACAACAACAATGTCCTCTGTTACTTCCAGCAGAGCTCTACTCACAGCAGTGGATTTCACAAGCAGGCACAACATGCTTATTGCACAATGTTCCTGTTTAAAAATGCATAATTGACCATTATTTTTTATTCCCTTTCATTTTACCCTTCCCTCTATTGTTTCAGTTCAGGATCTTCTCAGGTTTTTATTTTCCATCAATATCTTCCCATTTCTACATATATGCCCCCAGGGTATTTTTTAACATGTTTAATTTCAAGACATGCTAGTCCCTCTGAGAGATAATATATTCCAGGAGGAGAAAGAAAATTTGGCAAAAGGACTTATGAATTTGACCTGGTTTCTGATCTTCAAGTTGCTTATTGTCCTATCTCAGAATTTTCTGGTTTTTTGCTCTGTCATTTTTGTGGAGACTACACAGGGTAGGACAGTGATTCTCCACCTGGGGTGGTGAGGAACCTCTTGAAATTATAGCAAAATTGTATGTGCACGCAAGTGCGCTATTTTTAGGAGACACTTCGTCAGACAGTTAAGTGAATTCAGACCCCAGAAGAAAAATAAAACCATTAGTAAAGAACAAAAACCCTAAGAACTAAGTTCAGAAGACCTAAATGCCGGTCCTCGGGTTACTATTTACCAGTTCAGGGACTAGTACACGACCTCTTGGGGCACAGTTTCTTCTGCAGTAAAATAGGGAAGGTAATTCTCACCTTTCTTACAACACAGGGTCATGAGGATCAAATGAGACCGTAAACGATAAAATATCGGAAACTCAGAAGTTCAATAAAAGCATTCATTTTTCTCATGCTGCCAAATCTTTCAGTTACAGGAAAACATAAGGGCTGGATCAGAAGTCAAATCGGTTCTGGCAACAAGCAACGTGCTGTTTTCAAAGCACGTTCATGCCCTCTAATGATATTTAAGTCTTCCTGAATTCCTCACTAGTTCTGTGTACGGATGCACGGGGAACACAGGCATTGTGGCCGTAATCCAGTTTATTCAGTCAATTACCTGAGCAGTTGAACTAATATGATAATATATTCTTGCTCCACTGTTTCTTTCTGGTCCTGCCTCTCGCTTCTGGTGAATGAACATTCCCCAGGGCATAGCCCTTGTGTGATCAGCTGCCCTTTGCGCAGTGACTCTTTTAAGAGGTTTCCAGAATTAGCTGTGTATGTGGCATTGACCGTGTGACCAGCTCCAGCGACAGTGATCTAGGAATAAAGGATGGAAGGGTTCGACGTTTTCCCTCCAACAGCGAAGGGCTTTGACCTAAGTGGAGCCCTGGATGGTTTTGGAGTCTGAGACCAGAGTGATGTCAGCTAGCAAATGAAACAAAGAGCCAGGTCAAAAGAGGCCAGAGTGAGAACCCAGAGGGCTGAGGATATGCTTTATTACCAAGAGAGTGACACCTTCTAATTGGTGAGCATGGCAAATAAAGAGGTGGCAGTCCCAGCTTGCTTCTGATTTGCTCATGCACAGAGTGGGTAAATCCTTTCCTCTCACTTTGTTTAGAAGTTATGGTTTTGATTAGGAAACAAAAGGCCATGCAGGAGACAACCTGTGAAATGGAGGGTGGCTTCTAACTGATAAGGACTGAATTTATTAGAAAGTCCCCTGAAATCCAGGCATAATAATGAAATGAAAATAACTTTATAGTCAATAGTTCAACATGAAGGGAAAGTGAAAGTCGCTCAGTCATGTCTGATTCTCTGCAACCCCATGGGCTACACAGTCCATGGAATTCTCCAGGCCAAAATACTGGAGTGGGTAGCCTTTCCCTTCTTCAGGGGATCTTCCCAACCCAGGTCTCCTGCATTGCAAGTAGATTCTTTACCAGCTGAGTCACAAGGGAAGCCCAAGAATACTGGAGTGGGTAGCCTATCCCTTCTCCAGGGGATCTTCCTGACCCAGGAATCGAACCAGGGTCTCCTGCATTGCAGGCAGATTCTTTATCAACTGAGCTATCAGGGAAGCCCTCATAACTCATATGTCTCCTGCTGCACCCTACAAAGTGTGTTTTTTCTTTTCCTGACTAACATCAGCTTGAAGAGGAAAACGTTAGTCAGGAAAAGAAAAAACACACTTTGTAGGGTGCAGCAGGAGATATGTGAGTTTATGAGGACTGTTTAATTTTGAATAATACATGTGTCAACTCCACGAATCCTTCCCCACGTTTGCTTGTCTCCTGCTACAGTTCAGTCATCCTACTCTGTCAACAAGCCTAGAACAAATAAATTGGCGTGCTGAAAATATTGCTTTCACTTCCAAAGGAGACTACCTGAAATTATAGGCATTTAGAATGGCATTAAATTTAAAAACCACAGCTTGCAGCCACCATAATTTTTTACAACATAAGCATGGTTACGGAAGTGGTTGTGAAACCTCAGGGCTTGGATGGCACTCGGAAGAGTTTTCTTCTCAGTCTGGACCCAGTTTCACATCGTAGTGGTCGCTGATGGTTCTAAGCAATGGTACCAATACCTTGTTTTTAACTAAAGCCCATTCTTGATTTTGATTTCTTCAGTTTTCCCCCTAATGTCCTTTTTTCTGTTCTAGAATCGCATCCAGGGTATCACATGACATTCCGTCATCACGCCTGTTTAGGCTTCCCTGGTCTGTGCCACTTTCTCAGACGTTCATCATCTTGGACGACCTTGAGAGACTTGGAGGAGTTTGGGACAGATATTCTGTGGAATGTTCTTCTCCTTGGGTTTGTCTGACGATGTCCCTCATGGTTAGACTGGAGTTAGGGGTGTTGGGGAGGAAGGTCCCCGAGGAAAAGTATCATTCTCATCGTATCAAGGAGCCAAGCTATTAACTATGATTTAACTATAATGACATTGACTTGATCGCCGCTGCTGAGGGAACCTTTGTCAGACTTTTCTCTCTCTTCATATCATTCTCTTCAGAAAGAAGTCACTAAGTAGGTCATGTGAAAGGAATGGGGGTTTACTCTTCACCCCATGAATGGGGTGCACATACATAAATTATTTGGAATTCTTCTGTATGAGAGATGTGTCTTTTCTCCTCCGCTATTAATTTTTTTAGTATTCAATCATTTATTTACATCAGTTTGAACTTAATGGATATTTATACCTAAGGCTATAATCTGAAACTACAATTATTCATTTTCTTGATTAGATTGCCCCAGCTTTGCCCACGGGAGCTCTTTCAAGTTGGCTCTTGGGTATATTGGACATACACGCTGCCGCTGGAATTTTTGGTTGTTTTGAATACTTCCCTACTTTTCAGCCCCTTAAGACCTTCTTATGAACTTATATATTTCCTTCCCCAACCCTGGACTCAGCCACTTCTCCAAAGAGACTTCGACTCTTTTCTTGAAGGATGGTACTAACTTCTCTTTATTATTACTATTTTTTAAATACCTGACTGCAGATAATATGTTAAATGATTTCTTTTTTCTTTTAAAGATTTTTTGATGTGGGTCATTTTTAAAGTCTTTATTGAATTTGTTACAATATTGCTTCTGTTTTATTTATGTTCTTAATTTTTTGGCTGTGAAGCAGGTGGGAGCTTAGCTCCCTGATCAGGGATGGAACCTGCACCCCTGCATTGGAAGGCAAAGTCTTAACCACTGGACTTCTCTTTATTATTTTTAAAGGTATCCGTTTATATCACTTTCTCTGAGTCCTCCCATTGTCCTTCTAGCTTCAGGAATCCAATTATTTCCCCAGTTTCTTTTGTTTTGTTTTGCTCCTCTCTTTTGTGCCTTCAACAATCTGCCTTACAGATGCCTCTGAGATTGAGGTTTCTCATCACATTCGAAGCCCCCTCTCTAAAATCTCTCACTCTTCTGTCGTCTTTCTACTGAACATCATGTTTTCCCCTCTCTGGCACCTCTAGAGCGTCAGCTTTATGTTGGAAGGAGAGGAATACGAAGAGAAGGAGTGATCTCAAGCGATCTCCTGGGTGGCATATCATTTTTAATTAATGCTGCTGCCATCTCCTCACTTTCCCAGCCAAATTAATGCAGCAAGAATTGTGTTGGCATCTGTGACAACAAATGGAAAGGAACAGCAGTTTCAGAGGAGGGGGTGACTGCCCCCACCCCCAATCTGGGCACACTCTGGAGCAAGGCGAAATCCACACGCAGATTGCTAGAGCTCGCCAGGCTATGGGGTGGAACTCGGCGGCTCCCAGGAACACACTTCCTCCTCCGTGACTGACAGCGATGCCCACTCTCCATCACACAGGGAGACTTTGAAGAAGACTGTTTGCTGATGCGTTTCCTGCAGTCACGTGGGGAAGGCAGCTTACAGGAAGCCCGGGGGCAAGAAATAAGCACCCCAACACCTGCCATACATGTCCAGAAAGAACAGGATCACAGAGAGAGCCCAGTTCTCTGTCTTCACTTCAGCCCAGTCGCCCCTTCCTTGCTCCACATTCATCAGATCACCACCTCTAAGAAAAGTGATGGTTCCTTGCCTACGGCTCAGCAAATGGTTCTCAGGGCCAATGTACCCTAGTGTCCATAGTTCTTGCTAGAAATGCAGAGGGGATCAGGACATGATTTCTGATCAGGACATGATTTCTGGTTCAGGGCAGACAAGATTAGCCTGTGAGCAGATCACATCAGACAGTGCATTATCTTTAGTCTATACACCAACATTCATGCATTGTGTTATATGCATAGATTCTGTGGCTTTTATTAATTTTCTATTTTTCAAAAAAATTTACTAAGCTTTCTGTTTATTATTTTTAAATTTCTAAATGTACATCAACAGATGAATGGATAAAGAAGATGTGGAATGTGTATTAATACAATGGGATACTGTTGTTGTTTCCTTTGCAAGATCATGGACTACAGCCCATCAGGCTCCTTTGTCCATAGGATTTTCCAGGCAAGAATACTGGGGTGGGTTGCCATTTCCTACTCCAGGGATCTTCCTGACCCAGGAATCAAACCTGCATATCCTGCATAGGCAGGCAGATTCTTTACCACTGAGCCACCAGGGAAGCCCACAATGGAATACTACTCAGCCATAAAAAAAATAATATCATTTGCAGCAAAATGGATAGATGTAGAGATTATTATACTAAGTGAAGTAAGCCAGGCAGAGAAAGGAAAATATCATATGATATTTTTTATATGTGGAGTCTGAAAAAAAATGATACAAATGAACTTATTTATGAAACAGACTTACAGGCAATAGAAAACAAACATGGTTACAAATGGGAAAGGGAGCGGGGGGCGGGGTATAAATCAGGAGGTTGGAATTAATATACTTATACTACTGTATATAAAATAGGTGAATAAAGACCTACATTATAGCACAGGGAATTATACTCAATATTTTGTAAAACCTTGGAAAAGAATCTGAAAGGAGTACATATATATATATATATATATATATATACACACACACACACATATATATGTATGTATATATATAAAACTGAATCAATGTGCTGTACACCTGAAACTAATATTGGGTAAATCAACTATATTTTAATAAAAATTTTAATTACTAAGCTTATGATTTGTTATCTTTAACTTTCCCAAATAATGTGTGAATACTTCCTTCTTTAAAAAAAAAAAAAAAGACTAAAACATTACAGAAGAAGCTGAAGGTCTCTCTAACAAGCATACCAACTCCTCCCAAACCCACCTTTGCCTTCTCCTTCCCAAATCCCTAGGCAACCACTGTTTGAGGTTTGCTGCCTATTTTC
The DNA here is from genome assembly GCF_042477335.2 of Ovis canadensis. NCBI lineage: Eukaryota > Metazoa > Chordata > Mammalia > Artiodactyla > Bovidae > Ovis > Ovis canadensis. Next base: position 38,495,232 of record NC_091255.1, on the reverse strand, counting down.
CCAGAGTGAAGGTATGTTTTTTTAAAAAGATACTCAGACTCAGGACTGTCTTATTCAGAACAATACAGCTGACACGTCACTGCCACATGGCTCCCCTTCCTTCCCTTTTTTCTGGCTGTCACTTAGCCTGGGTTGGCGATAAAATTCCAGGCAATGCTTGGAATGTGGACAAGCCGAGATGGCTCTTGTCAAAGCAGAATAATCAGAATGGACGAGAAAGGCTGGGCCTGGAGAAGCATGCAGATGTCCCCATTGATGAATCCAGGCTGGACCAGGTCGAGGGGGCTGGACCCGGGAAATGAGCAAAGGCCAGCCATCAGTCACCAAGAGAAACAAAAGTAGAGGGGAGCGCACAGCTGGAGGAAGGATCCAAGCCAGGGTGGAGACAGGCAGAAGGAGGAGCATGGTCCTCAGGCCTGGGAGGGACAGGAGAAGCAGGGCCCTGCAGATAAAGCCATGGTCTTTGAGCAGAAACTTGGTGGCAGGCAGGAGACTGCATGGTACCCAGGGGAGAGTCCTGCCACGGACTCCTTTTTATACTTTTTATTAATCGTACCCAGACTGAGAAACACACCATTGCCAGGAGCAGAGAAGCCCCCTCTTCTTGTCCCCACTAAAGGATTGAGGTTTTCCTTGGCAACGCTATTCGAGTTTTTTTGTCTTGGTCTTTAAGAACCCCAGAGGCTTCAGCCAGACAGAGAACAGGTAGGTGTGTGTGTGCATATGTTTGTGTGTGTGTGTGTGTGTGTTGGTGGAAAAGAGTCTCCTTTTCTTGTGTAATAGGAACAAGACTTAAAATATTTCTGTGCTTTTCTCTCTGGGAGAGAATGGACACATATATATGTATGGCTGAGTCCCTTTGCTGTTCACCTGAAACTATCACAACAATGTTAATCGGCTATACCCTAACACAAAAAGTTAAAAAAATTAAAAAGGATTCGGAGAAAAAAGAAATCTAGTTATAATCTGTAAAATCGTACAGGCTCTAAATTCCAGTGTTCATTGGAGAAATACTATTTTGTATTTTGTTGAAAAATAAAACTTGACTGAAACAATAAAAAACAATAAATTAAAAAATGTTTAAATTAATGTCCTCTTTTGTCCTTCTGCATCCACAACCTGCTTCCTGGTAGACTCAAGGTGTTAGCCCACCTGGGGAAGCCAAAAGGCTGGTTCCATGGGGAGGAAATGTGTGAGGACTGTTTGGGCAGGGAGGCAAAGAGAAAGCTTCCTGGAGCTTCAGAACAGTGAGCTGGGCGCAGTAAACAGGAGGGTTGAGAGCAGGCTGTTTCTGGGAAAGGACTGATGTTCTAAATCCCCCAGTTTCCACTTAATACCCTGAGGGTAAGGCCAGCCAGCCAGCTCCTAGAGCTTTAAATAAAGGAATTCCGAACAGGTGGGAGTAAAGTTAAAGAAAATCTCATTCTTTCTGACCTGAGTGATATGGGGAGTTGAAGCAGAGAGAAAAGAGGAAACAGGCTGGAGGCAGAGACTATTAAACAAACAGCCCTGCTTCCCCTTATCTAGATCATCTCTCCAAAATTATAATACACAGGATTAAAGGGGCACTGCCCCACTGCCCAGCTAGGAAGGCCCTGGATGGGCTGTGGCAGGACTGGCTTGCTCCCCTGAGCTCCCTTGACCGCCTGGTGTACAGACACTGTCTCAGGGGCCATGAGGCCGGCCAGGGGGAGGGGGAGGTGCCCACCCATCAGAGGGCAAGAGGCAGACAGCCCCCACCAGGGTCCAGGTGGAAGATGCAGTGAAGACACAGGGAGGATTCAGCATCAGCAGGAGTGGAGAGGAGGCCAAGGCAGCAGTGATGGGCCTGGGTCCCAGCCCAGCCAACAAAGATAAGACCCTGAGTTTCAGCCACAGGAACTGGCGCCAGAAAACTGCCGGGCATCCAGAGACAGGATTCCGCCCTGAACGTGCTGCGGGTCCCTTGGGGCAGACAGAGGTGCATCCAAGTCGCAGATCCTTCTCTTTAGTACCAAAGTGGGGAGGGGGGATTGCTGTTCTGTCCTGTCTTCTGGGCCACAAGCCACCGCAGCCTTGTGGGATGGGCCGGGCACACCTGCTCCTGTCCTCCCAGATGTCCTCTTCCTGGAATGAGAGGTGCAGAGCCCTCTGGCCCTCTCTCAGAGGCTGCTTTCCTAACACATGCCCGGGACAGGTATTTTGGACAGCTTGGTATTTGGTGGCCTCTCCCAGGCTTGGGGTTCTTGGTCTAGATGAGCCCACTGTATAGAGCTGCTCCACCAGTGGCCCTCAGTCTCCCAGTGGTGTTGCAGGACCAGGAAAGAGAGAGCATCTGTCTGCTTTCTAACAAGTCTCCCGCAGAGCTGCCAGGAAGGAGCAGAAACCGGCCTGAGATGGCTCACTGGGGTGCGGCTGCCCGCTCTTTCAGGCCCTGTCAGTTGAACAGGATGCTTCTGCCTGAGCTAACTTGATAATCACAGGCCACAACATGGGGAAAGGTCCTCTCTGAAAGGTGGCTTCCTCCAGAGTCTTCCCAGACCCCAGAGAAGCAGGTGCGCCAAAGGCTCAGGTTCTTCCCCAAGCAAGAACCAGCAGTGCTTGTGTGTATATTCAGTCACTGCAGTTGTGTCCAACTCTTCGTGACCCCAGGGACTGCAGCCAGGCTCCTCTGTCCACGGGATTCTCCAAGCAAGGATAATGGAGTGGGTTGCCCTGCCTTCCTTCAGGGGATCTTCCCAGCTCAGAGATGGGACCTGTGTTTCCTGCAGCTCCTGCATTGCAGGCAGATTCTTTACTGCTGAGCTACCAGGGAAGTTCAAACAACCACAGGCCAGTCTAGAAACAGAATGGGCACTGCTGGCTTGGATGGCAGGTGTCCACTCTTTCTGTAGAACAAGAGCAGGCTCAGACCTCAGGCTGGGGGTGCTAAGTCCGCTTGAACGATCCAAAACCATCCTGAGTCCATATAATATTCTCTCTTCCCATCCTCTTGACATAAAATCAAGCGCAATTTCATATTCATATCTCTGAAGGCCTTTTATCTTTTAAGACATCCATGTGTTCAATTTGTGTATATCTCAAAACCTTCCCATATCCATAGTTGCTGAGGCTGAGTTAGGTCAGCTGGGGGAGCCTTCAGCATCCAAACTTACTTATCAGATCACATCATAAATCATTTTAATGGGAGAATGTTAAGTGCCATTATCTTACAAAAGCAGGTGGGAAGTGAGTTCAAAGGAAGGAAAGGTGCCATTGGCTTGGGGAATTGGGAAGGTTTTGCATGTCTTCTAACCAGAAGAATGATATTATGACTGATTATACCATGTTGCCTAAATATACACAGAAATTCATTCACTGTGGGGTCATTAAAAGGTCATTGAACTAAAAGTGAAGGCAAGGTACACTATTTTACTATCTGTAAAATGGGAGGAAAATTCCAGCTCTAGTACTTAAGAGTTCTCAATTTCTACTGACACTTTCCTATAGAATATGTGAAGAGCATACATTTTTCAACCATCACTTTGGGGTAGTATATGCGTCACATTTCTTGATTTTTTTCTAACTAAAAAGAAAAAAAAACAATCAGGGGCTTCCCTAGTGGTCCAGTTGGTCAGACTCTGCACCCCTAATGCAAGGGGCCCAGGTTCGATCCCTGGGTCAGGAAGATTCCCTGGAGAAGGAAATGGCAACCCACTCCAGTATTCTTGCCTGAGAATTGCCGTGGACAGAAGAGCCTGGTGGGTGACAGTCCATGGGGTTGCCAAGAGTTGGACACAACTGAGAAACTGAGAACACACATCTGTGGAAACAGCAGCCAGAATGCACATTCCAAGTACTGGCAGGGGCGAGGGGCCCCAAGCTGCCTGGGTCCAGTCTGCAGGTCCACTGGTGGTCACGCCCAGTGATGTTTGTGAGACATCTCTTGTTAGTTTCTCTTTTACCATAGGAGTGTCCAAACAGCCAGGGAGGCTCCAAGAGGAGCACTCCTTAGCTTCCAGGACTGCTTTGTCCTTCCTGCAGGGCTAGTCCGGTTTCAAAGGGGGGCTCTGTAGCTTTCCTATGGCTGGAAGCAAGAGACATTCGAGTCCCAACCCTCACCCAGAGTCTGGATTAAGATCGTGACATCCAGATGTGGCTATCTACATTACTAAGGTGAAAGTGAAGTCGCTCAGTCATGTCCAACTCTTTGCAACCCCGTGGTATGTAGCCTGCCAGGCTCCTCCATCCATGAGATTTTCTAGGCAAGAATACTGGAGTGGGTTGCCATTTCTGTCTCCAGGGATCTTCCTGACCCAAGGATCGAACCTGGGTCTCCCACATTGCAGACAGATTCTTTATTATCTGAGCTACCAGGGATTCCCTAGACATTATTAAGATGATCAAAGGCAATTCCAAGCCAACAGCTGACTGCCAGGGTCTCCATCCTCATTCCTCTCCTGTATGTTTTCTTTTTGTGTGAGACTCTGAAGCTATTTGCCCAGAAGTAAGTTGTCTCTGGGCTTCCCTGGTGGCTCGGATGGTTGAGAACCTGCCTACAATGTGGGAGGCCCAGGTTTGATCCCTTCTCCAGGGAAGATTCCAGGGAGAATAGAATGGCTACCCACTTCAGGATACTTTCCTGGAGAACTCAATGGACAGAGGAGTCTGGGAGGCCACAGTCCATGGGGTCCCAAACAATTGGACATGACAGAGCAATTAACACTTTGGCTTTGGTTTGTCTCTAGGTACGCCTTCTTGAACTGTCTTCAGGGAGCTTGCTATGTTTTCTGCTCTAATCTGCAAGGGGAATTTCTAGAGGTGTATTAGATCAAAGGTCTCTGCACCCACTTCTGGGGCTGCCCGGAAAGTTAGCTGAGCAGCTGTCTCCCCCTCACATGTGTAAATCTGTGATTTGATTTCATTATCCTGTTTTAGTCTTTGAGCAGCTAAGCTGTTACTGTGGTGGAAACAAGAAACTGAAATATTCACCCATGTATTTACAGAAGATGTAATAAAATCTAGCCCCAGAGGTCAGACTGTTCATATCCGATAGAAAGTAATACATGCATGGGTGTTAGGATTAAATATATATATCATACTAGGGTTTCAGCTCATTTGCCTAATATATTTGAAAATGACTCAATTTATTGCAAACTAAGATTTAGGAAGCTCAGTTTACAGGTTGACAAATTAGCATTTGTCTGCACATATTTCACTATTTTGCATAATTAATTCCTCCCTGTAGTACGCAGGCAGTTTCCTCTACAACAAAACCAGCCTATTTCTCGTTCCCTTCCTGTGAGCATCATGCAAATGGTATTGATTCAGAAGATGCATATTCTTTCCCAAAGCATCCCTTGGAACATGACTGAGATTCTCATCCCAATCATTATCAGCTGTTTATTACCCAGCTTCCCAAACCTCACTCACACACACACACACACACACACACACCAAAAAAAAAAAAAAATTAGAAAAGAAAAAGTTGAGTCATAAGAAACAAAGAAGGTGCTGATGAAATGGATTCTCCTGATTCATATAAACTAGGTGTATCGGCTAGCATTAGGAGGACCAGAGAAGAAAAATGCTAATTAAAACTGGCTCTAACAATAGAGAAGATACACTGATTCATTTGCCTGAAAAAAAAATCTACAGATAGAAGAGCTGAATAAAGTTTGGAGAAAGAAGTGGCAACCCACTCCAATATCCATGTATGGAATATTCCATAGACAGAGGAACCTGGCAGGCTATACAGTCCATGGGGTCACAAAGAGTCGGATGTGACTTAGTGGGTCGCCATTACTGTAGTGCGTAGTTATTCCCTTCTAAAGGGGATCTTCCCAAACCAGGGATCAAGCCTGAGTCTCCTGCATTGCAGGAAGATTCTTCACCGTCTGAGCCATGAGGGAAGCCTAAACAACAACAAAACAGCTGAATAATGTCACTAAGGGCTTTTTCTTTTTTTTTGTCTTCCACAATGTTTTCTTCAGAGTTGTATTCTCCTAATGCTGACTCTCTTCTTCATTCTACAATAGCTTTCAAGAGTTGCATAGTTCCAGCTAAAAAAGAAACATGCCATCTTTATTCCCAGCAAAAACCTAAACATCAGTCTAATTGGATGGCTATAGTCACATGTCCAACACTGAGCCAGTCACTGTGATTGGTCAGTCATATGCTTTCTCCCTCCAACTGGGATGAGATCAGCTTCCTGAAATCAACATGCATGAAGCTTTCAGGTGGCTCAGATGGTAAAGAATCTGCCTGCAATGCAGGCGACCCAGGTTTGATCCAAGGAAGATCCCCAGGAAAATGGAATGCAACCCACTCCAGTAGTCTTGCTTGGAGAATCCCATGGACAGAGGAGCCAGGTGGGCTACAGTCCATGGGGTCACAGAGAGTCAGACAAGACTGAGCGACTAACACTTTCACTTTATTTTCAGAAAGAAAGAAGTATTATGGAGAGGGGTGGGGTAGACAAGAAGGCTACCTATATATATATATATATATATATAGGCTACCTATATATATATATATATACTAAAGTAGAGACAGATAAATCTGAACTGGAGAAAAATTTAAAATTTTTAAAAAGTATTCTTTAGCACGGTTTCTTTCACATATATTCAGTAAATCAAATGAGGCCAAGGAATTGTTGGCAGGCACTTGAATGAACAGACATGGCTGATTGGCAATGATCCTCTCAATCATATATAAGCATACTAGTCTTTCTTGTTTCTTTTTTTTTTCCATTTATTTATTTATTTAGCTGTGTTGGGTCTTAGTTGCACATGGGGGATCTAGTTCCCTAATTGGGGACTAAACCTGGGCCCCCTGCTTTGGGAGTGTGGAGTCTTAGCCACTGGACCACCAGGAAAGTCCCTCTTGCTTCTTAACGTTATATTTATATAGAGTTTACTCTTTGAAGGCAGATACATCAGACGTTTTATGAAGTACTGCTCGTTGGTTTGTGTTTGAAATCATGAGATCACAGGGGTTGGGGTGGAAATCCTTGGCAACTGAGGCCTTGAGTGGAATAGGAAAGAAGTATGGCTGCTTACTGCTCTTCCTTCTCTCTTGTAAAATTCAGCAAAGCAAGGTGTAATGAAGACCTGGCTAAGAAAATCTGTGATGGAGAAAGCACAAAGGCAGCAGGTCTAGATTTCTACCACGGAAGCTTTTGAGATCTTATAGCATTGTTGTTTCTCAGTCACTCAGTCATGTCCAACACTTTGTGACCCCATGGACTGCACCACGCTGGCTTCCCTGTCCTTCACTATCTCCTGGAGTTTGATCAGATTCATGTCCATTGAGTCAGGGATGCTATCTAACCATCTCATCCTCTGTTGCCCCTTCTCATCCTTCCATAAATCTTTCCCAGCATCAGAGTCTCTTTCCATGAGTCAGTTCTCTGCATCAGGTGGCCAAAGTACTGGAGCTTCAGCTTCAGCATCAGTCCTTCCACTTAATATTCGGGGTTGATTTCCTTGAGAATTGACTGTTTTGATCTCACAGTCCAGGACTCTCAAGAGTCTTATCCAGAACAATTCGAAAACATCAGTTCTTTGATGCTCAGCCTTCTTTATGGTCCAACCCTCATAACCCTACCTGACTATTGGAAAAACCACAGCTTTGACTAAGTGAACCTTTGATAGCAAAGTGATTCCTCCTACTGGTGCCTCCTACTGGAGCATTTCTCCAAGGATTTATTTCTAAGCATACCCAATCATCATCCCCAGCCCACTCATTTTGTTCTCTATAACTGCCAGTAATTGACTGATTGGTCAGTTTTCTTTTGGCAGTGGCGTGGGAGGGATGTGTAACGGCCATTCATTTCTCTCTGAGGTTCTTCTCTCTGCACTCCATTACAGAAAAGAATGCAGGTATATAATATCCCTTTTTAAAAAAATGCCCTCCTTAAATAAATACATCCAGCTTTTTAGGTCAAGTAAGGTTTATTTCACATAATTTGTACCTATTATTTCTTAGTGTGAAGTCAATATTCCACCTGAATCAAAATTAACTAAGGGAAGGGTTCTTATTAGAAATGGTATTTCTGAGCCTCACTCTAAAGCACAGTGAAGCAGAAATTCTAGTGAGTTAAGGTTTTAGCCAGTTCCCGAGGTGACTCTTAGGCCCATTAAAGTTTGAAAAATAACTGCCTCAGGAAACAGACAGGGGTTTGGGGGGAAATCGTGGTAAGCTTATCCAGACAGAAGGAGTCTTAAAGGTTTTTAACATAGATATCTCCTGAGCTCTATTGATTTTTAGGTGGAGCTCTGTCTGATCCTTCTTAAGCTGTCACTGACTCATTTCTTATGATCCTTCCCTGAAAGTCAGACTAGAACACGACCAAATTAAGAGGCAGGCCAATGGAACATTTCTATGGGACATCAGTCTAAGATTATTGCTAAAACATCTCTGAAAATAAAGTGAGTGAATGAGTGAAGTTGCTCAGTCGTGTCCGACTCTTTCCGACCCCACGGACACCAGGCTCCTCTGTCCATGGGATTTTAAAGTAGAGGATACCATGTTTACTGGAATGCTCTTAGGAAGACCATTGCATATGATATGAATAGGGAGGAATATTCTGATGAGTTGCTCTGGGAGCAAAATTACTACAAGCTTGTCTAAACAATAAAAATGACAATAATGATAATAATGATAGTCCATGGCCTTCTAAGGAGGTTGAGTGCAGTAAATGCTAAGACTGCGTGGAATATTTGAGGTTTGGGCCACAGCTGAATGGTCTGGATGAGAGAACAGGTGAGGGCCCAGCCTGTGATTTTCCATTTCTGCTTTACTACCTATATGATGCATCGTGCTTATAAATAAATGGACCCACAAATACTCAAATCATAACAGCTTTAAGAGACACCCCATTTGTAACCCTCCTGGGAAACCTGTCTATTTCAGGATGACCTGTCAGGACTATCCAATTCTTTTTTTAATTAAGTGTCACTGTCCCCGCCCCCGCCCCCGCCCCCGCCCCCGCCCCCGTCCCGCCACTTATTTGCTGTGCCACACCTGTGCATGTGGGATCTAGTTCCCTGACCAGGGATCAGACTCTGGTCCTTTGCATTGGGAGCTTGGAATCTTAGCCACTGGACCACCAAGGAAGTCCCCAATTCTTTGATTTTCCACTTTCATTCTTGGGAATTTTTCTACCAGGTCTTCACTCCCTTGCTTACCAAAAGCAAGCCCTCAGACTTCAGAGACCACTGGATTCATGCATTAAAAATAGAAACACAAGCCCCTGAAATCTCAAATGAGAGTTATTTGCATCTCTGAAGGAACTTCTAATGAGCTTGACAAGCAACCAGAGTTAATAAAAGTCTCCAGGCTGCACACAACAGTCATCTCAGGTGGTTCCCTAGTCACTGATCCACTCATCACTGGGGCCTTTGAACCTAGCATCCAACTTATAGTGAACTTGTAATGTAAAATACAAACTCTTCGAATTCACAGGAATATTAAAGATTTCCCTCTAAGGTTTGCAGGCCATAAAATCCTATGTTATTTTTTCCCTCCTGTCTGATGTTGCCCTGTAAGCTGTCCCAATGTGTTTGAGAGGTGAGGCCAGCCTGTGGTGACATGGATAAACCTACTATTCTCCTTTGAGAATGTTCATCTAAGTGTGTTTTTGCATGAATTTCCCTATATAATTATTTTTATGGGGTATTAGCAGATGTATATCCTTCATTTGCCCAATACTGCTCAACTATCTAAAATAACAAGATTATGCATGCTGCAACAAAGATCAAATATCTCATGTGCTGCAACTAAGACCCTGCACAGCCAAATAAATAAATGTTGCTATTGTTCAGTTGCTGTCACTTCCAGCTCTTTGCGACCCCATGGACTGCAGCATGCCAGGCTCACAATCTCCCAGAGTTTGCTCAGATTCATGTCCATTGTTTGAGTGATGCTATATAACTGTCTCATCCTCTGTCCCTCCCCTTCTCCTTTTGCCTTCAGTCTTTCCCAGCATCAGAGTCTTTTCCAATGAGTTGGCTCTTTGCATCAGATAGCAAAAGTATCAGACCTTCAGCTTCAGCATCAATTTTTCCAATGAACATTCAGGGTTGATTTCCTTTAGGATTGACTGGTTTGATCTCCTTGCAGTCCAAGGGACTCTCAAGAATCTTATGAAGCATCAGAGTTTGAAAGCATCAATTCTTCAAAAGATAAAAAATGAAATACAAGATGAGCCCTCATCACTGAGTTCTATTTAGGGATTTACTAAGTTTCTAGTTCAATATAGAAACTTGAGCACATGGTGATACTTCCACATTCTTCTAAGTTTACACTGAAATTGCACATCAATGAACACACCCTATAGCAGAGCAGGGGAAAAGAAATAGACACCATCAGACACTCTTTAAATTTTGAGGACTGTTTGGAGGAAACAGTATAATCTTTATGTATCACAGAGAAAAACTAGAAGAAACCACAGCCCAAGGCATAGAAATTAAACAGTCTTCTCAGAAGAGTCCAGAGAAAGTTCCTGTTAGCATCCCCAACTGTGAGCTTGGGCCAGAGGACATCTTCAAGGTTTTAACTGAAGAACTGCATTTTAAAGACCAAGTCTTTAAAGTGGGTTCTTTGCCCCACCACGGCTTCTACCTTCAGGTAGAAAGCTGAAAGCTGCTTTCTAGAGAACATAGGATCATTGTGTGTTATCATCTCTCATCTTCCTGTGGGTTGACTGGGCTCAGGTCAATGGTCTGTCTCTCACAGGGTTGGGGGGTAGGGTGGGCGGGGAGAGGGGTGTAGGAAGGTGGAGTCATCTGAAAGTGCCTGGGCAGGAAGGCATGCACATGACTTAGGGATCTGGGGCCTGGTCAGGCATCCATCTCTCCAAAAATCTCTTCACGTGACTAGTGCTGGCTTCCTCACCATATGGTCATCTCAAGGGAGCTGGACTTCTCACATGCCCATCTGACTTTCCCCAGAGCTCATGATCTAAGAAACAGGAAGTGACAGCTGGCCCAGACCCAGAACTGATTATGTCTCTTCAGTTAATAGTCTATGGATCCAAGTCATCATAGATCCCTACAGACTCAAGGAAAGTGAAGATCAAACTCACCTTTCAGTGGGAAAAGTGAGCAAATGATTTGCACCCATCCTACCCTAGGAGAGCTCCTGGTGAAATTGTTGCGGACCCCAGAGAACCAGCAAAACTGAGCCACTCAAGGGCTCTGTGCTCAGAGGCCTCTGATGGAGGTCCCTAACCTGCTTTCTTATTCCTAGTCCCTGAGCAGTAAAAGAGAGCCTGCCTATAATTATTCTTGCTGACTGAAACCTCACATTTGGTCCTTCTTTTTAAGATAAAGGCCTATTATGAAAGAGACATACACACTGCTGAGAAAATGCACACCAATTATCTTCACATATCAAAGTAGCTTGTTATTTAAAAAATGGGGTGAAGCACTTGCAAACAAAGATTGCAAGGTATTTTTAAAACCCAAAAGCATGAAAGAAAAAGAGAAGGATTAGTAAACACAAACTAAATAATCCCAGAGGCAGAAAAAAAGAGATAATTCAGGAAAAATGATGAGAACTTTGAAAATATTCTGATTCCTGCCTACAGGTTTGGACAGATGCTGTAAACAAATTAAGAGCAGTTTCTTTTGAAAAGGTATCAATCAGAACGCAAGAGAGAATTTTTCAAAGTGAAGATATAACTGCAAAAGTAAATAAAGATTTCACTAGATAAGCTGAATAGTAAATTGGACAGAGATTAAGATTAGGTTTTTGATCTGAGGAATAAAATCAAAGAAGAAATCTCTCAGAACTGGGAGCAAAAAGATAAATAAAATATATGGGAAAAGTTAGGAAACACACATGTCAAATCTAGGAGGCCTGACAGCAATCTAATAGACTTCTTAGAAGGAGAAAGCAGAAGCATAAGAAGATAAAACATAATTACAGACATTAAAGAAAAAAATAAAAGTTTCTGAGATGAGAGTGGATATGATTCAATACTGAGCCTCTCCTGAGTATGGAGAAGAATAAATGAGGAAATAACTCACATAGAGATGTATCCTGCTGAAATTTCCTAACTCAGAGCTTTAAGATGATGTCTTTAATGCTTCCAGAGAGAAAAGAGAGGTTGCTCCCAGAGAAAGCTAAGCATGTTAATATATACTTCTGGTCAGCAACACCGAGTCATGGTAAGAGGAGCAAGATATTCAAACTTCTATCAAAAAAAACAGTTTTGGATCTGGAATTCTATACCCAGCTAAGCTATTAATTAAATGCAGAGATTAAAGCAAAGAAAGGAAGGAAGGATATTTACGGCCAAACAAGTGCATCACCTGTATTTCTAAAATGTGAAAATATTGTTCATCTTAAAAAATGCAGAGTGACTGTGGCAATAAAGATGGCATGATACACACAGTGAAGATGCTGTTGAGCATCATTTAGAAGTAGAGGAAGCGAGTCAGAAAGAGAAAAACAAGTCCCGTACATTAACTCAGATATGTGGAATCTAGAAAAACAGTACAAATGAACCCATTTCCAGGGAAGGAGTAGAGATGCAGATTAGAGAACAGACACATGGGCACAGGGAGGCAAGGAGAGGATGGGACGGACTGAGAGGGCAGCATGGGCATATATACACCACCACGTGTGAAACAGACAGCTACTGGGACTGGGACGCTGCTGTACTCACAGGGAGCTCAGCCTGGTGCTCTGTCATGACCTAGAGGGGTAGGATGGGGGGGGGGCGGTAAGGAAAAAGAGGGAGGTCCAAAGGGGGATATAGGTATACATACAGCTGATTCACTTTGTTATACAGCAGAAACTAACACAACATTGCAAAGTAATTATATTCCAATAAAAAAAAGAAGTAGCGGAAGCAAGAAAGACATTAACAGACAGTACATTGGAGTGGATTGCTTGGAAATTACCAAGAAAAGATGGATAAATGTGATTACCCAAACTTTTAAAAGTTTAAAACAACAAAAATAAGTTTGAAATTCATATCGAAAACCAGGAAAAGATTTCTACCACATGTGACAATAGACTAATATCCTTGGTAATGGAAAATGCTTCTGTAAGACAATTTAAAAAATGGAATAGAAATGGAAAAATGGCAAATATCATGAATAGGCAAGTCACAAAGGAAAGAAAGAAATGATGCCAGATAAAAAGTGGCTGGATGTTTGTGTGTCCCCCTGAAATACATAGGTTGAAATGCTACACCCTCCCAAACATGATGGAATTAATATGTGGGGTGTTTGGGAGGTAATAAGGTCAGGAAGGAGGGCACCCATGGTGGGATTTGCATCCTGAAAAAGAAGACTCCACCACAGCACAGCTGTATAGCATGGGAAACTATACTCAGCATTTTTTAATAACCTATAAGGTTGTAAGGGCTTCCCTAGTGACTCAGACTGCAATGCAGGAGACCCGATTTGACCTCTGAGTCAGGAAGATCCTCTGGAGAAAGGGGAATGGCTACCCACTTCAGTATTTTTGCCTGGAGAATTCCATGGACAGAGGAGCCTGTCAGGCTACAGTTCACGGAGTTGCAAAGAATTGGACATGATTTATGTATATATAAGTACGTATGCCTGCCTAATAATTATCACATTTATTCCTCATTATGACCTCCGGGGTGGGGAGTGGAAACAGCTTGCTTAGAGATCAGACATCAGTGTATTCTGAACATCCATTGACTTTGTTTTTCCCATCGGCATTTCCAACCACCCACTACCCACCCCTTCAGTCACAACTTGGGCCGGTTGTGTCTCTTTCTGGTTGCTCCAGGGTGTCAAAATTCCACCCAGTTTAAGGCTTTACTCAGATCTCCTATTTCAAATTCTTTATCTCATCCAAAATCAGCTTTGGGTCCTTACTGCGGTGGATGTGGGGCCACTGTCTCTTCCCAGATTCTATTTTCCCACCACATTTCCAGGCTTCATTCCCCTAGGAGGGCAGAGAGGAAAGAGAGGGACACTAGAGATGACTTGACATAACTGTGAAGCAACTTGGTCTCGCTGAGTCCACCTCATTCCATCTGGTGTTTTTCAGTTTCCGGAAATGTGCTGGCATCTGCGTAGATCTAGGCAAGGTTTTCCTGGGATAGTGTGCAACTTCACCATTGCCTCTATTTTAAAAAATATTTATTTATTTATTCTGGTCACACCGGGTCTTAGTTGTGGCACATGGGATCCAGTGGGATCTTCGATCCTTGTTGCAGCATGCAGGATCTTTAGTTGTGTGATGTGGGATCTAGTTCCCTGACCAGGAGATCAAATCTGGACCCCCTGCATTGGGAGCGCAGAGCCTCAGCCACTGACCCGCCAGGGAAGTCCCCATCATAGCCTCTTTCATCACTGACCTCTTCCGTGTTTCCCTCTGCCCCGGCCAGTGGTCCACCCCCTCTACCTTGCTCCCAGTGGGTGTCGCCATTTTGCCGGGCTGAGTCCCGAGTGCATCCTAAGCATTTTCCTACTCTTCTAACTCAGGCAGTCTTCTGTGTGATTCCCTCTTCGCACTCCTGGGGGACCCTGGAGGTCCTGGGTGCAGCCCCTCTATCCTCTGGTGGGCACATGAGACCACAGTCCCTATTGTCCATCTGCTGAGAAGGCTTCTCCCACAAGCTTTGTGCCTTTAGAAGTGCTCATAGAAGGGGGTGTCTGTCCCTGAGCTCATATCACTCCCAGGGACACAATCACATTCTCCCGAGAATTGTGTCATGATGCCCTGCTCCAGGAGTAGCATCCAGCCTGGGAATGGTACACCTTTCTCTCCATCTTCTGGGACTGGTGATCTCTCCCAGTGATGCTCTAGGAGCTCTCTTCCCCACCTCTCACTGGGTCTTGCAGTTACTTGCACATGAAGGAAATAAGCTCCCTGTACTCATGAAAAGGAGGAGTAACCACCACCCCTCACCACCACTCAACCTAGACACTACTTCAAACTTCTGACCATTTTCCTGCCCATTCTCTTTTTTAAAATGTATTTATTTTTAATTGAAGGATAATTGCTTTATAGTATTGTGTTGCTGTGCCTGTGCTAAGTCGCTTCAGTACTGTCCGACCCTTTGTGACCCTATGGACTGTAGCCCATCAGGCTCCTCTGTCCATGGGATTCTTGAGGCAAGAATACTGAAACAGGTTGCCATGCCCTCCTCCAGGGAATCTTCCTGACCCAGGAACTGAACCCAAGTCTCTTAGGTCTCCTGCATTGGCAGATGGGTTCTTTACCATTAGTGCCACCTGGGAAACACAGTATTTTGTTGGTTTCTACCAAACATCAGCATGAATCAGCCATAGGTTTACCTACATCCCCTCACATTTGAACATCGCTCCCACCTTCCTCCCCATCCCACCCTCTAGGTTGTTACCAAGCCCCAGTTTGAGTTCCCTGAGTAATACAGCAAATTCCTATTGGTAATCCATTTTACATATGGTAATGTATGTTTCTTTGCCAACAGAGGTCCGTCTAGTCAAAGCTATGGTTTTTCTAGTAGTCATGTATGGGTGTGAGAGTTGGACTGTAAAGAAAGTTGAGCACCAAAGAATTGATGCTTTTGAACTGTGGTGTTGGAGAAGACTCTTGAGAGTCCCTTGGACTGCAATGAGATCCAATCAGCCCATCCTAAAGGAAATCAGTTTTGAATATTCATTGGAAGGACTGATTTTGAAGATGAAACTCCAATATTTTGGCCACCTGTTGCGAAGAAATGACTCATTGGAAAAGACCCTGATGCTGGGAAAGATTGAAGGCGGGAGGAGAAGGGGATTAACAGAGGATAAGATGGTTGGATGGCATCACCAACTTAATGGGCATGAGTTTGAGTAAACTCTGGGAGTTGGTGATGGACAGGGAGGCCTGGTGTGCCACAGTCTATGGGGTTGCAAAGAGTCAGGTATGACTGAGCAACTGAACTGAACTGAACTGAATGTGTTTCCATGTTACTATCCCCTCTGCCCATCTTTTTTTGCTTTATCTCCTGCTCACACACTTCAGCATGTCAGAGAGTTTCCAGCTGTGCCCAGAGAATCTCCAAACTTCAGGACATCACCCAGCTCCCAGGCTGGGTCTTGCCTGCCAGTCCCACCTTGCAGCTACCCATGGTTGTGCCAGGGATTTCTAAGGCAGGCTGTGGGGCTGTGGAAGAGAAAAGCCATGCTCACCTCGGAAATGTCAGAATATTTTCTTGACTTTGGCCATTCATGTGCTGAAAATGGTTTCATTCAGATTTTGTTTTCACCTCTCTTTACATTTGAAAAGACCAGAGCATTATTTAACATATGACTCGATGGAAACACACAAATAGAAATCATAACAAAAGTCTAACCTTTAAAGGATTCAAATTTAAAATCTCTGAGAAAGCAAGTGATTATTTTATTGATGTAGTTTTTTTTTACCAACTCTCAAAACCTGCAGGTGTTAAATTAGCTGCACAAGAATTTCTCTCTGCTTCCGAGTCTGCAGTAGAAACATGCTAATGAGAATTAGAGGAAATTAATGGGAGAGGGCCTAGGAGGCCACAGGAGAAGTTCAGCACAGCTTCCTGTGTGGTAAATGTTTCAGAAAAGCTGCTGTAATTTATCGTGACCCAGGACCTTATAAAAAGCAGAGATATCAATTTGTTGACAAAGGTCTGTATAGTCAAAGCTATGGTTTTTCCAGTAGTCATGTACATATGTCAGAGTTGGTCCACAAAAAAGGCTGAGCACCAAAGAACTGATACTTTTAAACTGTGGTGCTGGAGAAGACTCTTGAGAGTCCCTTGGACAGCAAGGAGGCCAAACCAGTTAATCCTAAAGGAAATCAACCTTGAATCTTCACTGGAAGGATTTGCTGAAGCTGAAGCACCAATGCTTTGACTACCTGATATAAAGAGCTGATTCATTGGAACAGACCCTGATGCTGGGAAAGATTAAGGGTGGAAGGAGAGAGAAGCGACGTAAGATAAGATGGTTGGATGGCATCACCAACTTAACAGACATGAATTTGAGCAAACTCCGGGAGATAGTGAAGGACAGAGGAGCCTGGTGTGCTGTAGTATATGGGGTGGCAAAGAGTGGGACATGACTGAATGACTGAACAGCAAGGAGCTTATAAGTAAAAACAAAAAAACAAAAAGCATGCAAGGCTACACCCTTAACCAGTGCCCTTTTCCTAACACACAATTCTAAAAAATGCTAAAGATAACATCAGTTTCAAAACAGCTATGGCTAAATCCATCTCCAAAAACTACAACAATAAACCAGAAGCAATTGTGAAACAGAACCCATACCTTGGTGTTCCCAAAACTGAACAAACAGAGAGCAAGACTGATGTTAATGGTGATGGTGATATAATTATTCTATAAATTTTGACTGCTGTATGAAAGATGGGGCAAATGCTGCATCTTTATCTTTAGCAAGCAAAGGTTCAGAGTTTATCTGGTCCAAAAGTCTCATTTTACAGATAAAGTAACTGAGGCCCAAGACATTAAGATTGTTAGGTAGTTAGAATAGGGAAAAGGAGTCCAAAGTGGCAGTGGCTAAAAGACAAGGAAGGGAAAAGCCTGCGAAAATGGAACAAAGGAAGGCTAAAGGAAGGTCCGAGGACCGGAGTGAAGACCTCAGGAAGAACAAACTGCACCCCTGGCTAAGCCCGATTTGCATAGGGCAGGCCCGGGGGAGGAAAAAAACTTATAAAAGGAGGAGCCAAAGTGCTCTTTCTTTCTCTCTCTCTACTCCCTTTTATTTTTCCGGCGCGCACTAACGCACTCCTCCACTCTCTTCTCTTCCTCGAGGATGGATTCTCCTGCTATCTTCTAAATAAAATAGAGCTGTAACACTGATTTATCTAAGAGCTATGACATGGTTTGTTCAAGACCCGAGAGCTGTGACGCGCCAAGGGCTTTAATGTCCATCTCCCCAAATCATTGTTGTGACGAGACAAGAACCGAGAAACATACATTCGCTTGACAAGATGATACCTAATTTTGTGAAATGTTAGTCACTCGGTCTGGTTCATCTCTTTGCTGCCCCATGGAGCCCACCAGACTCTCTGTCCATAGAATTCTCTAGGCAAGAGTACTGGAGTTGGGTGCCATTCCCTTCTCCAGGGAATCTTGAATTCATACCTAGATGTCAAACCTACTAAGTTATGTTGATGGTGATATAGACATTGCCAGGAATGTTAATATTAGCTCTGATCCTGGTCCACTGATGTCAATGGCTAAAACGGTGATGTAAAAATTAATAATCAGACTCTTCAATTAAGTAGAGTCAGGAGACCAGCAGGGGGAGCCCTCATGCCCTGTGAAGACAGCAGAGCCCAAGGGCAAGAAGAAAGACTTCTCTTCTTTCCTGGCCAGGACTCAGCCAATGACAAGACAGGAAAAACTCTACCTACAGTCACCCTCCCAATTTCCTTTCCCCTCTGTAAAAGCATTTTCCTCCCCTTGCTTGCCATGGTAGCTGACTCTGAATTGCAATTCTCTGCTGATCCCGAATAAACCCATCTTTGCTGGAGAAATTCTGTTTCAGGTCAATGTGCGTGTTGTTACGCCAGTCATGTCTGACTGTGAAACCATGGACTGTAGCTTACCAGGTTCCTCTGTCCATGGGATTCTCCAGGCAAGAATACTGGAGTGGGTTTCCATTTCCTTCTCAAGGGGATCTTCCTGACCCAGTGATCAAATGTGGGTCTTCTGCATTGCAGGGAGATTCTTTACCATCTAAGCCACCAGGGAAGCCCCAAACTGGCTCGTAAGAGATAAAGTGTTTGGGTCTTTTCTGGTGGCCCAGTGGTGAATACTGTGTTTCCAATGCTGGGGGCTCGAGTTCAATCCTTAGTCAGGGATCTAAGATCCCACAAGCCATGGAACATGGTGAAAAAAAAAAAATGAAAACAAGGAAAGTGTGGGAAGAGTTGGAAACCATGAACAAAAAGAGCCTTAACACAGAGGGTCTGGGAAATGGGAAGTGAGTCCAGTTGACAGAAAGGCTGAACACTCAGCTGGATCTGAGCTGCATTTGAATAACCTTCTGCACCTCACTGGCGATTTTGTTCTTCATGTTGAAAATGATGGAGAGGCAATGGAGGAGCTTTTCGTAGAATGAGTGAGATTGGATTTCTGTTTTAGAAAATGATTCTGTTGGTATTCCAAAGGATGGATGGCAGGGGCGGAGAGTCTAAAGGCAGGAAGATCAATGTACCAGCAACTGAAATAGTAGAAGCGAGAAATAAATGCCCATCCAAAGCCGTGCTGATGGGGATGGAGAGGAGGGCTGGGTTCTGAGTGATGTGTCCAGAACTGACAGGACACCTGAGGACTGCGTGGATCACTGGGCAGCTCTGACTTCCAGTGAGAGTGCCGGTGATGCTCTGTTTAAACAAAAGCTCACAGTGATGATGAAGCCAAACCTCGCTTTCACTCTGTGTTCCAGCATTGACTGCTGGTCTGACTTTTGAAGATTGGACTTGTTTCTGCTTCTGCTTGGCCCTTTACCAGGTATGCTCAGCTCCAGATTATTATATAGCTGGATTCTCCTCCTTCCAGTCCTATTAGAGCTGAATTATGTCCTCCCAAAATTCACAAGTTGAAGTCCTGACACCTACTATCTCCGAATGTGACCTTATTTGGAGAGAGAGTCATTGCAGAGGCAGATAATTAAATTAGGATGAGGTCACTCTGGACTAGGGTGGGTCCCTAAGCAATATAACTGGTGTCCTTATAAAAAGGGGCAATTGGGGAATACGTGCACATGGGGAGAATGCCACGTGAAGATGAAGGTGGAGGTTGGGGTGGTGCCTCTCCAAACCAAAGCATGGCAAAGATGGCCTGCAAACCACTGCTGAATTCTTGATCTTGAACTTCTGGCCTCCAAAACTGTGAGACATTACATTTCTACTGTTTAACCCTCACTTCAGTCTGTGGTACTTTGTTACAGCAGTTCCTGGTCTCAGTTCAAACTATAATCCCTGGGGCAGGTTGATCATGACATAGGAAATCATGCCTCCCTCATCACATTCCTTTGCTTTATTGTTTTCATAACGTTTAGCATGGCCTTAGGTTCCCTGACGGCTCACATGGTAAAGAATCTGCATGCAATGCAGGAGACTCCATCCCTGGGTCAGGAAGCTCCCTTGGAGAAGGGAACGGCAACCCACCCCAGTATTCTCACCTGGGACATCCCACGGACAGAGGAGCCTGGAGGGCTACAGTCCATGGTGTCGCAAAAGAGTCGGACAGGACTGAGTGACTAACACTTTCTTTCAACTAAGCTATCTTGTTAATGTATTTATTTGTCTGTTCCCCCCATGCCAGCCATGCTGTCTTCTGCCACCCTTAGAATGTATGGTCCATGACACTGGGGGATGCTTCTTGCACTTTGCTGCATCTCCAGGTTTTAGAACAATCCAGCAATACCAGACAATCGATAAATGTTTCATTGAGTGGATAAACAGATTATCATCGGTGTTGACATTAAAGCTAACTCTAATATCAGTTACAACCCTAGCATTCTCGTCTGCCCTCTGGGATGTTAGATCGGGGATATGTGTCTTCTAGGGGAGAATCACCTGGAGGGTCCTTCACTCAAGTGTCTGGGGTAGAGGGTGACTTACAGAGCAGTGCTGCCACCAGACCACTTGTGTGGGTCTCCCCAGGTAACATTGCTTCCTCACTGCAGGGCAGCCTCAGCTTAGCTGAACTTAGAGGGCAGCCTAGGACTCCAAATATGAGTGCTCCAGAGAACGAGCTTTTATGCCCCAGCCGCAGAAGTCACACAACGTTTGGAAAATAGAGTTGGCCACAGATTCCAATTTCTTGGGTCTTGTTCTAAGAGATTCTGATTTCTGCATCTCAGTTCAAGCCTGGAAGACCTTCATGGGGATCCCCAGATTGCACATACTTTTAAAAAAATATTTATTCATTTATTTACTTGGCTGCGTCAGGTCTTAGTTGCAGTACACAGGGATCTTTCATGTTCGTTGCCACAAGCGGGATCTTTTCTTGCCTGTCCAGGGTTGGAACCTGGCCTCCTGCAGTGGAAGTGTCTGAACCACCTGACCATTGGGGAAGTCTCCCCGCATCTAGGTTGAAATGGACAAGCCAGTTCACTGTTGTGCTGTCCCCAGAATGGAAAATGTAGAGAGATGCAAGAAGCCCAAATGGTTCCTAAATCCATATAAACAAGCTTTTTAATATAACAATAGATATTGAGATTTTAAATGACCATAAAATTTAAAATAGCATTGGAAAAAATACTGTGGAATGAAAAAAAAAACCTACACCAAATTTTATGCTTTTACTAATACAACTCTTTCTGCCTAATAAAATTCTGCCAATCCTAAATCAAGAATTTATAGTAAATTCCTTTCCAATAAGACAGACTTTCTTGAGGGTATACTTCTCCTTTCTGAAATCACTCTCCTCCCATTGCTTTATAAAAAATCTTTTTATTATCTTTAGCCGAACTACACAGCTTATGGGATCTAAGCTCCCCTACATGGGGATCGAACCCGGGCCATTAGCAGTGAAAGCATGGCATCCTAATCACTGGACGATCAGAGAATTCCTTAGTTGACTTTTTTTTTTTTTTTTAGAATAGCTACCCGAATTCTCACCTTAGCTTTTGGGTTAATACAGGTTTTTCTTGCTCTTTGTTCTCTGATTCATATGCACCCCCTGTCCTTCAGACAGAGTCAAGACACTCCACACCAATACTACCTCTCTGATTACAGTCCCTTGGATTATCTTATTCTGAATTTGGCCTTTTCTGTAACAGGTTATGGGCTTCCCAGGTGGCGCTAGCGGTGAAGAACCCGCCTGCCAATGCAGGAGACACAAGAGACTCAGTTCGATCCCTGTGTTGGAAGATTCCCCTGGAGGAGGGCATGGCAACCCACTCCAGCATTCTTGCCCAGAGAATTCCACAGACAGAGGAGCCTGGTGGGCTATAGTTCATAGGGTTGCAAAGAGTAGGACACAACTGAAATGACTTAGCAGGCACACACGCCTGCTACAGGTTATAAACCAATCCCAAATCAACCTACAGGCCTTTGTGAGAAATTATAATGGCTGGCATCACATAAAAATTTTTTTTAAGTGCTGTTAATTCCTTGAAAAGATTAGAACCTGATTTCTTTCCACAAAGTATCTGACTACTCGCCCCCCTCTCTACCATTCTTAATCTTGTGGACATAGTCTGAACACAGCAGCAAAGACCGTAAGATTTAGAGTGGATTCCCTACAGTTTGGTAAGAGCTCTGGTCCATGGACCAGGCCTCCCAGGTGGCCCGGTGGTAAAGAACCTGCCTGTTGATGCAGGAGACACAGGAGACCTGGTGTTCAATCCCCGGGTGGGGAAGATTCCCCTGGAGAAGGAAATGACAACCCACTCCAGTATTCTTGCCTGGGAAATCCCATGGGCAGAAGAGCCTGGTGGGCTCCAGTCCATGGCGCCACAAAGAGTTGGACATGACTGAACATGCACACACTGGGCCCGGATACCAGCAGTTACTGATACCAGTTTTTAGGGGACTCAGAGGTAGATTCACAGAGCTCTGGAGATCAGAGCAGGGAAAGAAAAGGAGCTGAGTCAGTTCTCAGACAATTTGGAGGGAGGGGGATACAGGATCAGAGAGCAGATACACTCTAGGGACCAGAAGAGGCAGAGCTGAGCAATAATGTCTGTTAGCAGAGTTGAAGCAAAGCGAGGGAGAAGGAGAACAGAACCAGGTAGCCAGGGAAGTCACGAGTGGTCCTTCTATGGACAAGAAGCCTTTGGAATGTGGCCCTCTGTCTTCAGGAAGTAGCTGGGGAGTCCTTGGTGGTTCGGGGTGACTTGGAGGGTGATGCTGGTGGTGGAGACTCAGATCATGTGGGTGTCGGGACCCCGTCTCTGCAAGACAACCCAGGCTGGGTGTCCTTAGGCTGCCCTGGGAGACTCAGTGCCGGATGGCCAGACTCAGAGCCCACAGGTTTCCCTCGTCCTCGCTTTGGCTCCCAGATGATGGACTCAGGAAGGAGGGATCCTCCTGAGCTCTGGAGAGGAGGGTGGGGAGTGGGGGGTGGGGGGATTGCATTCCTGAGTCACTTGCAGGAAGCTGCCCTTTCGGAAGCTAATTAGTACTTGGTTGTTTATGATAACAATTGTCACCATGATCACTTACATGAGGAATACCTTCGGCAGATCTGCGTTGTGTTCTTCTTTACCGTGGCAGTCTTCCTCATTTCCCTCTTTTCTTTTCCAAGAAGCCTCATCCACCTGCTTTCCACCTTCTCCTTCTCTTCTTCCATTTCGGCCTTTTCTCCACCCTTCCTGCTTAGAATAATTGAGTCACGGGACACTGGAGGCGAAGGGAAGTCGAACCAAGACAACCTTGTCAAACCTGGAGCCTTTGCACCCCAAGCAAACTGCATCCAGAGACAGGAGGTGACAGCTGTGCCCATGCAGCTGGCTGGTGACAGATCCGAGCTGAATACCCAGCACTCCTGGGGCCATCTGATGTTCTCTGTTGCTCTGAACAGCTGCATCTTCCTGTTTTCCTTTCTTCTCATTGCCTGCTTGTCTCCCTCCTCTTTCTGACTCTAAGAATGAACTATGGGTACGCTCCTGAGAACTCCCAGAACAAAGAAAGCTATGTGTTTGTAGCGTGAAGAGCTTGTAAGTGGCAAGCACCGCAGGCCAGAAACAGCCTTCCGAGGCCCCTGTGGGCTCTGTGCCCAGACGTGTCCCAACAGAGATCCACACCTCCCTTCCCCTCCTGGAGGGGTCATTCTGACTTGCAGAGTGAAAATTGGTTGTTTGGTTATGGCTCAAGCCAGGAGCCACTGAATCCCAACTGTCAGTTACTGACATTATATTGCAAATAGCAGCTTCCCTGCTGCAAATGAAGCTGCTGATGAAACCCTGGTTTCCAACGGAGGGCCTCCAACTGCGTGTGAATTGTCTGCAGGCATGCACACTGCTAGCCTGGCCCTTTCCTATCATTTGTTTTTCCTGTCTTTGCCTGGGTCATGGTCGATGCTGCGGATCATCCCAGGAACTCAGCCCTACAGGCCAGAGTCACAGAAATCCCAGCCTCTACAGCTCCTTCTCTGTGTGGTGCACAAAGAGGGGCCCCTAAAAATGCTTGAATTAAAAGGGATTTTCCAGGCAAGAGTACTGGAATGGGGTGCCATTGCCTTCGAAAGGAAGCCCAGCAATCACCTATTCTTTTATTTGACAGATAATGAAATCGAGGCTTGGGCTTCCCTGGTGGTTCAGACAGTAAAGAATCTGCCTACAATACAGGAGACTGGGGTTTGATCCCTGGGTCGGGAAGATCCCCTGGAGAAGTGAATGGTTACCCACCCTTGTTTTCTTGCCTGGAGAATTCCATGGACAGAGGAGCCTGGAGGGCTACAATCCATGAAGTCTCAGAGTCTGATACAACTGAGCGACTATCACTCCTCATACTTGAAAATAAGGAGCTTCAGGACAAAGACTTCTCTCTTTGGGAAATACCCAAGAGAAACTTGGAAATTTTGGATTTTGTTCTAGAACAGACCCATGACCATTGATCAGTTTTGTTTATAAAAGAGAAGAAAACCACCAAGTTGTGGGTTACTTGGCCAGTTGTAAGATTGAATGGTTTGTACCTGTTGGAATGTCAGTGTCTGATTGTCTTCTTGGCTATATTTAGGAAAAGCGCTGACAACCCTGGAGTGAAGTCTAAAGACCCCTTTCTTTTGTTAGTTTGTGTCTCCATGGTGCCACTGAATCCACTTTTAGCCGCTCATTCTAGCATTATATCACCATAATTAACATTGCTGTGTGGAAATAACAAGCATGGAGGAAACCAGGGGAGAGAGAACTCAGGTACTAATGAGCACATCAATTACAATAATGATAAACTTACCGTCATCCCAACTATTGATCTTCACATCACTCAGCTGTTGATTTTGCAAACGAGCAGACGGAAAGGGAAAATCTGCTATCATCCTACCACCCATTTAATTGCCATTAACTTTCAGGTGTACGTTCTTTCAAGCTTTATGCTGTCCATATGTTCGACATGATTTTGATCATATGTTATAGTACTAATTGTACAGACTTATTGTTTGAAATTCCACCTATTTTCTGATATGAAAAGGAGAAGATATTCTCTGTAGACAACTTTGGAAAGTACAAAAATAAAATGAAGAAAACTTTAAAACCATCTAAATGTCCATCACTTAGACGTAACATGGTTAGCACTGGGTGAATAGCTGATAGTATTAGAAATCTTTATTGTCTTTTCTGATTGTAACAGGTTTATAATCATATTCAGACAACAAAAATAAATAAAGCCAAAGGTGAAGTCCCTTGCTATACACCCTCCTCCCCAAATAACCACTGATAAGTATTCCGTCTATTCTCTCAGAATTTTTCCTAAGCATAGACATATATGTTTATTTCTCTACTAATTTTTTACAAAATTGGATTACAGTATATATTCACTTCTTCCATCTTTTTTTTTTTTCTTTCTTATATTTAGCACCATGATGTGGCAATATTGTAGCCACGCGTTCTGGGAAACAAACTCACTCAGAAGGACAATGCAGATAGTGGAGTGCAGTTTATTACACCGGCGGGCCCAAGGCAGAGTCTCCTCTTAGCCAAGGACCCCGACCAGCATTTGTGAAAATCTTTTATACCCCATGTGTACGTGTCTGAACCCACCACTCCAAATTCCTTGAGACTTACATAAACCAAGGAAAATACAATCCCAATAACCCCATCATTTACTTGCTATGTGCTCATGTGCTCAGACAGTCAAACAATTAACCAATAATCAATAAACCCGAGGTTACACTCTGATTGATACAGAAAAATTTATGGCCTGTCTGGAGGAAGGGGTGATAGTGTATGTTTTCTCTTAGGCGATGAGTAACCTAGATACGATCTTCAAGGTTCCCCGGTCTGGAGGGGGTCTTATCCTTCTGTTCTTGTTTTCATAGGCACTAAACACAGAGCTCAGAGTCCATTGGAAAGGTGGCCGAGCATGATCAGCATGAACAGGCCTAAGATGGGGTCCAGGCCCTATGAATTCCTTCTTCAGCAACACAGCCATTTATTTTAGAAAGGTTCTAAACTGTTTCAATTTAGGTTTCTTACCATATTTCTGTTATCAACTAACCTGCAGGTTTACCTGTGTATCTTCATATTTGCTTAAGTATCTCTGTAGGAATCATAGGTTAAAAGGCTCACAATTTTAATGTGTTGGTAAAATGTGCTTTTTTAATCTGAAGAGATATTGCCCAGAAAGGAAGAGCTCCAGCCCAAGTCATCAATAAAAAGATCACCTGTTTGTACAATATTGGATATTTAAAATTTTTTTAATATTTGAAAATACAATCACTGAAGAATCTTAGTATTATTTTAATTTGCATTGATTTCATGACTGGTGAGGCAGTGCATCATATATTTATGGTCATTTTCACTTATTTTGTAATTGTTATTCTTACCCTTTCTCTACTTTCTTTTAGGCTGTTTCCTGTTATCTAACCCATGTAGAAACACTTTCTACATTATAGATGTCAACTTCAATATAAATTTTAAATAAAGATAAAATTTTCACTCAAGTTCCTGGTCAATTAAAACATCAGCATATTGCTTCATGGATCATTCTTTTGGTAGCAAAAAGTAGAGGTTTTTGATTTAGTTGTTCTGGCATGATGTGCCAACTGTGTAAATAATTCAGTGAACAAATGGCATAACAAAACAACACCAGATACCATTTTACATTATCAGCAAACTCATCAAGAATTGTGAGATGGATAATACGGCAGGAGAAAATACCTTTTCTGGAAAAATACATCTCCAAGAAGGAAAGTACGTTCCAAGGAAAGCTCTGTAGAGCCAAAATTTCCCCATAGGATTCACAATCCACCTGAACACAGATTAAGAACCAAATTTCTAGTTTAGAAACAAGATGGGATAAGGGAATATTTTCAAGTCCCTTTTATACTGTAACAGGATTAATGATGGGAGAAAGGGACAGGCCCTCCTCACCCCCTACACATGGGCACATGCATGCACACACGCACACACACACACACACACACGTGCGCACATACACGTGTTGGAGCAAGGACCAGAACTCAGCATTCTTTACATGCAGAACTTGAGTTTCTAAGCCAGAGTAAAGATACTGAAGGGCTTCCCAGGTGGCTCTGTGGTAAAGAATTTAACTGCCAGTGCAGGAGACGTAGGAGACACAGGTTCCATCCCTGGGTCAGGAAGATCCCATGGAGAAGGAAGTGGCAGCCCACACTCCAGTGTTCTTGCCTGGGAAATCCCCTGGACAGAGGAGCCTGGTGGGCCACAGTCCATGAGGTCGTAAATAGTGGGCCATGACTGAACGCGTGCACAGATAGTAAAGAAGGAAGAAAGGCATTTCTACTGTTTTCAAGTGGACAGACTAACCCACAGCATCACACGGGTGGTCTGCCAACATGACTGTCCATCCCTTACAGCTAGCCCTGGGGCACAGGGGAAGCTTCCTCCCATGCTGCCAACAGGGTTGACTGCCAAACTCGGATGGCTTTTCTGCCATCTTCATAGGCACTTCTGGGAGGAAGTTAGCGGGTCTGTTCAAGGCTGCCATCCAGAAGCCATTCAGTTTTTGGAGAGGCAGGGAGAGTGAAGCTTGTGTGTATGTCCATGTGTCTATGTCGGGGGTGGTGTCTGAGTGAACTTGCAGTTAAAGTCTAATTAATGGTCAGAAAAGCATAACAATGATATAAACCAATGAATTTTCACAAACCTTACACTGTAATGTAACCAGCACCTGAATCAAGAAACAAATCACACCAGCACCCCAGAAGTCTACCATGTGCCTCACTTTCCTGACTGCTAACAGCGTCACTGAGTTTGCCTGCTTTCGATTTTATATAAATGAAACTATATAGTATATAATAACAAATATTGCATATAATATTATAATACTCTATATTATATAATAATGCTTTACATAGTATATTTTGTATAATATCATATAACTATATAATATCTGTTTTTTCTTTTTAAATTTGCTTTTTAAAAATGTATCTATTTTAATTGGAAGCTAATTACTTTACAGTGTTGCGGTGGTTTTTGCCGTACATCGACATGCATCCGTCATGGGTGCACAGGTGTCCCCACGTCCTGGACCCCCCTCCACCTCCCTCCACACCCCATCCCTCTGGGTTGTCCCAGAGCACCAGCTTTGGGGGCCCTGCTTCATGCATGGAATTTGCACTGGTCATCTGTTTTACATATGGTAATATACGTTTCAATGCTATTCTCTCACATCGTCCCACCCTCGCCTTCGCCCACATAGTCCAAAATTCTGTTCTTCACATCTGTGTCTCTTTTGCTATCTTGCGTATAGGGTCATCGTTAGTTAACTGGAGAATCATTGCTTTATAATGTTGTGTCAATGGACACGAGTTTGAGCAAGCTCCGGGAGATGCTGAAGGACTGGGAAGCCTGGCGAGCTGCAGTCCATGGGGTCGCAAAGAATTGGACATGACCACACGGCTAAACAGCAACAACGTTCTGTTGGTTTCTGCTGTTCAACAAAGGATTTATATGTTTTGGTTTGGCTTTTACTCAACATTAAGTTTGTGAATACATCTATATTGCTGGTATTTTGTTCCTTCTCATCACTGTAGAGTATTCCATTGTGTGAATGTGCTACTATCTATTCATTCTCTTGACACTGGGCATTTGGTGATTTTGTACTTATGAACAGTGCTGCTGTGAACATTCTGCTCTAAGTCTTTTGATGAAAAACATGTATGCCCAGGAGTGGGATTACTGGGTCTCAGGCTATGCATATATTCACCTTTACTCAGTTCAGTTCATTCGCTCAGCCGTGTCCAACTCTTTGCGACCCCATGAACCGCAGCATGCCAGGCCCCCCTGTCAGTCACCAACTCCCAGAGTCCACTCAAACCCATGTTCATCAAGCTGGTGATGCCATCCAACCATCTCATCCTCTGTCGTCCCCTTCTCCTCCTGCCCTCAATCTTTCCCAGCATCAGGGTCTTTTCAAATCAGTCAGCTTTTCACATCAGGTGGCCAAAGTATTGGAATTTCAGCTTCAAAATCAGTCCTACCAATGAACACCCAGGACTGATCTCCTTGAGGATAGACTGGTTGGATCTCCTTGCTTCCAAGGGACTCTCAAGAGTCTTCTCTAACACCACAGTTTAAAAGCATCAATTCTTTGGCACTCAGCTTTCTTTATAGTCCAACTCTTACATCCAAACATAACCACTGGAAAAACCATAGCCTTGACTAAATAGACCTTTGTTGACAAAGTAATGTCTCTGTTTTTTAATATGCTGCCTAAGTTAGTCAAAACTTTCCTTCCAAGGAGTAAATGCCTTTTAATTTCATGGCTGAAGTAACCATCTGCAGTGATTTTGGAGCCCCCTCAAAATAAAGTTAGCCACTGTTTCCACTGCTTCCCCATCTATTTGCCATGAGGTGATGGGACCAGATGCCATGATCTTCGTTTTCTGAATGTTGAGCTTTAAGCCAACTTTTTCACTCTCCTCTTTCACTTTCATCAAGAGGCTCTTTAGTTCTTCTTCACTTTCTGCCATGAGGGTGGTGTCATCTGCATATCTGAGGTTATTGATATTTCTCCCAGCAATCTTGATTCCAGCTTGTGCTTCCTCCAGCCCAGCATTTCTCACGATGTGCACTGCACAGAAGTTAAATAAGCAGGGTGACAATATACAGCCTTGACATACTCCTTTTCCTATTTGGAACCAGTCTGTTGTTCCACGTCCAGTTCTAACTGTTGCTTCCTGACCTGCATACAAGTTTCTCAAGAGGCAGGTCAGGTGGTCTGGTATTCCCATCTCTTTCAGAATTTTCCACAGTTGATTCTGATCCACACAGTCAAAGGCTTTGGCATAGTCAATAAAGCAGAAGTAGATGTTTTTCTGGAACTCTCTTGCTTTTTCCATGATCCAACGGGTGTTAGCAATTTGATCTCTGGTTCCTCTGCCTTTTCTAAATCCAGCTTGAACATTTGGAAGCTCACGGTTCACATATTGCTGAAGCCTGGCTTGGAGAATTTTGAGCATTACTTTACTAGCGTGTGAGATGAGTGCAATTGTGCGGTAGTTTGAGCATTCTTTTGCATTGCCTTTCTTTGGGATTGGAATGAAAACTGACTTTTTCCAGTCCTGTGGCCACTGCTGAGTTTTTGAGATTTGCTGGCATATTGAGTGCAGCACTTTCACAGCATCATCTTCCAGGATTTGAAATAGCTCAACTGGAATTCCATCACTTCCACTAGCTTTGTTCGTAGTGATGCTTTCTAAGGCCCACTTGACTTCACATTCCAGGATGTCTGGCTCTAGGTGAGTGATCACACCATTGTGATTATCTGGGTCGTGAAGATCTTTTTTGTATAGTTCTTCTGTGTATTCTTGCCACTTCTTCTTAATATCTTCTGCTTCTGTTAGGTCCCTACCATTTCTGTCCTTTATTAAGCCCATCTTTGCATGAAATGCTCCCTTGGTATCTCTAATTATCTTGAAGAAATCTCTAGTCTTTCCCATTCTGTTGTTGTCCTCTATTTCTTTGCATTGATCACTGAGGAAGGCTTTCTTATCTCTTCTTGCTATTCTTTGGAACTCTGCATTCAAATGGGTTTATCTTTCCTTTTCTCCTTTGCTTTTCACTTCTCTTCTTTTCGCAGCTATTTGTAAGGCCTCCTCAGACAATCATTTTGCTTTTTGCATTTCTTTTTCTTGGGGATGGTCTTGATTCCTCTCTCCTGTACAATGTTACAAACCTCCATCCATAGTTCATCAGGCACTCTGTCTATCAGATCTAGTCCCTTAAATCTATTTCTCACTTCCACTGTATAGTCATAAGGGATTTGATTTAGGTCATACCTGAATGTTGTGTTGGTTTTCTCCACTTTTTTCAATTTCAGTCTGAATTTGGCAATAAGGAGTTCATGATCTGAGCCACAGTCTGCTCCCTGTCTTATTTTTGCTGAGTGTATAATGCTTCTCCATCTCTGGCTGCAAAGAATATAATCAATCTGATTTCGGTGTCGACCATCAGGTGATGTCCATGTGTAGAGTCTTCTCGTATGTTGTTGGAAGAGGGTGTTTGTTACGACTACTGTGTTCTCTTGGCAGAACTCTATTAGCCTTTGCCCTGCTCCGTGCTGTACTCCAAGGCCAAATCTGCCTGTTATTCCAGGTGTTTCTTGACTTCTACTTTTATATTCCAGTCCCCTATAATGAAAAGCACATCTTTTTTGGGTGTTAATTCTAGAAGGTCTTGTAGGTCTTCATAGAACTGTTCAACTTCAGCTTCTTCAGGGTTACTGGTTGGAGCATAGACTTGGATTACCGTGATATTGAATGGTTTGCCATGGAAATGAAACTTTACTAGATAATGGCAAAAGATTTTCCCAAGCAGTACCATTTTGTATTCTCATCAGCCATGTATGAGTTCAGTTGTTCCCCATCCTCACCAAGTCATAGAAGGTTTTGTCTTTTTTATGTTAGCAATTGTGGTAGGTGTGTGGTAGGATCTCAGGGTGGCTTCAGCTCGTATTTCCCTAAAAAAATTTTTTTTGCCCCTGGGGAAATTTTCCTCCCCTCTATCCTCTCAGGCTTCACGTGAGAGGAAGGGGAATAACTGGATAATAAATAAGAACCCTAGCATGCTTAGCTCAGCCCTGTCTCTCTGCTCCTTTGAGAGCTGATCTGCCTGCCAGAGTACACATTCTCTGCCTTTCCATGCTTCCAATAATTCATTAACAGACAGTCCCCAGTGGGAAAGACCATGGATGAAAATCCATGCCCATGACTAGGAGCTCTTGTATCATATAAAGAGGGGACATATTATGGTCATCTTTGCATGGGCTTCCCTGGTGGCCAAGTGGTTAAGAATCCACCTTGCAATGCAGGGGATACCGGTTTGATCCCTGGTACAGGAAGATCCCACATGCCGTGGAGAAACGTGGAGAAACTAAGCCTATGACCACAACTACTGTGTCTGCTCTCTGGAGCCCTTGAGCCATAACTACCGTGTCCATGTGCCCTGGAGCCCGTGTTCCATAACAAGAGAAGCCACCACAATGAGAAATAGCCTCCACCCTCCACAACTAGAGAAAGCCCTCCTGCAGCAGTGAATACCCTGCACAGCCAAAAATAAATAAATAAATATTATTTTTTTTTACAAAAAAGATGATGACTGCAGACAACCAGAAGCATTTCCCTCTAGCCCAAGCAAATGGGGTACCCTTACTGCAAAGAAGGGTTGTCAAAGCAGAAATAGACAATGCAAACAGATTTTTGACTTGGATTTCTAAACTCAGGATTCAGGGTCTATTTGTTCTAATTGTTCAACAGAACAAATTTATTGTTCTGAATAGAGCAATACATAAAACAGGCTTTCCCACTCCCAGCCGAGACAGAGATACCATGGGTTGGGACCAAACAGGAGCTGAACCACTCAGAAGGAACTGTCCATCCTATGCCTAAGGAGTCCCCCTCTGTCCCTGGTGCCAGAGTGGCATGTAAGAGCTGAATCACCACCTGACACTCTTACCATCCCATTCCTGTGAGAACCGAACATCCCAAGAGCCAAGGAGAGCCACAGAGCTGTAACAATTGCCATCTCTTTGCCACCCTGAGTAATTTTCACAGCCAGCTGCCAGAACATTGCCTGCTGACTAGGAGTGATGTCCAGGTGCATTTACTCTCTCAGGCTTCCTCCATCTTGCAACGTGGATAGGCCTCCTAGAATGACCTGGGACCCTTGGAAGCTGTTTAAGATGGAGATGATGCTGGCTAGACAGATAAAGGAATGATGATGGCGTAAAAGCCAAACCCTATATTCTTAGGAAAAGTGGGGCTGAATTTGGACCAATCTAAGATTCATTCCTATGGGCTTCCTTGGTGGCTCAGTGGTAAAGAATCCACCTGCCAATGCAGGAGACTTGGGTTCAATTCCTGGATCAAGAAGATCCCCTGGGGAAGGAAATGGCAACCACTCTAGTATTCTTTGCCTGTGAAATACATGGACAGAGGAGTCTGGCAGGCTATAGTCCATGGGTTTGAAAAAGGGTCAGACATAACTGAGTAACTAAACAACAGCAAGGCTTATCCCTACTCATTCTGGGAATAAAGTGCTCATCACACCTTGTTAAATGTCTTTACATCCTTTAAATCGTTGAATCCAAGGAGCTGTGGATCTAGACGATCCTTGATAGAATACATCTTTGTTGGGCTTAACAACATATGTTTGAAAGGTAATGGTTCTCTGCCTATCTAATCAATGGGCCTATGATTATTACTGACCATGTTCTAATACTTAGTTCCTTGGTTCAACTCTGGCCAAGCCTAGAAGCGATAGATGTCTCTGTATTTTGGTTTCATATACTGAGGTTTCTATGTTAGGAAACTTAATTACTTTTTTTAAAAAGAAGGAACCAAACTTTAGAAATCCTCCCCAAACACAGCAGGTATAGTGATGGGTGGTGATGTGTGCCTTCGACTCGCAGATTAGGATATATTTGGAGAGACTGAAACTCACAGACATGTCAACACAGTACATAGTTAAGTTACTAAGCACTCTGAAGTTTGACACTTGCTGCCTATAAGACACTGAACAATTCATTAACTTCTCTATCCCTCTGTTTTTCATATGGGCAATGGGGATAATAAAGCTTCTATCACAAACAGTTCTGAAATTCCATGAGACGGTGTCTATAAAGGGCTTAAAAAATCTCTAGCACAGAAAAAAAATAATCAATATATGGTGGTTACAATTTTGGAGAGTTAAGTCAAATGAGAGCTTTCTAAGCCTAAACCATCACCACTTAATGAACTGAAGCTGTGAAGGCGTATCTTGCTAGAAAGCTGGACTATGAACCACTTGATTGCACGGCTGCTTTCCAGTGGCTAGGAGAGAAGAGGGTTTGGTGAGCAGCTGGAAGACTACCCTGTGAATCAGAATCTAAACGTTAAGTCCAGGCTCCTCCCTTTAGAGCCACGGCAAGTCCGGGCCAAACCTGAATGGCTTCGGACAGGAGCAGTGGTCATTGTGCTGGAACCATCACCATCTTGGAAAGCCTATGGAGGAGGTGACACAGTCCATTGAGCATCCTGGCACTTCCCAGGGAAGAACCCACAGTCGGCAGGGGTTTGGTGACCCGCAGCTGGGAGGGGGCTTGTGGCAGGCAGCAGACTGCAGAAAGAGCTTGCGCCACTTCAGGCTCGTTAGCACCACCTGTTATGGCCGTCTTGGTCGGCTGGAGAGGACTCCTAGGTTACTGACACCACGGGGACCTTTCAGGCTATTTTCCTGCTGTTCAGCGATCACCACTCTATGGGAAGGACTTCCACAAGGTGATAGCCATTATCTTCCTTGATTAGAAGGAGGCAGTCATTTATGTGTTACAACTTGGAGTATGTTGCAAGGATGCCCCCCACCTCGCCTTAAAGCCTTCGGTTTCCCCCAATTCCATACTATCTAGCCACTGTACCTGCTCCTATCTGTCCTATATTTCTTTTTTAAGTTTTTTTTTTTTATGTGAACCATTTCTTAAAGTCGTTATTGATTTTGTTACGGTGTTCCTTCTGTTTTATGCTTTGGTTCTTTGGCCCCAAGGCATGTGGGATCTTAGCTCTCCCACCAGGGATAGAACCCATACCCCCTACACTAAAAGATGAAGTTATAACCACTGAACCACCAGGGAAGTCCCAACCTGTCCCATATTTCTAATAACTCTGTCAGTACTTTGAGTGAAAGGATAAAAATACGGAACTAGTTCTGAGAGGTCACAGAAAGCTAGAAGTAGCATACCTCTAAGCTTCTTCCTTTAGGCACTCTCTTCACCCCAAGCTCTCATTCAAAATGTATTGGGTTGGCCAAAAAAGTTCATTTGGGTTTTTTCCATAAGGTGTTATGGAAAAACTGCAACAAATTTTTTGGCTAACTCAATATTTTCTGAGGGTGTCCTATACGCCAGATGCTGGAGACACAGTGGTGACCGAGGGAGGCAGGGCCCCCATTCTTGTGGACCATATATCCTAGAGCAAGGAGAATGAAACCTGTCAGTGTATGGACGAGACCCGTTTGGATGGTGAGAGAGGCAGGTAGTGTAGAGTCGTGGATACAAGCTGTGTCTCTAAACTAAGAACAGTCTCTAGACTAAGAACAGTTGAGGTTCAGTTCTTGGCAACTTCCCCCATTAGTTGTGTGACCTTAGGTCAGTTATTTAACCACTACAGCATGGGTCCTTATTTGTGAAATGGGGATTTTAATGGGTCCCTCTGGTATAAAGCATCAGAGCTGAGACTTAAATGCTCACCAGGAGGCAGCCGCATGAAAAACGCAGGGAATGATTTAACCAAAGGGAACAGCCAGTACAAATGTCTTGTGATAGAAACAAACAACCTTAAAGGATTCTCATCCATGTGTCTGGCATACACTGAGAAAGGGTAAAAGTGATAAAAGATGGAATTGGACAGGATGTAGGCACCAGATTGTGGTGACTGGTAAGTCTGGTAGAGAACTTTGGATTTTATTCTAGTTAATTAGGTTTTAACCTCTGCCGGGAGAGATTTCTGCTTTCCCAGGTGGTTCAGGGATAAAGAACCTGCCTGTCAGTGCAGGGGGTATGGGTTCGATCCCTGGGTCAGGAAGAATGCCCTGGAGAAGGGAATGGCTACCGACTCCAGTATTCTTGCCTGGAGAATCCCATGGGCAGAGGAGCCTGGAGGGCTACAATCCATGAGATTGCAAAGAGTCACACAACTTAACAACCGAGCACAGAGGGATTTCTTCTTATCTAAGCCCACATTTTAGAAAAAGAATGTACTGAAATCCCATCTATCTTTCAACTCGGTTCTAATGGCATGCTTTCTATGACGTCTTTATTCTTATGCCCACCAGAAAAATTAGTTTTCTACCTGATCTACGGATCATCCTATTTATTGTATGTCTGCTTCCTGTATCCATTAGGAGTGTCTGAGAACAGGGATCAAGTACCATTCACTTCAGAATCACCTATCGAAGTGCATGGCACAAATAAATCTTCTTTAAATGACTAAGTAGATGAATAAAAGCACCAGTGAATGCGTGAATGAAAAATACCAGTTTGGTTCTTTTGGCCAGATTTGTTCATTGAAAATCTGGACCCAAAGGGGATGACCTGCAGCCCAGGTAGATTTCACCTAGAGCAAAATGAGACCCTGGAAACAAGGGAGAATGAGAGGACACAGAAGGGAAGAGGTTTTGAGTGGGTCTTTGATGGAGGCTACATCTGCTTTCCTCAGCTCTAACCCTTGCTGCTTTTGTGTGAACTTGGGAAATTACTCAGCGAAAATTACCATGCTCCACTAATCCCAAGGTAGACTTCTGACCACTCCAATCTCTTTAACATGGACAAAACAAAACAAAACAAAGACCCCAAATGAAAACAGAACCAAATAAACCAAAATCTTCAAACAGAAGTTAAAGGCAAACAATCCTAGTTCGAAGAGGTAGTCATAAAACCTGAGATCTGGGACTTCCCTGGTGGTCCAGTGGCTAAGACTCTGCACTTTCCAATGCAGGACGTGTGGGTTCGATCCCTGGTCAGGGAATTAAGATCCCACATTCCTTGGAGGCCAAAAAAAACAAAACACAAAACAGAATCAATGTTGTAACAAATTCAATAAAGACTTTAGAAATGGTCCACGTCAAAATAAATCTTAAAAAAAAACCCAAAAAACAAAACTTAAGACTTTGGAGCAAGAATGACTTCAGGTAACAGCCTGTTTATTTCCTTTTTCTTCCTTCCTTTATCTCACCTTTTCCCTCAAATATTTACCAAGCACCTACCAACTGTCAAACAAGGAGCCGCCGCTGGGGCAAAAACAGTACACACAACAGATAAGTCCTTGTTCTCAGGAGTTCCTTTTCCTTTCCTTCCTGCCTCCCTGCTCTCCTCCTTGTCTGCATTTCTTCCTTGCAGGCTTCCCTTATTCACTGCAGTAAGAGAAAGACTCTGAAATCACAGTTTTAGGGTCAAACTCTGACTGTGCCTGATGAAGGAAATAGCAACCCATGCCAGTATTCTTGCCTGAGAAATCCCATGGACAGAGGAACCTGGTGGGCTACAGTCCGTGGAGTCACAAAAAGTCAGACATGGCTTAGCCACTGAGCATGCGTGCAAGCATGGGACTGTGCCAACTAGTGATTGCTCTCTGTGATGATTTCCCCATCCCCAGATTTTGAAAGATCTCGGTCAAAACCTGCCCCAGATACAAGAAGTCATTAGGAAAATCTGAAAGTGGAGGGAACCAGAATACTGCAGACCTAGGCTGAAGTCTTGGCGTTGACCTTTGACCTTGGGCAGACCACGTAACTTATCCATCTCCCCATCTTTATGGAGTGATGATTGTCCTTTTCAACATTCTCTGACTCTGGGCAGCATCTTTCAAAGCTATAAGTCAGCTAGTATCCCCGCCTCCAATGCTGGGGTATCTGATACAGCTGGCAGATGCCACATCTGCCAGCCTGTTACCACACCTCCAGGGAGAGAGCTTTAGAGATTCTCACAAAAAAAACAGATCTTTTTCATTTCTCTGATGAAGAGACTGACTTTAAAGCCAGAAAGAGAGAACTACGTGCAATTTGATGGGACTCAGAACATCAAAGGCAGTTGAGTTGGTGTTTGGAACAATCTCTCAGGTCAAATCTAATTTTATCTGAGCTGATGTTTCCAAGCTTTGGTAATTGCTCCCAGCGTAACTGCCGATTCCTTGTTCTAAGTCTGTGAGCAGGGCCTCCAGCAGGGGGTCCAGCTGATGGCTTTTGCCTCTGTTGTTCTTGGGGTGGGGGTGGTGCAGTCTAGGTCCCAAGACTAGATTTCAGTCCTGGGAGCTGTAGGCAGACAAAGCAGAAAGGACATTGGACTCAAAATCAGGACCCCTGTCTGCAAATCCTGGCTCTACAAGAGAGCCCCAAGAGAGTCTCCTTCTCAAGGGCTTTTCCACTTGAACTTGACAATTTTGTGCCCTGGCTTTCAGAAGACTTTGTGACAAAAGAAGGATGGAGAGAAGTGTGGGGTTGTAGAGAGTGGGGTGCTACTTAGGGAGGGCAGAGGCTCAAATGGCACAGTGACTCTGCACACAGTCATCCCCCCGACACAAAGAGAAGGTGTGAGCCTAGAAGCTGGGGTCACTGAGAATTACAAGAAGCTGCTGGTACTGGGGGATTCCCAGGTGGCGCTGGAGGTAAAGAACCCACCTCCCACTGCAGGAGATGTAAGGGATGTAGGTTCAATCCCTAGGTTGGGAAGATCCCCTGGAGGGGGCATGGCAACCCACTCCAGTATTTTTGCCTGGAGAATCCCATGGACAGAGGAGCCTGGCGGGCTACAGCCCACAGTGTTGGAAAGAGTCAGACATGACTGAAGTGGCTGAGCAGGCATGCACACTGGTGTTGGGAACGAGAACGTAACTTGGGAGAGAAAGGATCTGAGTTGGTTAATTTCATGTGTCATCTTGACTGAGTCACAGGGTGACTGGATATTTTCTCAAACTTTATTCTGGGTGTTTCTATGAGGATGTCTTTGGATGAAATTAACATTTAAATAATGGACTGAATAAAGAAGATTGCCCTCCCTAATGTCAGTGGGCTTTGTCCGATCAGTTGAAGGTCTACATAGAATAAAAATCTAATCTTTCCCAGAGTGAGAGAGAATTCTCCAGCTGACAATTTTGAACTGGGGCATCTGCTTTTCCTGGTTCTATAGCAGCCTGATGGCCTTTGGACTTAGACTGGGACATTAGCTCTGCAGATTTTAGACTTGTCAGCCTCCATAATGATGTAAGCAACTTTTATTATTCCTTATAATAAATCTTACAAAACAACTTTCTATGGAATTCAATTCTGCCTGACTAAAACAGCGCTCTATATCTGGAGCAGACTCTCTTACATTCAATGAGGAAAGTGGGAAGAAAAGTTCAAGTGAATACATTCCAAGTCCAAGGCCACCCTTCACTCGACCATCTGTCTTGAGTCTGGCAGATTCTATCTCCAAACCTCTTGCCAGACGTAGGAGGGAGCAGGTAAGCACAGCAGAGTGGCCTCTAACTTGGAAGACTTTCTAATCCTTTATCCATATGTTCTGGCCCTTCGTGGGTAATGAGGGCTTTGGTTTTCCCATCACAGGTATTCCTAGCTCATCATTCTAGCTGAGAAACAAGCATGGCAGGTGACCACCCTAACTCTCCTCTCGTGCACATTCCAGTTTCCACTTGGGACACTCTGTGACTCTCATCTGGTCCCTGGATTTTTGAGTGAAACCTCCATAAAGTGCATGGGGATGTCTGGGCTAATGCTGGGCTATAGCCAGAAGCCATGAGCAGAAGTAATTTTAGAAGTAATGTGCAGGAAGTATTAATAAAATTTTGATACCAATGTGTGTGATTTAGTTTGATTTTTGATTTTTGTTACCCTCTGCCTTTCTCTTCACCACTGAAGAATAAGCTTTTCATATATACTGCTCATAATGTACTGATATATGAAGTGAATAAAAGAGTCAGATTCAGGGCTTTGGAACCCCTGATTAATCTAAAGCAGATATAATAACCTTGAGTACTGTACATCATTATTTCAAGAATCAGGTGCTTGAAAAGAAAGATAACAGATGTTTTGAATTCTGCAAAGCCTGGTTAAAAGATCAAGAGGTGAAGTCTGGAGAAAGAAGGCAAATTTTATTCATAAACAAGAGATGACAAAGAGGAGCTTGGACAGAGAGTGAAATCCTGCCTGAAAAGGAGTCAGAGCAATCTAGCTAGAGGAGAGAGGGCAGACACATCAAAGCATCATAGATGCAGGAAAGCCTGCGTGGCAGAACACGCCTCGGGCAGGAGCGATGACCACTTGGCGGCCACATCGGTGAGGGTCAGATGTGGATGTCCAAGGCTGGGGATGGCCAGCTGCACCTCAGCCATCCCTAAGGTGGGCCTTTGCTCAGGTGAGGAGGGTACCCGCCCCATCCTCATCCCCTCTGTCCGTCTCATGACATCACCCTTCTGTCCAGAAAGATGAGAAGGGATGATGGATAACCCTAAAATTAACTGAGCATTTACGGAAGTGAGATTAACTTTTAAACAGCAGTGAATGCATTGCCTTGAATCAGAAAGATTACATTTTCTACCATTGAGGGGGATAGGAGTCTGAGACCTAAACTAAATCATTTTATTGATAAAGTTTTGTCTTCCCACCCTTGTTACCCTGTTTTTCTTTTTTGCTACGATGCATATTCTTGTCTCTATGCCATTGGTGGGACCAGCTGTGTTCTGCTGGTTTGTATGGGTTTGTGAATCACTCTCAGATGCTAGGATCATCTCCAGGAGGGAAGAAGAGAAGTGGCTGAAGAGGTCTGACAGACTTGAGGCTGCCCTTCAGAAGCCAGCATCATACGCCCACCACTTCCCCTCTTAGGACTGCCTTTGCTCGTGCTAACATCATTATTGCCGCTAGTTACCGTCATTGGAGAGTGGGCTGTTTCCCAGCTGTTGTGCTGAGTGCTGTGCTTAGATGCTCTTACTTTTGTCTGGGTTCCATCAGACTTGGTTGAGGTGAATGTTACCACCTCCAGTCTACGAATGTGTAAACTAACGAACATATTAACTGTGACTTTTTATGATTCTACAGCTAGGGGCTGGCAGAGGTGGGATTGAAATTCAAGCATCTCTGACTCTATCTTGCTCCAAGATGGCTCGGTAACAGTGAAGTGAGTTGAATAACCAGGACACTTGCAGAACTGTCTGAAGGACCCTCCTCTGAATCATTCTAATCATTAGAACTGTAGCGAATAACTGTCACTTGCTCTGTCTGCCCGTTGTTTACATCTGTTACTATGTCAGATGTCGTGCTTCGAGAGCTTGGCGGAGAGAAGTACTGGCGTAGTTGTAGTTGAACGTCAGCAAGCATCACTTGGAACAGGCTGAGATTCAAGGGCAAAAGGGTCAGCAACTCTGCAGGTTTCCCACCCTCCCATTCCTCTACAGAGCAGGACTGAGACTTGTCCAAGACCTGTTGGGTGCCCTATAGGATGATGTACCAGGAAAGGGACCCTACTTCTGTCTCTCTTTTATTGTATAGGGCAGGCATGAGAGTGGTTTTGCAGACAACAAATATACATTATGGACTTGGGAATGAACCAAGTCGGAGTTTAATTGGCAGAGAGAATGCGCTCATGTTTAGAGGAAGAAACAGATGCTGAGGCCTGGGGTATCCAGGTGCTGTGCTGTGCTTAGTCACTCAGTTTTTTCCGACTCTTTGTGATGCTATGGACTGCACCCCACCTGGCTCCTCTGTCCATGGAGATTCACCAGGCAAGGTGGAGTGGGTAGCCTAACCCTTCTCCAGGGGATCTTCCTGACCCAGGAATTGAACCAGGGTCTCCTGGCCTGCAGGCAGATTCTTTACCAGCTGATCCACCAGGGAAGCCCAGTGTATCCAGGTATGGCTTC
This sequence comes from Ovis canadensis, assembly GCF_042477335.2. NCBI lineage: Eukaryota > Metazoa > Chordata > Mammalia > Artiodactyla > Bovidae > Ovis > Ovis canadensis. Next base: position 38,453,777 of record NC_091255.1, on the reverse strand, counting down.
CTAAAGATGTGAGCCAGGAGAAGGACCTTGAAAAATGACTCAGTTTTATTAAGGAGCTGTTCAGTGGATCATAGACTCAATGGAATGAGTTTGAGCAAGCTCCGGGAGTTGGTGATAGACAGGGAAGTCTGGCATCCTGCAGTCCATGGGGTTGCAAAGAGTCGGACACGACTGAGTGACTGAAATGAACTGAGGTGGATCATAGAATATCAACTTCACGGAACGTTATGGGGTCATTAAAATTATAATTAGAAATACTGAGTAGCAGCTTGAAAACATGATATTCTATTAAGTGAGCATGGCAGAATAAAACTCTCTGCTATGATCACAACCATGTAAACTCCACACTTATGAAAGTGGGATGGAAAGAAAGCTGGAAAATAAATGCAAAGGACATGTTTTTGTGGTTCAGGTCCAGGCGAATTTTCTTTCCAATTTCCATTTCCTTTGGGATTTTTTGTTATTATTACAAAACCATTTTTAAAGCGATGGGGGCTGGGAAGGAGATGAACATTCCTAGCTAGAAAAACAACCTTGTCCCATACTTGAGAATATGAAGGTAGTTCGCTTGTATCCTAGGGTTTCCGCAGTTGAATTTTTGTCTGTTGAACAGCTGAGCACCACCAGACCAAAAACCAGGATGGTTTGGATGGAATGTGCCCGAGAGGCACAAACTCCTGCAGACAGCCGCTCCTTGACTTAGCCATAGAGACACCAGAATCTTAGCAAGTCTGTTCTCCCTAGGAGGTACAGGAGAAAGAGCGGCTTTTGGTATGTGAATGTTGGTGGGAGGGTATTTGAGGGGCTGAGAGGATGCGACCTGAGTCAACTGTCTTTGCTCTGGTGGTTTTGGCAGCGGTCACACCCATTGTCCAGCAGCCTGCACCACTTTCTCCAGAAAAAAAACTAAGGAGTGGAGAGCTGCCTGTCAACTAAGCTGTTTTCATTCTACTTTAATTGGTCCTAAACTGGTCAACACGGACATGGAGATGCTTGCTCTTCTCATATCCTGTGCCCTGGTCCACGGCATCCAGTGAGAGCCCAAACATCCCAGCAGCTCAAACAGGGGTGCCCAGCTGCTTTCCAGATCCAAGAGATAAGCAACTCATTTGCAAATGAATTATGGGCCAGCAGAGGCTGTGAGGCACCCTCATTTTTCTTACAGAGAGCAACCTTGGGAGAGTATCCTGAGGGGTGGAAGAATATGGAAATTCAAGAGGTCTCAGGTACTGAGGCTGCCTTTCTTTCCCGGCTAACAAGTCTGAGAACAAGGCAGAAGGAAGGGCTGTCAGGACTGTCTCAGTTCCTTGCTTCTATCCCCAGACGTCCCAATCTGAAGTTATAAATGAGGCTGCCTTCCTGGGACATGGATACCTGGAGATGCTGACTCCTGCTCTCCATCTGCTTGCTCCCTGAGACTTCCCCAAAGCCCCGCCGGGTCCCTAGGGTGCTCGCGATAAGCCCTCTCAAGTCCTTCCACCCTGAGCTTCCACATGGCAGCTTGAATGGAGCTCCATCCCTCCCATCTCCTGCCTCCTGCTGAGTCTTCAAGGGATTTTCAGAGTGTGGCAACCCTGCCCAGCAGCTGCCTGTGGGTTCAGCAGAGCTGCAGGGCCCTCAAGGCAGTACATCCACCTGAGCTCCTGCTCCCCTGCATTGGTCCTCAGCCTGAGAGCTGGGCTGGCTTCTACCCGGAAGCGGGGCAGGGGTGTGGGGGGGGGGCACGCCCACCAAACTGTCTGTCCTCCTTTGTCACTCGTGTCTCCGAGCAGTCTTGGATGTGCCTGGAATAATCCAGTAGAGCAGTTGCCTCTCTATTCAGCTTCAATCTCTCTTTTTGGGCTTAGACATGGACCAGACAGCAGGGAGAGGGAATGAGCTCGTGGACAAGTCCACAGTGTGCCTTCTGCCACATCCTGCCCTCCCAAGAAGGTCCTCCTACACCTCCAAGGCACTTTCCATGCAGTTTCTGCTAAGATATGCAAGCAGCACCTGTCTCACACCCAGAAGGTTCTCCCTGATGCCTTGGCAGTAAAGAATTTGCCTGCAGTGCAGGAGACCCTAGTTTAATCCTTGGATTGGGAAGATCCCCTGGAGAAGGGAATGGCAACCCACTCTAGTATTCTTGCCTGAAAAATCTCATCAATAGAAGAGCCTGGGGTGCTCTAGTCCATAGAGTAACGAAGAGTCTAAAGAGCCCACAGGCACACACATTGGTCACATTAGTTAGTTTGCGTATGAAAGGTGCACTTCCTGGAGATGTTTGCTGTCTCCAGGAATCGGCCAGCCCTGGGAGGGGCAATCTCCGTGGCCAGCAAGGCCCCAGGCATCGAAGGATCAGAATAGAAAGGCATGATCTACAAGCTGTCATACAGTTTTATCATAACGGTTTAACTGTCAAACAACTTTGCATCCTAGTTCCACAGCCTACAAGTTTCCAAAAGGATCAAAACAAACAGGAAGGCAGAGATTCAAAGAGTGAAGATAACCTTGAGCCAGCATGGAACATCACTGGTGACCTTGAAGGAGTCAGAGGTCACCAAAGGGCAGCCCAAGGAGTGTGTGGACAGAGAACAGGCTGGCAGCATGGGCTGCAGGGTGTGGACTAAAGGTCTGTGATACAGCAGCCTGTTATCCAGCGGCCCAATTGCTGAGTCGCTAACAGGAAGTGAGCAGTTTTCCTAAGGATGGAGCTTGAATTCCACAATGCTCTCCCCTGAACCACTGTTCTCAGCATCCTTTGCTCTCAGTCCTTTCAATACCCAGTCTCTTTGATGTAACTTAGTTTAATGAGACACTGTTAGATTACTTTCCAGCTCTATAACTCACTCCCCAAGTGTCTTGGTATTCAGTAACCTCTTTGCACCTCTGTTTCTTAGGCTGTAAAACGGGAATAACATTGCTGTTGTGGGCTTGTCCCTAGAATTCAGTGATGCAGGTTAGATCCCTGGGTTGGAAAGATCCCCTGGAGGAGGAAATGGCAACCCACTCCAGTATCCTTGCCTGGGAAGTCCCAGAGACAGCGGAACCTGACGGGCTACTGTCCATAGGGTCTCAAAGAGTTTGGGCACAACTTACTGACCAAACAACAATAGTTCATTCACTTCTTAGTACAGCAGAAACTAACACAACATTGTAAAGCAATTATGCTCCCATTAGAAAAAAATTTTTTTGATGCCCCTAAACACACTTCCTTTACAATCAGCAAAACAGGACTTCATGATTTGTGTCTCTGGCTTTGCGAGCCATGGTCCTTTCAGTGAACATCAAGATGTGGGGGAGGGGTGAGTGTGGTCATTAGACCCTTGTCTTCTCACTATTGCCCCTAGAAGTGCCTTGTTCCTTCTGATCAATTTCTGTTTGATGTACCGTTTAGCACTCTGCATTTATGCTTACGCCTATGATCTTTTGAAGATCTAAGCTCATGAATCTCTGTAAAGGTCAAAGAAATCTCATTTAATGTTATCTCCACGCCCTGAGTGATTTTTTTTCCACTTGATAATAAAGATTTTGTTTTTAACAATAAGAAAAAATGTCTTTGATATCCTAACTTTGAGAAATCCTTTCAAGTATGTTTTCATATGTGCACATATATTTTATGTCAGACTATGTGACTTTGAAGTGGGCCCAGATGTGTGTATTCATGCATGTTGTGCGTGTGTGTGTGTGTGTGTGTGTGTGTGTTAGTTGCTCAGTCACGCCTGACTCTTTGAGACCCACCAGGCCCCTCTGTTCATGGAGTTCTCCAGGCAAGAATACTGGAGTGAGTAGCTATTTCCTTCTCCAGGGCATCCTCCTGACCCAAGGATTGAACCTGGGTATCCCACATTGCAGGCAGATTCTTTACCATCTGAACCACCAGGAAAGCCAGTGGGTATACACACTTATGGGTACATTATGAACTGTTGCTGCGAAGTGACGATACTGGCTTGTGTACCGTGAATGCCGAAATGACAAGAGGAGCTAACATCTATGGCAGTGAGTCTCATCTGGGAGTGATTTTGCTCCCCGGTGGGAGGGGGTGCGTTTAGCAATGTCTACACACATTTTTGGTTGCCTCAGCTGGGGTTGGGGTGCTCCTGGCATCTAGTCACAGAGGCCAGGGATGCCCCAGAACATCCTACAGAGCACAGGACAGCCCCTCCTCCAAGAGTTATTTGTCCCCAAGTGTCAGTAGTGCCAAGGTTGAGAAACTCAGTTCTAGAATCAGGGAGATCGAGTGCTGAACAAATGCCTATTGGGCACCCAGAATAGTCAAGACTCTGTTTTAGCCTTGGTTCAGAAATAGGCGTAATGCAAACCTCTGTAGGTATGCTCTCAGATTGTTTAGCAAGGGAGCGTGTCGGGCAGGTCTTGACTGGAAACGTTTGGTGCACAGATTAAGATAAGCTGAAGAACTAGTCACAAAGCCCTGAGTACTGGCGGCGGGGAGCACGAGGGAGAGCGTGATGGCCTCGGCTAGTAGCAGCCCAGGTGTCCATCTCCCCGGGACCCCAGAGCTAAGGTATGCAGTGGATGCTGCAGCCTGGAAGGGGACGGAGTCATTTCGTGCAGCCCGCTTGCTAGGAGCGACCTGAAGTTGAGAGAGTTAACCTCGAGGTGACCCCCAAGGGGAGGAACTCGGGGACTAGTTATCCCAACCTCCCTCAAACCTACTGTAAGGGCCCCCCCCCATGGGAAAACAGAAACCAGAGGGCAGGGGTGGGTATCTGTCTGTGGGGCATACAGCTTTGCATCCCACAGGTAGCAGGATGGAGAAGCGTGAGGGGTAAGGTGGGCACCAGGGAACATGAAGGCGAACAGATGTATCTGCCCAAAGACTTGGTAAAGGACTCTCACTGAAAGCGGATACTGCTAAGAGCCATAAGGGAGGCCTGCATCCAGGGCTCTCAGCTCTCGGAGGCGTGAGGGTTTCGTTCTAGCTTGGGTGAGCTTGGGGAGTTGCACAGTAAAGGATGCGGCATTTGAAAGACAGCCTTGGGGAGTGACTAGAGTAACCAGCACGTCAGCCTCTTCCCACTCTGAAAGGTCACCTTCTCTTCTCACAGGCAGGGAAGAGGGGAGCGTTGGGCTGCAGGCCCCCCCACCCCAGCCTCCCCAGCCTGCTCTTCGGCCCACGGATCCCAGCCCCACTGCTGTTCTGGGAACATTCTGCTGGAAAACATTTTCCATTTAGAATGTGTCTCCCTGGGAGGGGGCATCAGGCAGGCCCTGCTTCCCTTTATTAGTCATTTCTTTGTTCTTCACAGCTCTGCTATCTTACATATAGAAGCATATCTATCTGTGTATATAATGCTTTCCTATATAGGTGTGTGTGTGTGTGTGTGTGTGTGTGTCAACTGTTGCGTAGGATTGCAGTAACCAAAGAACATTTAGACAATAGAGGAGTGTGCATATGCGCTCAGTCGCGTCCGACTCTTTGCGACTCCATGGGCTGTAGCCCGCCAGCTCCTCTGTCCGTGGGATTCTCCAGGCAAGAATACTGGAGTGAGTTGCCATTTCCTCCTCCAGGGGATCTTCCTGACCCAGGGACGGAATCTGGGTCTCCTGTGTCTCCTGCATTGGCAGGAAGATTCTTTACACTGTGCTAAGACTTCCACCGAAGTACAAGGGAAAAACACCTACCAAATTAAACCTACACAGGGAATACCCTCGTGGGATCCCTCAGCTCCTAGCCATGCTCTCCTGTTTGGGGGTCCGCTCTTCACTGGGAATCCTCTGCTCTCCCTTCTAAGAGTGTTCACAGATGTCTTCCTACAGAGACGGATCTCAACCGAGGAACAGACTCCCTCCCTGCCAATACAACGCTTGCCCAGCTCTGAGTGGTTCCTCTTAAGACAATATCTGCAGGAGACTCGAAGTGGCCTTTAGCATCCCATGTCCCACAGAGCATCCAGGTTTGATTTCGACACTCCTCTTCTAGCCCCCAGCGGCCTCTGTACAGGCTGGCTTGCCCATCCTCCCTGCCCTGTTGATAGCTCATTGGAAAGCTGTGGGATTTCTTTCCAATTCTGCCCCCACCACTGCACATCCACATTTCCCAAGGATAAATGTTAATTATCAGGGATATTACAGTCTAAACCCAGAAAGTGGAAGAAAAGTATTTACCTTGCATCCCCAGCGTTTTCAAAGCCTGCTTTCCATATGTAATTAATACCTTATATCATTTACTTTTGAACGGTGTATGTGCCTCCACTCTTCAAACTCAGACCCCTAGAGCCTGCTGGAAATAAGAAATGGGCCCATTTTCCAGCTTTATGCCTCTTAAGAACAGCTCTTCTGACTACACAAAGACCAGATAGGGGCTTTGTAATTACTGCTTGAAAGAGCAGAGATTAAATTCCTAGCCAAGGGCAGCCTCTCCCCCAGACTCTGAAAGGAGAAAGAAAGGATGGTTTTGTTTCTCTAGTAACATAAGATTTTAACACTGAGAGACGGGAGTTGGAGCATAAGGTGTGACATTCAAGGTGGAAAGAACAATGTGAGCGGGAGCACAGAGGTTGGAAATAACGTACAGAACCTAGGGTTTCAGTGAACATTGTTTAAAAATGTGACAGTGATGAATTGTGGGTACATACACAGCAGGTACCAAATTATAGGTGATGTTTAATTATTTTCCTTAAAGATCAATTTTGTATTTTTAAGAATTCCATGTAGCTGATTTAGAGAAAGATATCATTAACTCACTGAAATAGAAACACAAAAATCCATTTGTTTTTCCAGTTTCTGCGATTGCTTGGGTTGACTCCTTTCCCCTTCCACCTGACAGTGGATTCCCTTCATGACATCAGAGTTGAATTCCATAACGTTGGTCCCTTTGGGCTATTCTGTCAGTCTGGTTTCTTTTCTCAGACTCCATGATGCTTATTTTAAAACTGCCAGTTTCACGATCACCCCAAAGCCCTCCTCGCCCATCCCCCAGCTCTTCCCCCAACTCTAGGGTCCAGACCGGAAGCTCGTGGCTTAGAACAGGGTGGATGGTACCTATCAAACCGATGCTAGGGCCCTGGGCAGTAGGGGCGGAGCATCTTCTTCCTGGCTGTCCAGAGGCTAAGTTCATTCTTCCTGTTGGCTGCTGTTTCCTCTCTAACACTAAGTAGCCAGTAGCCCTTGGTTCTGCTGGGTGTCAAGTTTCCAAAACACCATTGGTTATTTCGTGGAGGCTGTCTTGCTGGTGTTTCAGAGAGCCCTAGGTGGCCCTGCCCCCTGCACGTTAGCTTGGACTCATCTACTTGTGATGTCTTCCATCTCCTCCTCCCAGGAGGACACTCCAGACTGTCTACCCATCCCATCTTGTTTCCAGGGCCCCAGTCTTCAAGCTGTCTGGAGCTTCCTACTGCACTCCTGCTTGGAAAACATGTGTCTTTACCACGTGAAATGATGAGGGTCACTGGCCCCCCCAGTGGCACAGCCTTCTGTCCTCCACCCCTCTACCAGTAGGCCTCTTCTTGTCACCTTTCAGCCAGGAGGATCTCCAGTCCCCACCCTAGGCGAGGGAGAGAAGGTCTGGGCTCTTTGATTCTCTTGGTTGCCCTCTCTCGAGGAAGAGCTGCTTTTTACATGACAACATGACACTCCTTCAAAATGCCACCTCTGCTCCCTCTCGCCTCCCTTTCACGTTTCGGTTGTGTGTGCGGAAGGGGTAGGTGGTACCCTCTTTACTGAATGGCATCCTTCTACATGCCCTGAAGGAAGGGGGCTGGCCGCAGAGCTGGTGATCCTCGCGAGTGAGAAGGTGGGGTACTTCCCAACACTTGTGTTTAGTCGTGGACCTAAGGAGACAATTCCAGTGTGTGGCAACTGACAATACTGTGTTACCATCACAACCGTCCATCAAAGATCCGTGCACCACCTCCCAAAATTTGGTTCAGATGTCAAAACTTATGATACCACACATTCACCAAGAAGGTATGAAAAATTATTCCTTAGAGAATTGAAGTCTCTGGGGAGAGCAGAGCAGGCCTCTCAAGTAGGTCCAAAATAACTTGAGAGACAGAGGAAGGGAGCCTGGCCTGGGGTTTTATGGCAGTTAAGGAATGGGGACGGGGTGAGGGGTCTCAGCAAGAGGAAGAGGCTAACAGGGTTTCAGTCTCCTGCTGGTGCCACAGAGGCTAGCGTGCTGCAGTCCATGGGGTCACAAAGGGTCGGATGTGACCCAGCGACTGAGCAACAACATGATCCAGCAATCGTATACCCCGAGAAAACCATCATTTGAAAAGATACCCGCACCTCAGTGTTCATTGCAGCACTATTTACAATAGCCAAGACATGGAAGCAACCGAATGTGCATTGGTAGATGAATGGCTAAAGAAGATGTATCCACGGTGGAATACTACTCAGCCACAAAAAGGATGAAATACTGCCATTTGCAGCAACAGGGATGACCCTAGAGATTGTCATGCTAAGTGAAGTCAGTCAGACAGAGAAAGACAAGTATATATGCGATTGCTTACATGTGGGATCTAGAATAGGATACAAATGAACTTATCTTTGAAACAGAAAGACTCATGGACATAGAAAACAATCTGATGGTTACCAAAGAGAAAAGGGAGGAGGGATAAATTAGGAGTTTTACTGATGAATCAGGCACATACTAGTATATATAAAATAGATGAACAAGGACCTGCCACACAGCATGGGGAACTATATTCAATATACTGTAATAACACATAAAGAAAAAGAATCTAAATACATATACATACATATGAATCACTTTGGGGGCATTGCCTGGGGGTCCAGTCTTTAAAACTCTGAGCTTCCAATGCTGGGGCCCCATGTTTGATCTCTGGTCAGGAACTAGAATCCTGTAAGCTACGCAGTATGCCCCGCCCCCCCACCAAAAAAAAAAAAAAAAACCAAATTGAATCACTTTGCTATACACCTGAAACTAACACAACATTGTAAATCAACTACTTCAATTAAAAATGTTTTAAAAGAATGGGGTCAGATGCTTTATCACAGTTACTTATACATTAGAGGAAACTCAGGCAGTGCTGCTCTTCAAAGTCTTCACTGCAGAGACCTGGGTCTGATCCTCCAAGGAGCAGAAGGCAAAATGGGAAGGTTAACTGTGCAAAGATTTTTAGGAAAAGTGCCTGTGAGAGGGTAAAATAAGGAGCAGACCAGACAATCTGGAAGAGTCATCAGACTGAGACATGAATGTTTGACCTTGAGTGAAGGACAGAAAAGGAGATGGTTTGATGGAAATGCCCCAGGAAGCCATGTAGTCTACAGAAGGATCAGCAAAGTCTGGGATGTTTTCTGTGCTGGAGTCAGACGTCCCAGGAGCCCCTGCCAGGAAGGGTTCTGGTCTGGGAGTTGCCTGTGGGCACCTGGCCTTCTTGTGAACAAGTGGCTTCCCCAACTCCACAGCTGAGCCCCAGTTGATCGTCCTTATAATTGAAAACCTGGGAGGTAGTCTCATGCCTACCTCATGCAGACACCTAGTCCAATGATAGTTTCATTGCTAAAATCACTGTGCACTTCCTTTGCAGGGACATGTCCTCGCAGGATATGACAGAAGCAACGAGAGGGCAGAAGAGGTTGATAGCTTTTAAAAAGATCCTTTACGCTTAAGCCAAACCAGCTTCGGCCAGTGAGAGTACCCCTCCTAGTACTTCTTGTGGTTTAGACGCTAAGTTGTATCCAACTCTTTTGTGAGTCCGTGGACTGTAGCGCTTCAGGCTTGTCTGTCCCTGGGGTTTCTCCAGGCAAGAATACTAGAGTGGGTTGCCATTTGCTTGTCCAGGGGATCTACCCTACCCAGGGCTTGAACTTTTGTCTCCTGCATTGGCAGGCAGATTCTTTACTGCTGAGCCACCAGGGAAGACCCTCTTAGCACTTATCTGTGTGGGTCTGGCTATTGCATAGATATACCACACTCACGAAGAACCTGCATTTAAATGATAAAAGTCACTGTTAATGACATGACAAGGAATATGCCACAGTGTCTGAAGGCGATTAAAAGGAGCAATCCCAGACACATTTAGAACAATAGTCACATCGTGAGAATAATCCTACAGCCTTCCAAGGTGACTTGACTGAGGCGGACCATTCTTAATGTCTTAGTGATTTTAGGGACAATAGTGAAAATTAAAAATAGCTCTGCTTTATATCGTCATTTCCTCTCCATGTGTGCACCGGCAGATGGGTATGTGCGAGAATTATTATTATTCACCATGAAACGGATGAATGGTTGTCCTCCAAAGCTCTGTGCTTGATTTTGTACTTTTCTGTTCTTTTTTTTTTTCCAAAGGGAGATTCCCAAGTTGTATAACTCTTAGGATCCCCCACAAAGCCTTCATCCACCCCAGGAATGTGCATTTGTGGCCTCACATCCTGGCCGTGTTTGTGTCTTTCTATGGCTTCCTTTCCCCGCATCCTCACACTTGGGTACATATGGTTCGCCAGATGGGGTAATGCTCTCCTTCACACGTGTTTCTAAATGTCTTTGGATTATTTAACAAAAAGAAGTTAACGGGTAAAAGAGGGGAAAAAAAAAAACCTGGTTAGACAAATCTCTGAACCAAAGTGAGGGATGGAGGAAGGCCTTTTTTTTTTTTTTGCCTCCCAGGGGTTTGAGCTTCCTCTGTAGGCAGGTTTAGGGGAAGGATGTCTTTCTTCAGACCACTAGAGGGCATCAGTGTGCAGACAATTGTCACATCTGGGCGGGTGCTGAGCTCCCGGAAGTAAGAGGGACAGTGACTCTCCCATTCCTATAACCAAGAGTCTTTTTCTTGTCAAAGCACCTCTTCCTCCACTTGGGATGTTTCTTCCTGAATCTGAATCATCCTAGTATTTTCTCTTCGCCTACTCACCTATATGGAGTAGGAAATGGCAACCCACTCCAGTATTTTTGCCTGGAAAATTCCACGGACAGAGGAACCTGGCGGGCTAGAGTCTGTGGGGTTGCAAAGAATCGGACACAACTGACGGAGTGACTGAACACAAGCACACACCCCTCTGTAAGGCCACACACACCCCCTCCTCCAGGTTATTTGTTGTCATGACGATCATCTCTGTGAATGAGGCTAAAGGACCCCCACCAGCGTAGACCAGGGAGACACAGGGCCCTGGAGAGAACACTGAACTGATTATCAGGAAACCTGGCCACAAGTCCCAGATTTGTCATTGGCTGTGTGATCTTGAGAAAATCTCTCTACCTCTCTGAACCTTCATGTACTCATCTGCAAAAGGCAGAGGCCTCTGAAGTCCTTTGTGTCTGAGGGGGAGAGACTGGATCTAGCTAAATATCCTCCTTTGAAGGCAAAAACCTCTTTCTCTTCTGTCATCCTTAAAACCTCTCCTTCTGAAATTCTAAAACCAGCTTCCTTAATATTCTTTATCAGCTCCTGATAAATAAAATTCTAAATTAAGGACTTCTTTGGGTTTCCAGGCCAACATAGGAGGAGCTTGGAAGTCATCTCTCCCATCCACACAACAGGAGAAGAGATGAACAAACTGAAAATCAACAGGTCGTCTTAGATTCATTAGAAAACTGACATCACAGGGCAAGCTGCTCCCCACCCCGCCCCCACCACCACCACCACCACCACCACCAATGAAAGAAACAGGCACGTAGAGAAAGAATCACACATCAGACAAAGTTCACCTGGAGCTGAAGATCAGGAGGAGGAAACTGCAGGAACCAGTTCTGGGTTCCTTTTATCTAGTTTATCACGTCAGACTTGCTGCAAAAAAAACTATGACAAGGCATACTAAAAGACAAAAAACCAGAACAATAACTACTACAACAACAAAAATCCCTACAGGTTGAAGAGACAGGGAAAACAGCCGAACCAAACTCGTGTGTGGCAGAGATGTTGGAATTAGCAAACTGGGAATTTGAAGTTACTATGATCAGTATTCTAAGGGCTCTGGAAAAAGAGCCTAACACTGCCATATCTTATTAAATCATCTCTGTTTAAAAGATGAAAGACTTCACAAGGGATGGGTGAGAAACCCAAAGAGACAGGGAAAACAGCCGAACCAAACTCGTGTGTGGCAGAGATGTTGGAATTAGCAGACTGGGAATTTGAAGTTACTATGATCAGTATTCTAAGGGCTCTGGAAAAAGTCGACAACATGCAAGAACAGATTGGCAGATTGGTAATGGAAGCAGTGAGATGGAAACTCCTGGAAAGAATCAAAAAGAAGGGCTAGAGATCAAAACACCATGACAGAAATGAAGAGTGCCTTTGATGGGCTCATCGATAAACTGGACTCGGCTGAGGAAAGAATCAATGAGCTTGAAGACATCAATAGAAACTTCAAAACCTGAGACTCGAAGAGGAAAAAGAAAGAAAAAAAATAGAACAAACTACTCTAATGACCACAGGACATTAATAGAAGGCGCAGAGTGTGTATATGAGGAATATCAAATTAACGATGTACTCTCTCATCTATTCTAGCCACATCACTTACATAACTGCATCACTCTTACCTGCAAAATTCCGAGCTGAACTAAGAAACCATGTTTTTGCTGTGACTCCTAACACTGCCATATCTTATTAAATCATCTCTGTTTAAAAGATGAAAGACTTCACAAGGGATGGGTGAGAAACCCAAAGAAGTCCTTAATTTGGGATTTTATCTATCAGGAGCTGATAAAGAATATTAAAGAAGCTGGTTTTAGAATTTCAGGAGGAGAGGTTTTAAGGATGACAGAAGAGAAAGAGGTTTTTGCCTTCAAAGGAGGATATTTAGCTAGATCCAGTCTCTCCCCCTCAGACACAAAGAACTTCAGAGGACTCTGCCTTTTGCAGATGAGTACATGAAGGTTCAGAGAGGTAGAGAGATTTTCTCAAGATCACACAGCCAATGACAAATCTGGGGCTTGAGGCAGGGAAAAGAGGCTTACCTAGTTTCTCTGTAACCTCATTGGCCTCATTAAATTGGGCTTGAAGTGACTTCTCTCTTCTCCCATCTTCTGCCTGAATCTCCTACTCCTCAGAAGACAGCTCATTCAAACCACTGGATCATGACCAATGAGACCTCAAGGCTGATATTTCTTCATGGTAGAAACTGGAAAGCCTTACTCCATTTCCAATGGAGATTTGCCTGGAGCTGGAGAAAAATTGGACCAGAGAGTTTGGAGTAGCGCGTGGAGAGGCGACCTCCTTGTTGCTCCTCCAATGTCACAGACTTGAGGTCTCTTGAATAGTCTCTTATCTCCTGTTCCATCACTTGCTCTTTATTTTAATCACCTTCATTATAAATGTCCTCAAAAAGGGCCTGCCACCTTCCATCCCTGTTCCTATCTTCATCCAGTCCCATTTGCATCCTGCTTAGGATTCTTCAGTAGCATCCTTCCTGAGAGGGACCTTCACGGCCATTTATGACCTTATGAGCAGACCTCTTGCTCTATCCCTGACCCTATCCTTTCTCACCAGCCACCATGTTTGTGCAACCCTGAGCTGTTTGTATTCAAGGCATCTTCTTACTTCCTTGCCTTTACATATGCTGTTCCTTCTAGAAAGATCTCTCCCCACTCTTGTACTCACTAATCAACAGCACGCTCTAAGATTCAGTTCCAGTGCCCCTCCACCAGGAAGCCTTCCCTGAGAAGCTGGTCAGGGTTGCAAGCCTCTCCTAGTTTCTCCCCTATGACCTGGGCACACCTCTGCCCTGCCACTTTCCTGGACTACCACTGCTTCCCTAGTCACCTCTAAGTGCCTGGAGGGCAAGAATTGTATTCCATTACTAAGCTTATTATCTAGTACAATATATGGAGCGTGGTTTGCTACATGAATAAAACTATGAATGAGTCAACAGAATGTAAAAATCTCAAACATATGTTGTGAAAAGAAAATGAAAGTAGATCATAAGGGAGAAGGAAAGAAAAAGAAGAGAAAAGCAGAACAGAAAAGAGGCAAGAAAGTTCTATGTACTTTTTCAAACAAAGTAATTGAAGGAATTAACGTTTCAGTCCTGGTTCAGACTGTTAAGGAAACACGGTTTAATAAATGCCTTTGAAATGCATTTTTGAAAAACCTTAAAGATAAGAATCAGTAAAGCTTAAAACGAAATACATCTCTCAAAACGCTAAATCCATTTATCAAGCCAGAAAGCAAAGAAAACATGAAAAGGTGGAAAGCATAGAAAAAGATGACAGAACAAAGATCAAACACAGGAGCTGTATCAATAAAAGCAAATGGATCAAGCTTTTCTATTAAAAGACAAGACCAATGGGGTCAAAACCCCAAAGCTGAGTATGTACTGTCTACAATTTACACACCTAAAATAAAATGATCCAAATAGACTAAGATAAAAGCATGGGGAAAAGACATGCCTGAAATATTAAAAAGGGAAAAATATGGAAAATGGAAGCAAGCATATTCATAGAAGACAAAGTAAAAATCTGCAGTAGAAGACAGATAAAGCTTTTGGTTTTACCTTTTAATTAATTTTAATGTTTTAATCAAATAAGTTGAACATGGGCACAGTCCAATTTTTTTTTATTATTCTAAAAGGAGATTACAAAGATGTCAGTTCCTTATCCCCCACCCCATCCAATATTCTAAAGGCAACATTTTTAGCTCTTTGGCTGTTTCTTATATGTAAGAAACCTGTTAAAATTAATGGACGTAAACAGACTTCAGCTGATCAGTAATAGTAGCTCCTTAAAATGCTAGCAAAGAGTTTCTTTAATGCCCATCTTACCCTGCTCTCATTCTTCTGATGTAGTTATATCAGGTTGTAGACTTGTCCATATCCAGTGTTGTATCAGCTAGGAAAGCACCTGGCTGAAAGAAATCAAAAGCACGCCTAACACTGACTTTCAGGCAGTGAAAAGCTGATGTGACCATTTTATGATTTCTTTAGGGGCCTAGGCGCTTTTTATTTCTCTTTTCTCCAATTTCAATCTTGTACTTTGGTCCTCACGGTCACAAGATAGCTGCTGCACCTCTGATGTTGCACCCATGTTTCAGGGAAGGAGAAAAAGGAAGGAAGAAGGAAGCTAGAGGAGAAAGAAGAAAGGGTTTCTTAGGAACCTTTCTCATCAGCAGGCATGTCACAAACCTTCAACTGTGAGGTAATCTAGAATTACAAGTACTTCTACATAGGCACATTGCTGCCTGAACAAAATTGAGCTTTGGATATGAGGAAGAAAGGAATGCAGGCACTAGCAAGAGAATCAGTAGTGTGTGTCGCAGGTGTTTTTGTTATTATCTCTATGTAAATAGTGCTTATTTCTTAATCAGGGAATGTTATGAGTATTTTCTTTCTTGTATATCTTTTTGTTTTTCCTGAAACAAAGGCCTGAGGCCAAATCTTGCCTCATTATTTTTCATTTGCTTAAGTTTTTTCTTTTCCACCTTGAACTGTGGCTAACTTTCCCCATAAGTATCAAGAGCTCTGTAAGAGATCTCTTAACATTATTTCCATGTGTTTAAATCCATCAGATAAACTGTCATTTCAAACCTTTTCCAGGAGACATCACTGCTCATCTGCATTCATCTGCTCCATCTCTAGGTTTGAAGACATGCTGTCAGCTGGAACATACCTTTGTCACCATTCCCGGAAGTCCCTCCATCCCCTTTTCCCACTTTTCTGAATCTTCATCTTTCATTTTCTTGAATTTCTATCTAATTTTGTTTGAGTATATGCTTTAGTTGCTTTCTGGAAGGGAAAAAAGAGAAAAAGACAAATGTTAGCTTTGTTTTTAGACTTTTGCATTCCTACGCTAACACTTAATCGCAGACCTTGTGTGCATGCTAAGTCACTTTTAGTCACGTCCAGCTCTTTGCAAACCTATGAACTGTAGCCCGCCAGGCTCCTCTGTCCATGCAGTTGTTCAGGCAAGAATCCTGGAATGGGTTGCCAAGATCCTCCAGAGGATATTTCCGAGCAAAGGATTGAACCCAAGTCTCATGTCTCCTGCACTGGCAGGTGAATTCTTTACCACCAGCACTACCTGAAAATTCTAGGTTGGCACTGGTTACTCTCCAATTTCTATTAAAAACTTTGCTTCATTGCTTTCTATCTCCTGCTTTCTTGAAGTCCATCCAATGCCATTCTGATTACTGATTTTTGCTTGTGCCCTGGTTCCCACCAACTTTGCATGCTTTAGGCTCTTTTCTTTATCCAGTATTCTGAAATTTCACTACTGTGTGTATTTTTGTATTTTATCACCCATTGTGCTGAGCATCTGGTAGGAAGTGATCTGGAACCATTTACCCATTCTGGGAAGGTGAATTTTATTGTTCCTTTAATAATGTCTCCCCCTACGCTTTCCTGATTTTTGTTTTCAGAAACTGTGACAATTTAGGAACTGGATTCTTTGGTCTATTTCTTTACAATTTTATTCTAATTTCTTGAAGACTTTTCAACTGTGTTTTCCAAACTCTACTGAATTTTTCACCATCATTTTGACATTTTTAATTTCCAAAGTCTGTTTCTGGTTCTCTGACTGCTGCCCTTTGTCCCTTTTATAAATATATTTGTTTCACAGTTGCACGATATTTTACCATTTCTGAAGAGACTAATTACAATTTCTTTAAAGCTTAAGGAAATTAATCTTTAAAACTCTCTGCATTATTTTCAGTCATGCTGATTTTGTTTGTTTTGATGCCTTTTTTTGTATCGGGAGTTTTCTTTGGAGGTCTGGTGGTTCTCTGCTGTTCATATCTGAGACTAAAGCACTAAAAAACGAACTGAAATCTACATCCAAGGAAGCTACTGACTTCACTGTAAACAAGTGGCCGTGGAGCTTTTCTTCGGGAACCAAAGGTCAGTGTGGGTAGGTTCTTTCCTTGGCTGTGCAGAGACGGATGTGGTTTCTCCCGCGTATCTCCCAGAATTCTGCTGCTGACAGATGTTCCCATCATTCTATGAATAGGCTTTGACTTTTTTCCCCTGTGGTCAAACTCCATCTCACCTAGCCCTACTCTGTGGTCAATATATATGAGTTACAAGGCTCTCAGATTCAATTTTTGAAAAGTTATTTGTCTCTTGCATTATATTGGGGATAACTGCTGAGTATACAGGATAGTGGTGGGCAGGGTAGGGGACACTGGATCTACTTGCTTCTTATAAAGACTTTCCCATAATCCTCTGGTTGTCAGCCCTACCTCTCCCCTGGTTTCTTTGCTATTTGCTTTCTCTAATTCCTAAGGCTTTCCGGCTCTCAGCC
Source organism: Ovis canadensis (assembly GCF_042477335.2). NCBI lineage: Eukaryota > Metazoa > Chordata > Mammalia > Artiodactyla > Bovidae > Ovis > Ovis canadensis. The sequence continues at coordinate 38,436,643 of NC_091255.1, read as the reverse complement.
AGGAAATGTCACCTGCTTCTCAGTCTCCCCCTCTGCTGTAAGTCATGTCAACCTTACTCTCATTGCTACACCATTCAGCATCGTCCATTCATGCTCCCTTTTCGCATAAAGCTGCATTGTTTGGGGCTGTAGAAGTCTTCTGATTTCGTGAAAGATGAAATTTGGTTTCAGTTTCCCTTTGTCGTTTGGAATGCTGGTGAAAAGAAATGGAAACCAAACCATCTTTTCTCTATGATTTTAAAACTGGAAGCCTCATTTTGCTTTGACAAAAGTTGTAACTCACAGTGACTATTTCGCAGATAACAAACTTTTATCTGGGCAATAATGTTGCATCAAAATATATAAAAGCAAAATATTTGCTATTCATGAAGAAATTGACAGAATTAGAATGGTGGTAAGGAAACTGTTATATATTTTTTTTTAAATCTCTGACAGATCAATAGGCAAAAATAGGGAGGTTGAAGATCTGAATAATGTAATTAATTCACTTGATTTAAAAAATATGTTTCAAACTCTGTACTTCACAGAGAATAACAAGAAACAAAATACAAAATCTCAGTAATAGATCCAAGACCATATGAGAATGTGTTTCATGACGAAGTTGGCATTTCAGATCAGTAAGTAAGGGGTAGATTATTCAACAAATGGTGTTGGGAAAACTGGCAAATGATCTGGAAATAAAGAGAAAGAGACTAATGACTTCGGTCTTTCAGTTATTGCTGCCAATTCTTGGCAGGCAGTTTGACTACTGGGGCTTTTCCCAAAGATCCCTCATTCCCTGTTCTTTAGCATGCCTCTCTAGAGTACTTTCTAGGCATTCCAAAGAATAATCAGAATTAAGCCATTTGACTTCCTCTGGTGATTTAAATGGCTGCACTACTTTGAAAACCAAGAGGTCCTTCACACTTGGCCCTCTTAATGGATTGCGGTGCGTGCATTTGATAGCATGGAACTACCTATTAGATTCTTACATCCTGGGGTTTGGAAGGGCTAGCACATGGGTTGAGAAGGCTGGAATCCCCATTACTGAGAAGGATAGCTTTCTGCAGTCAAGCCTTCCCCAAACCTCTGATGCTGTCCGAGGACCCATGTGCGGCTCCTCCTGCTATTCTACTGCCTTCTGAATGCTCCCAGCTCTAAAAGCCCTTAAAGAGATCTTGCCTTTTTTCCACATGCCCTCTCCCCTCATCCAGGAGGGAAGTGCAAAATATTTATCAGCTGTCACTGTGTCATTGGTGCCAACCCATTAGAGATATGCAACATCAGTCAGTCTAGAAATGAGGTGCAATCAATCAGCTAGATTCGTGCCAAGTAGGTGAGCATCAGCTCGCTCTCTGCTAGAGGCAGTCCTGCAACTCCCCGAAGAGCATTTCCTCCAAACTTCATTTTGTTTGAGGTGCTGCATTGTGCCGTTTAGTCACTAATTAGTGTAGACTGTCTGTGACCCCATGGACTATACATAGCCTGCCAGGTTCCTCTGTCCATGGGGTTCTCCAAAGAAGAATGCTGAAATGCATTGCCATTTCCTACTCCGAGGGATCTTCCAGACCCAGGGATCAAATCCACATCTCCTGCTTGGCAGGCAGATTCTTTACCACTGAGCCACCTGGGAAGCCCTTGAGGTGTTATATTATCTCTTAATTTTTACCTCCTTTATAGCAAATTCAAAACAACTCTATGGTTGTCCGTTCCTTCTCTGTTATGTCTGTCTGATTATATTTTTCCTGGTTTGATTTACTACGAAGATCTCTTGAGCCAAGACATTTCTGGAGATGGTAGAAGTGGAAACAGATGTCTTTACTGGCAGAATAGAGACGGGTGTGGCCAAACACATCTCCAGTGGTTTCCCCATTTTAGAAGCATCTTCCCTTTGTTTTTCTTGAACTAGAGCTTTCTGTGAACAGGGATTTCTGTCTTCCCAACTACTCAAAATCCTCTCCCATCTGATTATACCATCATCTCTTAAGCCCTGCTGGGAAAAATTGAGGGCAAGAGGAAAAGGGGGAGACAGAGAATGAAATGGTTGGATGGCATCACTGACTCAGTGGACATGAGTTTCAGCAAACTCCGGGAGATGGTGAAGGACAAGGAAGCCTGGCGTGCCGAAGTCCGTGGGGCTGTAAAGAGTCAGACATGACTTAGCGACTGAACAACAACTCTTAACCCCAAGAACCCATCTGGATGTTCTGTGTTCTGATGGCTGAAGAGTAAAGAGGGTAAGAGTGGAGGTTTCCACAGAGAGTTTTTAGCTCAGCTCGTATGTGGCCATATTCTTTCTGCCCACATGTCACTGGCCAGAACTCAATAGCTCGTCCTCTCACCACCGTCAGGAAGGCTGGAAAATGTCAGTTAACTTATTGACAGAAGGAAGAAGTGGATTCGTGGTGAGCATCTCACAGTCTCTGCCTCACTGTTTTCTCCAACCTGTAGGATGTGGTGCATGTTCTAAATTGGTGACCAATCTGTGTTAGTGCTTCTTTTCTTTTTACCTAAAGAAGCATTTTCACAAGGGTAGCCATGCTCTTCCTTCAGTTCAGTTCAGTTCAGTCGCTCAGTCGTGTCCGACTCTTTGCAACCCCATGAATTGCAGCACGCCAGGCCTCCCTGTCCATCACCAACTCCCGGAGTTCACTCAGACTCATGTCCATCGAGTCTGTGATGCCATCCAGCCATCTCATCTTCTGTCGTCCCCTTCTCCTCCTGCCCCCAATCCCTCCCAGCATCAGAGTCTTTTCCAATCAGTCAACTCTTCTCATGAGGTGGCCAAAGTACTGGAGTTTCAGCTTTAGCATCATTCCCTCCAAAGAAATCCCAGAGTTGATCTCCTTCAGAATGGACTGGTTGGATCTCCTTGCAGTCCAAGGGACTCTCAAGAGTCTGCTCCAACACCACAGTTCAAAAGCATCAATTCTTCGGCGCTCAGCCTTCTTCACGGTCCAACTCTCACATCCATGCATGACTACTGGAAAAACCATAGCCTTGACTAGATGGACCTTTGTTGACAAAGTAATATCTCTGCTTTTTAATATGCTATCTAGGTTGGTCATCACTTTCCTTCCAAGGAGTAAGCATCTTTTAATTTTATGGCTGCAATCACCATCTGCAGTGATTTTGGAGCCCCCAAAAAATAAAGTCTGACACTGTTTCCACTGTTTCCCATCTATTTCCCATGATGTGATGGGACCAGATGCCATGATCTTCATTTTCTGAATGTTGAGCTTTAAGCCAACTTTTTCACTCTCATCTTTCACTTTCATCAAGAGGATTTTTAGTTCCTCTTCATTTTCTACCATAAAGGTGGTGTCATCTGAATATCTGAGATTATTGATATTTCTCCCAGCAATCTTGATTCCAGCTTGTGCTTCCTCCAGCCCAGCGTTTCTCATGATGTACTCTGCATAGAAGTTAAATAAGCAGGGTGACAATATACAGCCTTGACGTACTCCTTTTCCTATTTGGGACCAGTCTGTTGTTGCATGTCCAGTTCTAACTGTTGCTTCCTGACCTGCATATAGGTTTCTCAAGAGGCAGGTCAGGTGGTCTGGTATTCCCATCTCTTTCAGAATTTTCCACAGTTGATTGTGATCCACACAGTCAAAGGCTTTGGCATTGTCAATAAAGCAGAAGTAGATGTTTTTCTGGAAGTCTCTTGTTTTTCCATGATCCAGCATATGTTGGCAATTTGATCTCTGGTTCCTCTGCCTTTTCTAAAATCAGCTTGAACATCTGGAATTTCATGGTTCGTGTATTGCTGAAGCCTGGCTTGGAGAATTTTGAGCATTACTTTACTAGTGTGTGAGATGAGTGCAATTGTGTGGTAGTTTGAGCATTCTTTGGCATTGCCTTTCTTTGGGATTGGAATGAAAACTGACCTTTTCCAGTCCTGTGGCCACTCCTGAGGTTTCCAAATTCGCTGGCATATTGAGTGCAGCACTTTCACAGCATCATCTTCCAGGATTTGAAATAGCGCAACTGGAATTCCATCACCTCCACTAGCTTTGTTCATAGTGATGCTTTCTAAGGCCAACTGGACTTCACATTCCAGGATGTCTGGTTCTAGGTGAGTGATCACACCATCATGATTATCTGGGTCATGAAGATCTTTTTTGTACAGTTCTTCTGTGTATTCTTGCCACCTCTTCTTAATATCTTCTGCTTCTATTAGGTCCATACCATTTCTGTCCTTTATCGAGCCCATCTTTGCATGAAATGTTCCCTTGGTGTTTCTAATTTTCTTGAAGAGATCTTTATCCCATTCTGTTGTTTTCCTCTATTTCTTTGCATTGATCGCTGAGGAAGGCTTTCTTATCCCTTCTTGCTATTCTTTGGAACTCTGCATTCAAATGGGTTTATCTTTCCTTTTCTCCTTTGCTTTTCGCCTCTCTTCTTTTCACAGCTATTTGTAAGGCCTCCCCAGACAGCCATTTTGCTTTTTTTCCATGGGGATGGTCTTTATCCCTGTCTCCTGTACAATGTCACAGACCTCATTCCATAATTCATCAGGCACTCTGTCTATCAGATCTAGTCTCTTAAATCTATTTCTCACTTCCACTGTATAAGCATAAGGGATTTGATTTAGGTCATACCTGAATGGTGTAGTGGTTTTCCCTACTTTCTTCAATTAAGTCTGAATTTGTCAATAAGAAGTTCATGATCTGAGCCACAGTCAGCTCCTGGTCTTGTTTTTGCTGACTGTATAGAGCTTCTCCATCTTTGGCTGCAAAGAATATAATCAATCTGATTTTGGTGTTGACCATCTGGTGATGTCGATGTGTAGAGTCTTCTCTTGTGTTGTTGGAAGAGGATGTTTGCTATCACCAGTGTGTTCTCTTGGCAAAACTCTATTACCCTTTGCCCTGCTTCATTCCGTATTCCAAGGCCAAATTTGCCTGTTACCCCGGGTGTTTCTTGACTTCCTATTTTTGCATTCCAGTCCCCTATAATGAAAAAGACATCTTTTGGGGGTGTTAGTTCTAAAAGGTCTTGTAGGTCTTCATAGAACCATTCAACTTCAGCTTCTTCAGCATTACTGGTTGGGGAATAGACTTGGATTACTGTGATATTGAATGGTTTGCCTTGGAAATGAACAGAGATCATTCTGTCATTTTTGAGATTGCATCCAAGTACTGCATTTCAGACTCTTGTTGACCATGATGGCTACTCCATTCCTTCTAATGGATTCCTGCCTGCAGTAGTAGATATAATGGTCATCTGAGTTAAATTCACCCATTCCAGTCCATTTTAGTTCACTGATTCCTAGAATGTAGACGTTCACTCTTGCCATCTCTTGTCTGACCACTTCCAATTTGCCTTGATTCATAGACCTAACATTCCAGGTTCCTTTGCAATATTGCTCTTTACAGCATCGGACTTCTAACATTTACTTCTATCACCAGTCACATCACAACTTGGTATTGTTTTTGCTTTGGTTCCATCCCTTCATTCTTTCTGGAGTTATTTCTCCACTGATCTCCAGTAGCATATTGGGCACATATCGACCTGGGGAGTTCCTCTTTCAGTATCCTATCATTTTGCCTTTTCATACTGTTCATATGGTTCTCAAGGCAAGAATACTGCAGTGGTTTGCCATTCCCTTCTCCAGTGGACCATGTTCTGTCAGACCTCTCCACCATGACCCTCCCGTCTTGGGTTGCCCCACGGGCATGGCTTAGTTTCATTGACTTAGACAAGGCTTTGGTCCTAGTGTGATTAGATTGACTAGTTTTCTGTGAGTATGGTTTCAGTGTGTCTGCCCTCTGATGCCCTCTTGCAATACCTACCATCTTACTTGGGTTTCTCTTACTTTGGATGTGGGGTATCTCTTCACGGCTGCTCTAGCAAAGCGCAGCCACTGCTCCTTACCTTGGATGAGGGGTATCTCCTTACAGCGGCCCCTCCAGACCTTGAACGTGGAATAGCTCCTCTCGGCCCTCCTCCTGTGCCTGCACAGCCACCGCTCCTTGGACATGGGGTTGCTCCTCTCGGCTGCAGTCCCTGACCTCGGACGTGGGGTAGCTCCTCTCGGCCATGCTTCTGTGTGGTCCATTGCAGCCAGGGAGAGTTCTTTCAGGTTGCTTGACCTTAAACCTTGACATGCACTTCAGTTGCTTGGAGAGGCTTGTTAAAAATGCAGAATGCCTGCCAAGGAAGGGGAGATGGGTTTGAGCCTAAGTCTGGGAAGATCCCACATGCTGTGGAGCAGTTAACCCCGGGCACCACGACTACTGGGTCCAGGCTTTAGAGCCCGTGCTTTGCAATAAGATAAGCCACCGCCATGAAAAGCCTGTACATCACAACCAGAGAGTAACCCCTGCTCTTTGCAACTACAGAAAGCCTGTACGCAGCAAAAACGACCCAGCACTGCTCCCAAATAAAATTAATAAATAATTTTTAGCATGCAGGTTTCTGGTGCCACCTCCAGAAATTCTTTTTTTTTCCCCCATAAAAGTTTGGAAATATGTAGCCAGAATGTCACAAAAGTTTTCAAAGTTTACACTAGCCAAAATGTTAATGGTGGTTGTCTTTGGATAATGTACCACATGGGGAATAGAGCCAATGTTTTATAATAACTATAAATGGAGTATAACCTTTAAACATTGTGAATCACTATATTGTACACCTGTAACTTACATAATATTGTACTGCAACTATACATCAATAAACTAAATGAAAACCCATAATTTTAATTATGAACACACCCTAAATTTATTTGACAAACTCTCCAGTCCCTCTCTTTACCCCAAATTCTAGATCTGAATATGAGTGATTGAGTGAAAGTTGCTCAGTCGTGTCTGACTCTTTGCGACCCCATGGACTATACAGTCCTTGGAATTCTCCAGACCAGAATAATGGAGTGGGTAGCCTTTCCCTTCTCCTGGGGATCTTCCCAACCCAGGGACTGAACCCAGGTCTCTCACATTGCAGGCAGATTCTTTACCAGCTGAGCCACAAGGGAAACCCAAGAATACTGGAATGGGTAGCCTATCCCTTTTCCAGCTGATCTTCCCAACCCAGGAATCAAACCAGGGTCTCCTGCATTGCAGGAGGATTCTTTACCAACTGAGATATCAGGGAAGCGTTTGATCTGAATATACAACTGCCCAAACAATGGGTTTCCCAGGTGGCACTAGTGGAAGAGAACCTGCCTGCCAACGTAGGAGACATAAGAGATGTGGGTTCAATCCCTAGATCAGGAAGATCCCATGGCTACCCACTGCAGTATTCTTGCCTGGAGACTCCCATGGACAGGGGAGTCTGGCAGGCTATGGTCCATAGGGTTGCAAAGAGTTGGACACGACTGTATTACTTAGCATGCACGCATGCCAAACAACACTTCTCCTTTCATACCTAATAAGCTGCTGAGAGTTAGAATGTCCAAAGCACGTGCTAATTTTCACCCCTCTTCTGTGGTGCACTGCCCCCCAGTAAAGAGTAATATCATTTACCCATTTTCTCAGCACATACATATTGGATTATCTTTCACTCATGTCTTTCTCTCAGACCCTCATCCCATTCAACAGAGACTCCTCCCAACCTGCTTCAAATGCACTCTTAATCCAACCACATCTCACATTCTGCAGCACTGGCATCTCAGTCTGTGCTGTGCTCACACGTCACACAGACCGGGAACACCCTCCTTACTGGTGTCCCTGCTACTCCTCTCCTCTCTTCTCCCATTACAGAAGCCAGAGCAACCCTTTGAAAACGTCAGCCAAGCACGTCCCTCCTTGCCCTCAATCCTCCAAAGGCTTCCCTTGACCCAACAGCATTCAGAGTCCTCACCATGGCCCCCCAGGCCTACAGGGTCTCAGCTCTGGCCACTTGTCTGCTCTTGCTTCTCACCATTCCTGCTCATGGCATGTGGCCCCACTGGCCTCCTTGTCCTTCCTTGAAGATATCAAGGCCTCAGCCCTTGCTGCTCCATTTCCTGGCTTGTTATTTCCCTAAATATTGATATTTGTAGGGCCTCCGCTATCATTTCAATCTTGTCTCTAAACAAACTTCATTTCTTCAAAGAGGCTTTTCCTGATTATCCCTTGTTAATACTCCCCCCAGCCCCATCAGCACTATCGTTTTACTTGCGCTTTCTTTTCCACCTTAGCTCTTATCATTAACTGACCCAACACAGTAGACTTAGTTGTCTGTTTTCTCCCAATCTTGTCCCATGATAACACACTGTCTTTTCTGCTTATTTCTCTAGTCCCCAGCACTTAGAAGAGTGCCTAGTCTCCTAAGATTTTATATTATTAATATCTTTTTTTTTTTAATGATAGGAATTCTCTATTGGTCCAGTGGCTAGGACTCAGTGCTTTCACTGTCATGCCCTGGCTTCAGATCCTGGTTGGGGAACTAAGACCCCGCAAGCCATGCAGCATGGTCATATAAATAAATAAATGAATAAGAACTTTTTAATTAAAAAAATTAAAACTTTTGAGACTCCCAAATAGTTTACTCTATGACATAGTAGCCCTTGTCTATTAATAAAAGGTTCCTCTCTTTTTGTTTAAGGCAGAGTTTTTACTTTCTGGTTACATATTTGATAATCATCAAACAAAATGCCCATCTAAGCCCAGTGTCCTGACATGGTGAACTCCTTTCTCTGTTAGTACTTGAAACATCTCCCTGGGTCATCGCTTCACTCTGTTCTTCCCACCTGAAGGAACTGACAGGACAGCCCTGGTTTCCCAGCCTCTACCTTGATCTGCTTTCAGGCACAGATCTGTGCCCCACAGTGAGACGGGGAGTCCCAGGAGTGCTGCTAAATTAGGAGCCTGGCTTCATTATTATGCATCCCCAGTAAATCCGAAGCATGACTTATGAGACTCCTTTTAGGATGATTAAAAGAAAGAAAGAAACTAATGAGAAGATCACACACTTCATTTGTAGCAAACATTTCAGGCAGTTTTCTTCCAAGATGTTTACAAAAGAAACCTGGGGGAGTGAGATGGGGCTCTACCTCTTGACACCCCACATCAGGAAATTCAAGAGGCCGTGTACCTTAGAGAAGGATGGGGGACGTCCCGTGGGGTTGGAACACAGAAATAGTGTGACGTGGTTGAGTGTGTGGTGGGTGTGGTGGGGGTATGTGTGGGGTGTGTGTGTGTGTGGTGGGTGTGTGTGGTATTATGGGGTAGTGTGTGTGTGTATGGGGTGTGTGTGTGGTATTATGGGATGTGTTCTGTGTGGGGGGCGTGTGTGGTATTGTGGAGTTGGAGTGTGTGTGTGTGGTGTGTGTGTGGTATTGTGGGGTGGTGTGTGTATATGTGTGTGTGGTGTGTCTGTGTGTGTGGTATGTGTGTGTGTGTGTGGTGTGGCGGGCGTGTGTGGTATTATGGGGCGGTATGTGTATGTGTGGTGTGTGTGTGTGGTATTGTGGAGTGTGTCTGTGTGGCATGGATATGTGTGGTATTGTGGAGTGTGTCTGTGTGGCGTGTGGGTGTGGTGTGGTGGGTGTGTGTGGTATTGTGGAGTGTGTCTGTGTGGTGTGTGGGTGTGGTGTGGTGTGTGTGTGTGGTATTGTGGAGTGTGTTCTGTGTGGCATGGATATGTGTGGTATTGTGGAGTGTGTCTGTGTGGCGTGTGGGTGTGGTGTGGTGTGTGTGTGTGGTATTGTGGAGTGTGTCTGTGTGGCATGGATATGTGTGGTATTGTGGAGTGTGTCTGTGTGGCGTGTGGGTGTGGTGTGGTGTGTGTGTGTGGTATTGTGTGGAGTGTGTTCTGTGTGGCATGGATATGTGTGGTATTGTGGAGTGTGTCTGTGTGGCGTGTGGGTGTGGTGTGGTGTGTGTGTGTGGTATTGTGGAGTGTGTCTGTGTGGCATGGATATGTGTGGTATTGTGGAGTGTGTCTGTGTGGCGTGTGGGTGTGGTGTGGTGGGTGTGTGTGGTATTGTGGAGTGTGTCTGTGTGGCATGGATATGTGTGGTATTGTGGAGTGTGTCTGTGTGGCGTGTGGGTGTGGTGTGGTGTGTGTGTGTGGTATTGTGGAGTGTGTCTGTGTGGCATGGATATGTGTGGTATTGTGGAGTGTGTCTGTGTGGTGTGTGGGTGTGGTGTGGTGGGTGTGTGTGGTATTGTGGAGTGTGTCTGTGTGGCATGGATATGTGTGGTATTGTGGAGTGTGTCTGTGTGGTGTGTGGGTGTGGTGTGGTGGGTGTGTGTGGTATTGTGGAGTGTGTCTGTGTGGGGTGTGTGTGTGTGGTGGGTAGGTGTGGTATTGTGGAGTGTGTGTATGTGTGTGATGTGCGTGGTGTGTGTGTGGTATTATGGGGTGGGGTGTGTATATGTGTGCTTGGGTGTGGTATGGTGGGTGTGTATGGTATCGTAGGTTGTGTGTTCTGTGTGGGGTGTGTGTGTGTGGTGGGTGTGGTATTGTGGAGTGTGTGTGTGTGGTGTGTGGTGTGTGTGTGTGTGGTATTGTGGGGTGGTGTGTGTATATGTGTGTGTGGTATGTGTGTGTGGGTGTGGTGTGATGGGTGTGTATGGTATTATAGGGTGTGTGTTCTGTGTGGGGTGTGTGTGTGGTGGGTGTGGTATTGTAGAGTGTGTGTGTGTGGTGTGTGTATGTGTGTGTGTGGTATGTTTGTGTGGGTGTGGTGTGATGGGTGTGTATGGTATTGTAGGGTGTGTGTTCTGTGTGGGGTGTGTGTGTGTGGTAGGAGTGGTATTGTGGAGTGTATGTGTGTGGTGTGTGATGTGTGTGTGTGTGGTATTGTGGGGTGGTGTGTGTATATGTGTGTGTGGGTGTGGTATTGTGGAGTGTGTGTGTGTGGTGTGTGGTGTGTGTGTGTGTGGTATTGTGGGGTGGTGTGTGTATATGTGTGTGTGTGTGGTGTGTGGTGTGTTTGTGTGTGGTATTGTGGGGTGGTGTGTGTATATCTGGGTGTGGTATTGTGGGGTGTGTGTTCTGTGTGGCGTATGTGTTTGGGGGGTCGTGTGTGGCATTGTGATGTGTGTGTGGGGGGTGATGTGTGTACTGGGTGGAGAGCTGATGTCAAGGAAAGATGAGAATGAGAGTAGGCAGTGACCATGGGGTAAAGCATCTAGTAGAATCTCCGTGGGGTCGTGAAGAGTCAGACACGACTGAGCGACTTCCCTTTCACTTTTCACTTTCATGCATTGGAGAAGGCAATGGCAACCCACTCCACTGTTCTTGCCTGGAGAATCCCAGGGATGGGGGAGCCTGATGGGCTGCTGTCTATGGGGTCACACAGAGTCGGACACGACTGAAGTGACTTAGCAGCAGCAGCAGCAGCAGCAGAATCTTCAAAGGTGAACTGTTGAAGGGTTTTAAACAACGTGCTTTAATGAAACTGGCGTTTTGGGAAAATCCCTCCAGTTGCATTGTGGCGATAAAGGGATACACCAAAGACATCAAAACCAGTAGCAAGGGATTTTCCTGTGACTCAGTGGCTAAGTCTCCGAGCTCCCAATGGAGGGGGCCTGAGTTCGATCCCTGGTCAGAGAACTAGGTCTCACAATCAACAACTGAGAGTTTGTGTGTCTCAACTAAATATTCTCTGTGCCACAACTAAGACCTGGCACAGCTGTATAAATAAACAAGGATTTTTAAGAAACCAACAAACCAGTGACAAGGCCATGGTAGTAATTCAGGGGAGACATACGGTAGCAAGGACAGAAAGATGTATATTAAAGTGCTAGAAATGACTTCCTACCCTGCAAAGCAAAGGTACTTCTTTCTGTACACTTGAAAGTGTACTAGCCTTCCAAGAAGAGCACATTGCCCTCCCTTGGAGTATACACAGAAGATGGAGAACTATAACTCTAGACCTTTAGTTGCCTCTGCAAACCCTAAGAACTTTCTCAGGGCACTGAGGTCTGCTCTCTGCAGACTAAATGAGCTTCTCTTCCTTCTTTGGTTCTGACAACATGGATGGCCTGTGTGGCCTCACTGGGACCATGACCTATTAAGGAGAGCTTTCCAGCATGAGACAGAAAGTTGAATTTTCCAAACCTGCTCAGTAAGCCCTGCCTTCACCAGCTTTCCTCAATGGTAGTGACGAGGGCAGTGAGCCGGGGTGAGATAGAAGCCCAGAGACTCCCTTAGGACCCTGCCAAGCAGGGCAGTGGACCAAAGTGGGGAGGACAGAAAGTTGGATGCAGACAGGTCACAGGTTGTGTCAGGAGCCTGGCCACAAACCTACCACGGCACTTCCTTCAGACACGCCACGCGAGCCCCTCCTCCTCCAGGGCCACACCCGGGACCTTGGACAGATCTCCTTCTGAGCCGCGACTTCCTGCCAGCCCGTCTTTCCTAGCATGTGTCTGCTGGAATAATCTGTCCGGAGCCCACACATTGGACACAACTGAGTTTTTTTTTCTTTCTAAGGGGAGAACCTCTTACCAGACAGCGGCCCCATATGATAATTCTCCATCTGTCAATTCCTCTCCACTGACCTCCAAAGGATTCACTCTCCACCTTTCTCTGCTCGGTTCTGGGTCCCCTATGGCCCTAGGCTCTCTTCCATAAGGTTTCTGATTGGGCTCAACCGAAGGGAAATCTGGGCAGGAGGTCGGAAAGTGGAGGAAAGGAAGATCAGAGTACATCCCCCTCCTCCTCTCACGGCTTCATCTTTGACTTTTTCCCTCTCTGACTCACCCTCCTGCCACCAGGCGGTCCCTCCTCTACTGGTCCAACTCCTTGGTGTTTTTGTTTAGTCATAAGTCATGTCCGACATTAACGACCACGTGGGCTGTATGTAGCCCACCAGGATCCTCTGTCTGTGGGATTTCCCAGGCAAGAATATTGAAGTGGGTTGCCATTTCCTTCTCCAGGGGACCTTCCCAACCCAGGGATCAAGGCTGTGTCTCCTGCATTGGCAGGCTGGTTCTTTACCACTGAGCCACCAGGAGGTGTGAGGTCCAGCTCCTAAGGCTCCATAAACATCTTTTCTGCCCATGTTGCTTCAGCCCAGGGGTGGCCATGGCTTCCCTCTGCTGCTGATCTCGGGGTGACTCCTCCTCCCTTTCCATCCCCTGAGCCTAGACTAGCTCTCTGTGAGTGGTCTCTTCATGGATTTCTGTTCATCTGATCCATCTAAGTTTCCCGCGAAGACTCTAACAGAATGACAGCTGCAGCAACTCGCGCCTGTGATCCACATAGCCCAGGGTGCATCTTGTCCTGTTGAACTTGGGCAACGTGGAAACTACATGTGAGCGCTCTGACTCATGTCGGGATTCACACGCTTCCTTCTGGGTGTCCCCCTATAAATGTGCCTCCTTGGCGATGCCTCAGTGGTTTTGCATCTTTTCTTGGCTAAAAGGATTGGCCTCAGGAGGATCTTCACAGCTTCCCTTTTGAATCTGAGATGGACTCCCCAGTCCCATAGCAAGCCATACCTTCTTCTGTTGAAAAGTTTAACATCCAAGGTGAAGACGCAGTTCGGGTCTATTCTAGGGGGATGATTTAGTCTGAGATGAGGTGGGAGTTCAGTTCAGTCACTCAGTCATGTCTGACTCTTTGCAACCCCATGGACGGCAGCACACCAGGCTTCCCTGTCCATCACCAACTCCCAGAGCTTGCTCAAACTCATGTCCATTGAGTCAGTGATACCATTCAACCATCTCATCCTCTGTCATCCCCTTCTCCTCCCGCCTTCAATCTTTCCCAGCATCAAGGTCTTTTCCAGTGAATCAGTTCTTCACATCAGGTGGCCAAAGTATTGGCTAGCTTCAGCATCAGTCCTTCCAATGAATATTCAGGACTGATTTCCTTGAGGATGGACTGGTTGGATCTCCTTGCAGTCCAAGGGACTCTCAAGAGTCTTCTCCAACACCACAGTTCAAAAACATCAGTTCTTTGGCACTCAGCTTTCTTTATAATCCAGCTCTCACATCTATACATGACTACTGGAAAACCCATAGCTTTGACTAGTTGGACCTTTGTTGGCAAAGTAATGTCTCAGCTTTTTAATATGCTGTCTAGGTTGGTCACAGCTTTTCTTCCCAGGAGCAAGTGTGTTTCAATTTCCTGGCTGCCATCACCATCTGCAGTGATTTTGGTCATCATCTGCAGATGAACTGGGAGGTTGCACCCTAATCTGAGCTCTGCAGAAAAGTGTCCACAGATGGAACTCAGATCCCGACTGAAAATCCCTTGCCTGAGGACCTGACTGAGGTGTCTGACTCCGGTGACAACAGGATACAGAAATCAGACCCTAACTTGTCTGCGCAAGAAATTTCATCAGCCTACATTTCATGATGCATATAGACTTAGCTAATATTTGGGGGAGTCACTGAAAGCAATAGCATCTCATTGTACTTGTGATCTACCTCCTCCCTCATCTTCTTTCTTCTCCATAACTTCTTCCTCCCACTTTCCCCCCAGAGGCCCATGGTTCCCCTTCCTAAGGCAGAGTGATTTCCTCTTCTAAGATTTAGCCCTTATCATTGGTTGGGTTTCTAGGATACAGACTCTGAGACCGAGAATTGGAGGCAGGGTTTTCAGGGAGTAGACTTGGGAGACACAACAGAGTGAGGAAGGAAGGAGGCAGTGGGCAGGGGGAGGCTGAGGAGAGGAAAGGGCTCAATTCCTCTCTGACAAGGACTCAGTAGTAACTGTTGCCTTATTCCTGTTGAAGTGTCAGGAAATACAGATTTTAAGCATATTGTTGAAAGATCGAGCAGTGGCTATCTGTAGAATAAAAAGAGACAGCAGGTCTTCCATGTGACATGAGGGACAGCAGATTAAAGACAACACAGATGCTCTCTAAAGACCACCTTTTCAAATTGCAGCATGCATACAAACCACCTGAGATCCTTTTTTGGTTTTGTTTTTTAATTAATTCACTTTTAACTGGAGGATAATTGCTTTACAATATTGCATAGGTTTCTGCCATACATCAGTGGGCATCAGCCATAGGTATACATATATCCCCTCCCTCTTGAGCCCCCCACCCCATCCCACCCCTCTAGGTTGTCACAGAGCACCGGATCCTTGAAAATGCAGGTGCTGACTCAGCAAGTCTGGGGTGGGGCCTGAGACTCTGCATTTCAAGCTAACTGCAGGTGATGCTGCTGCAGCCACACTTGTAGGAAGACACGGATGACAACAGTGAGACCACAGCCCCGTAAGCCAGGCAAACCCTGCTCATTGCAGGTTTGAATGCACTGGGCTTCTCAGAGTCTCCAATCACACTATGCAGCTTCTGACCTCTATCCCTTGAGTCACACCATGAATCACACACACAGTAAGGATCTCCTTATTGACAATGCCTTTCAGGGCACTGCCCCTACTGTCAAAATTCTACCACAGGAGCAAGGGTAAGGTCTATTCAGCTCACACTTTCCTGTAAAACCTCCCTGGTCCCCTAAACTAATTACTCCCTTTCACTAGGTCCTAGCCTTATGGAACTGCCCACGTTCAGCCGCATCTCAAGCCATCTGTGCACCACTCTGTCCCAGTTCCCAAAGGAATGTAAGGACCTCAAGGTAAGAGATCTGTTCTCTTCGGTGCTGTTTACTCGTAATATCAAACATGGGGCTACACTAACTTGCAATGTTCCACATCGTTTGTTAATTGAGAAAGACTCATAGCACTGGCGAGAAGGTCATAGAAGTGGGAAAAACTTCAAGCGCCTTCTCCAGTAATATATTTTTCGGCCACTTGATCTATTATTGCCTCTGAGGTCTCAAAGGAGAGCTGGCTAATTAAGGCGGTAAATCTAGAGCCAACTGATAAATTCCGAGCGTTTGCCCTGCATGCCAACCAAAGTCACACACCCCACCAATACGCAGAATGTAGGGGATGGGGTGGGGAGCATTCTGCTGATTAACTGAATTCCTCACCTGGAAACCATTTGTTTTGGCTTGATGTATATACACAATAAATGTCTGTCCAAAAAGAATCAATTTCCTTAAGATTTATGAGTCATTTCTTCTATTCCCTTACCCATTTTCATTTTTCTCTGTCCAATTTCTGGGGCAAATCTAAGCCTATATTTAAAAAAAGCTGAGAAATGAAAACATATAGCCCCAGATATAAAAATCATTCAAATGAATTCAGAGTTTATTTTAATTACATTTAATCAGACTACTTGGGGACAGATGCTATTATATCAACTGATGAAAGGGGAAAAAGGCTATTCAACTTCTATTCTGTTCTCTTCTTTTCTCCATTAGAGAAATTATCTTCAAACCAGGAAGGCTAGACTAACCATAAGTAGGAGACAGCTAAAGCCCCCAATAGGAAGAAAGCTAGCTAGAGGATTCCTCACCAGACTCAGTGAACCCGAGGACTAGCACCTTAGAAACTGCAGCCTTAAAACCGAAGGTGTGTGCAGGTGTTACTAAAGAATCCACCCTTTCTCTGAAAAATGATAAAAGACGAGTCAGGTGACAGAATGCCGAGAATGTGCAAACACCAATCTGGTTCTGTTTTTTTTTGTTTTGCTTTGTTTTGTTTTTTGGAAATGGGAGAAACCAAAACCTTTAAAATAGAGATTTGCTTCCTGACAAAAATCCCATCATAGATTATTTACAGGTAATTTATTCTTTACATTGAAATTATTGGTGAGCTATTGTTAAAGAAATTGAAAATAACTGAGAGTCAAGATAGAATTCCCTTAGAATTGGGCAGAACAAATCTCATTTTCCTTTGGGTACAATCGGTGGTCTGGAAAATCAAGGAACAAAAAGACTAAATAAATATCTGTTATCTCAGGAAAAGATGTAGCTTAGAGTTGATTATATTTTGGAGGCTGATAAACTCAACCAAATCACTGCTGGTTAATGCAGCAATGTCAAAATTGTCATGCAACATGCCCCCTGTCCATATGCTTTCATTGCATTATGCAATGTCTAGAAATCAATCCTGAATATCCATTGGAAGGACTGATGCTGAAGCTGAAGCTCCTAATATTTTGGCCACCTGACTTGAAGAGTTGACTGATTGGAAAAGACCCTGATGCTGGGAAAGATTGAAAGCCGGAGGAGACAGGGGCAACAGAGGATGAGATGGTTGGATGGCATCATTGACTCAATGGACATGAGTTTGAGCAAGCTCTGGGAGATGGTGAAGGACAGGGAAGCCTGGCATGCTGCAGTCCATGGTGTTGCAAAGAGTTGCACATAGCTGAGTGACTGAACAATAAAACTCTGTGTTTTGTGAAGCCTTCTCAAGATTTCTTTTCTTTATCAAATACTTTCCATCAGATCTTCAGAATCTTCTTTCTCAGGACCTGTGGGTTTATCAGGGTGCCAGACTGTCAGTGCTGACAGGGAGGAGGTCCTGGGTGAACTGGGGTGAATCTGTCACTCTAACCTGAGGAATCCTTGCCTCCTCATTTGCTGTTATAAAAAACCAATAAAGGTTAATAAGCCTCCAAAAACTGAAGTTTAGTATTTTGTGAGTTCCTTAAGTAGCTTTGTTGGGGGAAGGGGAGAGCTGTTTGTTTAATTCACCATATGTTTCAAAACAACTCTAGAGGGCTATTATCATTCCCCAGTCCAAAAGTGACCTGGCACATACAGAATTTGGGGGTTTCCCAGGTGGTTCAGTGGTAAGGAATCTGCCTGACAATGCAAGAGATTTGGGTTTGGTCCCTGGGTTGGGAAGATCCCCTAGAGAAGGAAATGGCAACCCTTCCAGTATTCTTGCCTGGGAAATCCCATGGACAGAGGAGCCTGGCAGGCTCCAGTCCATGTGGTTGCAAAGAGTTGAACACACACATGCATCCAACATTTAAGGTATTATGCTTTATTATCGTTCTAATAGCTCTCCTCTACACTTTAGTTATTGCTAACAGCGGCATAGATTTATTGGGGTTGTACTATACCAAGTCCAGGTAAATCATGGATCCAGTCTACTGGGAAGGTTTTTTAAAAAGTTGTTTCTTGAATGAACCACTGGGAACTTCCCTGGTGGTCCAGTGGTTAAGAATCTGCCTTGCAATGCAGAGGACATGAGTTTGATCCCTGGATGGGGAACTAAGATCTCACGTGCTTTGGGTCAACGAAGCCCCACCACTACTGAGCCCCTGCGCACCACAATGAAAGATCCTGCGTGATACAGCTAAGACCCGACAGAGCGAAATAAAACAAATGTATATATTTTAAAGTGAACCACTGGAGAAGAAGGTCTTTTGTTTGTTTTTTTCTTCTACCGTGGCTTTCTCTGTTTCTCCCAGCCTCTGCCTCCTACCTCTGAAAGTAGTCATGCTGCTCATGGCTGCATCAGCCATTACGTAAGCACGTAAATGACAAGCCACATGCTGCGGCTGGCAGAACAGAAAGATAGAAAGAGTTTGGGCCTTGTCAAGATGGTTGAGCAGCTGAACCAATCGTGGGCTTCCCACCTGCAGACTCTGTGCTCTGAGATAACTAACTGTCTTCAGGCATCAACCTCTGTAAACCAGGCAGCCTATGACTTGCAGCCAAAACCACTCCTAGCTTACAAAGGCCCCCAACCCTACCGAGCAGACCCATGACTCAAGTAACTACTATGTAGAACTTGACTTCACCAGTTCTAAGTGCTGGACTCCATCCTTGCTCAAGGCTATGGTCTGTTTTCTGTTTTCAATAATAAGGTTATTTCAAGTTCTGTATTTGATCTATGCATTTGGTAAAATATTTCCTGCATAAACCGCACATATTTATCATGAGAGAAGCAATCGCTTCATAGGGATACCAAGGAAAGTGTCATCAGACGTGGTACTTAATGTATTGATAACAATCAGTTCCCAACAAATAATCAGTTCTTCCATGGAGTTACTACTATGTGGTGGGTTAGTCACTAAGTCATGTCTGACTCTTGTGACCCCATGGACTGTAGGCTGCCAGGCTCATCTGTCCATGGGATTTCTCAGGAAAGAACACTGGAGTGGGTTGCCATTTCCTTGTCCAAGGGATCTTCTTGACCCAGGGCCTGAACCTGCATCTCCTGCATTGCAGACAGGAGCCACTAGGGAAGCCCCAGTAACTGGAATGTGCGTGCTTGAATGAAGTTTATGCTTCAGTCGTGTCCGACTCTTTGTGACCCCATGGACTGTAGCCCACCAGACTCCTCTGTCTATGGGATTTTCCAGGCAAGAATACTGGAGTGGGTTGCCATTTCCTCCTCCTGGGGATCTTCCCAGGGATTGAACCCCTGTCTATTATGTCCCCTGCATTAGCAAGTGGGTTCTTTACCACTAGCACCACTGGGGAGCCCAATAACTAGAATACATAAAGTTTAAATGCATGAAATGAAATCACAGATCCAGCCACAGCAATTGTGCACTGGCAGGGGAATGTACTTGTAAAGATAAGTCATATCCACTTTTAAAGAATTAAATCAGAACAGACCAAAACAAGAAAAAAAAAAAACCTATCATATGAACCAAGCAAACCCCCCAAGGTTGACAAAAACAAGGCTTGCCAGTTTATACCAACTCTTTGCAAAAAGTTCCATGGTTCATTTTTCTGACAGCTGGCACAATAAAGACTTAAAACTCTGAATAGGAGGGAGGAGGTGGTTCCATCTGTGGTCATTACCTGATCTTACTCATTTCAACTGCCAAGACTAACTCCATGGGGCACTTTTTTTTTTTCCTTTTGATTTTTAAAAATCATTTATTATAGAACATTTCAAACCCAGAGAAGAGCGCACACATCCATGTACTCAGTGCTGATATTTGACAAATGTTAGCATTTTGCCATTTGCTTTGGGTGTTTTAAAAATAAAACTTTACAGAAACTCGAAAGTATCTGTAAGAATCCCACACAATCCTGTCTCCTTATTTTTAAAAAATTTGTTTTTCATGGTGCCTGTCTTTGCAAAAGGAGACCACCTGCATGTCTCATATTCAAGAAGCTGCCATATAGAAGTCTGTCTTCACGACACACTTTAGTGAACAGAATGAACAGACCTGCTGCGTGGCCTCTGAGACTCCCTTGGCCCCCTTGGAATACCTGATAATCCACATTTTTGCATAACTGCCCATATCATTAAGACCGCAGCTTTCTTTCTTTGTCTCAGCAACCTGCCATCTAACCTGTGGGTCTGGAAAGTTTTAAGTGACTATTCAGATTCCTGAAAACAGTGCCTAAGGCAACTCTCAAGGCTAGTTAAGATTCTGCTTGCTGGATGTCAAGGTGTGTGCTCTAGGGGGTGGGTGTCCAAGCAATTCTCCAGCTCCAGGTAAGTGTCCTGCAATTCAACTCAGTTCCAACACTGTCCACCTGGAGATGGCATCAGATCCCACAGTTCAGTCCTTTCTGAACTATAGGACTGCTAAGGGCATTAGAGGGCTTTCCAGGTGGCTCAATGGGTAAAGAATCTGCCTGTGATGCAGGTTCCATCCTTGGGTCGGAGGGTTCCCTTGAAGAAGGTAATGACAATGACAACCCACTCCAATATTCTTGCCTGGAGAATCCCACGGACAGAGGAGCCTGGCAGGCTACAGTCCACGAGGCTACAAAGAGTTGGACATGACTGACCATGCATGCAAAGGGTGTTAGAGGTGACCCTCCTCACCCACCTTGTTTCTTTTGGGAATACTTTTAATTACATGCTTGTTACCTTCCCAGAGCTGTGCAGGTTGTGAAGTTTCCTCTGAAGGACCTGGAGACTTTCAGGTGTAAATCAGGGGTTGGTTTGTTGTTGTTGTTTTTTTTTTTTTTTTTTTTTTGTCGTTAAAAATTTTTTTCTTTTCTCTTTGATCTGATACCTCTTTGGGTAGATCAATGAGGGACCATTTGCAGAAGCACCATCACTAGTACACTATATAGGTAGACGATAGAATATAGAAGATCGCTTTCTCTCTATGAAATTTCATAACTCTGTCTCTGCCTCTCTCTACATACACCCATACCCACAGAAACATGGCATGAATCTAGTAAGATACAAGCATAAGCTGGGCCCATGACGATGAAGAGAGATCCATAGCAGTGCTCTTGGTCTCTGAGCTGGGTTGGGTGGATGTCTGCAGAAGCTGGATCACTATCAGGGAACCAAGTACTCATCCCTGGCTCAGGAGGCAGCGAAGCTGCACAGGGTCCAGGGAGGGAGAAACAGCTATGTTCCCAAGCCTCTAGAGCTACAGGGACATATCTCTGTGACAGAGAACCGGAAGACCTGATTTTCACAGGTAGATGTCCTAATCAGATAATTGACCCTTCTGGTTGATGTCTTTTTTCAAAAAGAAGGGCTGCAGACCCTGACTCAAAGTTGCTAATTTCATGAGTGCTTGTTATGTACCAAATGCTGGTCTGAACATCTCCAATGGAACAGCCTCCTCTCTGGCCTCCCTGCCTCCACTCTCAGGCCTCTACCACCCACCCTCCACAGTGATTTAAAAACATCAATCAGATTGTGCTCCACTGCTGACCCCTCCACCCCCATGCAAGGGCCTCCCTTTATGCCTGAAACAAAGTCCAGGCCACTTCTGCTGGGGCCAGAGCTTGGCCAGAAGCTCTGGCCCTCCTTCTCCTACGCTCTTTCCATGGATTCATTTCCATTAATTCATTTTAATTATTCTAGAACTTCATCTAAATAACATCATCAAGTCATTTTTTTGCCTGACTTTTTTGCTCCTTTGTTGTCTCCAAAAGTAGCTCATTCCTCTTTTCTGAAATAAGTTGTATAAATTTGGTCTTATTTCTTCCTTGAGTATTCGATGAAATTTTATGGTGAAGCCACTTGGGACTGAAGTTTTCCCTATGTCGAGATTTTAGGGAATCAGTTTAGGCTTTTTGGTAGATAGAAGGCTGGTTTGTGTCAGTTTCATTGATTAAGAGTTTTTCAAGGAACTGGCCCATTTCATCTGCGTTGTCAGTTTTGTTGACTTCAAGCTATTCACAGCATCCCCTTTTAATTCTTTTGATAATTATACAATCTGTAATGATAATCCCACTCTTATGTCTGATATTGATTGTCATTAATTAATCATTAATGATTAAGAGTCATTCTCTCTTTTTTCTTAATCAGTCTTGTTTGGGGATTTAAGAATTTTGTTAATCTTTTGATCGAAAGATCTAACTTTCCGCTTTATTGTTTTCCAATTTCATTGTTTTCTGCTCTTACCTCAATTATTCCTATCCTTATACTTATTTTCAGTCTATTTTCCAAGTCTTTATGTAATTTCTGAAAGTGGGTGATAGAGCCTCAGTGGCGGGCTCATGGTTGAAATGGCTCATTATGTTGACCTTGCAAACAAAGAATAAAGTCACAGTGACCCTTGAGACTGACCAAATTGCCCAAACAACTTTGTTTACCCGCTGGCGTCTACCTTCTCAAAGCTAGATTCCAGACCTCCAGCTATGTAATCATAGGACTCAGCTACAGGCTAAAAATTAACCATCCCTTCAGAGACCTCGTCAGAAAAGGGGGACACTGGTTCTTCTCAAGGGCCAGTCACCCTCTCATTTTCCCTCTAATAAAATTATTTTTCTTGCCTGACTGCCTGGCTCACTCTTTTTCTCCTCAATCGCCTTACAGTGGACACTTAGTTATTTTAGACCTTTCTTCATGTCTTATATAAGCGTTTATTTAGAAGACTCTTAAAAAAAAAAAAACTTATTTGTTTGGCTGCGCTGGGTTTAGCTGTGGCATGCAGGCTTTTTAGTTGCAGCTTGTGGGATCTTAGTTCCCTGACTGGGGATCCAGCCCCTGTGCTCCCTGCATTCAGAGCTCAGAGTCTCAGCCACTGGACCACCACGGAAGTCCCTAATATAAGCATTTAAAGCAATAGATTTCCCTCCAGAAAGATCTGTAATGAGGGACAGAGAAAGGAACCTGAAGTAGTGAATACTTAGGGTGAGCAAAAAGGAAGGGCGCTCAGGCCAGCAGTGGAAGGCTTCGATTTGTGCTAGAGGTGAAATGCATTCTTCATCACAAAAGGGAAAAGGAAAAGGTGGGTAAAAATAAAGACTGACAGATTGGCTGATGGGAAATTGAGAGCATTTTTGCCTGATGCCTTACATTTTCTCCGTAAGCAGGAGCTCACCAACAGAGAGTGTGGGAGAGGGGAGGGTGGGGAAGTTGTGAGCAAGAAGGAAACTATGGAATAGTTATCTCAGGGTGCGGAGAAGGGCACCCTGTGCCCACTGCACTCAGCAGTGAAGGGGAACACAGGCATCAGCCCCCTCCCCCTGCCTAGGGCTCCCGTGGGGATAACAGCTGTGATTTTTAGAGCAAAGACGGTAGCCAGGATTTGTGATTTTTTTTTACACAAAGTTCAGCTGTTCTCATGATGGAGTGGAGAAGGCAGAATCATGTGGGTTCCACCATGGCTAGAATTTACCAAGTGAGCAAGACAGGGGAGAGGTCAAGGGACTGAGAATATTTGCAAAGCAGAGACTATTAACCAATGAACTGTAGTTTTATACCTGGGTGATTAGAAAAGTGAGGGTAAGATTTTAAAGTGCTCATGAAATAAAAGGTTTGTAGCACCAGGAAAAACCAGAGTAAAAGACCCATAAACGTGGATCAAAGGCTGAACTCAAAGCTTGAGTTCTGAAGGAGCTATGGTTCCTGGGGGTGACAAGGACTAGGTGTGATGTAAAGTTGAAAAATACCTTTGGAGGTGATGACTCAAGGGACTGTGGGGCAGGCCAGGGTGCAGTTTGGGCTGCTGCCAAGGATGTTCCTCTCATGAAGAAGGTTGGCAGGGTAGTGGGGACGGAAAGAGTGTGACGGGACACCTTCAGTGAATGATGGGGCCTGGCCGGCAGGCCAAACAGATGGCAGGGATGAGAAGCGAGAAAGAGTAAGACACCGCATAGCCTGAGCTTGAAATAAGAAAGGATTTTTGCAGAAGGGAGAGGAGCAAATGGCCTGGAGGTGGCCACGGTGAATTAGGAAGGCAGGGAAATTACTTCCTGACCCCAGGGTCCTTAGGTTGTGAGAGAAAACTCAGCTCCTGCTTGGGCGGCCTTCAGAGATACCAGGATCTTCAGAGGGCGTCCAGCATCAGATAAGGACTGTTTCAAGAGAAGACTGAAGTTAGAGGGGAGATGGTTGGTCTTAGAGTGAGTGTTTCAGAAAACACAGCAACAGGATGTAGGCAAAGCACAGGGGCAGAGACTTTTAAGGATGGAACCATGCTGTGGTGAACTGGCTCTCAAACTTTACTCAGCACCCAAGTCACCTGCAGGGGGTGTTAACAACACAGAGGGGTTTCTCCTTCCCCACATTGCTGACTCAATAAGTCAGAGGTGGAACCTATCATTTAAGAAAAAAATGAAATTAAATTTTATTTCTTTGGCTGCACTGGGTCTTAGTTGCAGCATATTAGTTCCCAGACCAAGGAATGAACCCCGGCCTCTTGCATTAGGAGCGAGTAGTCTTAGCCACTGGACCATCAGGGAAATTCCTACAATCTGCATTTATAACTTTGTAGGTGATGCTAATGCTGCTGGTCCTGGAGCTACATGTTGAGAACCATGACCCTAATGTGCTCTTACATCAAAAATTCTGTAATTCAAGATAATTTGTGTGTCTGTTGTGTTTTTATTGGGGGTTCAGAACATGGATTACAGAACTCATCTTGAACTCCAGCTCACCACTGATCTACCATGTGACCTTGCTAGTCCTCAATCTCCACATCTGTAAAATGGGGAGAATGATAGTATCCACTTCATGGGGCAAGTTATGGTGATCAAATGAATCAATATTGTAAAGCATGCTCTAATGCCATAAAAGCATTAGCTTTTATTTAAGATCTTTATCAGTTCTTAGGAAAACTAAGAAAAACTTCCTCAAAAAAGAGAAAGAACTAGAGGTCCTTAAAACAGAGGGAGTTGTATTCAGGGAATTGGTTATGCAGGTGATAGAAGAGCTGGCATGCCAAGATTAGCATCAGTGGAGGTCACTGCTACCTTAGGTAGGGTTGGGGGGGTGGCATGCAAGGAGATGTTTCCAGAGCTCAGAGACTGGGGTATCGTGGGAGCCGTCCAGTGGGAGCAGAGTAGGGGGAAAGGCGGGGACAGGTGGGTCAGCCTGCAGTCCAGGAACCTACTCATAGATCTCAGTTAGGGACAAAAAGAGCAAAAGGAAAACTCTTCCTGCAGAGTCCTATAATCCTAGTTAAGTGATTTGTTTCAGCTCGAGTGTAGTTCAGGCAATCCCCATTCATTTCCCTCTTGGAACGAGAATCTCGGAAACAGCATTTTGAGCAGACACCAAGAGAACATCTCCTCCCACGTACAATCTGTCCCTAGCCTTGGATCTGCAGAGACGTCTTCATTAGACCCCAAACGCACACTCGAGTCCTCCCGGGACTCTGAGAGTGTGTGCTGGTGCTCCCGGCAGGAGGCCCTCACTGCACGTGGAGGAGGCCAGAAGGTGCTCGGTGAGATGTGGCTCAGGAAACTAACCCAAGGACGAAGGGGAGAGAGGCAGATTCAGGATGTGTCTGGGGTCGGGAGAATTGCAAGTGTCTGTCTCACTGGCATTCTTGAATCTGCTTCAGGAAGATCATTTCTCCCTGGAGGGCTCTGCTGTATTTCACGAGCAAAAGTGCCTCCTTGTGTCCTTATGATGAGTCACCATCACAGGCAGTGTGGCATCTTTTATAGAGGCCATCATTCCTGATGCTAGAGGCTCGTGTCAGAAAACAGAGCCGTGAGAATGGCACTTGGAGAAATGAAGACGTTGGCATTAAGAATGCTGTCCTCATGGTTGTTGATGTTGTTCAGTTGCTAAGTCATGTCTGACTCCTTGTGACCCCATGGACTGCAGCACACCAGGCTCCTCTGTCCTCCACTGTCTCCTGGAGTTTGCTCAAATTCATGTCCATTAAGTCAGTGATGCTTTAACCATCTCATCCTCTGCTGCCTCCTTCTCCTTTTGCCTTCAGTCTTTCCCAATATCAGGGTCTTTTCCTCATGGACAGCTGCTCAGGAACCTGAGTGAGCTAGATCTGAACCTGGAATTGGGTAGACCTCTGGGTATGATCCAGACCAGACAGGGGGCAGGAGGCCAGTGTAAGGGATGGTGTGGGGCAGGTGGGGATTTGACACATGGATGAGCACACACTGGGGGCACTAACCAACCATCCGAGGGTTGCAACTATCCACTTCCCGTTCCTTCTCCATCCTGACCTTGTGGAAGAAGAGAGGGGCTGGAGTTCAATTACCAGTGATTTAATCAATCATCCCCATGTAATGAAGCCTCTGTAAAAGATCTGAATGGAGGGTTTGGGAGAGCTTCCAGCGTGATGAATTGTGGAGGTTTCGGGAGGGGGTGAGAGCAGAGAGGGTATGGCCTCTTGGGCCCTTCCCACACAACTTGCTCTCTGTCTCTCTTCCATCTGACTGTTCCTGACTTACATCCTTTGAAATAAACCAGAAATCTAGTAGGCAAGGGCTTCCCAGGTGGCTCAGTGGTTAAAAAAAAAAAAAAATCTGCCTGCCAATGCAGGAGACGCAGGTTCGATCCCTGGGTCGGGAAGACCCCCTGGAGAAGGAACTGGAAGCCCACTCTAGTATTCTTGCCTAGAGAAGCTCATGGACAGAGGATCCTGGTGGGCTACAGTCCATGGGGTCAAGAAAAGTCAAACAGGATGTAGTGACTAAACAACAATAACAACTAGTAGGCAAACTGTCTTCCTGAGTCTGTGAACCATTCTAGAGAGGACTGTACCCTAGGAGGAATTTATGGGAACCTGTGATTCATAGCTAATTGGTGACAACCATGACTTGCAAAAGCATCAGAAGAGCGAGCAGTCTTTTGGGACTGGGCCCTTAACCTGTGGACTTTGTGCAAAGTCCAGATAGATAGCTTCTGAATTGAGTTAGATTGGTGTCAGAGAATTGGAGGATTGCTTAGTGTGGGAAAAACGTACCCACGTTTGGTAGGTCTGCCAAGCCAGAGGTATTGGGGGTCTTCTGTGAGCAGACAGAACACAGAGGAGATTTCTCTTTACGTCTCTCTTTACAACAATGGAAAATTCTGTTTGGCTCGTGTTGTTAGAGATCTCTGCATTTCTAACCAGCATCTCGTCTATCCTGTAATCTGTTGTGAAAGTACTTTCTTCCACTCCATAGATTCTGGAATCAACCTTGTTCTTAAAGAAACTAAATAGAGGAATTCCTTGCTCAGTATTTCTTTAAATCCCATCCACTTTACTTTTGCTTATCCCTTCAGGCCCTGCATCTTCCCCTGTGATGGAGCTGCTGGCTGGAAACAGTGGAAACAGTGTTTCCTGCACTTGGAAATAGTGACAGACTTTATTTTCTTGGGCTACAAAATCACTGTGGATGGTGACTGCAGCCATGAAATTAAAAGACAGTTGTTCCTTGAAAGAAAAGCAATGACAAACCTAGACAGTATATTAAAAAGCAGAGACATTGCTTTGCCTACAAAGGCCCATATAGTCAAAGCTATGGTTTTTCCAGTAGTCGCGTAAGGATGTGAGAGCTGGACAATAAAAAAGGCTGAGCACTGAAGAAGTGATGCCTTCAAACTGTGGTGCTGGAGAAGACTCTTGAGAATCCCTTGGACAGCAAGATCAAACCAGTCAATCCTATAGGAAATCAACCCTGACTACTCATTGGAAGGATTGATGCTGAAGCTGAAGCTCCAATATTTTGGTCACCTGATGTGAAGAACCTTCTCATTGGAAAAGACCCTGATGCTGGGAAAGATTGAAGGCAGAAGGAGAAGGGGACGACAGAGGATTTGATGGTTGAATGGAATCACAACTCACTTGACATGAGTTTGAGCAAACTCTAGAAGATGGTGAAGGACAGGGAAGCCTGGTGTGCTGCAGTCCATGGGGTCACAAAGAGTCAGACACAGCTGAACAACTGGCAACAACAACTGCACTCGGAGGGTCTAAGTTCCCTGTACTTGGTCCTAGGTGCCCATGGCTGGCTCTTTGGTTCCTATAGCTAGACCACCTCACAGCATCCTGGACCTTCACAGCTACATGCCCTGTCTCCCTACATATATTGATCCTAATTCTGAGGCTGCTATTTTAAAAACTGGACGTGTTGCCTGTAGGTTTCATACATTATCAGTGTTTTTAGGCAATGGCATGGCCACCAGTGGATTCCAGCGCCCAGTTGGTACTACCACTGGGCTGCCTTGGTTCTTCCCTAACCCGCTGGGGCAGAGCAGATGCTGAACCCACCGCCTGCTTTCCTATGCAGCTCGTGATGGCTTTCACGTGGATGCTGTCCCCAATCCTATAATCTTTCTCTGCTAGACTATGGGCTTTCTCATTTGGCCACATTTTTCTCTCCACACACAGAAGCCTTCTTGCACACCCTGCCTCCCGCAAAACAGTACTTATAACTGCCTCTCCTGAGACCAGTGGAATTCCCAGGTGGCTCAGTGGTAAAGAATCAGCCTGTCAATGCAGGAGACACAGTTCAGTCCCAGGTTGGGGAAGATCCCCTGGAGAAGGAAATGGCAATCCACTCCAGCATTCTTGCCTGGAAAATCCCATGGACAGAGGAGCCTGGTGGACTACTGTCCATAGGGTTGCAAAGAGTCAGACACGCTGAGCAAGTAACACACACTCACAAGGGACAAGCTGGACACGACTGAGCGCACACACACCCGAGACCAATACTGAAACCTCGTATCCAGTTCACTGTCTCCTTTTCCAGTTCTCTGTCTCCTTCATTCTACTCTTGCCCTGAGCCCATCTTCCCCTCTGAACATGGGCCATTTCTCCAAATATGCCAAGCTGGTCATAAACGCCTTCCCGCCTGTATAATCTGAGCCTCCTCTTTCTCTGCCTGTTATTAGCTTCTTTATCCGGGAGCACATCCCATTTATTATTAAATTTCATTTATACCGAAAAGAAACAACAATCAGATGTGTAAAAAAAAAATCTGAGTGTGGTGCCAGCGGGCTTTTGAGCTAATGGATCTCAGCCTACATTGAAGGAATGGTCTAGTGACCAACACGCAGAGGTCACCTTTGGCCCATTCATATCACAGAGGGCCAAGATGATCGCTTCCTCACTCTGTCAATGGGTTTCTTCATCCGTTGGTGGGTGGCAACTACCTTGAATATCTACTGAAAATTAAAATCAAGGATCCAAACTCAAGAATTTAAAGCAACTTCACAGCTACTCATTTTTTTTTTCTTTTTAAAGTTAAATTATAACTGACATACAATATTATATTAGTTTCAGGTGTAGAGGTTTTATAAGTGCTGGCTAAGAGCTACATCTCCGTGATATTTTCTCCATGATATTTCTAAGACCCCTATCAGAGGTGAGCACTCCTTCCTGAAAATTTTGAGAGCACTTTGCCTCTTTGTCAAATTCCCTTTCTTATTGCAGTATTTTGCGCATCGCCCCCGTGGGAGTGAAAGCTCTAATAGCATCATCATCATCAACATCATGGATCTTTAAATCCCTGGGGAACCTAGCCCAGTGCCTGAAACACAGTCACCCGGTGGGTTACTGTTGGAGCAGCATGGTTCCACTCTCTCCCCGTTCTTGTTGGTTTTGTTGTAAGCAGTGCTCCCCCCACCTCCAAGTCCCCAGCTCTCACAGTCTGGGCAGTGAGTTGGACCTGGTTCTTGAATTAGCATATCTCCTGGCTGCTCTTGACCTGTCCATCTCTGGAGCCTGCAAACCTCCACGAAGCCTCCACATGCCAGAGGAAAACAGCTGTGTTTCCATGGAGCCAGAACCCCACAGTTTCTGAAAAGGTGGGTTTGCCTTGTGGGCCAGCTGGCACAGGTGATTAAAAAACATTTTTCAGCAGAATCTAGAGCCCTGATGTCCCCAGCCCACAGGCAGGGTTCTCTCCCTACACAGCTTTCTTCCTATTGGCAGGGGAGAGAAAATGAGAAACGTGGAAATTTAATATCTTCGCATTATGCAGATCTGATTTAATCAGAGATGAGAGTGAAGTGCAATAAAAACTATAGTTTCATTAAGTTTATGACTTTCACACTGTTATGTCAATTATTCTGTTTCCATGGCCACCAGCGGTAACAGCCTCAGCATGACTGTTCCCCCACAGAAGGGAAAGCAGGAGGAAATGGTAAGAGATGGGATTGAATTTCTCACTGACAACCTTTTCCTGTTTCTGGAAAGGTTTCTGGAGGTTTCTGGAAAAGAGTAAATCAATTTGGAAGAGTCTTGAGGGCTCCTTCCCAGAGGAACACCAGGCAGAGAATGGGAAGCTAGGAGAGAGGCTCTGCGTATCTTTGGGTTTTCATTTGTTCCAAAAAACTCTTAACAGGCCCTTATCTTACTGGAGTGACTCAACCAGGAATATTGCCTTGCATTGAAAATGGAGTATTTCCTGCCATATCAATAAACAAGGATGTCTTGTTTATAAACATGGCCATCAGCGATTCTGTCTCTCTCAATGTAAATTTCTGAACTGGAGGGCACCCAGGAAAAACAACACCCGTGATCTGCTGATAGCTGCTGCCATCCCCTACTACACTCCCTATGGTGAGAGAGGAACTAAGCTAAGGTTGTGAAAAATCAAGTCTCAGGATGCTGACCCCAGATAGGGTGAAAGTCATTCAGTCATGTCCGACTCTTTGTGACCCCATGGACTATATAGAATTATATAGGACTATGTATGGAATTAACCAGGCCAGAATACCGGAGTGGGTAGCCTTTCCCTTCTCCAGGGTATCTTCCCAACCCAGGGATTAAACCCAGGTCTCCCACATTGCCAGCAGATTCTTCACCAGTTGAGCCACAAGGGAAGCCCAAGAATACTGGAGTGGATAGTATATCCCTTCTCCAGTGGATCTTCCCTACCCAGGAATAGAACCGGGGTCTCCTGCATTGCAGGTGGATTCTTTACCAGCTGAGCTATGAGGCCCCAGATAACTGGGATGCATATGCAAGGGATGATGTCAGTGAGCCCAGACTCTTGCATCTTCTCACGCATAGAAAAATGCCAAGTTCTTTAACTTGAGATACCTGATTGTCCTTAATTAACAATAATTTTTTGCTGTTCAGACTACCTGCCCCTTGTTGCTAACTTCTATATAAGATGACTCCCCCCACCATCTCCTTGAAACAGTTCTCTCAGGGTTACTTGAGGTGCTGTCTCCCATGCTTGAAGTCCTAAAAATTTCATCAAAATAAAACATAACTTTCAACTTTGGGGTTGTGACTATTTAAGTTGACAGTGCCAAGTAGTCAAGTAGCAGAACTGAAGGGCTAGAGCTTGGCCCATGGCTTGCCAACAGGATGTTCCACCCAGTACCTTGTGTTCTTCTCAAGGATTACAACATGAAGCTAAATTTGTGGAAGAGGGTGGATGGCAGTGGTTCCAATGATAAATTATGTGGCTGCTACCCCTTCCAAACACTGCATGGGGCACGAGGGCGGAGGAATCACCAAAGTAAAATGTTTACCAGTTGCTGGTGGGAAGTTTGGCTGGTAGATCCCAACATACCTGCCTTCACGTTGCATGACTTATGGATATTTTCAAGGAGCTGGGGAGCAGGGCGGAGGGGGGCAGTTCTGTACAGGGGAGGAGAAGACAGTGGCTACTTTTTCAGATGTGACACTGGGCGAGCTGTGCTAGTTACCTGCCCAATCCCCATTCCCATTCTGCCCTTACACACCACCCCACTAAGACTGCTCACCCCTTCCGTTCCCTTCCAGCTCCAGGCAGTGAAAAGACACATTTCTGGCTGATGACAATTAAATGGAGGGTACAGAAGATAGTAGAAGTGCCTGTATGTGATTCCTGGGGCTAGATTACAAAGATGTTGAATTCCCCATCTTATCTCTCTCTTGGCTTATTCACTCTGGAGAATGCCAGCTATACTGATGCAAAACATTAAAGCATCCCCCATAATGAAAACCTCCACCCAAAAGCCAGCACTAACTTGCTGTCCACATGAGTGAGCCGTCTTGGACCCAAATCCTTTAACCTCGATCAAGCCTTCAGAGGATGCAGCCCCGACCGATGTCTTGACTGTGACCTTATAAGAGGTCCTGAGCCAGAAGTACCTATTAAGCAACTTGTAAATGCCTGACCTAGGAACTATGCCAGATGATACGTGGTTTATTTATTATTTTATGCCTCTAAGCTTTGGAATAATTTGTTTTGGAACAATAGAAAGTTAACATACCACTTATGCTGGTAGTATCAAAGAGTTCCTTATAAGCCTTAATTTCCTTATTTGCAAAATGAAAGTAAGTGTGGTGCTTACCCTAGTGTGTTAAGAGGATGTTATGAGCTACTACATGCATAGCATTTATAAACGTGCCTTGCACATAGGAGTGCTCAGTAAAAGTAGTGCTTTTATTGATTTAAAAATTTTATCAATATCTTATTGATAAATATTTCCTGACCCTATTGGCCTATGACACTGGCTATTGAAGTGCATTAAGAAACTGACCTCTTGTCTATGGTGAATTTTGTCTACAACAGAAGGAGCATTCATCACAAAATACACAGCCACTAGCTGATTCAGGAATAATCTTGGCTCCAAGGATTCTGGACCAAGAATCTCTGAGAAGGTATAAGAAGCAGGGACTTTTCTGCTGGTCCAGTGGCTAGGACTCTGTGCTCCCAATGCAGGGGGCCTGGGTTTGATCTCAAACTTGATCTCAAGTTAGGGAACTAGATCCCACATGCCACAAGCAAGACCCAGCACAGCCAAAAAACAAAAAGGATGTAAGAGGCAAAATGCTCAATTGATTTTGACTTGTTATTATACCTGTATGTGTGCTTAGTCACTCAGTCGTCTCCAACCCTTTGGGACCCCATAGACTGTAGTCCACTCAGCTCCTCGAGGCAGGAATACTAGGGTGAGTAGCCATTCTCTTCTCCAGGGGACCTTCCTGTGCCAGGGATTGATCCCAGGTCTACCCGCATTGTAGGCAAATTCTTTACCGTCTGAGCCACCAGGGAAGCAGGCACTATCAGTCTGCCAGCGCAAGAGAAGTAAGAGACTTGCTTTCAATCCCTGGGTTGGGAAGATCCCCTAGAGGAGAGAATGACAACCCACCCCCGTATTCTTGCCTGGAAAAATAGGAAACTTCTATGTAGTATGCCTGTATAGTGCAGCTGAAGCCCTGTGATGGTAGATTGATCCCCTATGAATTCTACCGTATAAAGGTCTATGACAGCCCTGGAGTTAAATTTTCTTCAGGCTTAAAGAACTGTAGAAAGCAGAAATACCCTGACAAATCTTCACTCACTTTTTAATAAAAAGGACAGTCTTTTGGTTTAATAATGGGCACAGCTAAAATATAACCCTAGGTTTTTATAGACAGCAAATTGCACAGCACAACAACATTTAGCGAGCATTCATTTGGAACTCCTCTTTACAGGGTAATCTGTAATTTAGCTGATTACTGAGAAGTGTTTAAAGAGCTGCCCCCCCTTGTCAACTTAGCTTGTGCAGATACCCAGCTGGCTCCTAGGTGCAGCTTGTCTATGGTTGCCCTTCAGAAGTGCAGTGCTAATTATTTCATTAGCTGCTACCCTCAGAATTCCTTAAGAAATTTAAGAGCTCTTAAGATGTCTTTGGCTGTTGAGGCTCCCACCTCACCTGCTCTATGCAGCTTCATGTACAATATGGAGAAATGAATACCTTACTCTCATCTCTACTACGAACTGAGAATCTGAGGACACCCCTCCTTGTGCAAATGCCCCCTTCATCATCAGAATTTTGACTCACTAAGACACATACACAATTTGATTCATGAACATGTTGTGATGTGTGTACTCAGTTGCTCAGTCCTGTCTGATTCTGTGTGATCCTATGGACCACAGCCCACCAGGCTCTTCTGTCCATAGGATGATCCCAGGCAGGAATACTGGAGTGGGTCATCATTTCCTCCTCCAGGTCTTCTCCCCGAACCAGGGATCGAACCCACATCTCCTGCATTGGCAGGATGATTCTTTACCCCTGAGCCACCTGGAAGTAATGATACATGTTATAATACACATCCATAGTAGCATCTCCAGATCTGAAGGTTAGAGACCTCTGCTTGCCATTTACTGGACTGATATTGAGGAGGACAGGAAGGGTGGACGAGATAAGTAAAGCCCAAAGGTTCCTGGGTCACCGAGGTGGACAGCTCATTGCGGAGCTAGAGCTTGACCTTCAAGAAGCCTAATGCAGCCTGTGCTTTGGGGCTCTGTGAACCACCTGGTCTCTGATCCACCTGTTACCGTGACATCACAAGACATGGAAACCTGAGGTAATAAACTGTCTCTGAGCTTGTAGGTACCACCCAGGAGCACCCATCGTGGCATCTGCTGGTGCCAGGAAACCTGTGCTCTCGTCTCTCCTCTGCTTCTAACCAGCCAGTCATTTCCTTCTGAGTTTTTGTTAGCATTTTATGTAGAAAAGAAGTGGAAACCTCTACCTGGTGCAGTTTCTCAGCTTCTGGTCTGAGTCAGAGGAAGGAGAAAAGCACTTGGATTTAAAAGGCACTACGTGCCAGGCTTTTTATAGATACAATTTCACTTCATCTGGATGCAATCTGCCAGATAAGTGTTTAGTCACTATGCCACAGACAAGAAACTGAGGTTCAGCGTCCAGTCACCTGACTGTTCCCCTCACTCTAGATGGCACAGTCTCAGTTTGCTCTGACCACCCAAGACAAGAGTCCTCACCACTCTCCAATGGGAGCTTTTCATATTCTGATTCTTCAGTGCCCCCATCACACCTGTGCTCACTTCTTCATTACATCACAGAATTTTATGCTATCCTGCTTGATTACACATATCTCTCCCTCCTTCTAGGCAGATACTCTCAACTATCTTTGTGTGACCAGGTTTCAGGTACTGCCGAGCACATAGTAAGTGTTCAGTGAACATTTTAAGACGCTGACCTCAAGATCTCCAGCCAGGTCACCACAGGTTCTACAGGAAGCAGAAACAGTTCAGCCTTCTGACGGAACTGCGGAAAGCAGGAAGCAGAAAGGTGCAGAGAGCTGAAGACCAATATGGGGTTCAGGTTGAGGGTGGAATCCGGGAGCTAGTGAGGGCGATGGATCTGGGCCACCTCCCCCAGCCCCACTGGCCCAGGTTCCCTCCTCCACCGTCCAGCACTGGGCCACCAAAATATGACTTCTCCAACCTCGTGCTTGATCCTGAAAGAAGAACTATATACAAGAAAAATCTTAATGACCCAGATAACCATGATGGTGTGATCACTCACCTAGAGCCAGACATCCTGGAGTCCAAAGTCAAGTGGGCCTTAGGAAGCATCACTATGAACAACCCTAGTGGAGGTGATGGAATTCCAGCTGAACTATTTCAAGTCCTAAAAGATGATGCTGTGAAAGTGCTGCACTCAGTAGGCCAGCAAATTTGGAAAACTCAGGAATGGTCACAGGGCTGGAAAAAGTCAGTTTTTATTCCAATATCAAAGAAAGGCAATGCCAAAGAATACTCAAACTATCACACAATTGCACTCATCTCACACGCTAGCAAAGTAATGCTCAAAATTCTCCGAGCCAGGCTTCAACAGTACATGAACAGAGAACTTCCAGATGTTCAAGCTGGATTTAGTAAAGGCAGAGGAACCAAATATCAATGCCAACATCCACTGGATCATAGAAAAAGCAAGAGAGTTCCAGAAAAACACCTACTTCTACTTTATTGACTATGCCAAAGCCTTTGACTGTGTGGATCACAATAAACTGTGGAAAATTCTTCAAGAGATGGGAATATCAGACCACCTTACCTGCCTCCTGAGAAATCTATATGCAGGTCAAGAAGCAACAGTTAGACATGGAAAAACAGACTGGTTCCAAATTGGGAAAGGAGTATGTCCAGGCTGTATATTGTCACCCTGATTATTTAACTTATATGCAGAGTACATCATGCAAAATGCCAGGCTGGATGAAGCACAAGCTGGAATCCCAAAGAAATTGCCAGGAGAAATATTAATAACCTGAGATATGCAGATGATACCATCTTCATGGCAGAAAGCAAAGAGGAACTGAAGAGCCTCTGATGAAAGTGAAAGAAGAGAGTGAAAAGCTGGCTTAAAACTCAATATTCAAAAAACTAAGATCACGGCATCCGGTCCCATCATTTCATGGCAAATAGATGGGGAAAACAATGGAAACAGTGACAGACATCATTTTGGGGGGCTCCAAAATCACTGCAGGTAGTGATTGCAGCCATGAAATTGAAAGACGCTTGCTCCTTTGAAGAAAAGCTATGACCAACCTACACAGCATATTAAAAAGCAGAGACATTACTTTGCTAACAAAGGTCCGCCTAGTCAAAGTTATGGTTTTTCCAGTAGTCATGTGTGAATGTGAGATTTGGACCATAAAGAAAAGCTGAACGCTAAATAATTGATGTTTTTGAACCGTGGTGTTGGAGAAGACTCTTGAGAGTCCTTTGGACTGCAAGATCAAACCAGTCCATCCTAAAGGAAATCAGTCCTGAATATTCATTGGAAGGACTGATGCTAAAGCTGAAATCTCCAATACTCCGGCCACCTGATGCAAAGAAGTGACTCATTGGAAAAGACTCTAATGCTGGGAGGGATTGGGGGCAGGAGGAGAAGGGGATGACAGAGGATGAGATGGTTGAATGGCACCGCCGACTTGATGGGCATGAGTTTGAGTACATTCTGGGAGTCGGTGATGGACGTGCTGCAGTCCATGGGGTCACAAAGAGTCAGACACGACTGAATGACTGAAATGAACTGAACTGAACTGACAGATACACAGGCCCAGTGTTACAAATGTTCTAGCACTCAGTAGAGACATATTTCAAGCACCCAGGTCAAGAGGATTATCTTTTCTTATGCTTCATCAATAGCTTAAATCTATGCTTCATTTTACTTAACTTCTTATCTGGATTATGGCTTGTTTTTATATGTTTGCTTCCCCTAAAGTCTCTAATGGACTTTCTTTTCTCCTGCTGAGAAAAGAAATACATACTTTCTTTACCATGTTGTTATAACCATCCAGCCGCTTAATCATTCTATTGCTTAATTCATTTTGTTTTCTTTCAGGAAAACATTCTTTTTGAAATTTTTTGCGTATTTCTGTTTAATTTTGGCCTGCTGCACAGCTGTCATCCTGGAATGTCTTATTTACATTTCTCCATTTCTTGTTACTTACATCTTCTTTCTTGGCTTCAACTCATGTTTTTCTGGAGTAAATATTCAGCCTCCTCACAAAGGGGCCATAGGAGGTAAATTTTAAGTTTCAGAAGGTTTTAGAATGCCTTTTCCTCTCTGTACCCACTTGACTGATATTATAATTGACCGTAGAATTTAGGTTCAAAGTAATTCTTGCCCCCAAAACTTTGCCTTCTAACATTGAGTATTGCCAATAAGAAGTCTGTTAAATGGCTAGCTCGGTTATCTATGACTTTTTTTTTTTTTTTGTATAAATTTATTTCTATAAATTTTCTTAGATTTTAATTACACAATATTATGTCAGAAAATAATGACATCTTAGCTTCATCCTTTTTGTTTTACAAGTTTTAGAAAATTAATTTATATGTTTTTAAAAACATATTTATTTTTAATTGAAGGATAATTGTTTTACAATATTGTGTTGGTTACTGCCATATATCAACATGAATCAACCATAGATATAGATATATCCTCTCCCTTTTGACCTCCCTCCCACTTCCCACCCTTCTGCGTTGTCACAAAGCCCCAGACTGAGTTCCCTGAGTCATACAGCAAATTTTATTTTGTTGTCTTATTAGTTTTATAGTGTTAGGACCTCCTATACATATTTAATTATAATAAGTCATAGATATGGGTCATCTACCTTTTTTTTTCTGATTTTATTTATTTATTTTTTTTAATTTTTAGTTTTTTATTTTTTAAATTTTAAAATCTTTAATTCTTACATGCATTCCCAAACATGAACCCCCCTCCCACCTCCCTCCCCAGAACATCTTTCTGGGTCATCCCCATGCACCAGCCCCAAGCATGCTGCATCCTGCGTCAGACATAGACTGGCGATTCAATTCACATGATAGTATACATGTTAGAATGTCATTCTCCCAAATCATCCCACCCTCTCCCTCTCCCTCTGAGTCCAAAAGTCCGTTATACACATCTGTGTCTCTTTCCCTGTCTTGCATACAGGGTCGTCATTGCCATCTTCCTAAATTCCATATATATGTGTTAGTATACTGTATTGGTGTTTTTCTTTCTGGCTTACTTCACTCTGTATAATCGGCTCCAGTTTCATCCATCTCATCAGAACTGATTCAAATGAATTCTTTTTAACGGCTGAGTAATACTCCATTGTGTATATGTACCACAGCTTTCTTATCCATTCATCTGCTGATGGACATCTAGGTTGTTTCCATGTCCTGGCTATTATAAACAGTGCTGCAATGAACATTGGGGTACATGTGTCTCTTTCAATTCTGGTTTCCTCGGTGTGTATGCCCAGAAGTGGGATTGCTGGGTCATAAGGTAGTTCTATTTGCAATTTTTTAAGGAATCTCCACACTGTTCTCCATAGTGGCTGTACTAGTTTGCATTCCCACCAACAGTGTAGGAGGGTTCCCTTTTCTCCACACCCTCTCCAGCATTTATTGCTTGCAGATTTTTGGATCGCAGCCATTCTGACTGGTGTGAAGTGGTACCTCATTGTGGTTTTGATTTGCATTTCTCTAATAATGAGTGATGTTGAGCATCTTTTCATGTGTTTGTTAGCCATCCGTATGTCTTCTTTGGAGAAATGTCTATTTAGTTCTTTGGCCCATTTTTTGATTGGGTCGTTTATTTTTCTGGAGTTGAGCTGCATAAGTTGCTTGTATATTTTTGAGATTAGTTGTTTGTCAGTTGCTTCATTTGCTATTATTTTCTCCCATTCTCTATGACTTTTTTAATATGACGTCTTTAAGAATTGTCTGCGTACCTTCAGTTTTCTGGAGCTTCACATGATAAATGTTCATATGGATCAGGAAACTTACATGATATGTGTCAGTGTGGTTCTTTCCAGAACTTTGCATAATCTGTGTTAGTCTAGGTTTTCTTCATTTACTCTAGTCTGCGCTAGAAAGACCCTTGACCATCTCTTTACAGCCTTGGAAATGCTGGTACTTCTATGTATGATTGTCTTATTTCCTCCCTTTTCTCCATAAATATTTTGTGGGACTCTCAGTTCAGTTCAGTCACTCAGTCGTGTCCAACTCTTTGTGACCCCATGAATCGCAGGACGCCAGGCCCCTCGTCCATCACCAACTCCCAGAGTTCACTCAGACTCACGTCCATCGAGTCAGTGATGCCATCCAGCCATCTCATCCTCGGTCATCCCCTTCTCCTCCTGCCCCCAATCCCTCTCAGCATTAGAGTCTTTTCCAATGAGTCAACTCTTCTCATGAGGTGGCCAAAGTACTAGAGTTTCAGCTTTAGCATCATTCCTTCCAAGGAAATCCCAGGGCTGATCTCCTTCAGAATGGACTGGTTGGATCTCCTTGCAGTCCAAGGGACTCTCAAGAGTCTTCTCCAACACCACAGTTCAAAAGCATCAATTCTTCGGTGCTCAGCCTTCTTCACGGTCCAACTCTCACATCCATACATGACTACTGGAAAAACCATAACCTTGACTAGATGGACCTTAGTTGGCAAAGTAATGTCTCTGCTTTTGAATATACTATCTAGGTTGGTCATAACTAGCCTTCCAAGGAGTAAGTGTCTTTTAATTTCATGGCTGCAGTCACCATCTGCAGTGATTTTGGAGCCCCCTAAAAATAAAGTCTGACACTGTAAACCACTGTTTCCCCATCTACTTCCCCTGAAGTGATGGGACCGGATGCCATGATCTTCGTTTTCTGAATGTTGAGCTTTAGATCAACTTTTTCACTCTCCGCTTTCACTTTCATCAAGAGGCTTTTTAGCTCCTCTTCACTTTCTGCCAAAAGGGTGGTGTTATCTGAATATCTGAGGTTATTGATATTTCTCCCAGCTATCTTGATTCCAGCTTGTGTTTCTTCCAGTCCAGCATTTCTCATGATGTACTCTGCATAGAAGTCAAATAAGCAGGGTGACAATATACAGCCTTGACATACTCCTTTTCCTATTTGGAACCAGTCTGTTGTTCCATGTCCAGTTCTAACTGTTGCTTCCTGACCTGCATACATATTTCTCAAGAGGCAGATCAGGTGGTCTGGTATTCCCATCTCTTTCAGAATTTTCCACAGTTTATTGTGATCCACACAGTCAAAGGCTTTGGCATAGTCAATAAAGCAGAAATAGATGTTTTTCTGGAACTCTCTTGCTTTTTCCATGATCCAGCGGATGTTGGCAATTTGATCTCTGGTTCCTCTGCCTTTTCTAAAACCAGCTTGAACATCAGGGAGTTCACGGTTCACATATTGCTGAAGCCTGGCTTGGAGAATTTTGAGCATTACTTTACTAGCGTGTGAAATGAGTGCAATTGTGCGGTAGTTTGAGCATTCTTTGGCATTGCCTTTCTTTGGGACTGGGATGAAAACTGACCTTTTCCAGTCCTGTGGCCACTGCTGAGTTTTCCAAATTTGCTGGCATATTGAGTGCAGCACTTTCACAGCATCATCTTTCAGGATTTGAAACAGCTCAACTGGAATTCCATCACCTCCACTAGCTTTGTTCATAGCTACACTTTCCAAGGCCCACTTGACTTCACATTCCAGGATGTCTGGCTGTAGTTAGTGATCACATCATCATGATTATCTGGGTCATGAAGATCTTTTTTGTATAGTTCTTCTGTGTATTCTTGCCACCTCTTCGTAATATCTTCTGCTTCTGTTAGGTCCATACCATTTCTGTCCTTTATCGAGCCCATCTTTGCATGAAATGTTCCCTTGGTATCTCTGATTATCTTGAAGAGATCTCTAGTCTTTCCCATTCTGTTGTTTTCCTCTGTTTCTTTGCATTGATCGCTGAGGAAGGCTTTCTTATCTCTTCTTGTTATTCTCTGGAACTCTGCATTCAAATGGGTATATCTTTCCTTTTCTCCTTTGCTTTTCGCCTCTCTTCTTTTCACAGCTACTTGTAAAGCCTCCCCAGACAGCCATTTTGCTTTTTTTGCATTTCTTTCCCATGGAGATGATCTTGATCCTTGTCTCCTGTACAATGTCATGAACCTCATTCCGTAGTTCATCAGGCACTCTATCTATCAGATCTAGGCCCTTAAATCTATTTCTCACTTCCACTGTATAATCATAAGGGATTTGATTTAGGTCATACCTGAATGGTGTAGTGGTTTTCCTTACTTTCTTCAATTTCAGTCAGAATTTGGTAATAAGGAGTTCATGATCTGAGCCACAGTCAGCTCCTGGTCTTTTTTTTGCTGACTGTATAGAGCTTCTCCATCTTTGGCTGCAAAGAATATAATCAATCTGAATTCGGTGTTGACCATCTGGTGATGGCGATGTGTAGAGTCTTCTCTTGTGTTGTTGGAAGAGGGTGTTTGCTATGACCACTGCATTTTTTTGGCAAAACTCTATTAGTCTTTGCCCTGCTTCATTCCATATTCCAAGGCCAAATTTGCCTGTTACTCCAGGTGTTTCTTGACTTCCTACTTTTGCATTCCAGTCCCCTATAATGAAAAGGACATCTTTTTTGGGCATTAGTTCTAAAAGGTCTTGTAGGTCTTCATAAAACCGTTCAACTTCAGCTTCTTCAGCATTACTGGTTGGTGCATAGACTTGGATAACTGTGATACTGAATGGTTTGCCTTGGAGACGAACAGAGATCATTCTGTTGTTTTTGAGATTGCATCCAAGTACTGCATTTCAGACTCTTTCGTTGACCATGATGGCTACTCCATTTCTTCTGAGGGATTCCTGCCTGCAGTAGTAGATGTAACGGTCATCTGAGTTAAATTCACCCATTCCAGTCCATTTTAGTTCACTGATTCCTAGAATGTGGATGTTCACTCTTGCCATCTCTTGTTTGACCACTTCCAATTTGCCTTGATTCATGGACCTGACATTCCAGGTTCCTATGCAATATTGCTCTTTATAGCATTGGACCTTGCTTCTATCACCAGTCACATCCACAGCTGGGTATTGTTTTTGCTTTGGTTCCATCCCTTCATTCTTTCTGGAGTTATTTCTCCACTGATCTCCAGTAGCATATTGGGCACCTACTGACCTGGGGAGTTCCTCTTTCAGTATCCTATCATTTTGCCTTTTCATACTGTTCATGGGTTTCTCAAGGCAAGAATACTGCAGTGGTTTGCCATTCCCTTCTCCAGTGGACCACATTCTGTCCGACCTCTCCACCATGACCCGCCCGTCTTGGGTTGCCCCCCAGGCATGGCTTGGTTTCATTGAGATAGACAAGGCTGTGGTCCTAGTGTGATTAGATTGACTAGTTTTCTGTGAGTATGGTTTCAGTGTGTCTGCCCTCTGATGCCCTCTTGCAACGCCTACCATCTTACTTGGGTTTCTCTTACCTTGGGCATGGGGTATTTCTTCACGGCTGCTCCAGTAAAGCACAGCCATTGCTCCTTACCTTGGACGAGGGGTATCTCCTTACCGTCGCCCTTCCTGACCTTCAACGT
This sequence comes from Ovis canadensis, assembly GCF_042477335.2. NCBI lineage: Eukaryota > Metazoa > Chordata > Mammalia > Artiodactyla > Bovidae > Ovis > Ovis canadensis. The sequence goes on along the minus strand of NC_091255.1, from coordinate 38,394,249 downwards.
GGGATAGCTCCTCTAGGCCCTCCTGCACCCACGCAGCCACCGCTTCTCGGGTTGCTCCTCCCGGCCGCCGCCCCTAGCCTTGGGTGCCGCCCCTCGCCTCCAGCGCGGGGTGGCTCCTCCCGGCCGCCACTGACCTCGGACATGGGGTAGCTCCTCTCTGCCGCCTCCCCAGCCTCCGACTATCTACTTGGAAAGTGAGACTCTTGAACCCTCTTTATTCTCAGGCTCCTTATCCTCTCACTCAGATTCTCCACATCTATGATTTCTTGCTCTGTGGTCTGCCAGATACCATTAATGGTTTCTAAGAGTCTTTTATTGAATTTTTAATTGTAGTCACCGTGTGTTTACTTTTCAAGAGCTTTCACATATTTAAAAATACCATTTTTTATAACACACTTTTGTGGTCTCCTGATTACAGTGTCTTCCCAAATGACTATGAGATTACTCATTGGAGCTATTTTTTTAAGGGTTTTTTTTGGTTGTTGTTGTTCTTGTCGTCGTCGTCTTGTTTTCAACACTCATTGTTTTTCTGGATCATCTTGGTCTTTCTCTTTAGAGCTGCTCTTTTTATCATATGTTTAGTAAATGAGGGACTGGGTTGATTTTTCTAAAGGGCTATCAGTTGCTGCTATTCGTATGGGTCAATTTTCCACTGGGTCTGTTCCATGGATGGGAAGGCTAACTGGGAGTGTGTGATGGGTCAGACTTGCAGGTGAGCAGGCTGCTGTAGAGTCAGCAGATAAGAAACCATATTTTTCTAGTCCATCCACTTTCTCCATTCTCCTGGATGATCATTTCAAACATTTCCCTATTTTCTCAAACCTCTGAGACCTCCTTCCTCATCCTACTGGTGGCTGGTGACCTTGTTTCCTCTTTCACTGAGAATAGAGCAGCACAGAATAGACTATTCATAGGCTTTTCCTAACGTTACTTCTCTATACCTGTGGGTTCTCATGCTCTTAACTTACATCTTTTCTCCAGTTTTTATGGATGAGCTGTCTACTCCCCAGCTGAGGCCAACTCCTCCACTTGTGAAAATCCTGTTGGTGCTAATGTCACTATATCTTTAGAATCTGACCACTTCTCACCACCCCCACAGCTACTACCCTTGTCCAAGCCACCATCATGGTTTATTTCAAGAGCCCCTTTTTAGTTTGTGGTTTCTTCCTTATCACTTGGAGCCTATTCTCAACACAGAAGACAACATGATCCTGTCAAAATTCAAATATAGTGTGGCATTTCTCCATAGAAAAGCCTCCAGGGGCTTGCCATGTCATAGTAAAACCCCCAGTCTTTACTATGGGTATATGGTGTATGATGATTTAATTCTCCATCACCTCTCTGAGATCATCTTCCACTATTTCCCCCTCATTTCCTCCAGTTAGCAGCAGTAGCCTCCCAGCTATTTCTGGAACATTCCTGGTGGATTCTTGCTCTATACCTGCTCTTTGCCCACATGTATGAACGGCTTACTCCCTCACTTTTATCAGATCTTTATTGAAAATTTACTTTTTTAAGATAAGTTTCTTGCATCACATTGGGGTTTTGGATCCTCACAATATAAGCCTTTTAAAAAAAATTTTAATAGGTAAATGTTTACCACTAGCTTTTATTTTCTTGGAGGATCTTGGCTTGTATGTTTTCTATGTATTTGTCTTCTGTTTGTATAAATCCTGATTCATTCAGGGGATAATTAGCATCATCCCACCATTCTATTTTTTCTGGCCTCTGGTGGGACCATGGAGGTGGTGAGGTGTCTCTTTCCTCCGTCCTTACGCACCTATCCGCTGGAATGATGACATAGCTCTCAATCTGCCTCTCCCCACACTGAGGGCAAGGAGTAAATTTTGTAGGTGTGCTTCATTTGTCCTTCCTTTTATCCCTTCCCCACCTGAAGTGGTATTTCTGGGAAAAGGGTGAACATGGAGGGCTTTCTGATCCCATCATAACGCACCAAGCTAAGTAGAATCTTGGGATTTTTCCATCTTCTTTCTCTGATGGCACTTTTAATCTTTTCATTTATATAAATCTTAAATCTTTTTATTATAACTTTTCCATTGTTCCTCCCATGACTCTTGTTAGAGAGCTGAGGGAGGGGTCTCACTCTTAGTTTGGGCTTGAAAACAAAAATTTGCCTAATAGCCCAAACATGGGGAAAGAAATGCAGCCTGGATGAGACAGAGTCCAACCTAAACTAAGTGTGTTGAGAAATGGCTTTATCTCAGTTCCTAGTTCTGCATATCGTTCACCTACTGAAATTCTGTCACAAAGCATTCAAGTCATTTGCAGCCTAAAGAGCTGACTTGCCCATCTGATTATATGCTCTCTGTTGTAGCACAGGAGAGTGTAACATGTGATCCAGGCTGCACGAAGGCTGTATAAAAAGGACACACCCAGCCTACGCAAATTCTCCCGTCAGTCCAGCTGTGTGACCTGGTGTAAGTTAGACAATCTCTCTGAGCATGGGTTAGTTTGATCCATATAATGTAGGTGTTTGCTCCAAAGCCCCTTCCAGCCCTCAGGTTTTAGGTTTCAGGTGTATAAACGTAAAGAGAGATGAGATGGGAGATACCAGCATGTCCCAAAAGACAGCACAACAAATGTGTTTGGAGGAGCCTTTTCAGTGCATAAAAAAGAGCTTAAAAGGAGCTAGTGATTTCTGCAGCAAACAGCCCCACCTGCTCTCTACCCTGAGCCACCTGAGTCAGTTCCTGTCGCTGCCAACACATCCCAGTGGGTCCCCTGAATTTCTGGGGGATGTAAAAGAGACGTGCACACATTCCAGCCCCTTTCTGCTGACTCTGGGATTGCACAGCAAGCTGCAGCCATTATTTTTATTGCTGATGCCACTTCCTATCGAAACAATTTGGTGCTAATAAGCCCCTATAATAGTAAGCAATGGTTTGGCTGAATAATGGTCACTAAATACCATTCAAGCCTTTGTTGCTTCTTGGGCATATTGCTAATTATTCCGCATCTGAAATAACACCCAGAGGCCCACTGAATGCTAGTAACTAGGGTTTTTTCATGCTCCTGAAGCCCGACGCTGGGTGTGATTAGGAATGCCAAGTCTCTAATCCAGTAAACAATGGCTTCCTCACAGTCTCAACTTCGACAAAATCACAGCCTTTTGCAAATTGTACCAGAGCTCAGACAAATCAAGGCGTCCGTTTCACGCCAGAATTGTGGAGGAGCATGGTGTGGGTGAGGGTCTGCTTGGAGCTTCCCAGGAGGGCTTCTAGGGTGAATAGAGAGGTGGCATTTGGGTGAGGGTTGGAGGGAAACTGTGAGGTCTGGCTGGTCCACCTCACAACTGGATGGATGCTACAGTGCCAGGAAGTAAAAGCAAGGCTGGTAATACAGGGGAGTAAATAAACCCTGGGTGCAGGATGGAGGTGGGGAGATTAGAATGTCTGCCTCCAGAGCAGTCTATGCAGACTTTGTTTTCGCCTGGTTGAGGAAGCAGGTGGTTGTGGCTTCCATCCCCTGACATGGTACCACCTGCACCCTCCGTTTCCCCGGGACTCAAGGAGTGTAGTGCCCAGTCCTCCTCATTCTCAGGACGCTTCAGTTGGCCAAAGGCCATGCTGGGTTTCACAGGTCTCTGAGCATGCTGGGAACCACAGGGACTAAGGCAAGATCCCACGGAGGAGCACAGGGTCACAGAATGAACAAATGCTGCTATATGTGTCCTCTGGACATTTTACTTCTGTTTACATATTTTTTCCCTGAATGGTCTCAAACACTCCTATTACTTTATTTACTGTCTGTATGCTGACAGCTTTCCAATCTCTGTCTTTAGCCCAGCTTTCTCTCCTGAACCGCAAACTCAAATAACCCAGTTTCTACTCTGTGAGCAAAAGTTAAACACAGTATTGGTGAAGCCACAGGAATCCTTTTAGGGAATGTAAATGTGTATAATCTTGGAGGTTAATTTGACCAAACTACCTTATCTAAAATTATGCATCATACTTGGACCTAACTTTCCACTTGTAAGTATCTTCTATAAAATAATCCATTTATATGACACAGCTAAAGTAATCAAACTTGGGGTGAGGAAGGGGTAAATTACTACTGTATATAAAATAGATAAATGACAAGGTCCTACTGTATAGTGCAGGGAACTATATTCAATATCCTGTAATAAACCATAATAGAAAAGAATATGAAAATGAATATATATACTCTTCTTATATATACGTCTGAATCACTATGCTGTACACCAGAAACTAATACAACCTTGTAAATCAACTATACTTCAATTAAAAAGATAAAAAGATAAACTTAAGAAAGTAGAAAATAAAATGGTGGTTTCCAAGGGATGGGGGAGGGGGAGGGTTTGCTCAACAGTATAAAGTTGCACTTATACAAGAGGAATAAGTTCTAGAGATTTGCTACACAGGGCTTCCCTGCTGGCTCAGCAGTAAAGAATCTGCCTGCCAATGCAGGAGGCAATGTGTTTGATCCCTGGGTTGGGAAGATCCCCTGGAGAAGGAAATGGCAACCCACTCCAGTATTCTTGCCTAGGAAATCCCAAGGACAGTGGAGCCTGGTGGGCTACAGTCCATGGGGTCACAAAGTGTCAGACACAACTGAGCAATGAAGCACAGGACAGTTTTTCTCACACCCATTCTTCTGCCCTTGTAGTTGGAAGGCAACCATAGATGCAATATAAATGAATGGACTTGACTGTGTTCTAATAAAACTTTATTTACAAAAGAAAAAAACAGGAGATGGAGTGAAGTTTACCTGAAGGCTGAAGATTGCTGACCTCTGATCTAAGGGCTTACTTTCAACCCCCAGACAGGGCAGGCCGAAGTGCCTGACAGTTAATGCTACCAGGCACAACCATCATCCAATGCTCAAGACAGTTCAGAGGATAAATACTCCAGGTTCCCTGTTGCTTGGAGGGGAAACAACTTTGAGGCTCCTATTAGTACTGAGTGTGAGTCACCTACGGCAGCAACTTGCCCATTAATGCAACCTCAACTGGCCTTCCCCCTTCCTGCCTCCTGCCTCACTCCCTGAGGAGACTTTCTGAGATCATCTTAATGAACCACTTGAACTCAAATGTTCATCCCAGAATTTGTTTCTGCGGGAAACCCAGCCCAAAACGGTGGATAAAAGAAGTGGTCCTAGGAAGCAGCCCCTCAGGATGGCTCCCTCTCCACCCATATGTCAGCAAGGACTCTAAATCTGTTTCTGATGTTAAGGAGATGTGGTCAAAACCATCCATCTAGGGGAGAATCACATTTACTAAGATTCTCGTGTATGCTTTGTCTGGATAGAATAATAGGTGGCAGGGGGTGTACATGGTTATGCAATAGCTCTGGTGCTTGAAAAAATGTGGGCACAGTAGTAATTATAAGGATTACAGAGTTGAGTGTTTACTGCCATAGAAGCTCTATGGGAAGAAAATAACAGAATCAGGTCAACTAATTATCAACTTAGGGCATGGGGAGAATGCTAGAAATTACCCATGACAATATTTAAAAGGACTTTCATCTCCTGCAGGCAGAGGGCAGACTGTGCTGAGAATCAGACCCAAGACATTGTAAGAGTGGGAGAATTATGAAGAGGTTGAATGCACAACCCAGTATGTCTCCTATGCTGATTATTGAGAACTTTGAGCCACAGGAGTCTTCTGAACTCCATGGGTCAACAGAAGTGGCTTTCTCCTCTTGCTAGAGATGGACCTTATTACCTGGAGATCAGCAAAGGGAACTCAAGGGGAGCATCGCCTTAGAAGAGAGTGAGCTTGTCCTTCTCAAAATCTGCCTCTGTTTTCTCTCATTATTTCAAGACCAATAAAAAGGGTCACAATTCAGCATACCTCGGGTATGGAAGTGCCAATTCTGCTGTGAGAAGAAAGCCGATTGTTTTCTAAAAGAGCTGCAGGGTATGTCTTATGTGGGCTGGAATGATTTGAGAGAACATAGCTGGGCACCAGAGGGTGCTGGACCAAAGAATTTTGTTTTTGTTGTTTAGTCCCTAAGGTGTGCCTGACTCTTTTGTGACCCCATAGACTGTAGTCACCAGGCTTCTCTGTCCATGGGACTTCCTAGGCAAGAATACTGGAATGGGTTGCCATTTCCTTCTCCAGGGGATCTTCCAGCCCAGGGATAGAACCTGTACCGCCTGCACTGGCAGGTGGATTCTTTACTGCTGAGCCCCTAGGGCCAAAGAAGCTGATATTTAAAGTTGAGAGTACGAAGTTTATCGGCATTAGTGTACTCTCCACAGACTGTAGACTTAACATTCTGGTGAGGATGCCTGGAACTGGGCAAAAAAATATTGTTGGTGGTTTCTTGAAGCTTTGAGACAATGATGTTTTACAAAAAAAATGAACCAGGGAGATTGGAATTGCTTTGGCAGAGTTTTAAGGAAGCTATCAATAGGCTCTAGGCATGCATGCTAGAATGGATCTTTAGGGAAGACCCAGAAAACTCCTCAGTTGACTGTGTTCCCTGGGAAGGTCCAAAGAAGAGGACTCTCAGTAAAGAAATAAGGAACGTGCTAGGGTAGGGACCGCCAACTTCGGTAAGAAGCTCAATGGTAGCTTCCTCCACAGCCCAGGGTTGGTAGTTGGAGACGCTGCAGTAGTACTAGGCTCCCCAGTATCCATGGAAATGATGGGATTTCTGAATAATGGATGCAAGGTGGTGGCTGGTAAGCATCAGAGGCATGGTGGATTTAATGATCATAATGGAACACAATGCTGGAGTAGCAACTAGGAGGCCTCAAACTGCAGGGCTCTGTGGCAGAGGCTAATAGACTGTGCTATTATTAGGTGAAGCTTGTTGGGGATCCAACAAGGGTATTCCCTGGCTTGTATAACCAAACTGGACCAGGGGCAGATGATCAGAAGGCTGAAGTTGGCTGCCTAGGGAAATGTAATAATCCCTCACCCCACTTCCAGTTCTGAGCCAGTTCTCATATCCAGAATCCTGTGACTAAGAGAGAGAGAGACTAGATCCTCTTTCAGAAAAATCCTACAAAGACTCAGAAAGAACATATAGTACTATCTGTCCCAGTCCTTCTGAGGGATCAACACTGCAGAGAGAGAAGGACCCACATATCTCAAGAGGTCTTCAACCCAGGGTTTGAGCTGACGCTAATGTTAGAGAAACCAAATCACCATTATGATGACCTCGTTAGGAGAGGGTGAGTGACACTAGGTGACAGATGGAGTCTCAGCCCAAGTCCATTTCATAAATGCCCATTGAGTCTGCCAACCCACACTGTGATAATTTCCGTAGGTTCTGAGTGCTTAATTGGGTTGGATATCCTTAGCAGCTGGAATAACCCCCACATTGGTTCCTGACCTGCAGAGTGAATACTATTACAGTAGAAAGGGCCAAGTGGAAGCTCTGAAACTGCTCACCATTCCAGCCCAGATGGTAAATTAGAAGCAGTAACTCATCCCAGCTGAGGTGGTAGAAACTAGGACTGCACTAGGAGAAAGTTTGCAGAGGTGGTTGTCCCTGTTGTTGGTGGCGGTTGTTTCATTGCTAAGTCATGTCTGACTCTTTGTGACCCCATGGACTGTAGCCCACCAGGCTCCTCTGTCTATGGGATTTCCCAGGCAAGAATAGTGGAGCAGGTAGCCATTTCCTTCTCCTGGGGTTCTTCCTGACCCAGGGATCAAATCTGAGTCTCCTGCTTGGCAGGCAGATTCTTTACTGATGAGCCACCAGGGAAGGCTTCGGTTGTCCCCATATTTCCCTTTAATTCACTGGTATGGCTTCTGCAAAAGCCAGATGGATCATAAAGGAGGAAGATAAACCAATGCAAACACAATTTACTAAACAGTAGACACAATTACAGCTGCTTTGTAAGGTAGTCCCAGTATCTTCATTGAAACAGATCTATACAAATGGAGGCTCTTGGAGTGTAGCTTTTGTGTTATATTGTGTCAAGAGACTGGTTCAACATGTTGATATGGACAGAAATTAGAGAGTTGAAACAGTAAACCCAACACAGGTGGTCCTAAAACAGTGGTAGGGGAAATCCTCTCCTGGGGAGTGTTGTGTGTGTTTGTGTATAGAGCTTAGAGTGGTACACCAGGTGATTAAAGAGCTAAGGGTGTACCCAGATTCCTTGGTAGTGGCAAATGTCCAAGTGGACATAAAAAGACTAGTTTTAAAACACTGGTAATAAACACTTTGCTCAGTCATGTCTGACTTTTGCAACCCCATGGATTGTAGCCAGCCAGGTTCCTTTGTCCATGGGATTCTCCAGGCTAGAACACTGGAATGGGTTGCCATTTCCTTCTCCAGGGGATCTTCCTGAGCCAGGAATTGAACCCAGGTCTCCAGCCTTGCAGGCAGACTCTTTACAGACTGAGCTATGAATAAACACTTAGGAATTACCCTTTCTAAAAAACACCATTCACTATTAATGGATACATTTAAGAAGAAAGGCACATCACTTGCATCTTAAAATTTATCAAATCTCAACAAAAAACATAAAACAAGATTCAAATATTTGAAAATAACCATGGTAATAAGAAGAAGGTGTGTGTGCGTGTGCTCAGTCGTGTCCAAATTTGCAACCCCAAGGACCATGCCCTCCAGGATTCTCTGTCCATGGGATTTCCCAGGCAAGAATACTGGAATGGGTTGCCATTTCCTCCTGCAGGGGAATAATAACAACTAGCACTAATATATAGCATTTATATGGCAGATATTAGAGTAAATGCTTTACTCATTGTGGTTTGGATGGGAATACTTCATGTCACCTGATGTCCATTTTCCCTAAATTAATCTTTAAATTTACTGCAATCTAATCAGGATCCCCACAGGCACTCCTACTACTTTAAATTTTCATGTGGCAGAATAAATTCCCAAGAACAGACAATAAACAAACAAAAGAAGCTTAGTGAGGAGAGTTGTTTTACCAGTCACTGTAATCAAATCAACATTGGTTTGTATAGAAACATACAAGCAAAGAAGTGAAAGAGAACTGAGCATGAAGTGTGTGTGTATAGTATACATGTTATATACATAATAAATTTATATATATAAATATATAGTATATATTAACATATATAGTAATGCATGCAGGAGGCTTCCAGATAGCTCAGTTGGTGAAGAATCCGCCTGCAGTGCAGAAGACCCCGGTTGAATTTCTGGGTCGGGAAGATCCCCTGGAGAAGGGATAGGTTACCCAGTCCAGTATTCTTGGGCTTCCCTTGTGGCTCAGCTGGTAAAGAATCTGCCTGCAATGCAGGAGACCTGGGTTGATCTCTGGGTTGGGAAGATCCCCTGGAGAAGGGAAAGGCTACCCACTCCAGTATTCTGACCTGGAGAATTTCAGGGACTGCGTAGACCATGGGAGTCAGACACAAACTGAGCAACTTTCACTTTCAGTAATAAGTGCAGTTTTTAATTTACTGGGGGAAAATATTGGTTTATTTTATCAGCATGCTTCATGAAGTTTGAGCACAGAGAAGTAGGATGGGAAATACCTAGACAGGTTCACCCCAAGAAGGGAGCTCTTACAACAGCTTGTTTATCCAATAGAGAGAGGGAGCAAGGAGAGAACGACCACGAAGCCATGAAGAACTTTAACACAGTGACCATTCCCACTAATATTTGTGGACCAAAAAGTATCTCCAGGGATTGTTCAACTAGATTAGGGACTCTATCGCCTGTGTGGAAGGAGAGACCTGAGGGAGCAAGAGGAGAAAAGCCGCTAAGAGGGTTGTCAGAAGGGCAAGCATGAAGCAGGTGCTGAAGTCTGGCTTCCCCATGAGAAGAGGAGGAAGGCTTGGCAGAGTGGCAAAGCCTTCCCCTCCACTTCAACCTGCACTGTTTTTCTTCCTTTATCACAGTGGCTCAGACCCATGCAAAGTATTAGAACCAATCAATGAATTCAATGATGTTGGCAGAATACGAACTCAACATACAAAAATCAGTTGCATATAAGTTCTCCAAGAAGCAAATTAAAAAAAGAATCTCATTTGCAATAGCATCAGAAAGGATAAAAGGCTTCAGTTCAGTTCAGTTTGGTCGCTCAGTTGTGTCCGATTCTTTGTGACCTCGTGGACTGCAGCACAACAGGCTTCCCTGTCCATCACCAACTCCCAGAGCTTGCTCAAACTCATGTCCATTGAGTCAGTGATGCCATCCAAACATCTCATCTTCTGTTATCCCCTTCTCCTCCTGTCTTCAATCTTTCCCAGCATCAGGTCTTTTCCAATGAGTCATTTCTTTGCAATGGGTGGCCAAAGTATTGGAGTTTCAGCTTCAGCATCAGTCCTCCCAATGAATATTCAGGACTGATTTCCTTGACGATTGACTGGTTTGCTAGACTTAACCAAGGAGGCAAAAGATGTGTACCATAAAAACTACATCACACCAACGCAAGGAATTACAGAAGACACAGACATTGTGTGTTCATGCAGTGGAAGGCTCACTATGGTTAAAGCTTTGAGCCTGAGCATCACCTGGGTGGATAATATCAGAGGTTAGAATGTGATGTTACACAACTTGTGTTAATCAACTTTCATTTCACTACTGGAACAATTCATGCTGGTTTCCCTGCAGGAATCTCTCCCTTTCCTTTCTTCCTCTCTTTGGTGTGTTATGGCTCCCATTTCCCTGCTACACCATCCCTGCTTTTGTTTATCTCCCCTTCTGGCTCATAATCTTTATTTACTTACGGCATCCATGTGTGCACGTGTGCACATGTGGGCTCAGTCGTTTCTGACTCTTTGTGACCCCATGGACTGGACTCCATGGAAGGCACAATCTTTACCACTGGTGCCTCCTGGGAAGCCCAAGGCATCCATGACTGATCTTTTTTTTGTTGTTTTTTTAAACTTTTCCATAGAAAGGAAAAGGATGGAGTTCAAATGATGTGAGAGGCGCAGGGGTGGGAAGACTTGGGGAGTGAGAGGAAGAAGAGGAATATTGCTTCCTGGTGTGCACAGGCAGCCAGAGGAGGTATGGCTCTGGATCGGTGAAATTATGTACCAAAGCCATATCCTGGATAACTGCTTTCTTATGCCTGAGAACTGGCTTGCCCAGGGAGGGGCAGTCTTTTCCTCAGAAAGAAAGGTTATTTAAGATGTCAAAACATCATAATATACAGAAAACAAAAACATAATTAATATACCATGAAGCTAGAGAGAGTGGATGGAGCTGGGATTCAGGCTCAGGTCTTCTCACACTAACTTCTTGATCCTATGAGGCTGCCTGTGTCAGCGTCAGGATAGGTTCACAGACAGTTCCCTGAAGCTACCTTTGGCTGAGACTGAGCAATTGCCCAGGCGGGCCTGAAGGACAGGAGGTCAGAGTGGGCCAGCAACGAGCACTGCTACCATGGGCAGATGAACAAGTACAGGACGTTTGTGCTTGTCCATTCAAGAAAATCTCCAAAATGGCTGAACTGGAAGAACTACCCAGAACCCGTGTCCACTGGGAACTCTCTTTCTCTAGTATCTGAGGTTTTCTATGGTTTACATGGGCAGATCCAGGGTTAGAGGAACTCCTGAGGGTCCCCAGGGAGAGAACTGTGCAGGCATGGCTTGTGCAAGAAACCTTTAGCAGCTTCAGATGAGCCAAATCTGACATGAGTGGGGAGATGGGGAAGGCAAATTAAGCCAGCTTGTGAAGACTTCCAAAGGGTGGGTTGCTGGCATCTTCCTCTTTTCTATTCTGACTGTAATGAGGATAGAAAGTAGGTAGTTGTATAGATGAAAAGAATCAGAACTTGCTGCCAACCCCTTCACAGTTAAAGGACCCATGAAATAGTCCTAGTTAGAGAAAGATTGAACTGAGTTTCAAGGGGGTCATTAGCAGATGCGGTCTGGTATGAGTGGCAGATAAGGAAGGGCCTTTGAGTTTTCTTTTGTGATTTTAGACTCAAGTAGAAGTCCAAACATACAGATAACATTAATTTAAAGGTGCACACATTCACACACACACACACACACACACCTCACACACACATACACCTCACACTTACATGCACTGAGACCACCATTCTTACCAACCCAGGTTCTGCAGTATCATAGAGGGCCAATCAAGGTTGCTGCTGCTGCTACTAAGTCACGTCAGTTGTGTCCGACCCTGTGCGGCCCCGTAGACGGCAGCCGACCAGGCTCCCCCATCCCTGGGATTCTCCAGGCAAGAACACTGGAGTGGGTTGCCATTTCCTTCTCCAGTGCATGAAAGTGAAAAGTGAAAGTTAAGCCGCTCAGTTAGACCCACATTGTTTCAACTAGCTGACACAGGCAGCTTGAGAATAACATGTGTTTCTGTCCATCTTCTCTTTTTTGTTATTTTCTGTTATATATTTCTTTTTGACACCTCTCACTTTGTGTAGACAGCGTCTATTTGTTCTGTGCTCTATTCGTTTGCTCATTCATTTATTCTAAACATCAACTGAGTTTCCTTTCCTGTTCCAGGACTCATGTTAGAACTGAAAAGACAAGATGTAGTGTTCTTCCATGACTGGAATGCAGCGTCTGGGTCCAGGAATACTCTACTTTCTGCCATGCAGGCGTGATTCTAATTGGTAGATGCTGTGCTATTTGTCATGTGGAGTGATTTTACTTTGAACAGGATTGAAAACTGATGACTGAACAATTTGTTAATCATAAAAGCACCACACACACACACACACACACACACACACACACATCTGCTTTTTCCATCACCAAACTCAGGCATCCTGCCAAACATTGATGAGGATGGCCATCCTATTTTGAAATTATGAAAAACACTTATAATTAAGTAAACTTGATTTATAGAAATACTTTTTCTAATGGCAGGATTAACTTTCATGGTTTGGTTTTTCTTCCTTTCATTTTGGCATCATATTATGCTTTGGGGCTCTGAAGTGACAGAAGAGCTAGGCTATCGATGGCTGATATTTAAGAAGCACTTTATTTTCTGCCAGGCGCTGCTCTAAACACTTCTGGTGCATTGCTTCATCTAGTCCTTACTGTTGTACAGTATAAGCCTGGTGGCTATGTACTGTATTACCTCTGTTTAATGGATGAGGAAACTGAGGCACAGAAGGGTTAACTTGCTTGAGGCCACACAACTAGTAATCGGACAGAGCTGAGCGTCAAACACATGCTGCTTAGCTCTGAGAGTCCACTGCTTGGCTACACCACATCACAGAGTGAAAGTCAACACTTTGGAAATGAAAAATGGAAAGATTGAAGGGTAAAATAGCCCCCAGGCAGGCAGAATTGAAAAAAAAAAATCTCAACCTCACATGGACAGAAAACTGAAATTAGACTAATTTGACAAATAGGGCTGAAGCTTGGTGGGAACTTATTTTTGTTCATCAAAAGAAAATGCCTCCCTCCCCACCCTACGCATGCATATTACAACTACATACAGTACACAAACCTATATACAATCTTTCTATGTGTATAAGTCTTTTACAATGATAAAATTTAGAAATTAAGAACAAAACATAGAATTAATCTCAAATTACTAACATAAATGTCATGGGCTAGGGGATGCCTTGGGCTTCCCTGGTAGTTCAGCTGGTAAAGAATCTGCCTGCAATCCAGGAGACCCCAGTTTGATTCCTGGGTTGGGAAGACCCCTTGGAGAAGGGATAGGCTACCCACTCCAGTATTCTTGGGCTTCTCTGGTGGCTCAGAGTGTAAATAATCCATTTGCAATGTGGGAAACCTGGGTTCAATCCCTGGATTGGGAAGATTCCCTGGAGGAGGGCATGGCAACCCACTCTAGTATTCTTGCCTGGAAAATCCCATGGACAGAGGAGCCTGCCAGGCTACAACCCATGGAGTTGCAAAGAGTAGGACAAAACTGAGCGACTAAGCAGAGCACAGGAGACACCTTGCTGAAGCTAAATTCCTGTGTCAAGTGTGACAATGGTCCCAAAAGCCACAGAAAGGGCCCTTTGAACACATGCATCTGGACGACCGTGTGCTTTGGGACTGCTTGGTCCTTCTACCTACCCCCTCCCCTAAGGCTTTGGCAAAACCTTCCTTCACAAAAGAGACCCAGGGCACTATGTGGCCTCACTTGCTGAGAGACCTCCATTCTATGTGGAAATAAACCATTGTTCTTTACTTAGTAACCTACAGGATGAAAGAAACACTACTTATGGGGGCACTGAAATGGCATTGTTCCTAAAAATAGGGAAAACCAATGTAACAAAATGAGCTTTTCTCAGGTTCTCATTGGGGCTCATTTTATTGTCTGGCACAGAGTTTTAGCAAACTTAGTTATCTGGTTTCTCAATCTATAGAAATATGGAAGCAGCCAATTGAAAGAAGAGAGAGAGATCTCCACAGGCAAGAAGAGTGAAAACAGTGAAAAAAAAAAAAGAAAATGCCAGCTGAAGGCAAGAAAGAACAATGTCAATCATGGGGCCACTTAGCGTCAGCTCAAATTGGCCCAACTACAACCAGTCCCCTTATAGAACAATACAATAACTGATGCTCCCAGTGACAACTCTGAGTCATAAAGGAAGGCTTAAATGGTTCCCTTCACTCTACATAAGATGTCAGAAAATGTGAAATGCAGTTGTCAAAGATGTTCAATGAAAATGATTGAAGTAAGAAAAGGTTTCCACATTTGAAGGGCAAGCTTCCTAAACAGGCCCATTCAAAACAGACTAGCTCCTGAGACATCATAATTGTGGAGAATTGTTAGGATTATATTTCATCTGCACATGTTCTCTTGTGTTAGACTATAAGGAACTTGAGAGTGGGGACTGGGGGGTATATTTCTGGCTTCCGTGATACCTAAAATAGCCTGGCTTTCACAGCGGCAACCACATGTTGTCATCGTCATAATTACACTCAAGTGTCCTCAGAACAAGCCTGCAAACTGGTCCTGTGCTTACCCCTAATCTATGGCTCTATGAGCTCCCTCCTGGCTAGGCAGGACTACACTTCCCAGAATTCCCTTCACAGTGTTTCCTGTTGGAATAGGTCACAGGGTTTGAGGGCAGAAGTGAAGGAGGGTCTGCCATTTTGTTCTAGCACTTGGCCTGGGGGAGCCTGAGGGTCTTGTGGCTGCTGTGCCTTCCCCTGGACCTTTTGCTGGCTCTGCCATTTCCTGGGGTCAGAGTGTGTTTAGCTATGTGATGAAGGGGGACAACTTCTCCTGCCGGACAGCCACTGCATTGAAGTTGGAGGCAGCTTAAACGGATATGGGCTCAAGCTGGTTCTGGCGGATTCCTGTTCATGCCCAAGTCTTCCAACTCATCTCTGTTCTTCTCTACATGCATCCGTCTGCCTACTCTGCAGATCTCAAGTAATAGCATCGGAAAGGAAGGCAAGGGCTTTGCAGAAATGGTTTACCCAAGTACCATGACTGAATAACATCAGATCCTTGATATAAAGGTGGATAGATAGAACTCCTTGTGTTTCTGCCTCTTTTGAATCTTAACTGACCAATAGTCCCCATTTTACAGATGAGGAATGTGAGGCTCAGGGAGCATCAGTAACTTGTGTGAGGCCACAAAGCAAATGAAGGGGGAGAGGCTGTCTTAGAATTTAATCTGACTCCAGTGCTTCTGTTCTTATTCGTTAGGCTATAGGGTCTTTCTGATAAAAATTCACTAAATATACAAACCCAAAGAAATAAAACTTCGGAAGTGGTAGGAGCTTCCAAGTCAGGAAGTTTTCTCATTTTCTTGAGCACTTACTTGGTGCCCAGAGAGCCCAGTCCTGGCACTGGGTAAACCATCCACTCTAGAATCTAGTTTATGAACTATCACCATGGGCCCTTTCAGTCTCATCTATGATTAAATAGCCACCAGTCAAATCTAGCTAGAGCTGTAAGCATGGCTTTCTCCTCCTTTGGAAACACTTTTAGAAGGATTCTCACAGATACAACTGTCTAGTAGAATGTGAAGGCAAAGATAAACATGCATACATTAGTGTCAGAAAGGGCTCTGGGGCAGTGATTTTATTTTCCATTCAATGTGGTTCAGTTAGTGAAATACATGACTAGTCATTTCTACTTAAAGTAACAATAGAGAAGATTAATCCAGACATGCCGTATCTTCTGAATAGAAGCATACAATTTGCATACACCAGTGTTGCTACACTCTAAAAAACAACTTGACATTTACTTAGGATTTCTCAGTGGAGATGTACCTCCCTTATCCTACTATGAGAACTTCTAATGTCAAGGTAAATGCTCTAATCTGGCTAGCAGAATATCTCAGGTCTCGTCCTGGATGTACCATTAATAGCTGTGTAACCCTAGGTAAACAAATTCTCTTCGCTGGTTCTTGATTGGCATGTTATGAAAGGAGGGTCTCTAAATTACATCCATGGGCCTTTATGATTCTTTGCAACATCTTCCAAGTTGGCTGATCATTAGCATTTGCCATCCAGGTATAGCACAATCAAATGAGATCTTAAAGTTTTACATATGCTCCTTCCAGGAAGTATGTAAAAATCAAATAAAAACTATTTGGCCATGTGTAAATCTGATCCCAATGTGATAAGAGTACTAATTCTTTGTACGGACCTGACTCTTTTAAAGACTGCTCCCCGACCAGGAGATCTTGCAAAATCTTTTTTTTTTTTTTTAACTGAGTAAAATCTGATCTAATTAGTTCTTGAACCTCAAGGAAGGCCCAGGAAGGGCAAGATATAAAAGAGATGTCTGGGGGCTTCCCAGGTGGCCCAGTGGTTGGGACCCTGTGCTTCCAGTGCAGCGGGTTTGGGTTCCAACCCTGGTCAGGGAACTGGAATTTCACATGCCAAGTGAACCAGTCAAAAAAAGAAAGAATTTGTCTTGACTACTGAATTTTTTGGCTCCCCTAACATTTTATGCCCAGGGCCAGTGCCTCACTTGCCTTTTCTGAGTCTCAGTTCTCCACATCTTCCAAATCTCTATTCCCAGTCCTTCTCCACTTCCATTGGTGACCCTGAAGTCAGCCTAGCTCTCTCCATCTCTCTCTCTCTGCCCCCCACCATGTCTCTTCATCTTCAAATACACCAAGTTCTCCTTGAAAGTTGTTCAGTTCTGTTACCTCTTTCAGCCTTTGCCAGACTAGGTAGTGACTATCTTTCAGGAACAGAACACAGAGCAAATTATGTTATGATTCTCATACCTACAAGAGGCTACTGACTGCAAGATGATTTTCAAGCCCCAGCAGATAACCTGCTTGTCTCAAGCAGTATTTGTAAAGCTATTTTTATGGTCCCTTGGAGAAATAACTCTATCCTATAAAAGACCATGATGCTGGGAAAGATTGAAGGCAGGAGGAGAAGGGGATGACAGAGGACAAGATGGTTGGATGGCATCACTGACTCAATGAACGTGAGTTTGAGCAAGCTCTGGGAGATGGTGAGGGACAGGGACTCCTGGAGTGCTGCAGTCCATGGGGTCGCAGAGAGGTGGACACAACTGAGTGACTGAACAGCAGCAAATTCATCAAACAAATGATCTGGAAGTAATTTAGAGGCCCTATGATTCTTACTGTGCTTCCCTGGTGGTTCAGAGCTTAAAGCGTCTGCCTGCAATGTGGGAGACCTGGGTTCGATCCCTGGGTCGGGAAGATCCCCTGGAGAAGGAAATGGCAACCCACTCCAGTATTCTTGCCTGGAGAATCCCATGGACGGAGGAGCTTGGTGGGCTAGAGTCCACAGGTCGCAAAGAGTTGGACAAGACTGAGCGACTTCACTTTCATAATTCTTACTGAATTTCCAATATTCCATCTGGAAAATTGAAATGAATAGTCCCTTGTGAAGCCAGGAAATCTGAGTGACAACTTCCTGTTCTGAGTTACAATGCTTTCAATTCTGTGCTCCGATTAAACCCATGTGATAAACTTCATACTGAAACAAAGCAGAGCTCTGCGTCTTTGCCCTCAACCCCCATGTCCTCTGCCTGCCTTTGCCTGTGGAAAACTTTAGTCAAAGAATAAACTTAATCAGAGAAATGAGAGCATACAAAAACAAAGGAAAACAGTAAAAGGAGACCAAATAATAATAATGTAGTCCTTAAGCAAAGTCGAGGACCTTTATTTAGTTCCTTCTCAAGAACTATAGATAAGATTCTGAGCCATAACCTGTGAGCTGTCTTATAGATATTAAAACCTCAGGTGGGAGAAGTTAAGCACTGATGACCAAACTGTCACCATGATACGAGCTGCTACAATTCTGAGAAATGGCTTCAGAGAAATGGGAACAAATGGACCCTGGAACTGCAGATTAACTGTACCTAAAATGATCAAGATGATGCTGGGCAGCCCACTGATGCCCAATTTGAAGATGGCTATCAGAGCTGATTGTGCTGTTCCTGCATGCAATCTCCCCCCAATCCCTACCAGTCACTGGCATCTGAAATAAAACAAATATTCCTTTCCACCAACCTGGCCTGTTTATTAGCTTTTGAGCAGTGAGCGGCTGGACCCTACCAGATTCTTTTGATAACGATATCATCCAAACATCTTTTTTTAATGCTCTTTCTTTCTGAACATACAACATTTACAATCTCAGTGCTCAATGGAAAATGAAAACACATGTGTTAAAGCAAGTTCAGCTCAAGAAACCTGCCAGAAAGCTAGTGGAAACCCAAGGACCCTGTAGTTACCATGGTCATTGAATGAAGAAATTGACTCAGAGGAAGGTAGAGTCATGAAGACCTGGGAAGGATTCAGTGAGAGAGGAGATGTGGTAGAAATACTCACTTAACATCCACATGGTTGGGGTCCTGGCCAGAACCTGAGAGAGGGGATCCCCCGGGAAGTCTCTAGAAGATTTGGCTACTTAAAGGACTGTGATTCCATGAGTAGGGCAGACTCACAAAGGATGAGATGGCTCTTCCCATCACACACAATGTCAGTGGCTGCTGAAAAACCAGCATCAGGTTCAAAAGGAAACAAAAATCACCCCACTGCTGGCCATTATTGTAGCAGAAAAAATGACACCTGAGGAGTTTGAAAGGCCAGGAGGTGAAAAACAATGTCTGCAACAGGTGAAAACTGACAACATTTTATTAGCTGTTATGGATGTAGAACCCTAAAACCCACAGGGTTTGTACATATTTATGAACATTATTCTGATTGCAGTAGTTGCTCCACAGATGTATGAAAGAGTTTGTCACTGAGTCGTGTCTGACTCTCTGCAACCCCATGGACTGTAGCCTCTGCTCCTCTGTCCATGGAATTCTCCAGGCAAGAATACTGGAGTGGGTAGGCATTCCCTTCTCCAGGGGATATTCCTGACCCAGTGATCAAACCCAGGTCTCCTGCACTGCAGGTGAATTCTTTACTGCTGTGCCACTTCAGAAGCCCATTGTGTATACATACATCAAAATTTGTCAAATTGTACACTACATGTGCTGTTTTTCATGTAACAAATATACCTCAATAAAGCCACACACACGCGTGCAAAAACAAACAAACAAACACAGATTGGATCCAAAAAAATGTAACTTCCGTTGATCAGAGGTAGCTTCTGAGCATACCCCTCAATTCTAGGGAAAGGAAGAACAAAATTAGCACCCGGTCTCATCTCAGTCTTTCCTCCAAAACCGTTAGACAGAATTTTTCTTAAATGAAAGAAATTTGTTTGTCTCTTTGACATTTGGATGAAATACTGAAAATAAAGTACACCTAGCAGACAGTGATTGACATATTCAGTTCTCTGTTTCTGTCAGGAAATAAAATAGGCACCTCACTACAGAGTGTGATTTATAGCAAGCAGAACATGAGAAAGTGTGTTGTCTTCTTAGTCAAGTTAAAGGCCTCTTCCAATTATCAGAAAATAGAGCCCATTTCTGAAGAGTCGGGGACAGGAAGCAATGGTTGCAAACACCATGTCCCCAGGAGGAGTAGAAGGCAACGTGTTGGGAGCTGTGGCTGTACCATGGTTTTACAAACCAGAAGGACCATCACGGACAAAACACAGCACAGAAAAGGGAGCAGAAAAGAACTGCAGTTCCCATATTCCATCAAAACTGAGAAGCCAAGCAGGTCACCGTGCTTTTTCTTAAAGCAAAGATAAAGTACCTTAAGTTTGAAAAATGTTGTTTTTGTCCATGCGTAAGTATCCTCACTCAATTAGTTCATTTACAAGCACTTCCTGAACTGTCTCTTGGATGTCAAGAACACAGACAGGCTAATAGAGATAAGTAGAACACATCCTTGACAACTTAGAACTTACATGCTCACTGGGGAGACAGAAGAATGAGCAATTAAAAGACAGCTTACCAGATGGTGAAACAGAGTCACATATAAGGCACAAGAGGAGCAATGACTCTAGTTGGAGAAACATAAATGTGCTTGGCATGAAAGATGACCTCTGATCACTGACTCATGGACGAGTCAGAAAGAATCAAGGAGACATATTGATATATTCCCAGCTCATGAAAGAGCACTGGGTTGACAGATGGAGCCTTATGTGTGAACTATGTGTTGATATGATAGTCACTCAGTCATTTCTGACTCTTTGGGACCCCATGGACTGTAGCCTACCAGTCTGCTCTGTTCTTGGAATTCTTCAGGCAAGAATACTGGAATGGATAGCCATTCCTTCCTCCAGGGGGTCTTCCCGACCCAGGGATTGAACTCAAGTCTCCTGCATTGCAGGCAGATTCTTTACTGTCTGAGTCACCAGAGGCATGTGTTATGTATGGGTAAATGGAAAACAAATAAAATGTGATATGGAGTTCTTTGGTTCTGTTTGTTAAGTGTAACATGAATGGTAAGCGAGAGGTTTCTTCTTGACGTGGAGGGTGCCAGGATCTGGAGGTGCAATGGAGAATTTCAAGGGCAACCACCTGGGTAGACCAGGGCATGGAGTGACACCAAACCATGGGCTGGAGACTGCAATAAATGCCCCATCACCCCCACAGAACAATATGGTTCATTCAGACATAGTGGACCAGAAATGGGATAATTTGACAACCAAGTGCCCAGCTTAGCAGCTTTATCCAGAAAAGACACTGCTCATGCATGAAACTGCCCTTCTGGTACTGCCTGTAACTGTAGTTCTCAAGTCCTCAGGCTACCCCTCAAGCATATGACCTCAATATCAGATGATTTCAGAAGAATCTACTCATCCGGCTTGGTGAACAAATTCTAGATTCAGATAGACACTTTATTGTTCAAAGATGAAAAAAATAGAAACAAAATAATATGGGACCTATGAAAAGATCCTAAACACAGATGGATAGGATAATACTTACAAAGCAATAGAAGGACATTTTTAAAAAAAGATTTACTGCAGGAAACAGACATAAATTTTAGACATTTGTCTTGTATTGTCAACAATGTTAAAACAAAAGACAACACAGTGAGATCAAAAGGCAGCTGCCAAGAGGGAGTTATAAAAAGGCAACCGATGAGATAAGCAGAGAATGTTACTTTTAAATAAGTGAAAAGGGATTTTTTTTAATGCATAGAAAATAAAAGAATCAACAATACAAAAAAAAGACATATTAGCAATGTGGAGGATAATTTTGAGGAACTCAGAATCAAGAGGAAAAGGAAAAACAAAAATCATAAAAGGGATGATGCCACAAACAGCAGAAAAGAGAGATCCAAAGTACAGTTTAATGGTATATTCAGTGGAAGAAATAAGACAGAGCAGAAGCAAATACCAATGATTAAATCAAAGAAAAATCTCCTTTCACCAAAGACCTAAGCTGCAGAGCAAAGTCTTCAACGGATATTAATGTTCCCACCAGATACAGGTGCATCCTGAACTTAAGGGGAAATAAGATTTAACAGGTGATCTGCCTTTCTACTTTCTAAAAACAGGTTAACTTCAAAATTATCCACTGAGACTTTAATACCAATGGTAATTGGCCAAGTTATGGAGGCGAAGGTGTGAGATCGAGATACTCTGTACCCGTTTTAGTTAAATCCTTCATATTACAAGAGACAGAAGCCCTGCATAAGAGGAAGAATTATGCTTGCTCCCTAGTATTTCTCTCGCAGACCCTCCCAGGACTCTCCTCAACTTGGTGATGTAGATGAGAAGATTTGTGGTGTCTAAGGTGTGAAAGAGTTGACCCCATTAATCATGTCCTCTTTCTTGAAGTATTTTTATAACTTGTCTTCTGGGAGCTGTTACTCTGCTGATGTTCCTCCTATTTCACTGGCTATTTCTAAATCTCTACTGCTTCCCTCTTTCCTTTTTAACCTTTAACCTTTGAAGTTCCCTAAGGCTAAGTCCTTGGGCCATCTTTCTTCTCCCTCATCACTTATTCCTACTCCCTGGTGATCCCATCCAATCCTGTGATTTTAGACATTATTTATAATCTGACGATCCCCTGGTCCATATCTCTAGCTTCAATACCTCCCTTAGTTATCCAGTTGCTATCTTACTGAAGCCTCATGTATTTAAATCTGAGTGCTTGATTTCCTGCCATCCCCATCCATTTTCCCTCCACTGGCCTCCCTAACTAGGTTCATGGTAACACCATTCATCTGGGTTTATTGACACCAAGAGCATCCTCATCACCTCAGTGTGGTCTGTGAGCAACCACGGTCAGCTCTACCTTCAATGCGGTCTGTGAGCAAACACCATCAGCTCTCCCTGCAAGGTTTGTCTTGAATCCACTCACTCCTCTAGGGCCTTCCACCAGTACCATTCTGTCCAGTGGATAATACTTACAAAGCAATAGAAGGACATTTTTAAAAAAGATTTACTGCAGGAAATAGACATAAATTTTAGACTTCTTGGGGTTCTGGACAGTCATCATCTGCCTGAGAAGGTGCGCCAGTTGCACACCCAGAAAACCAAGCAGCAGGGATGGGAGAGGCGATAAGTCACAGCAACCATGCTCGCCAAACACCTGAGCTACTCAGACCTGGGAAGGGCACAAAACTCAGGTCCAACCGAGTCTGTGCCTCTGAGGACTACCTGAGTGCCTGAACCTGAGCGGCTTAGACCTGGGAGGTGCATACAGCCCAGGGCTGGCCTCGGATGGTTCCTGGTGGAGCAACCTAGAGCCTGAGCTGTGTGTGCTGGGAGAGGGGGCAGGCCCAGCGGGGCTGAGACACTGCGAGCACATGCCAGCATCATTTGTTTGCAGCGTCCCTCCCTCCCCACAGCACGACTGAACAAGTGAGCCTAAAAAAAGTGTCCACCACCGCCCCCCTTGTGTCAGGGTGAAAATCAGATACTGAAGAGACCAGCAAACAGAAGAAGCTGAAACAGAGGAAACCACCTTGGAAGTGACAGGTGCAATAGATTGAAACTCTGTCGTTAGTACCAACTACACAGGAAGGGGTCTAAAGATCTTGAGAAATATAAGCTGGACCAAGGAACTATCCGAAAATGAACTGACCCTACACTGCCCACAACAACACCCGAGAAAGTCCTAGATATATCTTTGCTATTTTTATGATCATTCTTTTTTCTTTCTTTCTTTTCCTTCTTTTTGTTTAACTTTTTAAAAAATTTAAGTCCTCTATTACTCCTTTGATTCTCATTTTTATAACCTACTATTACTTTTCAAAAAAAGACCCTATTTTTAAAGCAAACTTCATATATATATTTTTAAAATAATTCTTGTGACTTTTTTTCTTTTCTTCTTTGTCTTTTCTTTAATATTGTATTTTTGAAAATCCAACCTCTACTTTAGATTTTTAATCTTTGTTTTTTTGTAGTTATTATCAATTTTATACCTTTAAAAACCCAATCTTCAATACCCATTTTTACCTGGGAGTGAGATTACTGGCTTGACCTCTCTCTCCTCCTTTGGACTCTCATTTTTCTCCACCAGGTCGCCTCTGTCTCCTCCCTCCCCCTTCTCTTCTCTACCCAATTCTGTGAATCTCTCTGTGTTCTAGATGGTGGAGAACACTTAGGGAACTGATTACTGGCTGGATCTGTCTCTCTCCTTTTCATTTCTCCCTTTTATCCTCCTGGCCACCTCTGTCTCCTTCCTCCCTCTTCTCTTATCTGTATAACTCCATGAACATCTCTGAGCTGTCCAGACTGTGGAGCACACATAAGAAGTGATTACTGGCTAACTTGCTCTCTCCTCTTTTGATTCCATTTCATCTCATTCAGGTCATCTCTAACTCCCTCCTCCCTCTTCTCTTCTCCATGTAACACTGTGAACCTCTCTGGGTGCCCCTCACTGTGGACAAACTTTTCATCTTTAACCTAGATGTTTTATCAATGGTGTTGTATAGAAGGAGAAGTCTTGAGACTATTGTAAAAATAAGAAGCCAGGAAAACCAGAAGTAGGAGGCTTAAGTCCAAATCCTGAGAACATCAGAGAACTCCTGACTCCAGGGAACATTAATTGATAGGAGCTCATCAAATGCCTCCATACCTACACTGAAACCAAGCACCACCCAAGGGCCAACAAGTTCCAGAGCAAGACATATCATGCAAATTCTCCAGCAACATAGGAACACAGCCCTGAGCTTCAATACACAGGCTGTCCAAAGTTACCCCAAAACCATTGACATCTCATAACTCATTACTGGCCAATTCATTGCACTCCAGAGAAAGAAATCCAGCTCCACCCACCAGAACACCGACACAAGCTTCCCTAACCAAGAAACCTTGACAAGCCACTGATACAACCCCACCCACAGCGAGGAAACTCCACAATAAAGAGAACTCCACAAACTGCGAGAATACAGAAAGGCCACCCCAAACGTAGCAATATAAACAAGATAAAGAGACAGAGGAATACCCAACAGGTAAAGGAACAGGATAAATGCCCACCAAACCAAACCAAAGAGGAAGAGATAGGGAATCTACCTGATAAAGAATTCCAAATAATGATAGTGAAAATGATCCAAAATCTTGAAATCAAAATGGAATCACAGATAAATAGCCTGGAGACAAGGATTGAGAAGATGCAAGAAAGTTTTAACAAGGATCTAGAAGAAATAAAAAAGAGTCAATATATAATGAATAATGCAATAAATGAGATCAGAAATACTCTGGAGGCAACAAATAGTAGAATAATGGAAGCAGAAGATAGGATTAGTGAAGTAGAAGATAGAATGGTGGAAATAAATGAATCAGAGAGGAAAAAAGAAAAACGAATTAAAAGAAATGAGGACAATCTCAGAGACCTCCAGGACAATATGAAACACTCCAATATTCGAATCATAGGAGTCCCAGAAGAAGAAGACAAAAAGACAGACCATGAGAAAATACTTGAGGAGATAATAGTTGAAAACTTTCCTAAAATGGGGAAGGAAATAGTCACCCAAGTCCAAGAAACCCAGAGAGTCCCAAACAGGATAAACCCAAGGCAAAACACCCCAAGACACATATTAATCAAATTAACAAAGATCAAACACAAAGAAAAAATATTAAAAGCAGCAAAGGAAAAACAACAAATAACACACAAGGGGATTCCCATAAGGATAACAGCCAATCTTTCAATAGAAACTCTTCAGGCCAGGAGGGAATGGCAAGACACACTTAAAGGGATGAAAGAAAATAAGGTACAGCCCACATTACTGTGCCCAGCAAGGATCTCATTCAAATATGAAGGAGAAATCAAAAGCTTTACAGACAAGCAAAAGCTGAGAGAATTCAGCACCACCAAACCAGCTCTTCAACAAATGCTAAAGGATACTCTCTAGACAGGAAACACAAAACGGGTGTATAAACCCAAACCCAAAACAATAAAGTAAATGGCAATGGGATCATACTTATCAATAATTTCCTTAAACGTAAATGGGTTGAATGCCCCAACCAAAAGACAAAGACTGGCTGAATGGATACAAAAACAAGACCCCTATATATGTTGTCTACAAGAGACCCACCTTAAAACAAGGGACATATACAGACTGAAAGTGAAGGGCTGGAAAAGGATATTCCACACAAATAGAGACCAAAAGAAAGCAGGAGTAGCAATACTCATATCAGATAAAATAGACTTTAAAACGAAGGTTGTGAAAAGAGACAAAGAAGGACACTGCATAATGATCAAAGGATCAATCCAAGAAGAAGATATAACAATTATAAATATATATGCACCCAACATAGGAGCACCGCAATATGTAAGACAAATGCTAACAAGTATGAAAGGGGAAATTAACAATAACACAATAATAGTGGGAGACTTAATACCCCACTCACACCTATGGACAGATCAACTAAACAGAAAATTAACAAAGAAACAGAAACTTTAAATGACACAATAGACCAGTTAGACCTAATTGATATCTATAGGACGTTTCACCCCAAAACAATGAATTTCATCTTTTTCTCAAGTGCACACGGAACCTTCTCCAGGATAGATCACATCCTGGGCCATAAATCTAGCCTTGGTAAATTAAAAAAAAAAAAATGAAATCATTCCAAGCATCTTTTCTGACCATAATGCAGTAAGATTAGATCTCAATTACAGAAGAAAAAACTATTAAAAATTGCAACATATGGAGGATGAACAACACGCTTCTGAATATCCAAAAAATCACAGAAGAAATCAAAAAAGAAATCAAAATATGCATAGAAACGAATGAAAATGAAAACACAATAACCCCAAACCTGTGGGACACTGTAAAAGCAGTGCTAAAGGGAAAGTTCATAGCAATACAGGCATACCTTAAGAAACAAGAAAAAAGTCAAATAAATAACCTAACTCTATACCTAAAGCAACTAGAAAAGGAAGAAATGGAGAACCCCAGGGTCAGTAGAAGGAAAGAAATCTTAAAAATTAGGGCAGAAATAAATGCAAAAGAAACAAAAGAGACCACAGCAAAAATCAACAAAGCCAAAAGCTGGTTCTTTGAAAGGATAAATAAAATTGACAGACCTTTAGCCAGACTCATCAAGAAACAAAGGGAGAAAAATCAAATCAATAAAATTAGAAATGAAAATGGAGAGATCACAACAGATAACACAGAAATACAAAGGATCATAAGAGACTACTATCAGCAATTATATGCCAATAAAATGGACAACGTGGAAGAAATGGACAAATTCTTAGAAAAGTACAACTTTCCAAAACTGAACCAGGAAGAAATAGAAAATCTTAACAGACCCATCACAAGCACGGAAATTGAAACTGTAATCAGAAATCTTCCAGCAAACAAAAGCCCAGGTCCAGACGGCTTCACAGCTGAATTCTACCAAAAGTTTAGAGAAGAGCTAACACCTATCCTACTCAAACTCTTCCAGAAAATTGCAGAGGAAGGTAAACTTCCAAACTCATTCTATGAGGCCACCATCACCCTAATACCAAAACCTGACAAAGATGCCACAAAAAAAAGAAAACTACAGGCCAATATCACTGATGAACATAGATGCAAAAATCCTCAACAAAATTCTAGCAATCAGAATCCAACAACACATTAAAAAGATCATGCACCATGACCAAGTGGGCTTTATCCCAGGGATACAAGGATTCTTCAATATCCACAAATCAATCAATGTAATACACCACATTAACAAATTGAAAAATAAAAGCCATATGATATTCTCAATAGCTGCAGAGAAAACCTTTGACAAAATTCAACATCCATTTATGATAAAAAACACTCCAGAAAGCAGGAATAGAAGGAACATACCTCAACATAATAAAAGCTATATATGACAAACCCACAGCAAACATTATCCTCAATGGTGAAAAATTGAAAGCATTTCCCCTAAAGTCAGGACAAGACAAAGGTGCCCACTTTCACCACTACTATTCAACATAGTTCTGGAAGTTTTGGCCACAGCAATCAGAGCAGAAAAAGAAATAAAAGGAATCCAAATTGGAAAAGAAGTAAAACTCTCACTGTTTGCAGATGTCATGATCCTCTACATAGAAAACCCTAAAGACTCCACCAGAAAATTACTAGAGCTAATCAATGAATATAGTAAAGTTGCAGGATATGAAATCAACACACAGAAATCCCTTGCATTCCTATACACTAATAATGAGAATATAGAAAAGGAAATTAAGGAAGCCATTCCATTCACCATTGCAATGAAAAGAATAAAATACTTAGGAATATATCTACCTAAAGAAACTAAAGACCTATATATAGAAAACTATAAAACACTGGTGAAAGAAATCAAAGAGGACACTAATAGATGGAGAAATATACCATGTTCATGAATTAGAAGAATAAATATAATGAAAATGAGCATACTACTCAAAGCAAGCTATAGATTCAATGCAATCCCTATTAAGCTACCAGCGGTATTTTTCACAGAGCTAGAACAAATAATTTCACAATTTGTATGGAAATACAAAAAACCTCGAATAGCCAAAGCAATCTTGAGAAAGAAGAATGGAACTGGAGGAATCAATCTGCCAGACTTCAGGCTCTACTACAAAGCCACAGTCATCAAGACAGTATGGTACTGGCACAAAGACAGAAATATAGATCAATGGAACAAAATATAAAGCCCAGAGAAAAATCCACACACCTATGGACACCTTCTCTTCAACAAAGGAGGCAAGAATATATAATGGATTAAAGACAATCTCTTTAACAAGTGGTGCTGGGAAAACTGGTCAACCACTTGTAAAAGAACAAAACTAGATCACTTTCTAATACCATACACAAAAATAAACTCAAGATGGATTAAAGATCTAAAAGTAAAACCAGAAACTATAAAACTCCTAGAGGAGAACATAGGCAAAACACTCTGACATAAATCACAGCAGGATTCTCTGTGACCCACCTCCCAGAATATTGGAAATAAAAGTAAAAATAAACAAATGGGACCTAATTAAAATTAAAAGCTTCTGCACAACAAAGGAAACTATAAGCAAGGTGAAAAGACAGCCTTCAGAATGGGAGAAAATAATAGCAAATGAAGCAACTGACAAACAACTAATCTCAAAAATATACAAGCAACTCCTGCAGCTCAGTTCCAGAAAAATAAACGACCCAATCAAAAAATGGGCCAAAGAACTAAATAGACATTTCTCCAAAGAAGGCATACAGATGGCTAACAAACACATGAAAAGATGCTCAACATCACTCATTATCAGAGAAATGCAATCAAAACCACAATAAGGTACTATTTCATGCCAGTCAGAATGGCTGCAATCGAAAAGTCTACAAGCAATAAATGCTGGAGAGGGTGTGGAGAAAAGGGAACCCTCTTACACTGTTGGTAGCAATGCAAACTAGTACAGCCACTATGGAGAACAGTGTGGAGATTCCTTAAAAAACTGGAAATAGAACTGCCTTATGACCCAGCAATCCCACTGCTGGGCATACACACTGAGGAAATCAGAATTGAAAGAGACACGTGTACCCCAGTGTTCATCACAGCACTGTTTATAATAGCCAGGACATGGAAACAACCTAGATGTCCATCAGCAGATGAATGGATAAGAAAGCCGTGGTACATATACACAATGGAGTACTACTCAGCCATTAAAAAGAATACATTTGAATCAGTACTAATGAGGTGGATGAAACTGGAGCTGATTATACAGAGTGAAGTAAGCCAGAAAGAAAAACACCAACACAGTATACTAACACATATATATGGAATTCAGAAAGATGGTAATGACAACCCTGTATGCGAGACAGCAGAAGAGACACAGATGTATAGAACAGTCTTTTGGACTCTGTGGGAGAGGGCGAAGGTGGGATGGTTTGGGAGAATGGCATTGAAACATGTATAATATCATATAAGAAATGAATCGCCAGTCTAGGTTCAATGCAGGGTGCAGGATGCTTGGGCTGGTGGACTGGGATGACCCAAGGGATGGTGTCGGGGTGGGGGGGGGGGAGGTGGGAGGGGGGTTTGGGATTGGGAACACGTGTACACCCATGGCAGATTCATGTTGATGTGTAGCAAAACCAATACAATATTGTAAAGTAAAAATAATAATAATAATAATAAAAAGAAAAAAATAGGTGAAAACAAACAAAAAAAAGTGAAATCTTAAGGACAGGGAATATACCTTCCTTCACTCACTGCTGTATCCCCAGTGTCTAGCATAGAGTAGGTGCTCAACAAACACTGGTGGAATGTTTGAATGAATGCCTGGTTCTATTTTAAGAGAGTTAAGGGAAGAAATACCGTGGAACCCAAAGACAGTACACAGGAAAACATTGGCCATCTGAAAATGTTACATGAGTTTTGGAACAAGTGGAGAAATATTGAGGGAGGGCAGGCTGGGGTGGAAAAAAGCAAGCTGCAGGTATTTTTTTGTTTTTTTGTTTTTTAAAAAGAAAGTGTTTTACAGTGCCTTGTTGAAAGGAAAGAGGGTAAAACAAGAACAAAGAATAAGACTATTGGGCTAAAATGCTTCTTAAAAGAGTAGGAACCCTGAAGTGGGAATGCATATAATATAATCAGGGTAAAACACATTATGGGAAAGCAGGGGGGAGAAAGAGGAGATACAAAAGAATAAAACTACAACCCCATTGTGTCTACAAAAACCCGTGATGTCTTTAACTGAATGTTTGTGTAAATGGTTTTGGTTTTCCTGGTGGTAGGAAAGGAATTGCAAATACTGTATGAACACTATGGAAATTCATTTTGCAATTTTTGAAAAGCCTGTGAGAAGTGAATGCAAGAATAGATGTGAAAGTATAAAGCGTTCAGCAAATGAAAGGTATTGTCATGGAAAGAATAAAAAGCAACACTGTTAGGATGTGAGAGTTAACTTTGGGGAGCCTGCTTTGAATTCCAAGTAGCTCGGGATCCAGGGCCATGAACAAGCCCAAAACTCCTGTTGCTGGATAAGTGAGGCAGTCAGTGATGACTTTCCAATGGAGCTGCTGCTGGTGGGAGGTGGGCAAGGAAGAGACAGAGCTGTAGCCCCCAGAGAAGCCTTGGCCCTTCAGAATGCTCAGAGCTAATCCAGCTTACAATATAAATACGTTTTCCATGCTACTGTGGAAGGAAGGCACCCCTGTAGCAGTAACTGTTGTGAACCACACAGGTGAACAGATGCAGGCAGGTGGACTCAGGGATGTGACTCAGAAAACGCCTGAACAGGGAGACAGTGTTCCTGAACGACCAGCAAATGACAGTGACAGCTCCTGCCAGAAGGACGACTTCTGTCCTTGATCTAAACGCCCTCGTCCTAGATAATAGGGGAGAGCTGTCCTTCCTGCCTTCTTCCTCAAGTTTTGGCATTGAACTCCGAAAGGCACAGCCTGCAGCCCTGCTGGAAACATAGCCTGAGAGCTTTACAGCAGTGGTGTAGGCACTTTGAAGAAGGGCTCTTCAAGTCTGGTTCTGAAATCCCTGCAACGCCAATGTCAACCATCCATCTGCTTGTCTATCATGTGCATCTTTAAAGCGATCTAGAGGTGGAACTGAGACAGAAGCACCAGTCTTGATGCTCTCCATGCTGGAGAGAAGGGACCATCCTTTACCCAACAGGGGACACGCCCTGCCAAGGATCAGGGCTGGAACAACCAGAGAAGTCCCAGCTTTGGCCATCTGTTGGCATTTTCCTTCCCTCTTGTGTCTGAAAGCAGCACCCTGGGCAGCCTCTCTGGTGGGATATGGGGTGATGCCTCCCTCCTCAGTATCACTTCCCACATCCTGATGCAGATATTTATGTCCCCCCACACTCGTGCAAGTCCAGCCTCCCAGCCACCAGTGGAGGCTGAAGACGGAAGCTGCCCTCTGGAGGAACACTGGGTGACCTTGTGTCTTCATCCAAACTCTCTGGGCCAGTGCTACAGACACAGCCCCACTGTATGTCCTTGTCCCATGCTGGGCGCTTTTCTGGACATGTTTCCAGGATGAGCAAATGAAACAGCAGTCACACCTCCACTTGGGTAGAGACAACTCTGGCCAGCTTTCCAGCCCAAGAGCAGAAGCCTCCCCCAGCCCTGCCTGGGAATGAGAACTGTGGGGCCAAGCAAAATGCTCTCTTTCCTTGTGTGCTAGGATTCTCCTGGAGACCTTCCAGAAATCTCTCCAGGGCTGGAAAAAAAAAAAAAAGCCAGTTTTAGACTAAAACAGCAGCTTATATTCCTGCCGAAAAGTTTATATAGTTCTTTTAGATGCCCGGGGCAGGAAAGAAGAAGGATCAGCTTGGTATCTGCTCCCTTCTCTCAAATATCTCAGCAATTTGAAGCCTGTATTAGTCAGCATAGGTTAGGTTATACAGCAGTAACAACAACAACAACACCCCCACCCCCACCTCAAATTTCATTAGGTTCAAACAGTAAAAGTGTATTTTGTGCTCATGCTTAGTGTCCACTGAATAGGGCTCAACTCACTGGAGTCACTTAGGAACCCAGGCTAATGGAGAAGCCAGTACACTAAACAGTATCAAAAGGAAGAGAGATCTGCAGAGGATCTTTCAGTGGTTAAATGCTTCAGTCTAAAAGTGACGCGTGTCACTTCTGTTCACACTGTATCAGTCAGAACTATTAAATGATACGTTTCCAATCAGAGAGGGTTAGGAGCTACAATCCTATCCAGCTCTGGAAGTAATCAGAACCAGAAATGTTCAGGAAACAGCACTAACAGTGACACGCGACAAAGGACATGAGGCTAGGAAGCCAGCTCCTGGATGCCAGCACTCCAGGAAAAAGATCCCCCACTTTGTTCCAAGCTCAGAAACAGGCCCTCCCTCATCTTTTGCTATTAAATTTGAAGCCAGGAGAGGCCCTGTGATGATCCTAGTGGGAGGGTCACAAGAGGGAGTGGTGGCCTGAGGGCCTTCTGGAGAAGAGGGTTTGTTACTCTCTGGTGACATTTATTGAACAACATTTACTATGACGGATGGCTCCTGGAAGCATGACATTTAAGTGTTTATCGATCCCATAGTACACTGGACAGGATCCAGGAGATGTTCTGAACCGGGCACAGCGCCAGGATGGCCAGCTGTACCGTATCAACTGGGGCGGACAGATGCCCCAGAATCCAGCCCGCTAAGGACACAGCATCTTCCTTAGCCCTGCAGACATGTGTGAAACCTTAAAGTTCATCTCTCCCCACATAAAGGCCAGGCTGCATCAGCCCAGAGGGATGATCCTGTGAGGAGTTCTTCTCTTGTTTCCTTCAAGTTCACACCAAGGGTTTCTTTCCTTGCTCACTTTTCAATGGTGTGGTGAATGTCAGTGGTAATGGGGACAATGCCTTCTATCCAGCACCTCCTGTGTCACTTTCCCGTGGCTGGGAGCACGTGCCAACTCCAGCCTCCTTGCTAGAGCTTTCCCCTTGCTCCTCCGGAGCCTCTGGGAACCAGGGCCTCACTGCTAGCAAATTCTCTCTTCTTTCTAAGTGATGCCAAGGACTCAAGGAAGCCAGAATGTGAATGTGACAATTAAATAGGTACAGTGGAGCGTGGGGTTCTGAAGCCAGGGTGGTTTGGGGACAGGAAAATGAGGAGCTCTGCAGAACTGAGGCTGAGAGGGAAGTGTCACTTTGAGATCTCTCGTGAGTCAGGGTGAAGCCCTTGGGAGAAGAGGCTGGAGCTGGGCAAGAGTCACACATGGACCCACAGGGAGACTTCAAAAGGTGTCATATACAGATCAGCCAGCATCATGGGTCAGACCCTGGGAACCATGCCAAAGCCAGCCTGGTCACCTCACAGCGAGGATACAGACAGAAGGTAGCAGTGTGCCCTTCTCAAGATCATGCAGCCAGCCAGTCGTGGGCAGAATATGGGCAGAACAGCACCCTCGGCACTGCTGCCAAGTGGGAGCGGATGCTGTGGACACCAGGCAGCCCGGAGGCAGCCTCTTCTTCTCCAGACTTGGAAGTGCCTGAGGCTGGCAGCTCCAAGGTCACTGCTCAGAGTCTTGAGGATTCTGAAGAAAAAGGCTACAGGTGCTCAGGGGCAAGGAGGGAACAAAGGTAAAGATGCAAGTTGTTCTCTCTATAAGATTAAGAAACACCAATACAGTATATCAATGCATATATATGGAATTTAGAAAGATGGTAATGAGGACCCTATATGCAAGACAGCAACAGAGACACGGATGTAAAGAACAGACTTTTGGACTATATGGGAGAAGGCAAGGGTGGGACGATATGAGAGAATAGCATTGAGACATGTATATCACCATATGTAAAGCAGATGACCTGTGCAAGTTCAGTGCATGAAGCAGGGCACTCAAAATTGGTGTTCTGGGACAACCCAGAGGGATGAGGTGGGGAGGGAGGTGGGAGGGGAGCTCAGGATGGGGGTATACTTGTGCACCCGTGGATGATTCATGTCGATGTATGGCAAAACCACCACAATATTGTAAAGTAATTAGCCTCCAATTAAAATAAATTAATTAATTTAAAAAATATTAACCATACCTTGATCCATCATTCTGGCTCTCGAGGGTGCTTCTGTGGAAACAGGGTTTTACTGCTCACATAGGTTGATAATAAATAGTTAAGTCCCAATTTTTGACCTTTTAAACCTCTACCTGTAATACTACATTTGTAAGAACTCGTGGAGTTGTAACACACACACACAAATCAAATAGGATTAAGGAGGGAAAAAGGGAATTATCGACAAAATAACGGAAAAGTCAAAGACATAGGGTGCCGTGGGTATCAACTGCTGGCATCAGGACAACACCTCTCTCCTTTGTTTATCTCTGTCTCTCTCAATATCTCCCTCTCTCTCCTCTGTTTTGCTTTGTTTTCCCCTCCTTCTGTTGACAGGACAGGCTGCTCCTTCTTATAAACTCTAGCTCCGCATTGCCCTTCCCCCACAGTTCTAGAAAACATGGCATGATTACCCTCCTGGGCTCGGCCTTGTCCATCCCAAAGTAAAAGTGTAAATCGCTCAGTTGTGTTCGTCTCTTTGTGACCCCATGGACTGTAGCCCACCAGGCTCCTCTGTCCATGGAATTGTCCAAGCAAGAATACTGGAGTGGGTTACCATTTCCTCCTCCAGGGG
Organism: Ovis canadensis; assembly: GCF_042477335.2. Lineage (NCBI taxonomy): Eukaryota > Metazoa > Chordata > Mammalia > Artiodactyla > Bovidae > Ovis > Ovis canadensis. The sequence goes on along the minus strand of NC_091255.1, from coordinate 38,359,522 downwards.
ATTTTCCCGACCCAGGGATTGAACTCAGGTCTCCTGCATTGCAGGCGGATTTTTTTATCATATGAGCCACCAGGGAAGCCCAGGTCCAACCCAAGACAACAACTGTGGTCAGACAGTGGAGGACAGCTGACCAGCCAGCTCAATCTGGAGAGGGGTGTTAGGGCTCAGCCTCTCTGGATGAGAAAAGAAAATAAGTCTGCTCCTTCCCAGAGGGAGAACAGACAGAAACACCAGCCACCCACTCCCAACGCCTGCCGACCCTCCATAGAACTCATCTGCAAAACTCCTGCCGCATCTTGGTCCCTCCCTAGGCAGCCATGAGTTACTATTACAGGTCTGTTTCGTTTAATTCAGTGAGTCTATTTTTGGGTTGGAAGAGGTGAACCCAAATAAAACACACACTGTCCCCTCCCTAGCTCCTCTTTTGTGCTCCATGGTGGTCAAAAAACAAACAAAAGGGCGAGTTTCCCTCTGTGGTGACCCATGTGTCTGCTCCCTGGGAGTGTGATTCTAGTCACTTTAGAAGGAGATACAGGGGAACTTCTCTGGTGGTTCAGTGGTTTAAACTCTGCACTCCCAAGGCAGAGGGCCTGGGTTCAATCCCAAGTCAGGGGACTAGATCTCACATGCTGCAATTCAGAGTTTGAACACCACAGTTAAAGATCCTTCATGCTGCGATGGAGACCTCATGCAGCCAAATAAATCCATAAATAATATTAAAAAAAAAAAGAAGGCGAGATGTAGGATCTATGGTAACTACTCACTGTGGAACTCAACTGATGTATGCTAACTACTCACTATGGAACTCAACTGAGGTTTTTAAAACCTTTGAGGTCTTTGTCCAACTTTGCAACATTCAAATTAAAACCTCTGTTTATCTACTTGTTTACTGAAACCATAGCAAATGAGATTAACATTTAAAAAAGGAAAAGACAACAAGATAATTAAGTTTGATTGCTCCAGAGCAGGTTGGTGACAGCCCTGGAAACGTGCCAACACTAATTGACTGGAGCTATTTCCCACACAGCTAATTGCAATTGGTCATTGAAAGCCCTTGAAATTCTCTCAGGTCCCCTTGGCTGAAGTGTGGAGAAGGGATTTAGAAGTGTGAAGGAGACCGGGGCTTGGAAAGGGACCTACCAGGGACATCTGGTCCTTCCTCTCCTAGAGTGCTGTTAATGTCAGTATTGTCAACTCTTGTCACTCCCTTGGACCAGGGTCTTATGGACACTGAAATGGCTATGTTCACTGAGGATGCAGAGGCAATGCCAGAGAGGGATACATGATCACACCTTCCCTGATCTCCCCCAACTTTGACTAAATGTTGACCATGTTCAAGTCCTGTGCTGGAAATTGCAAGGACACACCTCCTTAAGTTGCTTGAACTGACCGACAGTGTGTAACTTTAAAAATGGCAGAACCGATGTATATGTATGGCTGAGTCCCTTTGCTGTCTACCTGAAACTATTACAACATTGTAATAGTATTACAACATTGTAATCGGCTATCCTACAATATGAAATAAAAAAATTTTTTTAATGACAGAACAAAATGCTGTGGGCTGCCAGTAGCAGAATGCTGGCTCTGGCGGGGGTAGGGTAGGGGTGGGGGGGAGATGGATTAACCAAGCAGGGAGGAAGAGCAGGAGAATCAAGGAACACTTAATGAGGAAGATCCCTATAAGTAAGGCCTTGAAGAATAAGATTTAGATGCATGGAGGAGAGGAGGGGGAGAGCTGCCTGAGCAGAGAGACAGTAGGGTTAAGGGAAGACAACAGGTGAGTGAGGCTGGAGTGCTCTGTCCATTGAGGGTGTGCTCCACTCTTCTAGTGCCAGGGAGCGGATGCCCCATCCTGGTTACTGGTAGGACTCTCATGGGACCAGGAATCTTGCAGGGACTTGGGGCTCCCCAGGCTGAGGGGGCAGACATGTTTCAGGGTACAAAGCAGCTTGTGATCAAGTCTCCCTGCAGCTCTTTCAGTGGAGCTTCTTCTGACCTCTACCCTCTGCTGACTGTTAATGCACTCACCTCTCCTCTGCCTCTGGACCCCTCCCTGGAACCCTGGGCTTCAGCTGGTTGCCCATCAGCCTCAAAATTTCAGCATACCCATGGCTTCTGCCTCCCCACATCTCTGCCTCTCGAAAGCTGGGTACTATCCTCTCTCTCTGCACTTCTTTTTTCCTACTTTGGCCCCCCGCAGCAATAAATGATTTCCTACCTACATATCCAGTTGAAATCCTCACAAAGGTGAACCTCATTAGCCTTGGATATATGACAAATACCTGTCACCAATAAGATTTTGATCATGTGTCCAGTACTCGTCAAATTGGACACACTCGGAACAGTGTGTGGACACCTGATGGTAATTCACTGGAGCCATTTGCTTGAACAGCAGCTACAGGAAAGGACTTCTCAGAAGGGGTTTGGGGTGGTGGGTTAAACTTGTCTAAGCAAAAGATATAGTAAGAAAAACAAGCTGTTGGTTACCAAAAGGGGAAGGGGGAGGGATAAATTAAGAGTACGAGATCAGCCTATACAAGCTACTATATACAAAATGAAATAGCCAACAAGGTCCTACTGTGTAGCACAGGGAACTCTATTCAATATCTTGGAATAAACTATTATGGAAAAGAATCTGAAAAAGAACGTATATACTTTGCTGTACACTGGAAAGTAACGCAACATGGTAAATCAACTACGTGCCTGTGTGTGCTAAGTTGCCTCTGTTGTGTCCGACTCTGTGTGACCCTATTGACTGCAGTCTGCCAATCTCCTCAGTCCATGTGATTCACCAGGCAAGAATACTGGAGTGGGATCCCATGCCCTCCTCTGGGGGATCTTCCCAACCCAGGGATGGAACCCGAGTCTTTTAAGTCTATGTGCATTGGCAGGCAGGTTCTTTAACACGAGTGCCACCTGTGAAGCCCTAAGTAACTATGTGCTTAGTCGCTCAGTTGTGTCCAACTCTTTCCAACACCATGGACTGTAGCCCACCAGGCTCCTCTATCCATGTGGATTCTTCAGGCAAGAATACTGGAGGGGGTTGCCATTTTCTTCTCCAGGGGATCTTCCAAACCCAAGGATTGAACCCAGGTCTCCCACATTGCAGGCGGATTCTTCACCATCTGAGCCACCAGGGAAGGCCACTGTTCTACTAAAAAAAAGATACAGAGAGATAAAAGGCAGGAAAATTGTCTTAGAGTAAGTTCATGGAAGAACCTGAATTCTAGACCAAAGATTCTCAAATCTGATCATTAATCAGAACCACTTGTACCCCCAGTTTCTGATACAGTAGGTCCGGGTTGAACCCAAGAAATCTCACTTCTGACAGGCTCCCATGCTTGTCCAGACACTATGCTTTGAAAACTGCTGACCTGGACTGATTTAGACTCCCTCCCTCAGGGCCCATCTGGCCTACTGCCTATGTGTGTATGACCCTGAATGAAAAATGGTTTTCACATTTTTTAAAGGTTGGAGAAAAATGAAAAAAAATTTCCTGTGACCTGAATACTATATGAAATTCAAATTTCAGTGTCCATAAATGAAGTTATATTGGAACGCAGCATGCTCGTTTGCTTATGTACTGCCTATAGCTACTTTTCAGAAGGGGTGGCAGAATAGAGAAGAGGCCAGAGGACTCACAAAATATTTGCTATCTGGATTTTTAAAAAATTTATTTATGTATTTGGCTGTGCCAGGTCTTAGTTGCAGCACGTGGGATCTAGTTCTCTGACCAGGGATCGAAACTGAGCCATTGGGAGTGTGGAGTTTTAGACACCTTAGAGCAGCAGGGAAGTCCCTTTTTATTATTATTAATGATTTTATTTTATTTGGCCATGCAGTGCAGCATGAGGGATCCTAGCTCCCTGACCAGGAATCAAACCCATGTCCCTTGCATTGAGAGTACAGAATCTTAACCACTGGACTGCCAGGCAAGCCCCAATTTGGATTTTTATAGGTGAAGCTTGCCAACCTCTGTTATGTACTAAAGGGTATGGTAGTACTCTAAATGTGCCAGAGGTTATTTGCAGAAGAGACATACATAACTCTAGAAATCCTCTTGGGGAATTCTTTGACTCACTAAATGACCTGGTCCTCGAGTTTCTGCTTCCTGGGCTCAGGGTGGAGAGCCTGTATCCCCTCACCCCCACTCCCAGGACCATCCCTGGACAAAATGTCCCAGCCCCCAATGAGCATCCACCTCGTGGAAGCTGGGTCCTGGGACCTGAGTTTCTGAATTGTCAGCAGGGGGGACTCTGCCCCAAACCACAGCTGCTCTTTATAGTCACTGGTTTAATAGATCATCATCTATTTCCTGCTTAAAATAATTAGTGGGATTGTGGCCTGCTCCCTGGGCCAATCCCGGAGGAGGGGATTAATGTGAGCAGGATGCTTCCTGGCCATCTGGGCGTTGACACCCCTCATTCCCACAGCGGACTTCTTGGAACCTTCTGGCTCTTACACTGACCGTCTAGGATCCCTGAAGAGATGCATAGGGATGCATGCCTTTCTACTCCTTGTCCTCCGCCCTCTCCCACATTTGCAACACAGATTCCCCTCCTCCACCCCATCCCCTACATCCCCTCCCCGCAACCCCATTTAACTTGTTAAATTAAGCCCAATAATAATAACACTAACTAACCCTAAGTAATGGGCTTCGCAGGTGGCTCAGTGGTAAAGATCTGCCTGCCTATACAGGAAACACAAGAGACTCAGTTTGATCCCTGGGTTGGGAAGATCCCCTGAAGGAGGAAATGGCAACCAATTCCCATATTCTTGGATGGGAAATCCCAAGGACAGAGGAGCCTGGTGGGCTACAGTCCATGGGATCCCAAAGAGTCAGACACGACAGAGCGGCTAAAAAACAACAACAACCCTTATTTGCTGTCAGGTGCTATTCTCAGCCTTGAGTGTAGATTGTCATAATTAGTCCTCACAAGAAAGACATCAGAAAGACAAGATTATTACCCCTGAAAGAAATGAGGCACAGAGAGGTTTAGCAACTGTCTAAAGTTAAATAGCTGGTAATTGGAAGACTCTGTAGATCCTTGCTTCTCTCATTACAGGACATTGCCCCTCAGTCACACTGTAGATTCACTGGTCCTGAGAAAAATTATCTCCAAGAGATGGAAAGAAGCTTACATCAGTCTCTATTTGAAATGTGAAAGCTAAAAATTAATAAAGCTTTTCAAGGAAAACATCTTTGTGACCTTGAATAGACAAAGATTTCTTAAACAGGACATGAAAGTGTTCACAATAAAGAAGAAAGATAAATTGGTGAATGTTAAAGTTAACAACTTCTATTTATCAAAAGACACCATTAAGAGAGTGAAAAGATAACCTTTTTTATAAGCAAAAGTATTTGAATAGACTCTTCATAGAAAAGGATATTCTAATGGCCATTAAATATACAAAAAAGTGCCCAACTTGATTAGTCATCAGGAAAATGCAAATTAAAACAGTGGTGTGATACATTACACCTCCACCAGATGAAAAACAAAACTAAACTTTTGTCTTTTGACATCCAAGTATTGAGAAGCATGTGGAGCAGACAGAACACTCATATATTCCCGATGGGAATATAAATTCACGCAATTGCTTTGGCCAACGGGCAGCAGCTACAAAAGCTTAACTGAGGCCCACCCCATGACCCATCCATTCCATTCCCACAGAAAGGTGTACAAACGTTCATCAAAAGAAATCTACTGAAAATCTCATGGCAGTACCACGTGTAATAACCCACAAATGGAAAATACCTAAATGGGCATCAATGGTAGGATGGATAAGTAGGGTTATATACACACAATGGAATACTATGTAGCAGTGATACACTAGTACAGCTACTCATAGTGTGGATTAATTCATCTTACCAGCAATGTTGAGCAAAGGAAGCCAGATACAATACACATACGAAGGAAGGTAATCTACACTGTTGGCAGTCAGAACAGAAGTTGCTCTGGTGGGATTGGGGTGGGGCAGGTGTCAGTAACTGGAAAAGGGGGCTTGAGGGGCTCCTGGTCATGTTCTTTCTTGATTTATGTGCTGTTAAACAAGTATGTTCAGTTTGCGAACATTTTTGTCTGCTGTTTTTATGTGCACTTTCCTATATGCAGGCTGTATGCACGTTTCCTATGTGTATGTTGATTAAACATTTACAAAATATCTCTATTGGGCATACAGTGAATGACAGTTTTTTCCTGATCCACCTGTCCTATCGTCACAACATGCTTGGTTTCCTAATGTTTTGTGTGTAGATTGTTGTTGCAGATTGTATGTAGATTCATGTTGACTCTTTGTAACCCCATGGACTGTAGCCTGCCAGGCTCCTCTGTCCATGAGATTTTCCAGGCAAGTATATTGGAGTGGGCTGCCGTTTCCTCCTCCGGAGGATCTTTCCAACCCAGGGGTCAAACCCACCTCTCCTGCATTGGCAGGCAGATTCTTTACCACTGCATCACATGGAAAGCCCATGTAGGTAGATATGAGGACCTATTTATGGATTTCTCATTAAGGGAGCAGTTGAGCTCAGGAAAATCCCATCACCCGCCTTGTAGTAACAAAGATACCCACTCTGAAGGCAATTTCCAAGCACATTCCTGGATGAGTTAAATCTCTCAAGCACCTTTTCTTATTCTGAAGAGTCTTCTGTAGTCTGATCCATCGCCCACATCTTGGCTGTCAGCAAACTTTCCTGCTTTGCTCAAGGAAGAAATCCTTTCTGACTAAGCTAACAGGGAGAGTGTTTCCTGAGCCTTGACTCTTCATAGTGACATCCAAATAGACATGAACTGGTATCAGTTGTCAGTCCCTGGCACTCATGAAGATTAGAAGCTGGAAACCAGCAAGCGTATCTGCCTTAGCAACTTGTCTTCTTGGGTTTCATGGTTCTCTGCTTTAAGTTTGAATTAATTGTCAATACTCAAAAATCTGATTTCACCTAAAACTCTAGGGTTTGGGCTTTTCTGGGGGGGGGGGGGAGTCTAGTGTCATCTGTCTCACTGTGGCCATGTTATGTCCTTGTCCTGCTGATAAGAGGCTACAACTTCCAGTGTAGAGAGTTGGGAAATAGCAGCAGAAGGCTCCTGTTCTGGACTTGATAAGATACGACACTGGACATTTCATCAATCAGGTCAACAGTTATTGATGGGTCAGACCCTGTGTTAGGGGCTAAGCCAGTTATTTAAGCATTTTGACCTTAAGTTTCATCCTCTCTAAAAGAGGAGATTGAACTAGAGATTTTGTACACTCCCCTCCAGCTTTAAATTTTGATCCTTCTCTGACTTCAGTTAAACTCTGGAGAAGCATGATGCGTAAGTAGGTCTTACAGGTACGTGAATCATTTCAAAATAACATGAGTAAGTCCCTGTAGGCATCCCCAACCCCTCCATGGTCACTGGGGTATAGCATGGCCTTTCTTCTTGAGTATTAATATCCAGGAATCTATGAAAAAAGACCTAGTAAAAGTCTATTGGTCTTCCCCTAGTGCCTCAGTGGTAAAGAAACCCCCTGCCTTTGCAGGAGATGCGTGTTTGATCCTTGGGTTGGGAAGACTCTCTGAAGAAGGAAATGGCAACCCACTCCAGTATTCTTGGCTGGGAAATCCCACGGACAGAAGAGCCTGGTGGGCTACAGTCCATGGGATCACAAAGAGTCGAACACAGCTTAGTAACTAAGAAGAAAAAACCTCTTCATGGCCTTGGGAAAAGAGATCATGAAAGAAAATATCTATCCTCCAGACTTCTACCTAAAGATGGCACTTGATACTTTTCTTCTAGAGGATTCACTGAATTTCCCATTTTTCATACCAGTATCTGAATATTATTGTATACCCAGATACTGGTGTGGAAGATACACCACGCCCACTGAATCAAAGTCTGCATTTTAGCAAGATAACCCTGGTTTTCTTACGATTCCATCATCATCCCAGCCAACAGTCAGATGGAAGGACAGACGGCAGCTGTGGTCTCAATCTTCCTTCACTGGCCTCAGACACCAAGATGGCATTACCCATACATCCCTGGATTGGGCTGGCTCTCCAGGCCCCCTGCCCCCCCACCCACCCCTACTCAAGAAAGCATGTTGGGATTCCATCAAGCGGAAACGATTGTTTCAATTCATTATGCATTTTCAAAAGCAAATCACGTGCATGCTTTCCTCCCATCACCACTATCAAACGACCAATGGCCATGACCCTCTTCACAACTGCTCACAACACACCCATGAGGGAGACACACGGTGGAGAAGGGCTAGCATGTGGCCTGGAAAGGAGAGGCCAGCTCGAGAATGGGATAGCAGGGCTTCCCAGTTTACTCCAGGCGGATGCTAATGAGCCTCACCAGCCCTTAATCTCCCTGCCAGAGAAGCAAGCCCATAATGTGATGAGCTGTCACAGTTCATTATGGGGACAGCCGCTGGGTCCAGAGGTACCCACAGGCATAAGAGGGGGCAGAGGGCCTGAAGAAGGGGGTCAGATCCCCCCACCCCAGGTCAGTCTCTGCCCTGCGTGTCTGCTGGGCAACTTTTTCTCATGTAGGCTCTGAGGAAAGCCTGCTCGGTAAGAGGACTTGCTCCCTCCTGGGTGGCATGGCGGGGCTGGGCACTGCCCAGCTGGGAGCATCACTCAGGGAGGTGCTTGCACCACACCAGCAGCTCCAGGACAGGGGCTACTGGAGAGGAGAGGAAACAGAATGAGTGTGTGGGCTGGGGAGGGAGGACCCAAGCTTTTCTACTGGTTCTCACTAGGATTCCACTTTCCTCCAGGTAAATCAGACCCCCTCACCTCCCATGTAACAGGTCAGTCACTGAGTCCTGGATCTAAGGATAGGATGCAATCTCAAGTTTGATCTGTTCCAGATTCCCATTACCAGGAAAAGAATCAGTATCCCCTCATCACAGATGAGGCCACCAAGCCCCAAATGATCAAACAGCACACCCAAGGTCACTGGACCAAGACTGTTTGGAAACAGAGGACCTGGGTACTGATGACATTTCTGTCTCTCTCTCTCCCCATATCCACATACTCAGTCTCATAGCAGGCCACTGGATCACTGTGAACGGGACTCTTTGTATGGCCCATATCCTCTGGCTCCATTTGGGGAGGGTCCTGCGGGTGAAGCCCCTGCAGTGGGCTCAGCTGGAGAAGGCAGCTCATGTCTGGATGCTAATGGAAGGCCCTGAGCCAGAGTAGGACAGGGCTTGTTGGCAGCACAAACCTGGGCCTCCTAAAGGGGAAGAGAAGGCTGAGAAGTCTGCAGGCAACCATCTAAATGCATGAGGGTGAATGTCAAGAGGGCTGAGGAGCCTGGAGACTTCACGAGCCCTTAGTCCTGAAGTTAAAGGCAGACACAATCCCAGATGTTCTCTGGGGCAGGACGTGTCTCCCCGGGGACAGTGCCTGAAATTTCAGACTCCAAGTCCCTGAAATTGGAGGTGGCAGGAGCCGCAGTGGGTAGGACCACAGAGGCAAAGTCAAAGCTGTGATCTTTCCCCCAGGTGCTGGAGGAAGGTGGCGCAGAACAGAACTGCCTCTGGGTCAGCTTCCACAGCCGAGGTCTCAGCATCTGTAAACAGGAGACAGGGGAGGTGTGTGAGGAAATGAGACTAGGGGGCCAAGAGGACAGGGATATGCTGACTAGAGAAAAAGCATTGCTAGCTTAACAGCACACAGAGTGTAGGTCGACAGGGGTGGTGGGAGTGGGGTAGCCGAGTGGAAGCGGAGAGTCTGATAGGAACATGTTTTGTTTGTGATGGAACAAAACACAGCTCTCAGTATGTAAAGTACGGAGCCATCCGGATGGTTGAAGTGCTTCTTCAGAATGAAGTTGAGGGACTTCCCTGGTGTTCCCATGGTTAAAACTTTGTGCTCCTAAAGCAAGGGGACCAGGTCCTATCCCTAACCGGGGGAACTAGATCCTGTGCGCCACAACTGAAGATCCCACACGTGGCAACTAAAACCTGGAGTGGAAATTTTTTTTTTTTTAAAGAATAAAGTTGAAAAAGAGCCTAGAACTTTGTCAGCCCTGATTTCCATGGAAGGGACTTACACGGATAGTGAATATAGGGATACTGTCTAAAGACTAATTTTCTGAAGGCACTCTGGCTGACGGAGTAGAAAGAAGAGTTTGGCTAGATTAGGGCAAAAATAAATGAGTATAAATTATGTGTTGGGTAGTTTATCAGTGTGAGCAGGAGAATTAATCGGCGACGCGCGTGTCTCTGGATGTGTGTGGAGGTGTAATTCAGAAATGGCAGCAAGGCAGCATTAAGGTTGAGAAATGGTGCAATTAAAAGAGTCAAAAATCACCTCTGTGACGGCTCCTGCATCACCATTAATTCAGCCACATTACCTTCTGTAAACATCTCACGTAGTCCCGCTTGCAGCTCCCAGCAGCTCACAGAGGAGGACCAGCTGCCGGCGGTACAGCCCAGGCTCCTTGGGGAAATTAGTGATTTTCCTATTTGACCAGCCTCTAGGTTAACTAAGAGTCCTGCCCAGCACAGCTGCAACCATTTATATCTTATCATCCTGCAGGTGCCAGCAGGGGAAAGAAGTGAGACGGCCATCAGCCACACATTGATGGACAAGGTCTCTGGGACAGGGCCTGAGATGATGCATTTTTAACAAAGTCCTAGCAGTGCTGACCCTGCTGGTCCCGGGCTGCCTTTGAGTGGAAAGGATCTAGATAATATGGATCAGAACCACTGAGGTCACTCGGGAACTTTTAGAAATACTGGTCTCGAGTCCCACCCCAGACTTCCTGAATTGGGATCCACATTCAAACAAGATTCCCAGTGCCCATTCGTGTCTGAGAAGCTTTAACTTAGAGCACTTCCTTGGTGTTCTTAGATCTGTGATTTCCCTGAATGAGAGACAGAAGTGCTCGTGGGCACTTGTGAGTGTTTGGGGGCACAGATGGCATTCCAGTCCTTGAATCCTGCCACTCATGTCTCCTTTCTTCTGGCTTCTCAACTGAAGGAGACTCAGTCAAGGAAAAGTAGCGAAACAGGGAACTCAATGCAGAAAAAAAAAAAAAGCCTATAAACATGAACTTGTGAGCCAGCACCTGAGTCTTCCCAATGCAGAGCTCCTGGGATGATGCAGGCTGATGCACCAGTCCGGAGAGCCCAGGAGGATTCCTCATCTTACAGAAACACTGGGTTTCTGGGACACACTGAGCTCGCTCACCCCATCAACCGCAGGAGCAAGGACCACCCACCTGCCTCACCTCCCAGGCGCAGGTGGAGATGCCGGAGCAGATGTGAGGGTCTGGACAGCCCAGTCTGGAAGGGCAGAGGGGTCTTATATTTGACTCACAGTGATGAGGTGGGGCGTGTGATCCATCTTGCCAGGTGCCAGAAGTAAAAGAAGAAAGTGATCTCGGCTCCTGTCAGGACAGTCATTAAACACCCAGAGTGGATTCCCAGGTGTTTCAGCCATAAATAATCTGTCTGCCAATGCAGGAGATGCAGGTTCAGTCCCTGGGTCGGGAAGATCCCTTGGAGGAGGAAATGGCAACCCACTCCAGTATTCTTGCCTGGGATATTCCATGGACAGAGGAACCTGGTGGGCTAATAGTCCATTGTGTAGCAAAGAGTCAGACATACTGAACACTGAATGGGGCAGTCAGACTGGCAAGTCCTCTTGCCTCTGTGAGAAGTCTGTAGGTGGGGTTGGCAGAGTGATGGAGTCCCCTCAACCACTCTTGGGAACAAGGGACTGAGTGCAGGCTCCTAGGTTGTTCCTCCCACAGCAGCTGCCAGATGGTGTGGAAGCTGATGGCGTGATGAAGGGCAGAGGTCACTCCTGCTGGCCTGATGCTCGGTAGTGGCGGGGGCAGCAGGCGGAGTGGCTATCAAGAGTTGTCTGCTTTTTTTCAGGGAAGACTGTGACATGGATGCTTTACTGGGAATAAGGAGCAAGACCTCTTTCTATACACTGTAAGGGAGCAGAGCAATGCTTACCCTGGAGAAGGGAATAAGGGGAGACACAGTGCTGCCTTCTGGGCACAACAATTTCTCACAGTTGCCCATGGAGCCACCAGTTCACAGAAGGCTATTGCGTGTGTTCTCTCTAAGGGACAGGACTGTGAAACAGAAGGGAATTTGTTCTCTGTTTCTCCAGAGAATGGATGTGGACCAGTGAAGAGAAGTAGCAGGGGAGGTTAGTTTTTGGCAAGCATCAAAGACATGAGAAGAGGACCTACTGTATGAGCTTTGGAGTAACCAACTGTATGACCTGAGCATATCACTGGACGTTCTATACTCCAGTTTTCTCATCTATAAAGTGGAGATAAAGTAATTTAAAGTGTTTAGCATTGTGTTAGAACACATTATCTTTGTTTTCATTAGGATTAAAAGAGGATGTTTAACAGTGTGCTCTGACAGCTGGCAAGACAGCGAGGTCAGTAGTCTGCCTCTGAGTGGATGAAGCTTTGAGTTGTCTGACAAGGAAGAAGGATCTCAGCACATAGATGGGCCCTATCTAACCCTAGTCTGGGCAGTGCTTTTCTGGACAGCTCACCAACTGCAGGTCCCCTCTGAGTTTGCTTTCTAGAACAGAGGTTTTGTTTTCTAGAAGAAAAAGGGCAAGAAAATGTTCCAGAAGAAAAAGGGCAAGAAAATGTACCAGAAGTGTAGAAATTCTTTCACATGAATCCTCAGGACAGAAATTTTTGAGGTCTCTAAATGGAAGAAGAAAAGAGCAGGGTGGCCGTCTTCAGCATCATGCCTGCTTTAGGCTGAGCAAGGAGAGGCCACATGGTACCCCTGCCTATAGTACTGAGTATCGTAGGATGGTCTCTATGGCAACACATGGCTAAGAGGCTCTGGGTGCCAGAACACAGTCAGGCACAATTAACCTCTCCCTTACCTATGTCAGGGGCTTCCCTGGTGGCTCAGAGGTTAAAGCGTCTGCCTGGAATGTGGGAGACCCAGGTTCGATCCCTGTGTCAGGAAGATATCCCTGGAGAAGGAAATAGCAACCCACTCCAGTACTCTTGCCCGGTGAATCCCATGGAGGGAGGAGCCTGGTAGGCTACATTCCATGGGGTCGCAAAGAGTCGGACACGACTGAGCGACTTCACTTTCACTTTCGCCTATGTCAGGAGAGTCAGCTACCCCCATGGATGCAAAACCTTGGTCTCCACTCCTTCAGAACTAAAGTATCTGAAGATACACTTCAGACTGTCAAAATAGTTAGCTGAGATAAAAATTGCTATATAACATTAGTTTCAGGTGTACAGCATAATAATTCATTATTTATATATGCTAGAAAGTAATCCCCACCATAAGTCTAGTCACCATTCATCACCATAAATTGACCCCCTTCCCCCATTTCTGTCCCCACAACTCCCTTCCCCTCTGGTCAGCCAACAATCTGTTCTCTATCCAATAATCTGTTCTCTGGGTCTATGAACTTTGTTTTGTTTTGTTTGTTTCAATATTTTTAAATTACACACACACACAAGTGAAATTCTACAGCATCTGTCTTTCTATGTCTGATTTGTTTCACTTACCATAATACCTTCAAGGTTCATCCATGTTGTTGTAAATGGCCAGCTTTCATTCTTTTCATGGCTGAGTAGTATTCCAGTGTGTGTGGGTTAACCCCTCAGACATGCAGATGACACCACCCTATGGCAGAAAGCAAAGAGGAACTAAAGAGCCTCTTGATGAAAGTGAAAGAGGAGAGTGAAAAAGCTGACTTAAAACTCAACATTCAGAAAACAAAGATCAGCACATCCAGTCCCATCACTTCATGGCTAATAGATGGAGAAACAATGGAAACAGTAAGAGACTTTATTTTGGGGAGCTCCAAAATCACTGCAGATGGTGATTGCAGCCATGAAATTAAGAGACACTTGCTCCTTGGAAGAAAAGTTATGACCAGCCTAGACTGCACATTAAAAAGCAGAGACATTACTTTGCCAGCAAAGGTCCAACTAGTCAAAGCTATGGTTTTTCCAGTAGTCATATATGGATGTAAAAATTGGGTTATAAAGAAAGCTGAGCACCAAAAAACTGATGCTTTTGAACTGTGGTGTTGGAGAAGACTCTTGAGAGTCCCTTGGACTGCAAGGAGATCAAACCAGTCCATCCTAAAGGAAATCAGTCCTGAATGAATATTCAGGATGCTGAAGCTGAAACTCTTAATACTTTGGCCCCCTGATGGGAAGAACCAACTCATTGGAAAAGACCCTGATGATGGGAAAGATTGAAGGCAGGAGGAGAAGGGGATGACAGAGGATGAGATGGTTGGATGGCATCACCAACTCGAGGGACATGAGTTTGAGTAAGCTCCGGGAGTTGGTGATGGACAGGGAAGCCTGGCATGCTGCAGCTCATGGGGTCACAAATAGTTGGACACAACTGAGCAACTGGACTGAAGTGAACTGATATACCACCTCTTTTCCATTCATCTATCAATGGATAATTAGGCTATTTCCGTATCTTGGCTCTTGTAAATAAAGCTGCAATGAACATAGGAATGCATATATATTATATATATGCTTTGTTATATATAATATATATACATATGTATATATATTGCATTACTGTTTTTACATTCTTAAGGTAATACCCAGAAGTGCAAGATCTGGGTCATATGATAGTTCTGTCTTTATGAGTGCTGTCAATCGATTTGAAAAAATAAGCAATAATCAATCAATCAATCGCTCCACTCTCCTGCCCACCCCTCCCATGTTGCAGGATTGATGAGTGAACTTGGAACCTGCCTGAGACTGACAAAATTTCCTCCCTTCCACACATCTGAGCATATATTCTTGCCATGTTGAGAGGGGCTAAGACCCCAGGACTTGGATGCTAGCTCTGGGAGGAGATGGAAGCCCAATTTGAGTTTTGAGCTCAATTTTATAATTCAGTTCTGCTCATTCAGAGAGCTCTGCATTAGAGTCTGGGGTACACAGGGGTTGTTTATTCCCCATAAATTTCTCCTTGCGTGTACCTCTTCAGGGGAAAGGGATTGGAAGATTAGAACTTGGGCAGTTCAGGGACTCTTGCCCAGAACATCAAAACCTACACTTGACCTAATAATATGCCATTCGGAGATGGGCAAAGGCATCACTAACAGGTGGCATTGGAGCTGGGTCTTGGAGGATGGATAGAAATCTGACAGGAGGATGAGGGTATTTATTCCTCAGGCTACCCGAGAGGTAGGGAGGGGAGTGCATGGGGCAAGGTTGCCCAGGAGAGCTTTCCCACAGCCACGGAGGCATTCTCTACTTCTTTGATGTTCTCACCATCTAATTTGAGTTGTCTAAGTGATGGATGGGCTGGGAGGGCTGTTTCTCAGTGGGTAAGGGATTCTGAGTCTGCTGGGTCAGCATGTTTTTGGCAGGCTGTCTGTCTTGATTTGTTTCTTTGAAGGGCCATTGCTCAGAAAGACTTTGTGATCAGCAGAGCCTGGGGCTGCTAGGTCGTGTCTGTTTCTGTGCTCTAGCAGGCATGCTATCCCAGGCTCAAAGCTCTGTTATCTTTATTATTCAGCGTCTAGTAATTCCCCCCTGGAGGAGGGATAGCTCCAGCTGATTCCTGGGCAACTCTGTCCATTCAGTGTTCAGTGGGATGGGGATTCTGAGACTGGGTGGGATCTTTGGCTTCACTGCTGGAGAACTGTTGAGTAGTTTGTGAACTCAGGTGGAGAATGAGATGACATGATAGCAAGTAGGAAGGGTCATGTGTCGTATTACATCCATGCATCCAATCACTCATGTAGCCTATATTCACCAGGCTCTTGTTTTGCCTCAGATACTGGGCACAGATAAGACATGGTGCCTATTTTCTCCAGGAATAAGCCAATGAACATGGCATGTGAACATGCCATGTCAGAGGGAAGTTCAGGGACTCTTTGGAGCAAGGAGGAGTGTTTCTGCCTTAGCCTAAGATGGGGTATGGTCAGGGAAGATTCAACCTCTAAGCACCCATCACCCCAGATAGGACTGCCATAAGGACCCAATGACTATTTTCAAGATGCATGAACATTGTGTAGATGGTTAAGTAAAAGAGAACAGGTTTTATTGTTTTTATTGCTATATCTGGCTCCACAGCACGACAGAATCCTTCAAATAACTGTGGTGCTGAAAGATTTGACTCAGATCGCCTTTGCCTCTAAACCCCAGCATCCAGCATTTTCCCACCTCATTTCTCTTTTCTATGTTTTTCTCCCAATCTTCTTCTCTACCAATCCCCAAGCCACATTTTTCCAATGCTACACTTTAGGTGGTGCAGTGGTAAAGAATCCACCTGCCAATGCAGGAGGCGCAAGAGACATGGATTCGATTCCTGGATTGGGAAGATCCCCTGGAGATGGAAATGGCAACCCACTCCAGTATTCTTGCCTGGAAAATTCCGTGGACAGAGGAGTCTGGTGGGCCACAAAGTCCATGGGGCCACAAAGAGCTGGACATGACTGAGCAAGGATGCACACAGACTTTACCTAGCTTCATGTGGAAAACTCCTCTGAGCATGCTAATTTCATTGTCTCCTTCCTGCCTCCCACACAGGTGACCCCACCTTCCAACAGTGCTTCTAGGAGGGAGGGCAGGCTGTGAGCAGGGACCTGCTTGCACTCCTCTGGCCTCAAGCCCCAGCAGTTCAAATGCCTGCTGCAACCAACATGACTTCCCAACGTTCTTTTTTTTTTTTTTTTAATTTACATCGTCTTTGGTGTTGAAGATTTGTCATATGTTTATTGGCTATCTGATGTCCTCTTTTTAAAAAGTAATTTTATTTATTTACTTTTGACTGCACTGGGTCTTTGTTGCTTTGCCCGGGCTTTCTCTAGTTCAGAGAGCAGGGGCTACTCTCTAGTTGGGGCGTGCAGGCTCCTCATTGGCAGTGGCTTCTCTTGCTGTGGAACACAGGCTCTAGGGTGACTGGGCTTCAGTAACTGTGGAGCAGGGGCTGCACGGCATGGAGGATCTTCCCAGACCAGGGACTGAACCTGTGTCCCCTGCATTGGCAGGTGGCTTCTTATCCACTGAAGCACTGTGGAAGTCCTACAACGTTCTTAATGTTGTCCTCTTATCACTTTGTAAATGGAAGCTTATCTTTCCCACTCTATTATAATCTACTGAAGGCCAGGACCAACGCCCTTGAAAGCTTTTCTGTGCTCCACACAGGCTGGCATTGTGAGAAGCACTCAGTGTTTGTCTTCACTTTATCAAGAGGTTGATAAAAATGAGGCTGTTAATTCCATCTCTGGGACTTCATTTGCAATTAAATGGATGGTGATATCTTGGTTATGGCTTAATTAATAAATTCAATAAACGTGAATTAAGGATCTATGATGAGTCAGATGTTACGTACAGGCTCTACAGAGATGAATGGCAGGTCCCTGCTCTCAAGATGTTCATAGTCTAGTAGGAGAGACGAACATGTGCAAACAGATACTTATAATACCATGGGTAATTGCTACAGAATAGGTTTGTTTAAAGGACTGTGAAAACCCAAAGGAGGGAGCGAGAGACTGTGCTTGCTGACATGATGGATTATCTTCATTTTGAAGGATGCAAACAAGATTTCCAAAGGGGTAGGGGGGAGCATTTCAGGCAGAGTAAGAGAGGGCACAAAGATCCAGAAGCACAGTGGAGTGGGAAGCTTCTTTGGAACAACTTGGGCATCTCAGTGTGTCTAGGACATGGGTGCTGCGTTGGGGAATGGTGTCAGATTGTGCAAGCCCTTTTGTACCAGCTCAGGGATTGAGACTCTATGTGGTACTCACAGAGGGCCAAAGGAGGTTTCCAGACATGTAAGTCAGTGCCGTGATCCTGTTCAGAAGACACCGTTTGGTCTCTTTCTGTCTGGAGGGCCAGGAAGGGCTACACAGAGGCCAAGAGAGGCTGAAGGATCGAATGGATTTAGGAAGAGAAGCTGACGGCAGAGGTCAGTTTACAAGGAAGCTCTAATTATTCTCTAACATATTAAGACTACTTTGGTGGTAGAGAGAACTCATCGACTGTAAGAGGAGGGATGGAAGAAATGGGGAACCATTAACCAAAAAAGAGAGATTTTTTTTAAACTGACTTTCTAAAAGGCTTTTCTAAAACATATATATATGATAGCTCTATCATTCATGATATGGACATTAGTATCAATTAGATTCATTGTAGGTACAAGGAGAAAAACAATTTAGAGAGTAAATGGTTAAGGACAACTTAGATCTTTCTCTGTTAATGCTTAACTATCATGGATGATTGCATGGCTTGTTCTGGCTTCCTAGTCATATGTAGAATTAATCTACATCTAACCTTTTTTTGCATAGCATGTGAACAGACAAGCCAGACCTGCAGGCTTGTCCACAGCTGTCCAGCTGTGTACCCCGTTTACCTTGGCAGCTTCCTTCCATCCTGGACATCCTTTCCCTAGCCTTCCTGACAGGGAGACCCTCCCCTGATTCTGCACTGTGAGTGGAGATGGGACAGACAGTATGAAATGTACCAAGGGGCTTCCCAGGGTGGTGCCACCTTGCCTGAGTCACTAGAATCTGAATTCTCACCCTCAGTTTTGCAAGATCCCAAAGCCCAGTTCCTCAGTGTTCCAAAGTTAATTAAG
The DNA here is from genome assembly GCF_042477335.2 of Ovis canadensis. NCBI lineage: Eukaryota > Metazoa > Chordata > Mammalia > Artiodactyla > Bovidae > Ovis > Ovis canadensis. The sequence goes on along the minus strand of NC_091255.1, from coordinate 38,340,952 downwards.
TTCAGAAAGGATGAGCTAAAAAAATTCTACCAATTCATAAATTTACCATGAGAAACATAAATGCCAGAGGGGATAGTCACTTGTGTCCTCCAGACCAGTGAGCACATTTACTCTGCTTTGACATTTCGGCAAGAAGCCAAATTTCAGCTTGGAAGTTGCATGGTGAGTAAGGAGTCCCAACAACTGGAGATAGACATGTGCTGGAATAATGGAAGCTACTAGAGTTGTCTGATGCCCCCATGTCCCCCAGAGGAATTTTCCCATCCAGACACTCAAGCAGCACCAGTCTCCTGGTGGCAATTTCCCTGAACTTGTAGACAAAACTTTCAGGAAAAATGTTATTTGAGATGCTTGTGTTACTGGTGGTGAAATCAGTAAAGGACTGGGCAATAACAACCTCTGGTTTCAAATCAGAAGTTCCCACAGTCTCCTCTTGAGATTTAATTAATTTACTAGAGCAGCTCATGGAACTTGGGGAAATGCTTACATCTCCTAGTTTATTAATGGGCTTCATAAAGGATGTGCTTCCCAGGTGGCTTAGCAGTAAAGAATCCACCTGCCAGTGCAAGAGATACAGTTTCCATCCCTGGGCTGGGAAGACCCCCTGGAGAAGGAAATGGAAGCCCACTCCAGTGTTCTTGCCTGGGAAATGCCATGGACAGAGGAGCCTGGCCGGCTACAGTCCATGGAGTTGCAAAGAGTCGGAAATGACTGAGCGACTAAACAGGAACAACAGCATCATGAAGGCTGAAGATGAACAGCGAGATGAGCAGATGTCCAGGGCAAGATCCAGGAGGGTCTCAGGCACAGGAGATCTGTCTCCATCAAGTCGGGGGCTCCCTTCTGGGGTGGACATATGTGCCAACCCGGAGGCTCCCAAACCCTCTACAGCTGGGATTTTATGGAGGCGTCCTCACAAGAGCATGATCAATTATTAACTCCATTTCCGACCCCACTCCCCTCTCTGGAAGATGGGGCATGGAACGTTCCTCATCATGGCTTGGGCTTCCTGGTGACCAGCTCCCAGCCAGAAGCCCACCCGAAGTCACCTCCATAGAACAAAAGACCATCCTAGTTATGACTCAGAAATTCACAAGAGTTTTAGGAGCCCATGTGTCAGAGACGAGATCAAAGTCAAATATGGGAATATGAGATGCTCCTAGAATTGTTATCACTTAGGAACTTACAAGGGTTTCAGGAGCTCTGTGACAGGAACTGGGCACAGAGACTAATATGCATATGCTCTGTTATTTTCTATTCTTTCACACAGTCTACTGAGTCAAACTCTAATCTCTTCTGGAAACACCCTCACAGACACACCCGGAAATAATGTTTAGGAAAATATCTGGGGACCCGGTGACCCAGTCAAGGTGATGCAGAAAACGAACCATCACGACACTGAAGGTCAGAGAAAGGTTAAGTAGATTATGGTACCTTCTCAAGAGGCTGTCGTTTTCTGTGATGGCCTCTTTTTTTCTTTCCGGAGTTTGCTTTTTCTGGCTCAGTTGGGCCTCACCACACATCTCACCGGCAGGTAAGCTGTAGCTTTCCTTTGTTCAGTTCAGTCTCTACCTTGAATCTTCCAAACAGACACTTTTCCTTCTGCCAGCAGAGTGGGATCTGAGGAGAAAGAAGAGAGAAACACGTGCGGTCAGCCTGCACTATTTAATTGGAAGGACATTGCTCTCTAAGTAAAAAACTAAGGTAAGAGTAGTAAAAAACACTCACATATTCCATTCATCCAGGAATTCCACTTCATGTAAGTAAACAATTAAAAAAAATAGGAAGAGCTAAAACTAGAGAATTCCATGGACAGAGAAGCGGGACAGGTTGTAGTCCATGGAACTGCAGAGTCGGACACGACTGTGCAACTAACCTTCACTTTCACTTTCATCACACTGCAAAATTGATGGCAATGCAAAGTCCCACAATATGGAATCACTGATTTAAAATACAGTGAGTGCATGTAAGACAGTACTGGGTAGCTTAAAAAAATAGATGATAGGACTGAAATGAATCTTGGAAACATTTTTCTGTTATAATGCTAAGTAAAAAGGCTGGCTACAACTGTGTAAAAATTTATTAGCACAAGAAAAAACAAAGAGATCTAGTATAAAGACAAATTCTAGAAACTGTATAAGACCTGGGATATTTCGAGTGATGTGTTTCCTTCGATTCTGAAAAAGTTCTCTGATGTTGTCACACTGGTTTTGCAATTAAAAATAAAGACATGCTACCAACACTGGCCTCTATAATTGGTTACTTTTGTGTACTGAGACATTGAATGAATTATATTTGAACGTGGCCATTGCATGCCTTCCAGGCTTGGTGTCGGAGGCCAAGGAGCCTGGCACCCGTGGCTGGCCTGTCCTCGCCGTGAGAGCGTTTTGCCCCCTGCAGGCAGCAGGAGCATGAGAGACAAGCCCAGCAGACAGTGTGGCTTTGTGCCTGTGAGTCGGTTGTGTCAAAATACATTGTACTTCACGCCCTTTCTGACTCCCAGCCCCAAGAGACACATAGTTCCTTCCTCGCAACTTGCTCAAAGCTTTCTGGTTTTGTTGCTTTGTAAATATGAAATTCATCCCGAAATTTGGAGTTTCTCATGACCTGAGGGACCCCACCAGCTCTGCTCTGAGCATGCACAGAAGGGAAAATGTGGTTCTTGTTTTCCATTCCAGAGCCGGCACCCCATGATGTAGTCAAGCAAAGCATCCAAGGACTAGATGCCATGATGGACACGCACATGACAAGCAGCTCCAGGTCATGCTCTGTGAGTGGCTCTGAGCACAGCACAGACCAAAAACCAGTGCTCCGAGACCAGCTAGCCAGCTTAAGAACCGGTGGCTTGGACGTGAGCACGTCAGGTGGAGGTGGAAAGGACTAGAAAAGTTCTCTAAGCCTACCTCCTGTGCTTGGTACAAACCCTCCCACCCTCCCATCACTGTGATGCTGTCAACCAGCTGCGGCCTGACTGCAGCCATGAGAACACACCTCTCAGAGGGCAAGCAGCTATTAGAATCACTTTCCATAGCTTGTATTTCATGCTGCTCTCAGGGAGCACCACTTCTAAGTCCCGTAACACAGGTACACCTATGATATCCCCAGCACTGCTCTAAATGTTTTGCATAAATTAACTGATTTCAGTGGCTTCCTGGATGGCAAAGTGGTAAAGAATCTACCTGCCTATGCAGGAGATGCAAGACACACGAGTTCTACCCCTGGGTTGGAAAGATCCCCTGGAGAAGAAAATGGCAACCTGCTCCAATATTCTCACCTGGAAAAATCCCATGGACAGAGGGGCCAGACAGGTTACCATCCATGGGGTCACAAAGAGTCAGACACTACTGAAATGGGCTTCCCCAATTATAATGGGCTTCCCTGGTGGCTCAGATGGTAAAGAATCTGCCTGCAATGCTGGAGACCCGGCTTTTGATCCCTGGGTAGGGAAGATACCCTGGGGAAGGGAATGGCTACCCACTCCAGTTGACAGAAGAGGACACCGAATAGTTTAAGTAACTTGTTCAGGGTCAAAGTTAACAGCTGGTGAGCAGTGATGACTCCATCCCAGGCTGCCTGGCTCCAGAGGTCAAACTCTTGGCTCTGCTGTATTGCCCATTGAATGTACATCCACCAGTGAGACCCTCTTCTGCCTTCTGGAGTCAAACTGCAAAGAGGGCTTGACTCTCCTTTCACATGCTAAGTGTTCAAACATCGTCATTCTATATCCCTCCCTCGGTTGCTTTCCCCAGGCCACTAAGCCCTCCACACACCAAGCCCTGCATCTGCTGGGTCTCACCACTTCACTGCTCCTCAGAGCATCACCAAGCAGAAACTCAATTGTTTTCTTATGTAGAATTGTTTCACACGGGGGTCTCTGACAGCCAAGTCTCCCAGGGGTCAACCAGATGTATGATTCTCCACCGTCTCTGTCTCAGCCCTTTTTAGGGTATTAGAGGGTCTGAAATCATTCAGAAAGGAAGGTGAGGGCTGTTAGTGCATTAGGACAGGATTCCTCAATCTGATTTTCAAAGGAGACTGGCTTTTCATTTCCCCAGAGACTTAATAAAACTACCAAATGAGGAGGAAAAGAAAAAGAGAGGAGGAGTAATTGTAAAGTTCAAAAGCAAAAGAGCCACTGCTATTTCTATTTTCCAGATCACCACTGTAAACTTGGCGCCTGATGGAAGTGGTAGGGGTGGTGGTTCAGACTGTACAAAGTGTCAGATGCTGCTGATAAACTCTGAGCTATTAGCAGGAGCTTCTATGCTAGAGCTAAGTTTATATCGTCCATGGAAAGAATCAACGTGAAGGAAAACAGAAGCCAGCAGCCAACCAGAACAGACACGTGGGCCATCAGAAAGGATGCTGGCCAATAGGATGCAGTGTTTCTACCAACGAAATGCCATCCAGCACAGACCTTCTAATGAATCAGTTTGGTCAACTTTCAGACCAATAATGTTTACTAAAAATTTTAAAATTACCACAGTTTTCCCCACACAATTGAAACAGAAAGTATATTTTACATCAGTGACATCATTTGGTGTCTCTCTCCTTTCTTCCTTCCTCCTTCCCTCTGTCCCACCTTATAGCAACCTCTCTTTCCTCTCTTTCCTAATATGATGAGAGATCTTTTATTTTTTAAAGATCCATTGAGATAGCTACTGAGTTTGCCTTTGCAATCTGGAAACTCACACACTTCAGATGTGGAAATTCTACTGAAATATTCTTCCCCAAATTCTTCCATGCGTTTCCTCTGTGCTTTGCTATCCCTTTTAAAATTAATTAATTTTTGGATGTGCTGGGTCTTCAGTGCTGCATGTGGGCTTTCTCTAGAGCAGGGGGGGCTACCCTTCATTGTAACACATGGGCTTCTCATTGTGGTGGCTGCTCTTGTCGTGGAGCACCGGCCCTCAGGCACATGGTCCTCAGTACCTGCGGCACGTGGACTCAGTAGTTGCCTCGCACAGACTTAGTCACCCCAGGCACATGGAATCTTCCCAGACCAGGCATCGAACCTGTGTCCCCTGCAAGGCAGGCAGATTCCCAGCCACCAGACCACCAGAGAAATCCTTCTGCTATTAATACTCTTAATCAAACTGATCCCCTATATTTCTCGTTTCTTTTTTTTTTTCCACACCATTTGTGAGGGAATCTCCCAAAATCATCTTCCAAAATCTATGTGGAGTTTCTCATCTTCTATCAAATTTTTAACTCCCCACAAACTTTTTCTCATCTAATATTCCTTTTTTCTTATAGCATCCTATTTCTGTTTTACTGTACAATATTTTCTCTTGTCTTTATGGACATAAATAAAAGGATTTTAAATTTTATTTTTTAATTGAAGGATAATTGCTTTACAGAATTTTGCTGTTTTCTGACAAACCTCAACATGAATCAGTCATAGGTATATATACATATATCCCCTCCCTCTTGAACCTCCCTCCCATCTCCTGCCCCATCCCACCCCTCCAGGTTGATACAGAGCCCCTGTTTGAGTTTCCTGAGACATACAGCAAATTCCCATTGGCTGTCTATTTTACATATGGGAATATAAGTTTCCATGTCACTCTCTCCATACATCTTACCCTCTCCTCCCCTCTCCCCATGTCCATAAGTCTGTTCCCTACCTCTCTTTCTCCACTGCTGACCTGCAAATAAATTATTTGGTACTATCTCTCTAGATTCCATATACATGCGTTAGTATAGGATATTTATCTTGGTCTTTCTGACTTACTTCACTCGGTATAAAAGGATTTTTAAAGTTCGCTTCTCCTGCTTCCTTTCAAAGTCTCCTTTCCTGCCCCATCACGTCACTCACGAAAGAGGTTTTCTTTGCTTCTTGGTGGTTGTCACTGCTGAGACACCACTAAGCTAATAGGAATCTGTGTGCCTGAGGAAGAGCTTTTGACTCAGAAGGTTGTCTGATTGAGAGAATCCCAGCTATTGACATCAGAACATCTTTCCTCTGGCTAATCCATGTTCCTGAGAAGTGATTTTGCCATCACCTTCCTGAGAGCGTAGCCTGACTGGCAGCCTTCCAGAAGCCAAGGAGAATGACCTAATCGTTCAATATACATGTTTCTATTCTTCCCTCAATACTCTGCCACCTGATGCAAACAGCTGACTCACTGGGAAAGGCCCTGATGCTGGGAAGGATTGTAGGCAAAAAGGGAAGAGAGTGGCAGAGAATGAGATGGTTAGATAGCGTCACTGACTCAATGGACAGGAATTTGAGCAAACTCCGGGAGATAGTTGGAGAAGGCGATGGCACCCCACCCCAGTACTCTTGCCTGGAAAATCTCACGGACGGAGGAACCTGGGAGGCTGCAGTCCATGGGGTCGATAAGAGTCAGGCACAGCTGAGCGACTTCACTTTCACTTTTCACTTTCATGCATTGGAGAAGGAAATGGCAGCCCACTCCAGTATTCTTGCCTGTAGAATCCCAGGGATGGGGGAGCCTGGTGCGCTGCTGTCTCTGGGGTCGCACAGAGTCGGACACGACTGAAGCGACTTAGCAGCAGCAGCAGCAGCCAAGAGATAGTAAAGGACAGGAAAGCCTGGCATGCTGCACTCCATGGGGTCACAAAAACTCTGACATGATTTAGTGACTGCATAACATTCTTTCCCCTATTTTCAGTAAGTACCCTATCTACAGTTGTTCCTAGATTTTCTGAGTCCAGAATCCCTCTGGACTGGTTCAACTCTGGACTTGGTTCAACTCTCCAAGAAGGAAACCCCTAATCTCCTTCCAGGATGTTGGGTGATATCACCTCGCAGTAGAGCTTTGGGAGGGACTCTTACCTAACTGCATCTTACACAGAAATTTAACTGCTTCTCCCGTTTTCAGCATCCCCTGCCTTCCCACTGTCAGAGGGCCTCATACCTCCTGAGGTTCTGGAGCTCTGCATGGTGGATGGTTTTAGATTTCTCCGTCCTGAAAAATTAGTTACCACCCACTTGTTCTCCAGCTTTTGAAATTTGTGCTACTGCTATTTTCTTTCCCAATTTCTTTGTTCATAGGGTCCATGCCATTTTGCCCCCTGTATTTTTATTTCTGAGGGGCTTCAGGAGGAAAATGTGATCAAAAAGTATACTCCACCTGATATATAATGAGAAGTCGAAAGCATCAAGTCTTTATCTCTTCCTTCATGTCAACAACTTATAGGAAGAAAATGGCAATAGCGTTGGCCCCTAGAGAAGGAAGACAAGAAGGAAAGGACTGCAGATTTTTCTCTGTAGACCCTCTTGGACCGTTCAAATTTTCACCATGTACTATACCCCAGTGTTCACTGTTGCATTATTTACAGCAACCAAGACATGGAAGTAACCTAAGTGTCCATCAACATGGATAAGGAAGATGCGGTACATTTTTACAATGGAATACTACTTTAGCATAAAAGAAGAATGAAATCGTGCCACTTGCAGCAACACGGATGGAGCTAGAGATTATCATACTAAGTAAAGTAAGTCAAACAGAGAAAGACAAATATCTTATGATATCCCTTATAGGCAGAATCTTAAAAGAAATGATACAAATGAACTTATTTACAAAAAAGAAACAGTCTCTCAGAATTAGAGAATTAATTTATGGTTACCATCAGGGGAAGGGTAGTTAGGGAATTTGGGACTGCTGTGTTTCAAATGCATAACCAACAAGGGCCTTCTGTAGAGCACAGGGAACTCTTCTCAATGTTATGTGGCAGCCTGGATGGGAGGGGAGTTTGGGGGAGAATGGATACAGGTATATGTGTGGCTGAGTCCCTCTGCTATGGACCTGAAAGTATCACAACTTTGCCAATATAAAACAAAAAGTTAAAAAAATTTCTCACCATGTGCAAAAATTACCTTTGCAAACCTAATCAGCCAATATAACAAAACAAAAAAAGCTTCCGTGAACAACTTTCTATTTGCGACCAGCCTATGTTAGGAAAGAGTATTGTCACCGCTCATTTCTTTGTTCAGTTTGCTGCAAAGACATAACCCCAAATTGCATTATTTTATAATCTGCATAATTTATGCAATTTCCTTCAACCTCGAATCAAGGTTAGAGGGAATGTTATTGATCACCGAAGGCTGTCGGTAGCTAATATCCAAGGGTGGCATACAGATGGGTTGACATCTAAGTGTGACCTCTCTTAGTTAAGGACCAGCGTCTGACCCGGCTGCGGCCACTGACCCTCCCTGACTCCAACACACTCTGCAGTCTCTGGCAGGGCTCACGGAGTAATGGTTAATTGAATAAAAATTGTATCTTCCATGACATGAGTTTTCCGTAATCAGTAGGAAAGCAATGTTGAACATACCTCCATCCTACATAACACACGTTGGCCAAGAATCAATTTATACTCAGCTGACCAGTGCTTTTGTGCAACAGTAAGGTAAATGTCAGTTGGCTCATAAGAGAGAGAACAGTAGGGGTTCCATGTGTTACTCACTAAGAACCTACAGCCACAAGGAAGGTTTTCTAAGGAAGGAATCTTGCCATAGTTTGTTCTGCTTTCTCCCTGTGAGCGTAAGATTTGTCGTTACTTTTGCATCTGCTTTTACAAGATCCTCAGGAGCAGTGTGACTTGTACCTGTTTTTGCTATCAGAGATGCAGTCTTGAATGATGCCTCTGCAATGTTAACTTTTTTTCCCTTTAAAAATAAGGTCCACATACCGCCAGACTGGAATATATTCTTTTATGTTTGTTCTTTGCACATTCAATTAATACAGTGAAAAGCTTTGTCTGCAAGCGACACAAGAGCTCTGCTGGCTTCACACCATGCTTTGTGACAGAACTCAGATGGAGCACAGGAGACTGGAATTCACCGGAGTGACAGTTCGATAAAATCCTACTTTCAGAGAGTTACCATCATGCTTCCTCTTCGCCTTTTCCTTCTTCAGTGCCTTGTCCAAAATAATTGAATTCACAGAGTCTTGGTTACTATTTTTTAAAATAATTTTATTTAGTTTTCGCTGTGCTGGGCCTTCGCTGCTGTGCAGGCTTTTCTCGAGTTGCATCGAGTGTTGGCTACTTCCTAGTCCTGGTGTGTGGGCTTCTCATGGGGGCGGCTTCTCTCGTTGCGGAGCTCAGGCTCTGGGACTCGCAGGCTTCAGTTACAGCACATGGGCTCAGTCGTTGCAGCTCCCAGGCTGTAGAACACAGACTCGATAGTTGTGGTGCATGGGCTTAGCTGCCCTGCAGCATGTGGGATCTTTCTGGACCAGGGATGAAACCTGTCATCTCCTGCACTGGCAGGTGGATTCTTTGCCACAGAGCTACCAGGGAAGCCCTCTATTTATTTTTATGACATTACTTTGAGACCTATAGTATTTCTATTTTCCTCGTTACTATGTTTTAATTTTTTTATTTATTTTTATTTTTTGGCCATGCCACACAACGTGTGGGAACTAGCACCCAGCCAGGGATTAAACTCGTGCCCTCTGCATTGAAAGTGCAGAGTCTTAACCACTGGACTGTCAGGGAAATCCCTCTTTGTGGGAAGTCCTTTTCATTACTATTTTTAATAATTTTTTCTTAGAATGCTGCTGTTGCTGCTAAGTCACTTCAGTTGTGTCCAAATTTGGGCGACCCCATAGACTGCAGCCCACCAGGCTCCACCATCCCTGGGATTCTCCAGGCAAGAACACTGGAGTGGGTTGCCGTTTCCTTCTCCAATGCATGAAAGTGAAAAGAATAGTTTTAGATTTACAGAAAAGTTGTGAACAGGGAGTTCCCATATATTATTACACACGCAGTTTCCCTTATTGCCAGCATCTTATGTTGCTACGGTTTGTTTGGCACAACTAATGAACCAATGTTGATTCATAATTGTTAGCTAAAGTGCATACTTTATTCAGATTTCCTTAGGTTTTGCCACATTACATTTTGTTGTCACATCTCCTTCAGCTCCTCTTGTAGGTAACAAGTTTCTCAGGCTTTGCTTATCTTTGGTGACCTTGACGGTTTCAAGGAATGCTGATCAGGTATTTTGTTAAAAAAAAAAAAAAGGGCCCTCAATTGGGGGTTGTTGTTTCTCATGCTTTTACCAGGGTTATGGGTCTAGGGGAGGAAGTCTGCAGAGGTAAAATCCTATTCTCATCACACTCTATCAGGAATTCATGCTATTGACATTACTTGTCACTCATCACTGTGGTTAACTTTGATCATCTGGTTGGAGGTAGTGTTTCCAGGCATTTCCACTGTCAAGTTATTCCTTTACCTTCCCTTTCCACAGTGCCTCCTCACTCAACCTCCAATAATGTGTCAGATTTATCATTTAAATGCTCTTGTTGGTCTATGGCTCAAGATTCTGTTCCAAGTTAGCTGGTCTCAGGTACTGTGTCTCCCTGGATGTGCCTGACTCACCAGGTTTGGGGATGGTGGTTTGCTCTAAGGCCTCAGCTCTTTGACAGATCCAAGAAAAGTCATTCATTTCTTTGTCTATCTTTTTCTTATTTTAAGGATGACAGTGACAGTTTTCAGACATTTTACAAATTAGAGCTAAAACTGGAAGTCTCTTTACACTATTTTTACACCTTAATGAATCACCATGAGTCACTAATCCACTTTTGTGCATCTGGGATAAACGCAACACGACGTGACCAGGGAAGGCAAGAGGAATGAACATAAATGCAATTGTCCCTCAGGATCTGTGGAGGACTGATTTCAGGGGCCCCCAGGATACCAAACCCTGCAGACATTCCAGTCTCTTGTATGACACGGCACAGCATTTGGTGTAACCTATGCACATCCTCCCGTACACTTCAGATCACCTCTAGATTCTTCCATACACTGTAAATATTATCTAAGTAGTTTTTCTCATTTCTATTTCAAGTTCTGCTTTCTAGAAATTTCTGGACTGTTTAAAAAATAGTTTCAATCTGTAGTTAGTTGAATCCACATATAGAAAACCCACAGCAGGCCGGCTGGAATCACAAATACCCTGAAGCCACGGTACTGAGTTAACTTGACTGTGAATGGCACTGTAGCCAAGATGGACTGAGGCACATGCTGTGTGGTGCTCATGCAGCCTTCAAGGGTTTAATGACTTATAAAGAAACAGGGTTTCTGAAAAAAATCATAAATCACACAGATATATTGAGTAGGTATAACTGAATCCCTTTGCTGTAACCTGAAACTAGTACAACATTGTAAACCAACCATACGTCAGTAAAAAAAAAATAGATTGATAGATAAGTTGGAGGCACCAATGACGGCCTAAAGTTAAGAGCACTTTTATATATATTGATCTTATTATAATGTCAACTACTAAAAGTCGTGTCAGTGGACAGTTTGGTGATCTAATCACTGCACAATCAAAAAAGAAAACTTGATACCCATTGCTTTTATTTATTTATTTTTTTGAACTTTCTATTTTGTATTGGGGTATAACCCAATATTCATTGGAAGGACTGATGCTGAAGCTGAAGCTTTAATACTTTGGCCACCTGATGCAAAGAGCCAGCTCATTGGAACAGACCCTGATGCTGGGAAAGAGTGAAGGCAGGAGCAGAAGGGAATGACAGAGGACGAGATGATTGGATGGCATCACCAATTCAAGGGACATGAGTTTGAGCAAACTTTGGGAGATGGTAAAGGATGAGGAAGCCTGGTGTGTTGCAGTTCATGGGGTCACAAAGAGTTGGACATGACTGAGTGAACAGCAACAACATAGCTGATTAACAATGTTGTGATGGTTTCAGGGGAACGATGGAGGGATTCAGCCATACATATACGTGTATCCATTCTCTCCCAAACCCCTCCCATCCAGGCTGCTGCATAACATTGAGCAGAGTTCCGTGTGCTCTACAGTAGGTCCTTGTTGGTTATCCATTTTAAAAAATAGTAGAGTGTACATGTCCATGCCAAACTCCCTAACTATCCCTTCCCCACTGGTGACCATGAGCTTGTTTTCTGAGTCTGTGAGTCTCTGTTTTATTAGTAAGTTCATTTGTATCATTTCTTTTTAGATTCCATATATAAGGTATGTCATACTATACTTCCCCTTCTCAGTCTGACTTAACTTCACTCAGAGTGACAATTGCTAGGTCCATCCATGTTGCTGCAAATGGCATGATTTCACTCTTTTTTATGACTGAGTAATATTCCATATTTTTCTTTATCCATTCATCTGTTGACAGGCATTTAGGTTGCTTCCATGTCTTGGCTGCAGTGTAAACAGTGTTGCCACGTACATGGGAGGGCATGCACTCTTTCAGATCAGGTTTTTCACCAGATATATGACCAAGATTAGGATTGCAGGATTACATAGTTGCTCTTTTATATGCACTGATCTTGTTATAATGTCAGCTACTAAAAGTGGTCTCAGAGGACAGTCTGGTAATCTAACCATTCTCAAATCACAAAAGGAAGCTTGACACCCATTGCTTTCAAACCAAAATCCTCACCTTTGGAAAATTTGCTTCCACTTATTTGGATTATCCCCAATACTTTTATTCAAAATTTCGATATTGACTTACCCTTGTGTAATTTACAACTAATTTATCCCAGAGGCTCACCATACAGCTAAATTGCTAAATATTAGACTGCTTTGGAGGAAATATATATTAGTAATGAAAGGAATCAGTTTTATAAAGACTTATTATAAAACTATGAGAATTAAGGCAGATGGATATTTCCACAGAATACTCAAACAGAACAATGGGACAGAACAGAAAGTTCAGAAATAAGTCTACACATGTAAAGAAGTTTTATATGTAATAGTCACAGATTTGTGAATTAATGAAGGATGGTTATTAATTATAAAACAGGGCTGATCTATTGATTTTTCATAGTTAAAAAATGAAAGTGGAACCCAGCTCACATCATTCACATAGATTGGCAGAAATCGGCTAATGCCAAGTGTTAATGAAGATGTGGAATGACAAATCAGCCCTCGAAAACACCACTGGGAGCATGGTTTTTTTTTTAATTGCTATGAAAAATATTTTTGCAAGTAAATTTGAGGATGCATGCACCACTATCAGAAGTACACTCCCAACCATCCACCCTAGAGTGGTAGCTCAAGATTCTCTCAGACCAAGTGTGTTCTTTTGATAATAAATAGTTTATAACATACTCTTTGCTGTCCTTATGAAATTCATAAATAATAAAACTTACCTACACACATAATTTCAGAAGTCAAGATACATCAGAGAATCAAGGCTCTACTGTGAAGCAAACTAAATTGTGGCATAATTTTAGGCAAATGATCGAGAGTAAGAAAGGAATTTTGTTTTCCTTTGGGGGTAGAAACATTCTGCTTTGAGGGGCATTAAATCCATGGCATCCCCAGCTCAATGGACATGAGTTTGAGTAAACTCCGGGAGTTGGTGATGGACAGGGAAGCCTGGCATGCTGTAGTCCGTAGGGTCGCAAAGAGTTGGACACAACTGAGCAACTGAACTGAACTGAAATCCATGAAGAAGGAAAGATAATTTTAGTTCTGTCCCATTGTTCTGTTTGAGTATTCTATGGAAATATCCATCTGCCTTAATTATCATCGTTTTATAATAAGTCTTTGTTATACTTCATTCTCCCATTAAAGATATCTACAGGGCTTCCCTGGTGGTCCTGTGGTTAAAAATCCACCTTGCAATGCAAGAGTCACAAATGGGATCCATGGTCCGGGAAGATCCCACACACCTCTGATAAATTAAGTCCATGCGCTCCAACTACTGAGCCCGTGCTCTAGAGCCCATGAGCCCGAACTACCGAAGCCCACGTGGCTAGAGCCTGTGCTCCACAATGGAAGAAACCACCACAATGAGAATCCCGAGCACCACAACTAAGAGTAGCTAGCCCCTGCTCACAGCAACTAGAGAAAAGCCCGCAGCAACAAAGACCCACCACCGCCAAAATAATAATAATAAAACAAACAAATGTTAAAAAAAGATATTTACAAAGTCATAAAAGAAAATCAACAAGAGGGAATTCCCTGATGGTCCAGCAGTTAGGAGTCTGCACTTTCAATGCCGAGTGTGCAGGTTCAATACCTGGTCAGAGAACTAAGATCCCATAAGCAGCACAGTCTGGTGATAAATAAATTTTAAAAGGATAGATTTTTTAAAAAAATCAACACAATGCCAAACTGTCATTTTAATGGGAAACAGAGTATAACCATCTGAGGCTGGTTTATTTCATTCCATTGTAGATCCATTCATCTACTGATGGACACATGGGTTGCTTTCATTTTGGGGCCTTGTGAATAATGTTGCTGTGAACATGGGTATAGAAATTCTGTTTGAGTTTCTGCTTTCAATTCTTTTAGGTATGTACCCAGGAGTGGACTCGTTGGATTATTGGTAATTCTGTTTAATTTTTTTTTTTTCTACAGTGGCTGTAACATTTTACATTCCCACAAGCAATGCACAAGAGCTCCAACTTCTCCACATTCTCACCAATACTTATTTCCTGCTTTTTGGATGAGAGCTATCCTAATGGGTATGACGTGATGCCTCACTGTGGCTTTGATTTGCACATCCCTAATTATTAACAACATGGAGCCTCTTTTCATGTACTTGTTCTCTTCTTTGGAGGAAAGTCTATGCAAATGGACTTTGCTTGTTTCTAATAGAGTTGTTTGGTTATTAATGTTATTAAGTTGTAGAAGTTCTTTATCTGTCCTATATATACATATATTCTTACCACTATGATTTGCAATCATACATGACTGCAATTATTTTCTCCCATTCCATGGGAAATACTTCAAAAGAGCAGAACCACCACCAACGAAGCAGTGACTAAGGCAGACTGACACAGGCTTGTTGAGTAGCAAATTAAGTACACCAGGGGAATTGCTGTTGGTGACACAATTTTCTGAAATGTTCTGAACCAAAATGCTTTAAAAGAGAAAAAAAATTCCACAGTAGTTACAGTCTTGAAAACCTAATTAAACTATGCAAAACACCTTGTGTGTTTTCTGTAAAAGAAAGTTATTTTCTAGGCAATTATCAACTGATTTCTCACCTCAAGGTCAGGCAGGACACAGCAAAGTCACACGAGATGTCAAAGGTGAGTCTTCATCTGTAAGACAGAGAGGTAATTATAAAGCGATGCACGGGAATGACACCAGTTTCAAGGATGGTGCCTATCGTTTGGGGTGGGGTGGGCAAGAGGAGAATGAGACTAAGGAAGAGTGTGCAGGAGTGTAGACTTTATTCCTAATATTTTGTATCACAAACTGGGCAATAGCAACATGGGAGTTTAATATAAAACTTATCCTGAGTCAAAAATGTTTTTTTTTTTTAAGTATACATTTTTTTAAAAGTCTTTATTGAATTTGTTACAACATCTGTTACAAAATCAAACAAGTTTTATGTTTTGGTTTTTTGGCCAGGAGGCATGTGAGATCTTAGCTCCCCAACCAGGGGTCGAACCCACAACCTTTACATTGGAAGGCAAAGTCTTAAACACTGGACTGCCAGGGAAAGTCCACCAAATATTTTTCAACAAAAAACAAGAACAAAGATTCATGCAGTCTCTACTTCCAGAGAGACCTGGTTTTGAATCCTGGCTCTGTTACTTACAAGCTGTATGATGCTGAATAAATCTCTGAACTCACCTGAATGTTAGTTTGCTTTTCCATAAAAGGAAGATAAAAACAGAAGCCTGTACAAAGGAATGCTATAGAATATTGAAACCACAGGATACATTTAAAGCTCTTAGCATCCTGCCTTATTTTACAGTAAGTGTACCATTGTACCAAAGAAGAACAATCTCTGTTTAAATATGCTTTAAATAGTCTCCATGATTTTTTATTAAATTTTGAAAGAGTTTACCAGAATAAACAAATATTTGCCTAATAATTGAAACAGAATACTGCTCACTGAAGCCAGTGAAAATTCCATTCAGTTATATAGTCACCCCCTAATGCCTTTTTTTTTCACTCCAAATATACCATTTTTACTTTTGTAGTTTTTAAAAATTCTGCACCATTCTTCCATTTATTTATTTTTTTCAGTAGTGGTGGTAGTGATTTTTTGCTATTTTTTAAATAAGAAATCGTATCCTAACTTCTGTCTGATCAGTGTCAAAATGCACATACCAGCCCTTAATGGAAACACTGAAGAGGTGTTCTGCAGTTACTTGTCAGATAATGCCATGTGGTCCGAATCTTATCAAAATTCTGTCTATGAGAACAGACAGTTATGCGGGAGTGCCTGAAGGACATGCTAGTCATCCATTCTCTACAAATGAGTTTTACCCTTGGATCAAACCATACCATCTGAGAACCGTGTGTCTGAATGGCATCATTCTGACTGTTGTCAAATTCACTGGACAGAATTGAGCTTTGCTTGCTCTTCCGATTTTGGCTTTTGCTGAGGGATGCGGTAGGAGGCAGCCCAGCAAATTCTGCTCTTCCATTTATAGCTGGGATGGAGGCCAGGATGTTATTCTCTGGATCAAAAAGTGTTTTCTTTATGAAGACCCAAGGGAGGGAATTTTTCTCAGGTCAGCAAGATGAGAACCTTGAGGAACTGGTTTGTCATTATCTTGCGGACAGTATGGCTCTTTTAACGGAGTTTATTTCTCTATTTATTTGAGTCTCCGGAAAATATACAGCCCAATCTTCAGCCCAGCTCTGGTGTCTCTATAAAACCATTTGGCACACATTTCTGAGAGGTGGGTCAATGCACCTTTGAACTGTTTTCTGACCCATATTATCTCTTTGTCCCAACATTTTCAATGATTTATTTCCCCTGCATTTTTGGAAGCTGTCTTTTGTTTATGAAACGAGATAGGAAGAGAGGAAATAGAAAAACAGGGCTAGAATAAAGGAAAGTGAGGGCATAAATAAGTAATAAATCAAGTAGATAAAAGTATGTGTTGCTTATTTTTTTATATTTCCCAGAGTACCTTGCACTGCACTTTACAACTAGTATATGGTTGGTAAATGTTAGAGTTAAAAAAAAAAAAAAGATAAAATGTCTCAGCCTCTGGACCATTCTTTTTCCTGCTTGCACATAGCTATAAGTTTGGGCTAGATATAATAAAATTTGATTAATCCCTGAGAAGCAAAAGAGAAAACTTTGATAACTTCTGAGTGATGTCTGATATTTCCTGAAGGAAATGTCCTAGCCATTTTCCAAAACTCACTGTGGTGTCATCTAATTTATGAAAATATCCCCAAATTGTAAACAAATACTCTCTATCTCCTCTGAACTCCTTCAGAACCTACTATCTTTCAACATTCTTATAACTTACCTTGTGACATAGACTAAAATCACATAGATGGTAGGTAGAGCGAGGGATGACAGGTAGATATTTGGAAAGGGAAGAAACATGCTTACAGATATTTCTTCATATTCATAAGCATATTAATGATCAGATATTTGTTGAATAAATACTTATATAGGTAAATGAAAGTATATTTTATGGGTAGATTTTTTTTTTACAAACTTGCATTAAAACTCAGTTCCCACACAACAATATGAATGACTCTCAAAGGCATTATGCTAAGTGGAAAAAGCCAGACACAAATGGTCACATCCTTTTGGTTCCATTTGTATAAGATTCTTGCAAGAGCAAAACTATAAGGATTAGAAAACACATCAGCAGTTACCAAGAGCTAGGAGTGAGATAAAAAGTAGACTACAAAGGGTGCAAGGGAATTTGGGGGATAATGAAACTCATGTGTGTCATGATTGGGTGGTAGGGGTTACATGACTGTATACACTTGTTGAAACACTCAGAACTCTACTCCCAGAAGTATGGATTTTACTGTTTGTAACTTATGCATAAATTTAAAATAATGAGGACAAAATTTTGTTCAGCATCTGCTGAAAACACTAAGAAGATTTTTCATTTTCATTTATGCAGCAAGTTAATCCAATTCCCAGTCACCTAGACATGTAAAATCCTTCTTCTCTATGCCCACAGGAGATACTACTGCTTATCAATTAAGACATTTGTTTTCACTCTAAAGCAAGCAAGGGTCTCATGCAGAATCATCAACAGAGCCCAAGCCCCAGACAGCCACCAACAATCTTTCAGAACTGACATGAGATAAAAATCTCTTTGCTGCCTGGGACTCATGTCATGCCAAACAGATACTCTCACTTGCTTAGTTATGGCTGTTCTAGGTGCAGGTGGAATGCTTCTACAAACAGTGACTTTCAGGGAACTAACTTTGTCTTTATCTTAATTTAGTGTCTATTTTTTAAAACTAGGATAAATATAAATATCAGTGCAGAATCACAATTTGTCATCTACATCCAAACATAATTTTCAGAAAACGTGTCTGCAACCATAAAAGTAGATCAATTGATCTCAGGGTGTGATTGTGACACAAGGAAGGAGATTTGGGGGATCCAGGAAAGTTCTTTCTAGAGAAATTATTTTTAATCTGAAGGCCACAGGGAGTAGAAGGGTTGGCTAGTGGGCTGGACAAAGATGTTCCAGGCAGAGGCTAGTGCTCAGATCTTGAAGTGGGAGAAAGTATATAGACTTGGCTTAATGAAAGACCACCAGTGCTATAAGAAAAATCTTCCCCGGAACAGGGCAACTCAAGCTCAGGCAGAGCAGGTGGGCAAGGACCAGGCCCCCCCCTAGTCCACTCCAAGGATTTAAAATGTATCTGAAAAACATTAGAAAGCATCAAGCCACATTAAATCATCCTCAATACTCTGGAGCAATGGCCATGATGAAAAGTCAAGAAAAAAGAACTTTCAAGGTACTCTCTAAAATGAAAAAAAATTTTTTTCAAAACTCAGCAGCATGAGTTCCGCCAGTATTTTATGTCTATCCTTTACATGTCATTGGTCACACTGCCTCAATAAGGGATCTACATTTGTCTTCTCTGCTCAGACAAGAGCTTCTGGCGGACTTCCCTGGTGGTCCAGTGGTTAGGAATCCGCCTGCCAATGCAGGGGACGTGGGTTCCTTCCCTGGTCCAGGAAGATTTCACATTCCTTGGGGCAAGTAGGCCCATGCACCACAACTACAAAGCCCATGCGCTGCAACTACTGAAGCCAGAGCTCCACAGATTCCATGCTCTTCAACAAGAAAAGCCACTGCAAAGAGACGCCTGGGCACCAAAACTAGAGAGTAGCCCCTGATCTCTGCAACTAGAGAAAGCCTGTGCACATTAACGAAGACCCAGTACAGCCAAAAATTAATTAATTGATTGATAAAAGAGCTTCTGGTAATCAGTTACTACACCTAATGGGTTATATCCCCAAGTTTTGTAGCACAGTAGGTGCTCAATAAATTTTTGTTCAATTGAAATAAATATATAGGATTCTTAAGCCAGTTTCATCAATGAATTCCCTGCTATGTTCAAAGGCACTGAGACATTCAAAGTTAGAGACACATCTGCCTAAGGGTAAACAGTCTTTTCAGATCTGTCATAAATAGATGCTGATCGGAATTACGCTGAGAATTTTCTGTCATGGTTCCAGCAACGTGGAGAAAAACAAAAGACAATGTGGCAATAAAAGTGCAGGTTACAAAGGATTATTTTTGGAATTCATTCAAAAGCCAAGACAGACACAGCAAAACCTAACAGCCAACTAGTGATAAAAATCTCCCCACTGTGGATCGAGAAGGAGTCAGAGAAGGCAACAGTAGCCCAAGAGTGGAGAATAAATCAAGCCAAACTTCACAGAAGGAAGGGACAGGAAGAGAGTGACTGAGTTTCATGGAGAATTTGGAGGTCTTTCAAACTAAGCATTGGCAGAGAGCAAAATGGGGAAGAAGTAGCAGCAGAAAGAAGTTACAGGCAAGGTCATTGTTACAGGTTGGATGGAAAGTGAAAGTGTTAGTTGCTCTGTTTTGCCTGACTCTTTGTGACCCCATGAACTGTAGCCAGCCAGGCTCCTCTGTCCGTGGGATTCTCCAGGCAAGAATACTGGAGTGGGTAGCCATTCCTTTCTCCAGGGGATCTTCCAAACCCAGGAACTGAACCCAGGTCTCCTGCATTGAAGGTGGGTTCTTTACCATCTGAGCCACCAGTTCAGTTCAGTTCAGAGCCACCAGAGAAGCCCTCAAAATTCATGCTTCTTATAAAAAGGGAACGTTTAGACAAAGCGATTTTCAAGGAGGGAAGATGCCTTATGCAGAAACATAAAGAAAAGGCACCCATGAGCCAAGGAGAGAGTCGTGCATCACACCCCCTCCCTCGCAGCCCTCAGAAAGAGCGGGCTGTTGCTTTCTAGCATTGTCTTCTCTCCTCTTTAGATTCTGTACACTCCGAACTGGGTACACGTCAAAATCACCTGAGGAACTTGAATGAAACACTAGACCCCACTCTGAGTTTCACTCGGTCAGAGGCAGGGGTCCATGTGTCTGTGTTTTCACTCTTCTAGGTGACGTACCTGATGAATCTCCAGGCTTGTGGATCACTGCCGTAGATTCAGTCCTCTCCTGTGGGCATATTTCCCTTTCAGAATTCTTACAGAATTAGATGGATGAGTCTGCGAATAGTTAACTCACCAATGCAGCCGGGTTTATACGGCATCATAAAGGAACAGACTGCCCCATATTCATCAATTTATACAATTGGAGAGTCTCCGTTTTTTAATACAAAAGGTGTTTTTTTAGGTAAATCATTTCAGGTCTAAATCTTTCTAAAACATAATGCCACTTTTAAAAAATAGTGTGTTCCGTGGATTGTAGCTTGTTTCTAATCCACATTCTTCCTTCTTCCCAGAATATCACATGTTGCCACTCATCCATTATGTCTAAGGTCAGGGAGTCCCTTTCTTGGTCATCTTGTCCCCAAATCCAGCAGATTGGGAAACGCTCCCCTCCCTCTACTCCCATGACATTTCTGAGCGTTTCTATTGTCGTATGTTATCATGAGTGATCGACTCAGCTTGCTCCCCTACTTTGCTGCAGGACCATTAGTAAGGACTATTTTTGTTTTGAACAATAGAAGCCCATCCCTACTGGTCTGTGTGCATATGTATTGCATAAGTGCATGCTCAGTCGTGTCCAACTCTTTGTGACCCTATTGACTGTAGCCCACCTGGCTCCTCAGCCCATGGAACTTCTCAGGCAAGAATACTGGAATGAGTTACCATTTCCTTCTCCAGGGGATCTTCCCAACCCAGAGACTGAACCCGCATCTCCTGAGTCTCCTGCATTGGCAAGAGGATTCTTAACCACTGCACCACTTGGGAAGCCCTAATTGGTTTAAGGGGGAATAAAGGCTATTGGATTGCTCTGTGTGATTGCAAAATTCTTGGGTAGATCTGTCACCCTGGACCTAGGCACTCAGATGACGCATTCAGAAATCTGACTCATCTCAACACTCAGTCCTATTCTCCTTTGTTCTGGATTCGTTCTCAAGCAGATCCCCCTAGATGGTTGAGAGGATGGCCCTCGGAATCTCCTGGTTTCCAACCTACCTTTTAGCAAGACTGGCAGAAGAACTCAGTGCCAAGAGTTCTAGCAGAAGTTCTAGGACTGACTGACTCTGGAGCTGACCTGGGTCATGTTCCCTCCCTGAACCAATCGCTGTGGCTTGGAAGGTGTGACACTGTATTCCAGCTGGCCACACCTGGCTCAGGCACAGCCCTGGAGCCAGAGGTGGAGATCAGTATCTTCCTCCAAACCCCGGTGGATGGGAAACGGGAGGGGGAGTCCCTCAAGAGGAAATGAAAGTGTGATCATCAAAAGGAGAAGAAATCGACACAAGCATAGAGGTATAGGGGCTTCCCAGGTGGCTCAGCAGTAAAGAACCCCACCTGCCAATGCAGGAGATGCGGGTTCGATCCCTGGGTCAGGAAGTTCCCCTGGTGGAGGAAAGGGCAGCCCACTCCAGTATTCTGGGCCTGGAAAATCCCGTGGACAGAGGAGCCTGGTGGGCTACAGTCCATGGTGTTCCAAAGAGTCACACCCGACTGACTAAACAACAGTGACAACAGAGATCCAGGACAATGGGGCGCCTGCCTTCTCGCACATCCACACACCTTCATCTCCTAACATGGTACCAAACACGAGGCAGAGTGTGTTTCATAAAACGATCACAAGTTAAACAAGAGAATGCAGTCTGGGTTCTCATGAAAACCATCCACTGCTACCCTGGGTCATTGTGCATGGAATGTGGGCAACCTTACTGTATGGAACATAGGCCTCTTGGACAGATACACAGATGCTGTTTTAATTTAATTTTTTGTTGCAGAGACACAATACTCAGCTCCAAATAGGCCTACGGGTAAAAGCACTGTCAGTCCTTTAATTAGGTATCCCTGGAGACCGGGCCGGGAAGTTGCAAGATGACAAAGCCAACAGGAGGGGAAGTGGAAATGTCACCCTCGTTAGTGGGGTTATGCACAGGCCCCCCAGGGCCCTGGTGAGTGCCAGAGGTCAGGTTCCTGTTGAGAACCTGGAGTGAGTGTGGGAGATGGGAGACAGAGCAGCGGCCAGGCCTGGGGGATGGGGACGGGGGAAGAGTTCAATTCAGGAGTGAAGCAGAGGGAGGGAGCCACACCTCCCGGGCAGACTCCAGCCCTACTTCCTGCCACAACCCCCTGGGGGACCCAAGGACTTTCTTCCAAGGTGATCCTGGAGTTGGCCTGTTGTGGTTATTGCTTATTTATTTCCCATTTATATTAATGGACTCTTGGGTGCAACTTCTAATGATTACAGATGTGAACCCTCTGACCAAGCAAAAGGGCAGGTGAAGGTGGTTTCTGGATAGCACTCCCTCCCCCCTGCCCCACACCCCAACCCACCTGCACTGCCTGGCCACACTGTTGACCCCAGGCGACTCTAACTGCTCCCAGCCACAGTTTCTAGAAAGTTCTACTGAGAAATATGTGGGCTTGTAGCAGGAAGAACAGGGTCTCCACTGAAGTTCTGAGTTCAAGTCCCTGCCCTGTCTTTAACCAGCCATGGAAACTTGGGCTGGGCAACCCAAGTCTCACCTCTCGGTTTTCCCTTTGTTAAAAAAAAAAAAAAAAATCAAATGAAAACAAAAAACTTGAAGGGTTCTGTATCTATAAAGTCCCTGCCCCGACACTGGCAAAAACTGCCAGACACAGACCATTTGGGTGATCAAGTTTTCTAGCTGTAGGACACAGAATCCGATTCTGGCTGAGTTCAGGTCAAAGGACATTGAGGTCTTATAGGATTAAAAGGAACTGGGAGACAGCAGAAACCAGAAGAGATCCAGCGCAGGGTCCAGCACCACACCGGTCCCATAACAAGAATCTGGCCAAGACCATACTGCTGGGTGGGAACACAGCCGTTATCCGGAGTCTTGTTTCTTTGCCAAGGAGGAATCACGTACTTGGTCCCACCTGGGTCATGGGATGGCTGGACCCTGATGATGTTTCCATTAGATTGTATCTAACAAGGGAGAGACAATTCCTCTAAAGAAATTAGAGGACCCTTGGGAATGGGAACAGATCCCCAGCATCTAGAAGATGTTAGTGAAGATGAGAGACAAAGGCTGCCTTTATAGGAGGAACTCCTCTTTCTCCATGATTCTAGAATCCCCAAAGGTCTGGACCACACGAACACCCATGGAGAGCATTGGAGATCACAGCCTGCTGACTTGGCCTCAGACAGTACCTTTATCTCTACTTGGTTCTTCACTGCCCTTGGCAATTTCTCCATGAAGACCAAGAGTCCCTTGGTCATAAATCCTCTACCAAGTAACCTCAGGAGAAATCTTCTGATTTAGCACAGTTAATGAATTTACCTGGGCTTCTTCCCAAGAGATGTGGGTTTGATCCCTGGGTCAGGAAGATCCCCTGGAGAAGGGCAATGGCAACCTACTCCAGTATTTTTGCCTGGAGAATCCCATGGACAGAAGAGCCTGGTGGGCTACAGTCCATGGGATCGCAAAGAGTCAGACACGACTAAAGTGAGCACAATAAGCTTATCTACACAGACATCACAGGTAATCCTGGAGTCTACCAAACTGCACTGACAAGTATACATTCAATGGTGGTCCCTGTTGACTAGGGACAGCACCTCTGGAATTTGCAGAAGAGGCAGGCGTAGGGTATAAGATCAAGGACTCAGATGTGAGTCCTCACTGGGGGTCTTCTGCTTCTTAGCCCCCAAGCTGGGTAGCAGTTCTACTTTGCCATCCACTTTCCACTTTCCCCGCCTCCCCGACTCCTAAACTATCCCCTGCTCTCCACCACACACACCTTCACCCTCCACGATATTTTTCAGCCTCTCTGTCTGAGCACAGCATCCGTCTCTGAGGCTGAGCCAAGGACCTCATCTCTGGGTTGATGAGAACAGACACGCCCTACCTCCCTCTCTCCACCCCCTGGTCTCTGAGGCTGCCCATGGCCCCTGCAGGTTAAGCAGAGTGGAGATTAGAAATTATCTAAATCACAACAATTCCCTGGCAGCTTTTGTATGATTGCAGGCTCTGGTGCACTAAACTGTCCAGCTGGGTAATTGAAGGAAACATATTTATTGAAATTCACATGCTTACAGTTATACTTAGCCCCTGGATATCAGCAAAGCTGACCTGAAAGAGAATAAAAAGCCCCTTGCAGCATTCCAAGTAATCATTCCATACAGGCCCTTTGGGGCTTAACTCTCTGGTGGCGAGAGAGAGCCTTGATTCTCCCACCTTCCTGGAATCTCTCAGCTGCCACCAGCCACCAGATGGGCTGCCAGGGCTCAGGCAGGATATGAAAATGAGACCCACCAATGCGACCTTCCCTGCTCATAAAAGGCTTTGCCCGAAAGGTGACATCACGGCGTTCCTTTTCAGACTTCATTTTCTATTCAGGAAGAGGGGAACTTTGATCAGCTGGTGAGTTTCACTCTGAGTGACAGCTGCAGTTAGCAGCAGATGGGTCTATAGTCTAAGCACCTGATGCAGAAGAGCTGACCTGGGCAAGATCACCCTGGACACAGCCCAGCTTCACAGAGATAAGCTGGAAAAATATAAAGCTCGGGCTGAGTGTGGCTCCTACAAACAGATGTGTCTTCTTTTCCTGTAAAGCAGGACTCACGCTGACCTTGCTCTAACCAAGTTTTGTTGTTATTGTTCAGTTGCCAAGTCGTGCCCGACTCTTTGCGACCCCATGGACTGCAGCACACAAGGCTTCCCTGTTCTCCACCATCTCCCGGAGTTTGCTCAAATCCATGTCCATTCAGTCGGTGATGCCATCCAACCATCTCATCCTCTGTCGCCCCCTTCTCCTCCTGCCCTCAATCTTTCCCAGCACCAGGGTCTTTTCCAGTTAGTCGGCTCTGCATCAGGTGGCCAAAGTACTGGAGCTTCAGCATCAGTCCTTCCAATGAGTATTCAAGGATTTCCTTTAGGATGGACTGGCTTGATCTCCTTGCTGTCCAAGGGACTGTCAAGAATCTTCTCCAGCACCACAGTTCAAAAGCATCAGTTCTTCAGCATTTAGCCTTCTTTATGGTCCAATGAAAGGAGCAGTGACCCTCACAAGAGACTGAGCCGACCAAGTTAGAGAATAACAAAAACACTCAAAGTCATCAGAACTTATCTTCTGCTAGAGGTTGTCCTCTTCCTAAGCCCCCATAATTTAAACCAGGGCTGAACTGGGTTTCTTTTTTTAAAGAAATTGCTTATTTATTTATTGGTTGCACTGGATCTTCATAGCTGCCGCAGGCTTTCTCCGGTTGCAGTGAGCAGGGACTACTCTATGGTTGCAGCATGACGACACCTCACTGTGGTGCCTTCTCTTGTCGCAGAGCACAGGCTCTAGGGCATGCAGGCTTCAGTAGCTGTGGCTCAAGGGCTTAGTCATTCCACAGCATGTGGGATCTTCCCAGACCAGCGATTGAACCTGTGTCCCATGCATTGGTAGGCAGATTCTTTACCACTCAACCACCAAGGAAGTCCCTGAATTAGGTTTTAATTCATAGGCCCATCCAAAATCAGTGGGGCTCCCTGGAGCTGAGGTCTGGGAAGTCACATTTGAGCTCATCAAGAAAGAAGACAGTGTGAAATGCCAGGCTAGGGCTCTGGTGGAGCAGCCGCAACATTTCTCCAAGGTATTGGTTCTCTCTGAGCTCAGCTGCCAGCAGTGTTGCAAGACGAGAACTCTTCCTGGTAAAGGGGCCAGGCCCCTGAAGCCACCAGGATGACACATGACAGGAACCAGCCTGAACAGAGAGTTGTTAATGCCCTTCTGGACCCTTGGTCAGCAGCTTAGAAGTAATAGGACACCTCAAGTCCAGCAATCAGAAAGGTCTCGACAAAGGTTTATGTAAATCTTATGTCCCCAACTCTTTTCAAGGAGATATTTTTTCTTTGAATCCCATCCAATAATCTCATCTTCCTGTTATGGGTTTTCTGGCATATTATTTCCAAACGGTAAGCAATGGAAAAGTCTGGAAGGATCCAGAATCTTGGCACTGGAGCCCATTTTCCGGATCCATGCATAATCCTCCAAAATAAGCAACCAAAGACAAAACATATCCCAAATGACACAAATCCTACTTATTAGGGGATGGTGAAAGTAAATATTGCGACATCAGGAGGAATGTAGGCTAGAGTTACTAGGCTCATCTGGACGCAAGGAAAAGAAGCAGAATTTCTTGAGCAGCAGCATGATCTAACCCAAAGGAAAAAGAGGAATGACACATGAGCCAAGGGAGATAACTGCAGACAGCTGCCCCTTAATGGGAGCCCAGGGTGGCTTGCTCCAGATCAGTCTGGGGGGTCCTGGGAAGCAGCACACAGGCCCTGGGACTGGAAAGTCCATGGACTGCTATTTGAAACTATACCTTGACCTTGTTAGTCAGGTTTCTCAACTGGGAGTAAAGTTCATGCCTGCACTCCGTGCAACAAAAGGGTTTGCAAAGTAAAATAGACTGCATAAATCCTATTTAAGGGAATTACAAGAACCAACTGATTTTAAGGACTCTGGGACATTCATCTTTGGGATGAAGATGGATGCCACCAATTACCAGTGGGCTTCAGAGTTTCCACAGTGGTCCTCCAGGGCCTCCTTGGAAACATGTTGTCAGCAATTAGTGGTGGCGTGTGTGTCTGAAATTTGGTGTAAGAAGTTAAGGGATTTTTCATAAAAAGGAACACATTTGAGTCAGTTCTAATGAGGTGGATGGACCTAGAGCCTACTTTGCAGAGTGAAGTAAGTCAGAAAGAGAAAAACAGATATTGCGCATTAACCCACATGTATATGGAATCTAAAGGATGGTACTAATGAACCTCTTTGCAGGGCAGCCACGGAGACACAAAAAGAGAGGACAGACCTGTGGGCACAGTGGGGGAAGGAGAGGGCAGGATGAATGGAGAGAGCAGGATTGGAGCATACACATTGCCACATGAAAAAGATAGCCCATGGGAATTTGCTATGTGACCCAGGGAGCTCAACCTAGTGTCCTGTGACAATCGGGAGGGTGGTGGGAGGGAGGCTCCAAAGGGAGGGGACACGTATACACCTCTGGCTGATTCATGTTGCTGTTTGGCAGAAACCAACACAATTTTGCAAAGCAATTAACCTTCAGTTTAAAACATAAATAAATTTAAATTTAAAAAAAAAAAGAAGTTAAGGGCTTTTTAAGAAAGTAACTCAGGTTAGCCTACCCCCCCCCCCACCAACAGGGTGTTTATTCTGTTTTAAACAACACTAATCTAATAAATAAAACAGATTTATAAAGCAAATAATATACTCTAAAAGAATTTGCTGTGACATTGCTATAAATAGTAAGTTCCCCTGCTGCTGCTGCTAAATCGCTTCAGTCGTGTCCGACTCTGTGCGACCCCATAGAGGGCAGCCCACCAGGCTCCCTCGTCCCTGGGATTCTCCAGGCAAGAACACTGGAGTGGGTTGCCATTTCCTTCTCCAATGCATGAAAGTGAAAAGTGAAAGTGAAGTTGCTCAGTCATGTCCGACTCTTCACGACCCCATGGACTGCAGGCTACCAGCCTCCTCCGTCCATGGGATTTTCCAGGCAAGAGTACTGGAGTGGGGTGCCATTGCCTACTAAATCTAAAACCTGACTTTTTCCAAAAAATAGGCTTAAGGACACCTCCTTAAAAAGATGTCAGGTATGTAAAGTGATCCATATCTCTGGGGCAGATTTACATCAGCAAGTCTGGGACATTTCACAGGCTCTCCTGTGGGACCAACCCTGTGAAGATGACTCTGTGGGTTTTCATGGACAGGTGGTTGCCCCTGGTTTCTGTGCGGATAACAGCTCAGCCTGCTGGCTGCTTGCCGGAGTGTGTGCACCTCTGCACAAGTTCTGATACATTTACACATTCGACAGGTGTGTACTGAGCACTTGTTGCTGCTGTTTGACTCTTTTGCAACCCCATGGACCATAGCCTGCCAGACTTGTCTGTCCATGGAATTTCCCAGGCACCTATTAAGTTATTCGAGTAGAGTTGCTCTGTGCTGGCACTTTAGACTCAACCTGTTCCAAGATGAATCCCTGCTCTGCTCACAAACAGCACTTTCCCAGGCAGGTGGGCACTACCGCATCGGTGTTGGAGGTGACAGGCCCAAATGGCAATGCGACAGTAAATTCTGACATTTTTAATATGCACACCCAATTCAGAGCAGGCTTCCCTGGTGGCTCAGTCAGGAAAGAATCCACCTGCAATGCAAGGCAGGGGTTGGGAAGATCCCCTGGAGAAGGAAATGGCAACTTACTCCAGCATTCTTGCTTGAAGAATCCCATGGACAGAAGAGCCTGGTGGGCCCCAGTCCAGGGGGTTGCAAGCGTCGGACACAATTGAGCGACTGAACCACCACCACCACCCATTCAAAGAAACACTTGAACATGTGTACAGGAGGCAAATACAGCAGTGTTCATCAAAAATGGAAACTGCCCCATAGTATATCAGTAGAGAAAAACATATAAATCAACTGTGGTAGACCCCTACTGTGGAATCCCATGCTGCAATTACAAAGAACAATAATTGTTGACTCATACACTGCTTCCTATGTTGAATCACTGTTCTCAATTCTTATGTATAGAGAGAAAGGCCTAGAAAAATACATATTAAAATAGCAACCGTGTTTATCTCTAAGAAGGGAATTGGGAAGTAATCAATAATAACTATAAAGTATTCATGCATTACTCAGAGTAACATTTGCATGTATATTATTTAAGTTAAAAAAATTATTTTAAAAATGTGATTCTGCCACTCAGCTCCCCAGTAGCACCTAACATTGCCATTCTTTATAATCACTGACTCAGATCCACCGTATTATAGTCTCTGACACTTCCCTTCCCTTTATTTCTTCTCTGTAATCAAAGAGCTTTCAAGCACCATCAAATTCTTCTTGAGATCAATGTTGGGATCAATGTGCTGGAAATTGCTGTTAATAGGCAAATGTTACTTGAAAGGAAAAGCAGATTAGATGTGTAAACATGCAAATCAATAACAGATACCTGGCTTGGAATTCGTTTGTCCCATGGGCACCCACAGAGTCAGAAATGGCATGAAGGAGAGCTCCTTGTCCCTAGGGATCTGATAAGGGTAGGGAGAGGGCTTCAGAAGATAAAGAAGGAAGCACAGGGGTCAGCTGGACATTTGCTAAGCACCTGGAGAGAGAGGGTGTTCTCAGGAGGGTTCTTAAATCTCAGAACTGGGCAAATAGTATGCACCTGGGAAGGTCTTAGAGGTTGTCTCATCTGACCCACCACTGGATGCAAACTTGAAACTAAGAGCTGTGCCCATTTCTTGGTGTTCCTAACACTTGGTATCCATGTTGCATGCTAAGTCTCTTCAGTCATGTCTGACTCTTTGCGACCCTATGGACTATAGCCCACTAGGCTTCTCTGTCCATGGGGTTCTCCAGGCAAGAATACTGGCGTGGGTTGCCATGCCCTCCTCCAGGAGATCTTCCCAACCCAGGGATTGAATGTCTCTTACGTCTCCTGCATTGGCAGGCACTAGCGCCACCTGCAAGGCCTGGCAAAGACAGGGAGCTCGATAAATGTGGGTTGAATGGATAAAATATACAGATGAGGAAACCAAGGCACAAAAGATGTAGTCATTGGCCTGGATTCCCAGAGCCACAGAAGGTGGATTTGGGTATCACCCCTTCCTGGTCTCCCCATTCCCTGATCCAAGCTCCCATCCCACTCTGATGCACTCAGCCACATCCCCTGGAGCTGCCAGCCTACCTTCTATGTACAAATCCTTGGCAGCCTCAAGGTATACCCACACTATTGTTTCCACTCTGCTGTCTTAGGATTCATTTGTAAAGTGTGAGTGTTCTCCACCCATCTCAGTAGCCAAATGCCAGGCACGCAGCTGCTCCCCCTGCTCCTTGCAGAGGGAGAGGGCCATGTGCTCTATTATGCTCTATGAGTAAGGTGTGCAGAGCTTCCAGAATCTACATGACTCCCTCTGACTGCATGCAAGGTTCCCCGAGGGCCCCTGGGTGACAGGAAATTAGAAAGTATATTAATTCAGTGAAATAAAACTGTCCCTCTCACCTTGCCTTCAGCTCTGGTCTCCAGGCAGAGACTAGGGGGCAAGAGGCACAAAGACCCCTAAACAACATAAAGTGTGCTTGACTGTTCTCCCTGTTTCTGAACCCCATCAGGTCTCTCCTTTCTGAGTCCATGGAGAGATTCGATTCAGATTCAGGGCTTCTCCTTCCTAAGAAGTCCTCTCTGCTTCCCCTCAAAGCCAAATGCAGTTGCTCTGCCTGAGAACTGCCAGAGAACATCTGAGTTGTCTGGAGGTAGGACCTATGTTCCTCAGGGCTCATCATGCAACCCACTTGCATTTTTCATGAGGTGCAAGTGGGCATCATTCCTTAAAACCCTTGAGAGAAGAGTGGGAATTTCTGTGTTATATTGAATTCTGAGGGCCTCCCGGTGTGACTCAATGGTAAAGAATCCACCTGCAATGCATGAACCATGGGTTCAATCCATGAGTCGGGAAGATCCCTTGGAGAAGGAAATGGCAACCCACTCTAGGATTCTTGCCTGGGAAATCCAATGGACAGAGGAACCTGTGGCTCCAGTGGTGGGCTCCAGTCTATGGGGTGGCAAAGAGTCGGACGTGACTTAATAAGCAAACAATAACAGCAACAGCAGCAACTACAGGGTTTACATCACTTCCACATAGAGGACAGCTGCTGGCCATCTTGACGTGGGGGTGGCTTCCCTGTGTTTACCCAGGTGCTGACACTGCATAACAGGGTGCAGGCTGGAATTATGCAGAGCACATCCTGCATCTCACAACAGACAAAGCACCAAAGAGTGGAGGAAGGACATGAAATATTTGGAGCCATAAGCCAGTCTGTGGGACATTCTCCCCATTCCATCAGACGAATAACTCTGTAAGCGGAAGATTTATTTTCCATCAATTTCTAGTCAAGACAGAAATGCTCTCTTATGAGAGATATAATCAGAATAATAAAGGAAAGTGCATTTCCTAGCAGAAGAGGATATTCTTTCTTTCAAAGCCAGGCCTCAACTTTAGGTGCCTGGCAGGGTGAGGGGAGTGGGGGCAATGCCTTGTTTCCTGTTGCATTTTTTTTTCTCTTTTATTTGCTCCATCTTTTCTCCATGCAAACTCTTCTTGTCCCTGTGCTCTCTTTATCTGGAACAGGGTTGCTCAGCTTTGCTACTATTGACATTTGGGGCCATAACACATTTGCTGAAAGATTCATTTGGAAAACAGATGAGAATAGCCAAGATAACTTCGAAGAAGCAAAACATAACCAGGTATGAGAAGAAAAGAGAAAATCCTCAATAATGAAAGCAGTATGGTGTTGGTCCTTGAACAGACAGGAAGACCAAGCAATGGAAGTGGAGACTCAGCAACAGAAGAGTCTTCAGGCGGCGGAAGAAGCCCTAATACATGGTTACACTCAACAGATGACTCTGGGATCAGTCCCTTTTCCCCTTGAGCTGGGTTTCTGCCCTCCCGCATCAGGGTTTGAAGTTTAACAGAGGCACTGAATGTCGTGAGGACCCTTAGACCCTGATCCTGTCATCTTCGGGATTCCCAGGTAGCACTAGTGGTAAAGAACCTGCCTGCTGATGCAGGAGATGCAAAATACATAGGTTCGATTCCTGGGTCAGGAAGATCCCCTGGGGGAGGAAATGACAACCCACTCCAGTATTCTTGCCTGGAGAATCCCATAGACAGAGGAGCCTGTGGGCTATAACCCATAGGGTCACAAAGAGTCGGACACAACGGAAGCAACTTGGCATGCACAAAACCCTTTCATCTTAGAGACGAGGCAGCTGAAGTCCAGAGAGTTGCTCCCTGTTCCCACTAGTATTGGTGATGAGATGACATTTCAAAGGATGTTTCAAAGGAATCTATCACATTTACTGCTACACGCCAGAACCCCTCTGTGGGCATGTTTCCTATTCAGAATTGTCCTGGATATTCTGATTTTTTTTTTCATATGAACTTTTCAATCAGATGAGTTAAAAAATTGACTTGGTTTCAGTTCTGATCTTGAAGCTTGAACCTAATTCCTCTTAATACTGACATGTCTGTAAATTAAGATTATAATGCTCCTCTTGCAAGGTTGTTGTTAGAATTCCATGAACTGATACACTGAAGGGTCCTCCACAGGACTCAGCAGGCATTAGATGTTCAATTGTTTGGTGCTTAGTTTCTAAGTCATGTCTGACTCTTTGCGACCCCACGGACTGTAGCCCGCCAGGCTCCTCTGTCCATGAGATTTCCCAGGCAAGAATACTGGAGTGGGTTGCCACAAACAAACTATTAGTTCTTTGATGTACAAATAAAGCCAAAACCATCAAGCATTGCTGTAATAATTTCACCTAAAAGCAAGTCACTTCTAAGATACAGTTTCCATATCTGCATTGGATCCAAAAGTAGGACATTCTGTACCATCGAATGTGGTTAAATATCATGTCCCAGTAGAAGCACTGAACTGTAGGGAAGAAACCCTGAAAAACTTTCTGAGGATGCGGTTAAAATTCCAGGCGCAGGAGGAAGAGGCAGAAAATTGTCCATACATCTCCTCTGATTCAGAAAAACATGAGCTAAAGCAGGAAGCTTAATTCCTATTGTTGGGAGCAGCAGGAACTATTAGGGCTGTGTGTGCTGAATATATTTTTTGAGTATTATCTTGTTAAGAGTGGCAAATTTGGCTTCATAACAGTGAGATCAAGCATAGCAAATTTACTTAAATTCTTAGAGTGCATTACAGAACAGCACAGCCTTTCTATGTATTTCACCCCTACAAAAGGCTTTAATAACCTCTCTGCTGCATTCTTTGAGTAAAAAGCAATGGGAAAAGAGTGTGAGTGGATTTGATGAATTACAACTTGTCTTGAGTGTAGGACAACTCTTTCAGTTACTGTAAAAGGAGAAAACTAGCAATTCCTGTGAGTGAAAAGTCTGGTGTAGTTTGGGAAATAAAGCTGAGCTTGCCCTCTTGCCTAAGAAGACTTAACAACCCTGCCTGTGGGATCCAGTGCTCACCTGAACAGGTGCCCACGGGATTGGAGAGTGGGGAGTGTTCTATGCAAACAGAAGGAATAAAGACAGATTTCTGAACCTCAACTTTGAGTGACTGTGGGGCATGGGTAGGGGCCCAGCCCATTAGCAGGGCTTAATGCATCCTTGATTCTTTGGAGCTTAGGATGGGTTAGGTTGTAATCTCTAGCCTCTAGTCACGGCATGTGGAATCTTTAGCTGTGGCATGTGGGATCTAGTTCCCTGACCAAGGATCGAACCTGTGCCCCCTGCACTGGGAACTTGGAGTCTTAGCTACTGGACCACCAGGGAAGTCCTTGGCCCAGGGGAATCTTCACAGCGGCGGGAACATGGCAGAACCCAAGTCCCTGGGACTTTATTGCCAAAGGTTTGCTGGCATCTTCGTCCGGATCCTTTAAGTGGCGATGTGGCCCTCTTTAGAGAGGATGAACTGCCCAAGCAGCCAGAGGTCGAAGGGAGGTCCAGCAGACCAGCCTGGACATCATTGTCCTGGTCCTCCCTGAGTTATTCCATTCGGATAAAGGATACTTTAGCTCGATAAAGAATACTTTAGCTTATCCTACAATTGGAAGACTCTGGGATTTTAAAAAAAAAATCACTTTCTCTATCACTATTGACAATGGCTCAAGGTTTGCAGGAATTTTCCATTTAGGGAGGACTGGATTTTTTTTTTAACTTGGTGAAGGTGAATCACTCAGAGAACTTGAGGCCGCCTAGGTCAGCAGTTCACAGTCTCGACACACTAGAAGATCCTGAGGAGCTTTAAAAAAAACCATGCCATTGCCTATGGAGATGCAGATATAGAGGATAGACTTTGGGACACAGTGCAAGAGGGAGAAGGTGGGATGGTTTGAGAGAGTAGCATTGAAATATATACAGTACTGTATGTAAACTTGCCAGGGGGAATTTGCTGTATGACACAGAGAACTGAAAGCCAGTGCTCCGTGACAACCTAGAAGGGTGGGGGTGGGGGTATGTAGGAGGGAGTTTTAAGAGGGAGGAGACATATGTATACGTATGGCTTATTCATGTTGACTTATGGCAGAAATCACAATATTGTAACTATCCTCCAATTAAAACTAAAATAAAAAAAAATTTTAAATGCCATTGCCTGCACGGCTCTACCCTGGGAGATTCTGATTTCGACGGATTAGGGTGGGGCCCAGAGCAGCCAGAGCTTCTGAAAGTTCTGCAGGCATGTCCAGTGCACACTGACTCTGGCTAGATAAAGGGTGACGAGAGCCTCTGGAGGGAGAGAGAGGGAAGCACTGCTTGCCACACGTATAAACGCCAGCCCAGCAGCCCCTGATTTGCAGCGCCAGGGAAATGTGTTTATTTTGCAGCTAATGGAGACAATCGATGATCCCTGAAATTTTTACTAAGAAGCCCTGAGTGTCCCCATTTACTGAGAACCAACTAGTGCCATTTAAGGCTATAGCCTGAGAATAAAGGGTGAGCAGGGGGAAGGAAGGTCAGAGAGAAGTGATGTCTGGGGAGGAGTGTTCAGTAATCAACATGTCGTCCCCAGCCCAGTGACTCAAAAGACAAACGGGACCTCTGTATTCATCAAGTACTCTTCCCTAGGGCAGCGTGCTCCCCCACTGTCCACACAGACCACTTCGAGCAGCTTCTCCTAGTCTTCCTTCTAATCCCTTGTCCATACTTTTTCAGATTCTGTCACTTCCCTTCTCTCTTTCTGAACCTCAAAATCTGAATCGGCTTAGATCAACAACAGATGGGAACCACAACATTAACTCTTTGTGGTGAGTTGCATTGGGGAAAGAATCTGTGTCCTTCCTCCATAATGATTACCCCCACCGCTGCCATGGAAAAATGCCTCCTGGGTCCACTTTAGGTCTCCCTCTCCCCTACCTTCCCCTCACACGCTGGGGAGGGAGGCAAGGTATTTACTGCACAGAGGAAAAAGGATGTACACAAACCAGTATCTAAGAGAGAGGCAAGGAGACCGAACTACTCAGGCAAACTATCTCCATTTTCAGCGTTTGGATACGTTGCTCCTTCCTCCCTGGAGAAGAAACAGCCATGAGGCTGAAAAGAAGGATGGGAAGTTTACTTCCAATAATAAGAAGAAGGCGGTGGTCCCCTCCTACAGTGGCAGCTCTGTTCACTGTGCTTTGCCCAGAGGGCTGCCTTGGGGGCAAGTGGAAGCATCTGCGGGAAGAACAGAAGGAACAGACTCCTGAGGGATTCGCATGAGAAGAAAAGAATGTAAATCCCACTCCTGGGCATATACCCAATGGAAATCATAATTCAAAAAGATGCTTGTACCCCAGATGGTCACAGCAGCACTATACCATAGCCAGCACATGAAAGCAAGCTATACGTCCACCAAACAGAGGGAAGGATACAGAAGATGTGGTATGTACATGCAATGGAATATTACTCAGCCATAAGAAGGAACGAAACTGGGTCATCTGTAGAGACGTGGATGGACCTAGAGACGATCACACAGAATGAAGTAAGTCAGAAAGGGAAAAACAAATATCCTGTATTAACACATACATGTGGAATCTAGAAAAATGGTACAGGTGATCTGATTTGCAAAGCAGAAATAGAGACACAGATGTAGAGATCAGACATATGGATACCAAGGAAGAAGGGGTGCTGGTGGGAGGCACTGGGCGACTGGGATTGCCACACATACACCATTGACACTATGCATAGAAAAGATAACTAACGAGAACATACTGTGTAGCTCAGGGAGCTCTACCTGAAGGGGAAGGAGGTTCAAAAGCGAGGGGATGTGTGTATAACTATGGCTGATTCACCTGATGGCTCAGATGGTAAAGAATCTGCCTACAATGCAGGAGGTTTCTGGATTGGAAAGATCCCCCGGAGAAGAGAATGACAACCCACCCCAGTATTCCTGCGTGGAGAATTCCATGGACAGAGGAGCCTGGTGGGCTACAGTCCATGGGGTCAAAAAATGTCAGACGCAACTGAGCAACTAACAACACCTGGCTGTACAGTAGAAACTATCACAACATTGTAAAGCAATGATACTCCAATAAAAATGAATTTTTAAAAAAGAAAGGAAGATCTTCTGAGTATTGGCAGCAAAAGAGAAAAAGAAAAAGATTATACTACTGTCCTTTCCAGGACAGAACAGCAATCCCTCCTCTTGATGGAGGCCTGCTAGTAAGTGGCGCTTCTAGCGATGGGGTACCCCCGAGTGAGATAAACTGAAAGAACTCGGTCTGTGCTCGGAGTTCAGTAGCCCAGGAAATGCACGCCCTCCCTTCATCCAGCTCCAGAAACATCGATGTTGGGGAGGGGCCTGGGGTGAGGGAGCTGTGGCAGCTCTCAGGAACCATCGTCTGTGGCCACAAAGAGAAAGCCAACCTCACAGCACCCATTGGTTGGCCGTTCAGCATGACTGCACGACAAGCCATTCTTCCTTTCTCCGGTTTCAGAGCCAGTGTAATATTAACTCAGCCTTTAAACGATCATTTGGGGCTTTAAATGGTACGGTGGTTCTTAAAGAAACGTCTCATTTTTCTGTTCCTAAATGACTTCTCCTGCTCAAGACTGAAACTGCCACGTTACTAAAACCACTTCTTTCCAGATGGGAGGGGAACTATGGATTTTAACAGAAAGGAGGCTGCCTGATCATTCAGCAGTTAAGAATATATATATATAATTCTGTGCGGGCTTTCCCTTCCCCCTTTCCCTGTGTCTTTGGTGTAAGAAAAAGGCTGGAGCTTGTACTCAACACCCTCCCTCTCAAAACAAGGGCATCCCTTGTGACTCAGATGATAAAGAATTTGCCTTCAATGCAGGAGACCAGGGTTCAGTTCCTGAGTTGGGAAGATCCCCTGGAGAAAGGACTGGCAACCCACTCCAGTATTCTTGCCTGGAAAATCCCATGGACGAAGGAGCCTGACCAGCTATAGTCCATGGGGTCACAAAGAGTTCAGACACGAATAAGCAACTAACACTCTCAAAACAAAAGTCTTTGTCGTAGACAAATCTTCACTTGTGGGGCAGCTCCTACAGACCCGGACCCTACTCTGCTTCCCTCACTCATCCCTTCTCTCTCTCTTTTTTTCTTCCTTCCTTCGTTTTTCTGCCCGTAAAACAGTACTTTTTGAACTGTGTACCAGTAGCCATGCTGAGCCTTGTGATTTCACAGGGAATCACAATTTTCCCTTGACTTCATGGAGGTTCAGTTTAGGGACCAGAGATTAAGTTTCTTGGCAAAGTCATCAGAGCCTTTCAATTCTCTCTTTACTTAAAAGAGAAGAGCAGTTTGGAGACGGTGGGAAGCCCTGCCCCTCACCAGAACCAAACGCACAGGCCTCTCTCCTCCCACAAGTAAAAGCAAACACCCGTGCAGGCTGAGTTGAAAGTCCCAGCTGATGCAGTGGCTGGTGGAGGGAAGGCAGTGGTGGAGTATGGTGGGGAGGTCGGCTGCCCTCTCTAGAGCCCTCTAACCCCATCTTCTGTCCCAGTGATTCCAGGTGAGACGGACTTGACCTCGCAAGTGTGTCTCGGGACCTGGCTCCAGTCAACAACTAGACTCCCTGCCTCCCTTGGCACGCATCCTCCTCCCCTTCACCCCTTCCTTTCTCCACCCCCTACAAGCCAACTCGCCCTCCAACAGCATCGAGCCCAAGGCCACACTAGTTGGTGTTCCCATACCCGCAGAGGCTGCGATGCTGACATGGGTGCCACCATTAACCTATGCCCCAATCACAAGAATCCAGAAGCTCACAGCGTAGCTGAGCCAACTTCTCATGAGCTGATTTCTCAGTGTTCTGGAAACGTTGCTGTGAATCTTCCTCCATGCTTCTCATTAGGCAACTGACCCACGAGGGTGCTAATTATGAAAAGCCCCATCTTCACTCTCCCAAGCATCTCTGACAGCAGGGATGACATCTGGTTTCCAGGGTGTGGTGCTGAAATACGGACCCAGGAGAGCACCTGGGCAAGGTCTCAGGTAGACACAGGGCTGGAGGGACAGTGAGGAGGCCACCCTGGGGACACACAGACCCAGACAGAGGACAGCAAGGTGGTGGGACATCTGCCCAGGACCAAACTCATCCCCCAGTTGTATTTTGTTTGCCCTGCAGTGTTTGGGGAGGTTCTGAATTACATTTCAGTGTTTAAAAATCAGAAAGTCTCCCTTACAACTTTGAATTTCGAGCACCTTTTGAAAACTCAGAAGATGGGTCGTGTCTGAGTAGACTGTAAAGTGGTTTTTGGCTCCCTGTCGGCAGACACGTGCTCTCAAGTTTGCCGCAATCCCCATCCAGCCCTTTTACCTGCTCGAGCTGTAGGCTGCACTTAGCTTGCCCATGAAAACTGTCAGCTGCAGGGACTGTTCTGATTCCTCCTAATGCCAGATGTTCCAATCTGTCACATCTTTGTGCTTCACTGCACCTTGTCTGTAACAGGGAGCATCTTATTTACCTCTTGTATGAAATTAACCAGCCTTGCAAATGACTGCCATTCCCTGCGCCTTTCCCTCATGGAGGAGCCTGGTGGGCTGCAGTCCATGGGGTCACTTTCACTTTTCACTCTCATGCATTGGAGAAGGAAATGGCAACCCACTCCAGTATTCTTGCCTGGAGAATCCCAGGGATGGGGGAGCCTGGTAGGCTGCAGTCCATGAGGTGGCACAGAGTCAGATACGACTGAAGTGACTTAGCAGTAGCAGCAGTAGTGAGTTAGTAATGGTGGTTAGAGCATCAGTGTTTGTAAATGCTTTACTCTTAAAACTCTTAGAGGGAC
The DNA here is from genome assembly GCF_042477335.2 of Ovis canadensis. Lineage (NCBI taxonomy): Eukaryota > Metazoa > Chordata > Mammalia > Artiodactyla > Bovidae > Ovis > Ovis canadensis. The sequence goes on along the minus strand of NC_091255.1, from coordinate 38,301,834 downwards.
TACCCTGATGGCCCAGTGGTTAAGAATTCACCTTGTAATGTAGGGGACGTGGGTTTGATCCCTGGTCGGGGAACTAGATCACACATGCCATGGAGCAACTAAGCCCACGCACCACAACCAGCACAGCCCACATGCTCTGGAGCCCGTGATCGGCAACTAGAGAGTCCAGACGTCGAAACAAAACACCCCACATGATGCCACGAAAATCCCACCTGCTGCAACTAAGACCCAAAGCAGCCAAATAAATAAAGATTTTACAAAACTAATCAGAGCAGCACCAAAGTTCCCCTTGAACTAACTTTGTATTATTCTCAGTCACTTGTATTTCAATAAGCTTTCAAAGGGAGAGAGGACAGGGATGAGTTAAAGCCAGGATGTAGGATGGGCACAGGTATTTCAGTAGCATTTGCTATGTTACAACAGGTGCAGGGTTGAGACCTACAGGTATAAAGAGTTGGTTCCATTCCCTGAATGGAGAAGAATATTCCTAACAACTTCAGGGGCAAGCAGAGCAGGTTGATTGGACTCCCAGGAGACAGTACCAGGAGACGAGGGGAGCCAATTCCACCATAAGAATCCAAGATTGGAGTTTTGAGAGCAGGAGAAAGGTGGCTCCATCTCACACAGGGCTAGGTCTGCTCTTAGGTGAGTCCCACACATGGTCTGTCTGAGAACATGCAGTCCAGCTCAGGTGAGGTCAAGAGCGAGAAAGTCAAGGATATATATATTGACGTCCTCAGGCAGATAAAAGCAGAGTAAGGCCCCCGTCTGATTGTCAGCAGCCATCAAGTCCCCATCTTGCCCCATCCGTCCTGTTCACCTCACTGCTTCTCCTGCTCAGCCAGAACTCTTTGAGAGAAGGAACAAACTTCTGTATCGGTCTGCAAACATCTGCCTCCCAGTCCTGTGAACATGCCTGGCTTCTAGCGAGCATCAGATCAATATTAACCTACTTTCCTGGCTTCATTTCCTGTAACTTTAACTCACTCAATTTCAACTCACTTCGACTGCAGATATAAGAGGAGTTCTGCTGCTCCCCTTTCCAGCAAACTCCTTGAAAGAATAGTCTAGACTCACTGGCTCTGATGTCTCATCTCCTTTTTCCTCTTAAACCCAGTGAGGTTTTGCCCCAGTCATTGCATCAAACCTGTTCTGAACAAAGTTATTGCTAAATCCAAAAGGGAGCAGAGAAAGTAGATGGTTACTGGTGGGAAGCTTGGGGCCAACGGGAGGTTTTATCATGAAGATGGACTAAGATCCAGTAGGCTTGTCTACTAATGGAAGTGATCCAATAGAAAAGGATGGAAAGAGAGGGTCCAGGATTGCTGTGTGATGTCACAGCATTGAGGGGAAGCGGTAGAATGAACATGTGAGGCTGTGATTGGCATGTAGGGCTTAAGGGTAGGTCCTCCATACACACAGGCAAGAAGGCAGAGCATATCTATACCAGGAAAATAGGAGAGGGAGTACATTTAGGGATGGGAGGCTGAGGAAACCCTCTTCCTATTGCTTCATTTTCCCTGGGAGAGAGGAAGCAAGATATGGACAGGTGAGGGAGGTTGGGAGACTCTGAGGGAAGAGAAGGTTTCAAATAGAATCTTGGATGAAGGAGAGTGAAAAACTAGGGAAATATGGTGGGACTGCTGGAGGCATTAAGTTTGCAGCTATGCATCAAAATAAGAGTGATTCAGCTTTGTTGTGACTGTGGTTTTATTTAACTCACAGCTGATGGCTGCAGGCACAGAGCGGAGAAAGTAACACAAGGTGAAATGACAAGGCTGTCAAGGGCACATGCGAGGGAGTGAAAATAATGCTCAGCCATGGAATTTACACCAGATGGGAGGGAAGCAGTAACAACAAAAGGGTAAGGGAGAAGGGGTGGGATCAATGGACGGAGTGTCCCTGTGAGATAGAAACTGGATACTGGATAGAGTGGGTGGAAAACAGGAGGTGGTGGTCAGAGACAGTTGCATGAAACAGAGATTATGGACAACTGCAGAGACTGGGAATGTCAAGGCCATGTGAGTCAACAGTCAAAGGAGAGTGGAAGAGAAGCTCGAAGGGAGGAGAACTTCAGAACTGAGAATATTATCTCAGGATATGTGGATATCACCAAGACTTGAGAAGAGAGTTGGAGAGGACGCGGGACACAAAGCTGTCAAGGAAAGAGCAGAGAGCCCAGAGGAGCTGGCAGAGGAAAGGAGCACTGGAGGATGGGGACTGATGCAGCCTAACGGCAGGAGAACAAAACTGGGCTCGTAATGACCGTGGGAGGAGGGCTGGTCTGGAAGCAAACACTAGGACCAGGAGGCCCAGAGTTAGGAGGGAGAAGATCAGGGGAGAAAATAGTCATCAGCAAGGAAGCTGCAGGGGGAGCTGGCCTCAGTGAGAGCCAGGTTCCCATCAGAGCAAGAAGAAAGGGGGACCCTCCCTCTCCCCACATCCAGGAAAGATGCTGAGGACATAGAGGGTTTTGCTGATGATGAACCAGGAATTGTAGAAATCACAGTAGACAGTTTCTATGAGTGGGGGTGGGGTAGGAGATATAGTAAGTCCCCTACATATGAAATGAATTCCATTCTAAAAGCACGTTCACAAGACCACTTTGTTCATAAGTCCAACAGAGTTAGCCTAGTTACCCAACTTTTACAGATAATGCCAGACATGCAAATTAGCTTATATGACTAGACATGTGAACGCATGTCAGCGTCTTTGGAAGTTCCAAACTTGAAGGTTTATATGCAAGGACTTACTGTGCAATAGCGAAGTAGAGCATCTTTGGGGATTCCATGAGCTAGAGGTAAGATCTGGGAACCTAGGCTTTGTGTATGATGGATGTGGTCAGAGAAGGGAAGAGAGGAGATGGGTATGAAGGACTCAGGCAGTAGCAGAGGGATCCAAAGTGTGGGAACCTAGAGAAGGATGGGTGTGGGGCCAGCTCTGGATTCTGTCATTGGACATGAGAGGTTTAGGGAAGCCTTCCTCTAGAACCTGAAGCCTCCTCCTCAGCCCCCATCAATGGCTGATAGGTCTCCTGGGAAGATGAGGTCCTAGATGCCACGTGTAGAACTCACTTTGGACTCCCATTGAAGGAGACCGTGGCCTTGCCTCATTTTCCTCATGTGAAAAATGAGGCATAATCATAACTATGTCATGAAGTTGTTATGAGAAGAAATGCAAAAATAATGAATGTACAAAGCTTGGCACATTTTAAGAGTCTCTGATGGTTCCCCTACCCTTAATCACAGCTCCACCAAAAAAAAAAAAAAAAAAGGCATTAAGAAATGATGGAAGAGTTATGTTTAGTGAGGACAACGTGGAGCTGAGTGGACCCTGGGCTAAGTGCCTGCTTTCTGCAGGTACACACTTGGAGGGCCAAAGAGCTGGCTCCATCCACAGGCTCCTGGTCTCCAAATAGAAGCTAATCAAAGTGCCCAGGAGGAATTAATCGGTCTCTATAGGACTGGTCAAAGAACCCACACTTTTAAAGTGACATAAATTCCAACGGGTGGCTTACTAAATCTTGTTGATTGATTGGGAAGGCGGCAAGGGGCTGGAGCCTGGCTGATGGCTCTGTATTGATTGTGGCTTTTACCCAAGTTATTAAGTGGCTGGAGAAAAGGGGTTGGATGGCAGAGACCCACATTCTCTCTCCACCCTCTCCTTCCCCGACATTTCAGCTTAAATCACAGCATTTCCCAAAAGGGGGTTAGCTCTTGCGGACTACATTAAAGCAAGATGGCCTTTAGTGCACAGATCAGATTTTCACGCGCCACATGGGGTGCCTGGGCTGGTACTCAGAGCAGCTCTCCCTTCACTTAGAAACCTGAGAGGAGCCTGTGTGGCTTGCGCATTTTGAGAAAGAACAAAGAAGTCACCTTCAGAAAGCGCTCCATGGATCTTTGGCCTCCGGGAGTCTGGAAATTAAGATGTACAAAATGCTGCGCCCAGAAAGTTCCTCTTTCTGGGTCAGGAGGAAATCAATTTATCCATGGGATTTTCCCCTTCAACAGCGCTGGCTTCTGTTCACTTGAGTGCATGCACGCATCAGTTGCTCCATTGTGTCTGACTCTTTGCGACCCCACGGACTGTAGCCCACCAGGCTCCTCTGTCCATGGGACTATCTAGGCAAGAATACTGGAGTAGGCTACCATTTTCTTCCTCCAAGGGATCTTCCCAACCGAGGGATCAAACCTGTGTCTCCTGTGTTCCCTGCATTGCAGGTGGATTCTTTACCTGATGAGCCATCAGGGAATGTCTACTTAGCATTGATAAAAATCTATATATCTATCAGGAAATGAACAAAGGGATAAATATCACTGCATGTGAAGTAGAAGCTAGAACTGGCTTGGACATTTTCGCACACAGGCTATCAAGTTGGTCTCCACATGAGTCGATGACACTAGAACAGTCTCACACTTCTCCTGATAAACTCCGTGGGCTTGTTATCTTGTTTCCTCAGGGCTTTCTGGTTTATCCAGATGGAGAGGACATGTCCAGATCCTCTCCTATAATCACAGTAAGTCTGGTATCTAGATAACAGAGCTACAAAGCATCTTGCCCCTGGGTCTCCACATGGGGAGGGAGCCCTCCGCTCATTGCAGAAAGATTCCTCCTTTGCTGAGGGTGAGTGTGTAAAGAAAAGATAAGTGTTCGTGAAGGGGACCCTGCTCATCTGGGAGAGGGAGCCAGGGGCCCAAGCACAAGAGGATACCCTTCTCCAAGCCCCTGCCTCTTTGTCGCAGTTGAAAGACCCTTGACCTTCACATGCAGAGCAGCTGTGTGTGCATGCTCAGTCACCCAGTCATGTCTGACTCTTTGCGACCCCATAGACTGTAGCCCGCCAGGCTCCTCTGTCCATGGGATTTCCCAGGCAAGAATACTGGAGTGGGCTGCCATTTCCTCCTCCAGGGAATCTTCCTTACCCAGGGATTGAACCCAAGTCTCCTGCATTGGCAGGCAGATTCTTTACCACTGAGCCACCTGGGAAACACTTGTAGAGTGGTCACTTGTCATGCTGAGTCCAGCCCCCGGGCACAACTTTACAGGCCCAGAGGACAGAGTAGAAGGGAGGTGATTCACACTCAGGAAAATTCAGATGGAATAAGATGGAAAAGAGTTGGGGCTGAACAGCAGGTGGACTTGGGGATAAAGCTTTAGCTATTTCAACTGCACAGTCTGCCCTTTGGATTTCCAGTCATTTATGGCCTCACAAGGCTCCTGGAGCTAAGGGTAATGGGAAAAAAAAATACAGAAGGATTAAGTCACTGAGCCCAGAACATTCTCCAGGATAGATCACATCTTGGGTCACAGATCAAGCCTCAGCTAATTTAATAAAATTGAAATCATATCAACCATCTTTTCTTACAACACTGTGAGATTAAGATATCAATTATAGAAAAAAACTGAAAACCACAAACACAGGGCGGCTAAAGAGTATGCTGCCAAGTAACCGAGAGATCACTGAGGAAATCAGAAAAACTCCTAGAAACAAATGACAACAAAAACACAGTGACCCAAAACCTATGGAGTGCAGCAAAAGCGGTTCTAAGAGGGCAGATAATAGCAGTATAAGCCTACCTCAAGAAACAAGAAAAATAGTCTCAAACAACCTAGCTTTACACCTAAAGCAAATAGAGACAGAAGGAAAAAACAAAAAAACCAAACTTACTAGAAGAAAAGGAATTGTAAAGATCAGAGCAGAAATAAGTGAAAAAATGAATAAAACTAACAGTAAAGATCCATAAAACCAAAAGGGAGGAGAGGGTAACCAAAGCTTCTAGGAGGGACAGCACTGAGCAGTGGATATCTACTGCTGAGCAAATGCCCACCCAACTTTCTCTCATGGCAGGCAACCTAAATTCAGGGGTAGCCTTTTTGTTCTTAGGGGAGAATTGGGATTAGAAGAACAAAGACCTTTAGGGTGACCGCTTGCTGACAGGAGAGAGTCTTCCAACTGGCAGAGGAGGGAGGTGGGGCTAGAGGGCCTGGCAGAGCCGTCTCCTACCAGGAAGGGTTGGGGCCAGAGCCCTGAGCAGCCCGGGTCTCCATGTGCCCAATGTCACCACACCAGCCTAGCACGGAGTCGACCAGTCAGAGCTGTTGTCACCAGGAACACAGGGGTGATGGTGTAGCTTAGAGTCACAGAGCTCGCTCTGCGCCTGCTGGCGCAGCCCAGGCAGGGGGAAAACCAGTAAAGTCCAGGAAGGGAGGCTCGGTGGAGAGGCAGAGGAAAGGACTGTGCCTTTCATTTCTCTATTTTCTGTATCCTCAGCGCTTAGTGCACAACTGGCTTGATCAGACGGATCCAGTTCGACCCTTGCTCTGAGGCTCTCTCTATGTGAGCCTGGATTGAGTCTTTACATATCTGAGACTCAGTTTTCCCACACGTGCAATGGGACTGACATTTTGTGTGTGTGATAAAATACACATAGCATAATATTTACCATTTTAAAGTGTACCTATAATCCACTGGCATTTAGTACGCTTACAGTATGGCACAATTATTCCTACTATTTCAGTCCAGAACATTTCACATCAGGTGGCCATGATTACAATGGATGGCTACATTCATATGAAACTCTAGACCCAGCAACACAAGTCTCTGGTGACAGAGATCAGAGCGGGAATTGCTGTGAGGCAGAATTGACTCGATGGAGCACAGAGAACCTGCTGACATGAAGGAAATGTTCTCTGTCTTGCTGAGGTGTGGGCTCCATGAGTAGATACAGGTTCAAAACTCATGTCAAAGGATGGGGCTAAGATCTGTACATACACTGTTGATAAATTTTATCTGAGCACAAAATAAAAAGCAATGGCAAAGAATTATAAAGAAGCACCTGACGGGGAAGTAGGTGACATTTCCTGGAAAAAAGGTCAGATTTCTAGTTGGTTCTAGAGGATCACGGAGGCAGAGACACCATCAAAGTTTGCCTGCCTGCCTAGCTTGCTTTCATCTGTGTCCATATAAGGCAATGTGACCCCAAGAAAGAAAGAAAGTAGATGTGGCTCAGTCATGTCTGACTCTTTGCAACCCCATGAACTATAGCCTGCCAGATCCTCTGTCCATGGAAGTCTCCAGGCAAGAATACTGGAGCGGGTTGCCATTCCCTTCTCCAGGGGATCTTCCCAACCCAGAGATTGAACCCAGGTCTCCCACATTGCAGGCGGATTCTTTACCATCTGAGCCACCAGGGTAGCCCTCTACAAGGCTAACAATCGTTCTTGGTAATACCGGGGGTTCCCAGGTGGCCCTAGTGGTAAAGAACCTGCCTGCCAATGGAGGAGATCCCTTGGAAGAGGGCATGGCAACCGACTCCTGTATTCTTGCCTGGAGAATCCAATGGACAGAGGAGCCTGGAGGGCTACAGCCCATCGGGTCACAGAGAGTCGGACAAAACTGATGTGACTTAGCATGCGTGCACTCTGTAACAGCAGGTCCTGGGAACCACCATCCACTCATTAGCAGAGACTGTAGACGGTTATGCAAGTCTGGCTCACAGGCCATCAGCCATTCCTGAGACACATCCACCAGCACCACTCTGGAATGAGGGCAGATGGCGTTCTGCTGATGAAAGTGCAAGACGTCAAGAAGGAAACTGCCAGATCTGACATCATCCATCTAAGAAGGTGTGAAGTAAATAAATGGATAACAATAACATCAATGGGAGCAACACTGAAGTAGACAAGGCGCTGATTTCATGTGAATTCCCCAGCAGCAGAAAAGTGAGATTAGAAAGAACATCATTTAAGAGCCAGCGAGCAAATGCACCTCCACATCAGCACATCACAGCCCCAGCCTCGCCCCGGGGCCGTGCAGGGAATGGTGATGCCTCATTCCTATTCTCCGAGGCTCCAAAGCGGCTCAGGAAGAGGCTGGAGCAAACACCAGCTGCTCAGGCTCTGCCCCCACCCCTCTTGTCCTCATCCTTGTGGCTTTGCTCAAAAGTTGCAATCGAGATTACGATATCATGACCCTGTTTGTAAGCTCCAATAGTAGTTATTCTCACCTTAAAAAGAAAGACCATTTAAATAAAAATGCAAAAGTGAACTTTTCCCTAGGAAACCTACCGAACTGGTGAGCTTGCTAGGTACAAGCTCAAAACAGAGAATCTGAAAACAGACCACATAGGTGGAGGCTGGTCCTGAGCCAGAATTTCAGACTCCCTGAGACCAGGGCCCACTCCACTCCCTGTTGCCACTTTCACGTCCTGAAGGCGTCTCCATGACACTCCAAGATAGAGCTACCGTTTGCTTATTCCTGAACTATCAGCACAACTATGCAAGTATCTGGTGCTCATAAAATACGATCTCTGCTTCCAGTGCCAACTAAAAATATATCTACCAGTGCATTCTAAGTTACTTCAGTCATGTCTGGCTCTGTAACCCCACGGACTCTAGCCTGCCAGGTTCCTCTGTCCATGGGGTTCTCCAGGCAAGAACACTGGAGTGGGTTGCCATTTCCTCCTCCAGGGAATCTTCCCAACCCATGAATCAAACTCACACTTCTAATGTCTCCTTCATTGGCAGGCAGGGTTTTTCGTTCTGTTTTGTTTTGAGCCACCAGGAAAGCCCCTGAATATATATTTGAGGAACTCCCAAAAATCAAGGCAACCTGAACACAAACATGTAACTGTACAGCTTCTTCCTCATCACTGGTCTCCCAAATCTCAATTAAAAGTATCAATGAAGTACCAAATATAGGGAAATCAACTCTGAAAATTCATTGGGAGGACTGATGCTGAAGCTCCAATACTTTGACCACCGATGCAAAGAGCTGACTCATTGGAAAAGACCCTGATGCTGGGAAAGATTGAAGGCAAAAGGAGAAGAGGGTGGCAGGGTATGGTTAGAGGTAGAAGAAGATGGTTAGATAGTATCACTGACTCACTGAACATGAATTTGAGCAAATTCCAGGAGATAGTGGAGGACAGAGGAGCCTGGCATGCTACAGTCCACGGGGTCACAAAAAGTTGGACATAACTTAGACTGAACGACAGCAACAAGAGGAAAATTACATCTGGAAGGTGAGAGAGAATGTCACACACACGCCATTCACTCTGTACGTTGTAGGCATTGCGTGAAGTACTGCGCTGTGTATTGAAAACATTCTGATATTCCTGCTAGATGTGTAGAGAAGACATGAGCCGCATGGACATGCCTGGGATCTGCTAATGAATAGTGACTTTGACACCCTTTCATCCATTGTGAGCTCCCTGACGCATACTTACACAGAGTCTCTAACAATCTTTTACTGTCTCACTTTAAAAAAATACATGAAAATAATTGAAAGCAGGGATTCAAATAGATGTGTGTACACTCATGTTGATGGCAGCATTATTCATAGAAGTAAAACATGGAAGCAACCCAGGTGTCCATCAACGTGTGAATGGATAGACAAAATGTGGTGTAGACGGCCAACGGATTATTGATTATTCAGTTTTTACAAGGTATGAAATTCTGACACCTGCTACAGCATGAATGAACCTTAAAATAATTGTGCTGTTGTTGTTGTTCAGTTGCTAAGTCGTAGTCGTGTCCAACTATTTACGATCCCATGAACTGCAACATGTCAGGCTTCCCTGTCCTTCACTGTGCCCCAGAGTTTGCTCAAACTCATGTCTATTGAGTCACTGATACTATCTAACCATCTCATCCTCTACTGCCCTCTTCTTTTGCCTTCAATCTTTCCCAACATCGGGATCATTATATGATTTATGTATGATTATAAAATCATTATACTAAGTGAAATAAGCCAGACACAAGGGGACAAACATTGTATGATTCCACATATATGCCATATTTAGAACAGTCAAATTAATCAGAAAACAAAATTGAATAATGGTGACAGGAGCTGAGGAGGGAGTTATGGTTTAATAGGTACAGAATTTCAGTTTGGGGTGATGGAAAAGTTCAGGAGATGCCCAGTAGTGATGGTTGCCCAGCAATGTGAATTTATTTAATTCCATTGAGTTGTATACTGGAAAAAAATACCTAATATGGTACATTTTATATTAAGTATATTTTGCCACCATAAAAAGACATGGCCAGCAGAGGATAAGCAGACACTTGAGAAAGGCCTCTAAAAGAAAAAGAGCAAAACAAATAAATATAAACAAGAAACCTGGATGATACAGAGATGACTCAAGGAGCAGAAGAAAAATCTATAAATAGTACCTTTAGTGGAATGAAAGGAGACATCACCCCTATAAGCGGCATATTACAGATAGAACAGCATACTACCCAAATGATCATTTCGAAAACAAAGAACAAACTTTTAGAAATCAAAATATTTGATAACAAAAATTTAATAACAGTATATAAAGTTGGAGAAATAGTCAAGAAATGGACCAAAAGATCAAGAGGTAGAAAATAGTGGAGGAAGGAAAAGAGTATTTTTCAGAAATTATGATATCTAAATAATTGGACTCTGAAACAACAGAGAAAACAAAGAAAAGGAAATCATCAAAGGAAATAATAGGAAAGCATTTTTCAGAACTGAAAGCTCTAAGCGTCCAGATTGAAGGGACTCATAAAATACTCTGCAAGATGAATAATAAAAAGCCAACCAAGGCACTCTGTTTTGAAATTTCAGAAGTTCAGGGATAAAGAAAGGAGTCTAAAAATACCCAGAAAGAAAAAACTAATATGTCATATGCTAAGGCTAAGAAATCAGAACCACAACAGGCCTCTTAAAAGCAACATCAGACACTAGAATATAATGGAGCAAAACCTTCAGAATTTGGGGGGAAATTTTACTGTCACCCTGGAATTTTATACCCATCTAAATCATAAATTCAATATGAGAAACAGTGCAAACGCTTTAAGACATATATAAAGACTCAAAACCTGCTCTTGCCTTTCAGTGTTTCTTAGAAATCTACAAGAATAAAAGGAAAGCGTAGACAACACAGGAATGGAAGGCGTCGCAGGATAACAGCTGTGCTTTACAGATTAATGCAGGCTCACGTTCTGCAAGCACGCTTTTATGTCCCCATTTTTCTTGACATCTAAGCAGCAACCAGTTGCATTACCTCATCTAATCTTCTCAATGGACCCTATAAAGAAGACATGATTTTTCAATCCCCATGGCTTAAGGGGTAGATGGGCTACATGTCAGGAACAGACCTAGTTTTAAGAGGAAGGGAAAATTTTCTTTTTGAGATACTTACATTCCAATATTCATAGCACACTATTCCAAAACATCAAAACAACCTAAGTGTCCATCAAAAGATGAAAGGATAAGGAAGACGTGGTACATATACACAGTGGAATATTAGTCTTGAAAAAGAATGAAATAATGCCATTTGCAGCAGCGTGTTTGGACCTAGAGATGATCACACTGAGTAAGTCAGAGCAAGGCAAATATCATATGACTTCACTTACATGTGGAATCTACAAAACAGTACAAATTAGCTTATTTACAAAACAGAAATAGACTCACAAACATAAAGAACAAACTTGCAGTTACCAAAGGGGAAGGTGGGAGAGGGATAAATTGTGAGTACTGGATTAACAGATGCACACTACTGTATACAGAATAGATAAACAGCACGGATTCACTGTATAGCGCAGGGAACTATATCAATATCTTGTAATGAACTATAATGGAGCAGAATCTTAACAAAATAATATAAATAGATACATATGTATGTGCAAATGCATACATTTATATGAACTTTGCTGTAGACATGGAACTAATACAACATTGTAAATCAACTATACTTCAATTTTTAAAAATAAACAATAAATACAACTAAGTAATTTTTTTAAAAGAACTTTTCAATACATTAAACTTGACAACAACTTGATACATGTTTCTAAAGCTTAAGACAGAGGTCTGGGCAGAGATGGATTTTAGGAAGAAATGAAAGTATGAGAGGTGATGAAACAACCTATGGAAATCATCATATTTTTAAAACAAAGTGTTGAAAACTTTAAGAGAAATAATAATGAATCAGAGAACAGATCAGAACCAATAGAATAGCAACAGTAATCAACGATGTATCAGGAGAAAGAATCCATGACTCATAGAGATACCAAAAGCTAGCAAAGAAAAGGCTTTCTGCATGTAGATGGAAAGGTCGATGAAAAGAAACCAGGATCAAGAGTTTTCTTGGTTAAATGTGTTACATAAGAGAGAGAAGAAGAGAAGAAGGAGGAGGGGGAGAGTGAGGGGAGTGTGAGGTGGAGGGGAAGTTTCCAGAGATAAAATGTCGGTTACTATTGAGGGAACCTGGAGAAGGAAATGGCAACCCACTCCAGTGTTCTTGCCTGGAGAATCCCAGGGATGGGGGAGCTTCATGGCCTGCCATCTATGGGGTCGCACAGAGTTGGACACGACTGAAGCGACGCAGCAGCAGCAGCAGCAGCAGCATTGAGGGAACCAACCTCCCTGCTAGTCTCACGCTTCAGTGAAGACGAACATCTGTCAGGATTACACCACTAGCTTCTGCCTCCATTTCTACTAATTTCTTCCCATAAGAGGAACAGTGCTTTATCTGACATTTGCTTTTGAAAGAGAGAACTGAGCTTGCTTGGTTCAGCCCCTAACTGCTGTCTGGTCAAACTCATCAGCTATAAAGCGTATGCACCCATCTCCTTACCTGCCAGGTGGTAGAGTCCAGCTCCCAGGTAGGGACATGTAGTTGCAGGGTGACTGTGTCCCTAGTTTTGGCAAAATCAGGAGATGAGATTGTATTTCCCTTTAGCCACAGACCTAAAACCACTTTCTGCTTTCACCTAAACCAATCAGCTTTAAGGTAATGCAACTGATTTCTGATCTTCTGTCCTCTGTGTTCTCAAGTTAATCCCTAAGTTTGTCACCCAAGGTAGTCCTAATGTGAGAGGGAAAGAGGAAATAACTTAAAATACAATTGCTACCCACATAAGATTATCCATAACATTAAGGATTAGAAGACAAGAGCAAAGTTCACAAACTGCTAGTTCTTGAGTAAAATATAGCCTAGGCATATGTTTTGTCTGGTGATCTTGTATGGCATATACAATGTTTTATATGGCCATGCAGTTAGGCAGGCATATAATATTTGATTGTAACACATCTTCCTCCAAGGCTGTCTCACATGCAGGTATCCTGCACAATCTCTGGAAAACTTGAGTTTTCTACACCTGGAACAAAACAATGACCCAAGAATTCAAAGTAAAATAGGACAGCTGGTGATCTCTAAGCACCAATATGGCTCGACCCTCAAGCCAACTCTTGGCTGAACAAGCAAGGCGGGATATTGGTGGCATTAAGTCCATTCACAGTGTTCTGCAACCCCCACAGCCGTCTCTTTCCAGAACTTGTTCATCACCCCGAACAGAAACATGGTACCCACTGAGTAATGATTCCCATTTCCCCTTTCCTCCAGCCCCCGGTAACCTCTAATCCACATTCTGTCTTTATGAATTCGCCTCTTCTAGGTATTTCGTATGAGGCATCGGGCAATATTTACCTTTTGGGTTGGCTTATTTCATTTAGCATAATGTTTTTGAGACTCGCCCACATCGTACCATGCATCAGAATTCCATCCCTTTTATGGCTGAGTAATTTTCCATTTTATAATAACTACATTTTGCATAACCCATCCAGCCACTGATGGACACATGCGTTGCTTCCACTTTTTGGCTGCTGTGACTAATACTGCAGTGAGGCAAGGTTCCCCCCCAGTGCTCACCTCTCTCTCTCTAACTTTCCATCACATCACCCTGCTTTATTTTCTTCAGAAAACATAATGCCACATGACATTAATTGTTCAGTTTATTTTTCTTCCTTCCCCTCATTCTCCTCCCGAAGGTAGGGTCCATGGGAGCGAGAACATTTTCATTCCCCACTTCCATGCCTTAACCTAGTGTCCTAGTATAAGGGCTGGAATAGAGCAGACACTAAAAAAAATATCTGTTGAATGAATGAATTAAAAAAGCAATAATGAGATGCATAGGTTGGGCAGGTGACCAGACTCACTAATTTGCTAAGCCCTGCCCTCCCACCACAGAGCAGGTCATACAGACTCATACTTTAGCAACATGACAAATTGCTCCATTCCATGGTTCTTCGGAATATGATGCATAAAATAGGGATGACTAGTGTTAGGTCCTCAAAGCCGAATATCTATGACACTACATGGTTGAAAGTTGCTGTAACAGCACTGTGGGCAAAAGCTCCAAGACATGGAAGGGTCGGTGAGTAAAAAGAAGTGGGAAGAAAAAAGGAACAAAGGTTTGTGCAGCTTTGTGCCCTGAAGAAAGGGCCGCTGGGTCCCTCTTCCACCAGGAGAGAGTCTCATTAGCATAATTGGCCAGAGAGGCATGTGGGAAAGTGGTCCAACCTTCGGGGCTTTGCCACTGCCTTCTGCCCCAGAAGCTCCCAAAGTCAGGACCTGATTTAGCAGGTCTCTCTTTATCCCCAAGGTTGCCACACTGAAAGAGAATTCTTCACACCACTCTTGTCCCCAGGAGGCTATGGAGAATTTCAGTTCCTGCACGTTGATGCTATTACCGCTCACTACAAGGCTATTTCCTGGGGCGGGGAGATAATCCAATTCTGCTCCTTCCCAGCACACAAGCATAAAGCCAAAATATATAACATATTATGTCAGACACAGGCGCTGCCCAGCTCAGCATTCTGTCCCTGACACCAGGAGCAAGGAAGATTTTGTGAGCAGCTCCACTACTTACTCAGGCTTCCCGGGTGGCTCTGTAGTAAAGAATCTGTCTGCCAATGCAGGAGATGCGGGTTCAATCCCTGGGTCAAGAAGATCCCCTGGAGGAGGAAATAGCAACCCCCTCCAGTATCCTTGCCTGGAGAACCCCATGGACCAAGGAGCCTGGTGGGCTGCAGTCCATGGGGTGGCAAAGAGTCGGACATGACTTGGCTACTGAGCACACAGGCACACATGCCACCACTTGCTTCATGCGACACAAACTCCGGGTCCTGCTCCCCCTCCACAGAGCCCCAGAGTATCCCTGCTTCCTGCTCATCCTTTTAATGTGGACCACCTGCACGCCATCCTCCATCCATCATCCTGCATATGCCTCCCACTGGCATCTTTCACTGTTCCAGGATGGATGTTGGGAAACGGAAATTTAAAAATGAAGGACTCGTGGCCCCTCTAGGATTCCACTAGGCAGCAAAACCAAGGACCACTTGACAAGAGCAAGTAGGAATGGCTTAAGCAGTGGAAAGATAGGGAGATCTTGAAAGAAAAGCAAAACAGAAGAAAAGAGAAAAGGAAGAGGAAGAGGAAACACAGACGTACTTGGACACCACGGAGAAAAGCTTGAGAACAAAAGAAAGAGGGATGGAATATATGGGAGAGGGAATGGAATTTTTCCTAGAGAAAAAAATAGGAAGCAAAGCAGTCAGTATTTACTTCTAGAAAGGTTAGCTTTAGTGATGAGTAAGAACTCCTTCAAATAGAACCATGAAAGAACAAATATAGGTAAAAAATACAGATGAATCTGGGCTTTCCAAGTGGCACTAGTGGTAAAGAACCTGCCTGCCAATGCAGGAGACAGAAGAAATGTGGGTTCGATCCCTGGGTCAGGAAGATCCCCTGGAGGAGGGCATGACAACCCACTCCAGTATTCTTGCCTGGAGAATTCCATGGACAGAGGAGACTGGTGGACTAAGGTCCATGGGGTTGCAATAATTCAGACATGACTGAAGCGACTTAAGCAAGCACGCATAGATGAATTTAGAAGACCAAGGGGGCGTCCATGAGATAGGTCATGTCTGAGGGCCTCCATTATCTCTGTAGAGCCCCAGCTGCCCCTGAGTGGGGAAGGTAATGATGGTGGGTTGGGTGGAGTGAATGGAGGTCAGGGGCAGCCGCTGAAGGAAAGTGAGAGAAGGTCGACCAGAGATTTAAAAGACGACTGAATGGCAGTGGCTGCCCCGCAGAGGCTGAATGGTTCATAAAAGTGTAATGGAACGATCTGCCATGGTGATGCAATTTTCCCCAAGCATCGTCCTGCAGCACTGGGCCGAGGAGAGAGAAGAGCAAATGATTAGGTCGACACAGCACTGGGGACAGAGGCGCAGCTGCAGAAGGAAGACCAGGAAATGAGGGTGGGGAGGACTTGAGAGGGTCCTTGAAGGGATGGGTGATGAAACCCAGCCAAAGAAGGGGAGATGGGCAAGGCCAAGTGAGGTCTGACCACCTGCAAAATCAGGTGTCAAATGTTTCTAGTGTGTAGTCAGCCATGAGGCTTTGTGTTAGGCAATGTCTTCCGGAGAAACAGAACCAATTCCTTGTAAGTCTCATTACAATGAATTGACTCACAATTCCAAGATTATGGAAGCTAAGGAGCTCCAGGACCTGCTGTCCTCAAGCTGCAGACCCGTGAAATAGTGCTGTGGTTCCATTTCAAGTCCAAAACCCTGAGAACCAGGAGAGCCAGGCTTGTAAAGACAAGTCCACACGTCCAAGAGAAGACCAATGTCTCAGTTTAAGCAGTCAGGCAGAGAGAAAAAAGGCCACCTTCCTCTGCCTTTTTGTTCTAATCAGGCCAATGAATCAACACCCACGGGCACTGGATGATGCCTACCCATACTGAGGAAGGCCATCTGCTTTACCAAGTCCACAGATACAAATGCTGATCTCTTCTGAAAACACTCTCCCAGGCAGAAATGACGTTTAACCAGATACCTGGGCATCCCACGGTCCAGGCAAGTTGGCACATAGATTAACCATCCCAAACTTGATAACAGCAGCTCTGATTCTAATCCCTGGCATGTATGCAGTGGGCACTCACAAAGAGCTTTACATGTGCGGTTTCATCAAGTCCTCTCTCAGTTTACAGAAGAGTAACTGCAGCTAAAGGAAGCTAAGTCACTCTGGACTTCACTCATGCCAAAGCTCATGCTCTTAAACACATGGCCAGTGAGATTTCTGAGCATGTGGTTTCATAGTCTGAGGCATCCCAAGGGATGAACAAGGCATAGGAGGCGGCAGTGGGTGTGGATTGCGGAAGTGAATGGAGGTTGAGTCACTGAAGCTGAGCACATTGGAGCAATCTGCAGCTGTGAAGCTGAATGGCACACTAGGATGTGGAAGTTGTGTCAGAGGGCCAGGTCAGGGACCTTGGAGTCACAGGAAAATTTGACTGCCCAGAAGGGTTTATGTGAGGAAGAATCAGCCTGAAGCTGACTGGAAACTCGAAACTTGGCATCTCTCCCTTTGAAAGTCCCCCAGTTGGGTCAGGGGGTTGCCACAGCCATCCTGACCCTCAGCGATTTCACCAGGAGGACTCAGAGAACTCAAAATCTCTTACACTCATGGTTATGGTGTGTGACAGTGAAAGGATACAGCCTCAGATGTGCAAAGGCAATGGGTCCATAGGGCAGAGTCCAGGAGAAGCCAGATGTGGCCTTCCAGCTGTCCTCTCTCTGCAGAGTAGCACAGACAGGACGTATTCCTCCCAGTAATAACATATGATAGCTCAAGAAGTACTGCCAGCCAGGGAAGCTTTCCTAAGCTTTCCTGTCCAAGATTTTTTAGGGGGTCCATCACAAAGGCAGTGAAATATCTGCATGATTGACTAGCTTCCTGTCTCCAGCACTTCTAGAGGTCAAATTGATACAGCATGGCTCAGAGCCCCAGGCAAATAAAGGCACACAGTCATTGTAAGTCACGTCATAGCCATGAACTGGGCTTCCCCTATGGCTCAGCAGTAAAGAATGTACCTGCAATGCAGGAAACGCAGGTTCGATCCCTGGGTTGGGAAGATCCCCTGGAGGAGGGCATGGCAGCCCACTCCAGTACTCTTGCCTGGAGAATCCATGGACAGAGGAGCCTGGTGGGCTACAGTCCATGGGGTCGCAAAGAGTCAGACACAATTGAAGTGACTTGGCACTCACACATGCACAGCCATAAACTATCTGGGGTGGCTGACGGCTCCAGGCATACAAAAGCACTCGTACAACCAGAACACTTTAAGGACGTAGACGGTCTCTCTGGTTAAGAGCCCGTCCTTCCCCTGGAATGTGCAGGACTTAAGCCACCCAAGCAAGAACTCTGGATTAACCCTTTGCAGCACACAAGCCCCAGAGACCAATAAACCTGATTGGTGATGCAAGACACCCATTCTGGCCCTGAACAGCACAGAAGCTTCCAGGGATCAAGGGTGTCCCAGTCACTTGAAGGTAATCTCTTCATTGAAAGCTAGAATGTCATCCTTTGAGCTTGGAGTTCATGATGAGCTGAAACTCTGAGGCTGGTTCAAGGACTTTTCTACTTTAGATCATCTGATGCTCTCTGCTCACAGCTGAACTCTCCCAGGTGACATTAAAAAGTAGCAAGCAAACAGACAGCGCTAATGTCCAACCTTAGAAAAAGAGTGAAAAACAGTCTCTGATATCCATTGTTGTTGTTTAATTGCTGAGTTGTGTTCGACTCTTTGTGACCCCATAGACAGCAGCCCACCAGACTCCTCTGTCTAGGAGATTCCCAAGGCAGGAATGCTGGAATGGCTTGCCATTTCCTTCTACAAGGGATCTTCCTGACCCAAGGATCAAACCTGTGTCTCCTGCATTGGCAGGTGAATTCTTTACCACTGAGCCACCTGGAAGGCCCCCTGATACCCAGTAGGCATCTGCAAACACACTGCAATGAGGACCAGGAGATTTCCCTCTCTGCACTGGGTGCTGGGATCCTGTTCCTGAGAGCCCTAAGCACAGAACTCTCCCAGAATCCAAGCACCAGGCTGAGGGGCAACCAGGAAGCAGCTGCTATGCTTTCGTCTAACCTTGCAGCGGGTTCGCCGGACACCTCTGGGGTGGCCTTCCTCCTGTGTCTAGAAGGCACAGTAAGCAGCAACTGTCACCTTCTCCTGGGTGCACAGGCTTATAAAGAGTTGAATAGAGATGGAAGTAGAGACAGAGACAGAGGTAGAAATAGAAGCCTGAGTGGATGTTTTTGTTAACATAGCAGTTTCTGTCATTCGCTTGCATTCTGATATGCCTTTTGTTTTCAATTATGTGAAATTTGATTCTTTTTTATTGAAGCACAGTTGATTTTCAATATCGTGTAAGTTTCAGATGTATAGCATAGTGATTCAGGGGGGTGTGGGGGCAGATTTTATTCCATTATAGTTTATTACAAGATATTGGATGTGATCCCCTGTGCTACGCAGTACATCTTTGTTGCTTATCTATTTTATGTATAGTGGTTTGCGTAGGGAAAAAAGTAGATGGAGAGCATGGACAGCGCTCAGCTCTTCCTCTTCCTGCCATAGTCCACTTTCAGATCTCAGATGAGATCAGAGCTCCCTGTTTACGATGCACAATGGGTAACCCTTTTGTAGGAGGATGCTCTACTATTGGGGTAATCCATGAGTTTAGCTGGTCACCCCCTTTCTCTCTGCCTTCCACTCACCAACAGTAAGACTGTCCTGTTCCAAATGGCTTTGAGGAAGGTTGTCACAATGGTAAAGAAGGGGGGAAGAAAAATCCATGCTCAGCTTTCATGTTTCAAAATGAATGTTTGAACTCCAGGCAGAAGCAAAAGCCTAATGAAAAGGGATATCAGAGTTCCAAAGCAGAGCCCAAAGAGACCCAGCACAGAAAAGTTATTTCCCAAAAAAGGAGGCAAAAAGGATTCAGGATTGGTTACAGCCAGTTTTACTACCATTCATATTATATTAAAATCCCCTAGAGTGGGACCCCGCTGGTGGTCCAGTGGCTAAGAATCTGATCTCAGTGCATGGAGCCTGGGTTCAAGCCCTGGTCAGCAATCTAGATCCCACATGCCACAGCTAAATATCCTACATTCTGCAAAGAGGGGCTTCCTCGGTGGCTTAGTGGTAAAGAATCTGTCTGCAACGCAGAAGACGTGGGTTTGATCCCTGTCTCAGGAAGATCCCCTGGAGGAGGAAACAGCAACCCACTCCAGTGTTCTTGCCTGGACACTTCCATGGACAAAGACGCCTTGTGGGCTATAGTCCATGGAGCCTCAAAGAGCCAGACATGACTAAGCACTGAGAACTGATGCTCCAGTGAAGACTGAAGATCCCGTGTGCTGCAACTGAGACCCAGCACAGTCAAATAAATAACTAAAATGAATAGATAGATATTTTTAAAATTCCCTTAGGTGGGAAAAGGGGGAAATTAAGAGTGGCCCTGAGATGGAGCTCCTGTCTGGCCCCTTTGAGGTCAAGTCTGTAGGGATGGAGGAGAACCATAAGACCAAAAGCAGAAGGAACCACAGCTTACCTGCTGAGCGAGGCCTAGGAAAGTGAACAGGGTCTTGGGATTCTCCACCTGCATCCTTCCACGGGGCCGCAGTGATAGAGAACTGACTCCAGGGTCTAGAGAAATGGGCTTGACCTTCAGGTCCCGCAGGGTAAGGGGAGAGACTGAAAGCTTCACATTCATTCTTTAGGGCTGAGGGGCCCTAGTGTCCCCTAGTCAGCTCGTGGAGACACAGAGTGAAGTTCATGGGCCAACCACAAAGATGAGGACTCAGACATCCCAAAGGAAGCCAGCAAGGACGGGCAGGGACAGTCAGGGCCAATGAGAGCAAAGCTGTGGTGGAGACGCAGGAGAAGACAGGATGGTCTGAACCAGACGCCACTCCCAGTGTCTGCACAGCCCTCAGATCTCCTGAAAATTAGGTGCAATCATGGAGGAAAGAGGAAAGTGGGGAACTGTTGTCCTGCAATGACCACAATCGAGTTTCTACAACAGCGACATGAAGCTGCAGATAGAAACACAATCCAGTTATGGAAAAATAAAGGCTTGACCTTTATTTGGGTTTCCCTGGTAGCTCATTGGGTAAAGAATCTGCCTGCAATGCAGGAGACCCCGGTTCAGTCCTGAGTCTGGAGGATCCCCTGGAGAAGAGAATGGCTACCCACTCCAGTATTCTTGGGCTTCCTTGGTGGCTCAGATGGTAAAGAATCCACCTGCAATGTGGGAGACCTGGGTTTGGTTCCTGGGTTGGGAAGATCCCCTGGAGAAGGGAAGTGCTACCCACTCTAACCTTGAGTTGGAAGTCTATGAGAGGAACACTTCTAATGTTTTAAACTCTTGAGAGCTCAAAGATGTGAGAATAGATAGGTCAGTGATAACAACAAGAGAAGCAGGCTGCATATACATTTTATATAAATGTTTAATGCTGTAGATATAAAGTCTAGTTTATCCAAACCAAAATTTGGGGTGTACTGTTCTGACCACCATCCTCCCAGGTGGCGCTAGTGGTAAAGAATCTGCCTGCCAGTACAGGAGAAGCAAGAGATGCAGGTTGGATCCCTGGGTCAGGAAGATCCCCTGGAGGAGGAAATAGCAACCCACTCCAGTGTTCTTACCTGGGAAATCCCATGGACAGAGGAGCCTGGTGGGCTACAGTCCATGGGTTCACAACGAGTTAGATACGACTGAGAGACTGAACACATTCTGACCACAGAACATGTGTGAATGAGACTTGCCCCTAAAAGTGTGAACTGTGTGTGCTCAGGTCATCTTCTTTCTGTATCAGGGGTGCAGCCTTTCCTGACCAGGTGACAGATAGTGTGACTGTGCCTTGCAAAAAAGGAGCCATGTAGCTGCCACTTCTGGGTAAGTGAAGCCATCTCAGAGATGTAGACTGGGTCCCCAAAGGTTGGGATGGCTGAAACTATCCAAGGACCAAGTTCAAACCCCTCAGCATGACAAGGCTTTTCACAGTGGGGTCTGGCTTCCCTGCCCAGCCCCTTGGGACTTCCCAGCAGATCTTGAGTCACAAGGACCACAGGCCAGCCTCTAAATCCAGCCTATCTTGACCCTGGGCCTTTGCACAAGCTTCTCCCTCTTCCAAATGGACCAGGTACCCCTTCGTGTCCTTCACATATCAACTTGAACTTGCCTCTTTCAGAAAGCCTTCCTGGATTTTCCCAAGCTGATTCCATTGCCTTTCCGTGAACTCCCACAGCCTCCTGGGCAAACCCCAGGGGTACTGCTTATCAGGCTGCATTTAACCGCTTCCCTACACATCTCCATTAGACAGTCAGTGTTTAAGGGCAAAGGCATGTCTTGACCACCCTTGTGTCCCCAAAACCGAAAGCAGCACACGGCCACGAGAAGGTGCTCCATAAACACTTACTCCTTTGGCAAGGTGGATGACGACTGGGGAAGCGGGGGTCTGGGCAGTTTTAGAAAATCCAAGCCAATTGGCCCACCTCCCTGGGGAAATGGCCCCAGGCGATAGACGTCAGAGTCAGAGAGCTGTGGCCAAAGGATTTTTCTTCCCTTGTCCCCCTGGGGAAAATGCCTGCTTTGAGCAGGGATGTTATGAACCTGGGTCTTAAAGGAAAGCAGCCTCTCAGGTTGGTAACGTACACCTGCAGGCGCACACCCACCATCGCTCTGGTCTGTGCCTCTTCAGTCAGGCAGCACCGCAGTCTCCGCATCTCTGAGACCACTGTTCTGAGTCTGGGCTTCTGGGGTTTATTTGTGTCGGCATTCCCCGGGATTCCTACTTTGCTCAGGGGCTTTTCCTGTAAATGCCCTGCACAGAAAGACTCTCTTAGTGCCTTCTCAGTGCGGGACTCTGGGCCAGGCACTCCCACATTAGACTGGTGGTGGTGGCTTAGTCGCTAAGTCGTGTCCAGCTCTTTTGCATCCCATCCCCATGGACTGTGGCCCCCCAGGCTCCTCTGTCCGTGGGATTTCCCAGGCAAGAATATTGGAGTGGGTTGCCGTTTCCTTCTCTAGGGGATCTTGCCGAACCAGGGATTGAACCTGTGTCTCCTGCATCTCCTGCACTGCTGGCAGATTCTTTACTGCTGAGCCAACAGGGAAGCGCTAGAATGTCAGATTTAACCCTCAGACAACCATTTTGAGATAAAACCTTTCCTCTCAGATGTACATGGTTGAAAACTGAGGTGCAGGGAGGTTAAATAACTTGCTGAAGAGCCCAGCTGGCCAGGGGCTGAACTGTTCTTGGGAGATTAAAAAAAAAAAAAGAAAAAGCCTGTGTTATAAGACTGTTCAATTTTTTACACTGCTGTCATAAAAAATGCAAAATTCCACTACTTTTTCGAGAAAGCTCTGAGTGACAACACACACACACACACACACAGGCTCCATGAAGAGTCCGGCAGGTGATAATTGGTGTTGCAACAGCATGAAAGAACAAGGGAGCTGTGAAATGCTCCACCATCTTGGGAAAGAATCTGGCATTTTTCTACATTGCTAACCACAGTATCCAAAAGCACAAGGTGAAGATTGAAGCCATAGTTTCCCATGCTTCTGACTGCAGTTTTTAAATTTCCAGGAAGACCAGAAAATGTCAGTTAGTTAGGTCTTCGCGGTTTCTCTTTTTTTAGAGAGAGAGATTATGTAAGTTGTTTACTCACAAATAGCCAGGAAGAGTCGGGTGCTGTTCACTGGCCTCGCGTCAACATTCCACACACTCATTAATCATTCACAGATTACTTTATCCTCTGCCCATGCCCTCAGACGTCCCTGTACCCAGGTTGGGCAGCTGAGGTTACGAATGCCAGGGCCCATAGGAGAAGCAGACCCATAGTAGAAATGTTTGACCACGAGCTCAGCAGAGTGAACCCAAGAGCAGACAGCTATGAGGGGGTGTGGGCAGGGTGGCATCAGGAGGACTTCATGTCTGCCGCAGTCATGAGCACTGAATCAAGGAGAAGAGGAACTGTCTGTCCCCTGATGAAACAGTGTCGCTCAACAAGTCCTTGTGGCCTTGACTCTAACAACCTTGGGGCTTCCCTGGTGACTGAGTCAGTAAAGAATCCACTTGCACTGCAGGAGACGCGGGTTCAGTTCCTGGCCCTGGAAAATCCCCTGGAGGAGGAAATGGCAATCCACTCCAGGATTCTTGCCTGGAAAATCCCATGGACAGAGGAACCCGGCAGGCTACAGTCCCTGGGGTAGCAAAGAGTTGGGCACGACTTAGCAACTAAACCACCACCTAACATATCTGGTAATTCTGCAGCAGTTGCATCTGCTCAGGCAAAAAGAGATGCAGCTTTAGGAACATCATATGACACCTTTTGTCTCAGCTCTGAGTGAGGTGAGCTGCGAGTCAGCTAGTCAACAGCAACACAATCACAGGTACAGAGCCTCGCTGAGATGCTTGGTGCGATTCAGAGGGAATCTGAACAGGGGATTACATGGGCTTCTGAGAGGGTAGTGTGAGGGGTTGGAAGAGGCTGGGCTGGTGGGAAAACTCATGAGCTGATCCCCAGAAGCATGTTTCATCTCTTGAGCAAGGATGTAGAGGCTTCCCCTCAGGCCAAGCGCGATGCTAGACACCAGGGACAAAGCTGTGAACCACGCTCACAACATCCACCGGCAGCAGTGAAGAGGGAGCCTCGGAATTCTGTACTGTCCAGACAATATCACCCTCCACCCAGCCTGGCTCACACCCAGCTGACCTGCAGGGAATCCCAGGGCTCCCTGCCCCCTTCCCTTCTTATCTAAGACACCAACAGGACTGAGCCCACCTGGCTTTTGGTCTCTGCCCGCTTCTGCACGGGAAACCCCAAGACTTCCTAAATTCATCCCTCATCACCCTTCCTCACATCCCTGAAATCTCTGTCCACCCCCTAACTGAGGATCCCTAACGCCCCAAGTCCTCTCTTTGGGTCTTCTCATGGAACTCCTGGTCCATTATCAGCAAAATCCCTCCATCTTTGGTTGCATCTCTAAACATTTTCTTCACCTTTTTGTCCTAACAGAACAGAGAGCCTGTTCCTGAACAAGAAACTGAGCAGAAAATTAATTTTTAAAGTAATCATATTATTAGCGAAAACTAGCGCGCGTAGTCACCGCGTTCTAGGCACTGTTCCAAGCGCTGTACCTGCATCGATTCCATTAATCTTCACAACAACCCCATAATTAAAGCCATTACCACCCCTATTTTCTGATGACGAAACTTGGGCACAGAAAGGTGAGGCAATTAGCCTAAGTTCACAGAGTTAATAAACAGGAAGCAGGAAAATAGGATTTGAGTCAAGGCAGTTGGGCTCCCAAACCTGCGCGTGGAACCACTGCGATACGTTGTATCATAGAATGGTCTTTGGTGGAAGAGAAGACGAATCCAAAAAGGGGCGACAGAGGCCACCCTCGGGAGGCAGCACTAGGAGGACCCCAAATCCATGTGGGTCTAGAATCCACCCCTAAGAGAAGCTCAAAACCCCTGCTAAGGACACGGCTTCTCCTGCCACCTCTCTCAACAAGCTGCTATTTTTTCATTTCCTTGCTCCTTGTTCCACTGGGCCTGGTGGCGGGGTAGCGTAACTGGGGAGGGTTAATTCTGAGTTTACGCTGGACCTGCTTCTGTGACTTTAACCCTTATTTTGCAGCTTTTGTTACTATAAGCATACATGATGGCCTGCCTCAGGGAGATAATCTGAGCCGCCCACCTGTGAAGGACTGTAAGGAAGTGAAACTAACACATTCCCCTGCCTGAAGCTTGCCATACTAGGGGAATTTTACAAAGATTGAAGAGTCTTTTTACTCTAATTCCTCACCTCTCCCTTCATCTCTGATCCATAAAAGAATCTGACATCCAGGCCCCGACCAGACGGTTATTTTCAGGCACTAGCCTGCCATCTTCTCGGTCAGACGGCTCCCAAATAAAGTCCCTTCCTCGTCCCGACACCTCGTCACGGATTCACTGACTTACTTCACAGTGGGCTCGGTAACAGTAGAGGGTCCCCCTGCTCTTTATTAGTCTTCTGTACCACCGCCCCCCACACACGCTCTTGGTCTTGAACATCATGCTGCCAGACTGAGTGATCTACCACCTCTCCGTGTTGTAGTCATCCAGAGGCCCCCTCATTCCTACAAGATCGGAGCATCTGCTCACTGTCCCCTCTCTGATACTACTTCAGTTCTGATCTCAGGAATTTTACTTTCCATTGAGGTAATCTTTGCAATGCCCTGGACTTGCAATGCCACAACCTCCTCTTGTCCCATTTTAACTCACCTTAACTTAGCCATCCCCTCCCACGGCTATACCTAGACCTTTCCATACAGGAAATTCACTCCTCTGCTATCTTAATTCTAAGGATCTTACTTTCCAACCGCAATCTCTCATCTTTAGTTTGCCAGTTCTGAAAATGAATGACCCCTGTCTAACCTAAATACAGTGATCATTGCCGCCTTTTTACTAACCCTCAATTCCTTCGTACCCTTACATGTTTTTCTTACCTAGTTATTATAACATTCTACCATGTACTCCAGATCCTTTCTTCCTCTTTCCCTGGGAAAAAATACAACCTTATTAAATTTTATTCTATTCTGAATCTTCATCCAAGCAACTGGGCTTGCTCTGAAGAGCATTTCACAGCCTCTGCCAACACAGCTACCAGCCTCAGGGCATCTCTTCCCTACTGGCACTTCCCTTGAATTACTGTGGATGAATGGAAAGGCTCCTCTCTAAGGCCAGCCCCTCAATTCGAATCCCATAGCCTCATTCTCTTTTCAACACCAAAGTTATTGATCAGTCAGTCATCCTTGACATGGTCCAGGCGCGGGTTGGAAAGAATTTCCAGACATGAGGCAGAATGAGAGGAGAATAAAGTTTATTAGAGTGGGAGACATGTAAGAACAGTGGACCCGCTCAAGGAAGAACGGATGTTGAACAGAGGTCCCTAGTCCACTTTTTTTTCTTAGTCCACATTTATAGCCAGGGTACAAGGAGTGAGATAGGAGTCTTGCAGGTCATTTGCTGATTGGATGAGGCACGTATACTGGGTGTGGGGAAGAGTAAGGCAAATAACTTCTCCCTATGGGGTAGGAGGGGAGACAGGTTATTCTGCTCAAGAGGATGTGAAATCCATTAATAGTTACAACATGAGGGAGGGAAGGACCATAAGGGTCTGGTTTTTCTGTTCCTGCATTCCAAGACTCTCCTTGGTTTTATCTGCTCTTTTGTCCTTGGGTCACCACAATCCTCTTTCCCTACATCACTGAATTTTCCCCCTCTTCTTAATTGTTCCCAACACCTACCAAAAAAAAAAAAAGGCCCTCCTGTGCCTCCAAACCCTTTCAGTTCTCATTCCACTTCTCAAATCCTTTGCTAGAGTTGCTTCCACTTTCTCTCCTCTCTTTTTCTCTTGAATCCAGTCCCCCCTGAATTACTTCCTCATTACTCAACCACAGTCCTACGTAGGACATCAATAACTTCTAGGTTACCAAATCTGATGGTCACATCCCAGTCTTCATCTTACGTAGCCTCAGAATCATTGGACAAAGCTTGACCCTCCCTTCTCTGTGAAATCTTCTAATGCTTGCCTTCAGGATGCTCTTCTCTCTAGGTTTTTCTTTTATATCACTGACTGCTCCTTTTTGGCCTTCTCTCCTGGTCCCTGTCCATATTCCAGACCCTGAAACATTCAGAGGGCCCTGGAGTCAGCCCTCAGCTTTATTTTATCTCTCTACCTTCCTGTCCAGGGATCTCATACAGTCTCATGGCATTTATACTGATGGTCTCCAAATTTCTATCTCCAGCTAAATTCCAGACATCTCAGCTCAACTCTACATCTCAGTTGGGTTTCTAATAGGCACCTCAAACTTTACAACCCCAAGTCCTGACTCACCTCTGACATACAAACACACACACACACACACAGGATCCCACACAATCTTCAGTAACTAGCACCTCAATTCTTCCATCCAAAACCTTGAAGTCATTCTTTCCTCTGCTTTCTTCCTCACTCCCAAAGCTCAAACAACAAATGCTGTAGATTGTGTTGGGAAAGGGGGTCTCATTCACAGTCTGCTAACCCCCAGTTGGGCACCTAATGAGAGCTTAACCAAGGATGAATGGTTGGATGAATGAATGACTGGATAGATAGATGGATGGAAGAATGGAGAGGTGGATAAAAGGATGAATAGCAAACTGGAAAGGTGTCAGACGGTCTGCTTTTTCCCCACTCTTGTTCCTTGCCATACTCTTCAGAACAAGAAGGAAAATTCAAGAAGAATCTACATCAGTCTAATGATTATATTCTCAATTCCCATATCTTGGAGTTGTAATACAGGCAAAAATAACTGTTCACAGTCTCTCCAAACAGCATCCATCTCTTCCTGGACCTCAGTAGTTAGGATGTCATCTTGGATTGACTTCCCAAAGATTCTGGAGCTCAAAACCAGCTCACTATGCCATTGGTCATTATCATCACTTGGCCAAAACACTTACTCTTACACAAACACTTAGGGAGCACTTACTCTATATCAGACCATTAATAGAGCCGTAATACAGATCTTCTCTTGCAATCTCACCCTCCTCTCACCTTATAAAATAGATATTTATCATTTTTATTTGCAGATTAGGAAACAGAGACTCACAGAAGATAAGCAAGTTGCTCACGGCCACAGCCAAAATTTGATAGGACCAAGTTTCAAATCAGTAAACCTTAAAGGAAATCAGTCCAAATATTCATTGGAAAGACTGATGCTGAAGCTGAAACTCCAGTACTTTGGCCACGTGATGTGAAGAGCTGACTCACTGGAAAAGACCCTGATGCTGGGAAAGATTGAAGGCAGGAGGAGAAGGGGGCAACAGAGGATGAGATGGTTGGATGGCATCACTGACTCGATGGACATGAGTTGGAGAAAGCTCTGGGAGTTGGTGATGGACAGGGAAGCCTGGTGTGCTGCAGTCCATGGGGTGGCAAAGAGTTGCACATGACTGAGTGACCAAACTGAAGTTTCAAATCCAAATCTGACCTGGGTTGTTCCAAACCACCATGCTACTGCCCCCACAGGCACCATCACTGTGCCTGATACTGTGGTTACACGTTAAACACATGATTCAAGGGATCTAGTCCTCACGTCAACCTTCAGCCACCAACCGAGTCTTGGAGAGGTATTTATGAGTCACCTGCTCAAGGTCTTAGTACAAGCAAGGGGCAAAAGTGGGTTTCACCCAGAGCTGTCTGCAATGTCAAATTCCTCGTTTCATAAAAGAAGAAAGGAAGACCAAAAAGCTAAAGTGAAATGCTGAAAGAGATGGGGAAAAGTGGAAACAGAGACGGACTTTATTTTCTTGGGGTCCAAAATCACTGCAGGCGGTGACTACAGTCAAGAAATTCAAAGACACTTGCTCCTTGGAAGAAAAGCTATGACCAACCTAGACAGTGTATTTAAAAGCAGAGAAATCACTGTGCTGACAAAGGTCCCTATAGTCAAAGCTATGGTTTTTCCAGTAGTCATATATGGATGTGAGAGAGTTGGACATAAACAAGGCTAAATGCTGAAGAATTGATACTTTCAAACTATGGTGCTGGAGAAGACTCTTGAGAGTTCCTTGGACAGCAAGAAGATCAAACAAGTGAATCCTAAAGGAAATCAACCCTGAATATTCATTGGAAACATTGGTGCTGAAGCTCCAATGCTTTGGGCACCTGATGTGAAGAGCTGACTCATTGGAAAAGACTCTGATGCTGGGAAAGATTGAGGGCATGAGGAGAAGAGGGTGACAGAGGATGAGATGGTTGGATGGCATCACTGACTCAATGGACATGAATATGAGCAATGAGCAAACTCAGGGAGATGGTGAAGAACAGGGGAGCCTGGCATGCTGCAGTCTTTGAGGTTGCAAAGAGTCAGGCACAACTTAGTGATTGAACAACAACAACATCACTAATTTGTGAGAACAGTGAGACTGAATTACCATTGTCACCCTCACTGCAGCATGGCAGTGCCCTCCAAGGAGCAGTGGGTCTGGCGCCTGCCCTGACCCCTCACAATGAGTCCTGGGCAATTCAGAAGACGTCCCTTCATGATGCTGCCTGGGGCCCAGCTGAGTTCCCAGGGAGCAAAAACTCCAAAATCACTGCAGATGGTGACTGCAGCCATGAAATTAAAAGACGCTTGCTCCTTGAAAGGAAAGTTATGACCAACCTAGATAACATATTCAAAAGCAGAGACATTACTTTGCCAACAAAGGTCCATCTAGTCAAGGCTATGGTTTTTCCAGTGGTCATGTATGGATGTGAGAGTTGGACTGTGAAGAAAGCTGAGCGCCGAAGAATTGATGCTTTTGAACTGTGGTGTTGGAGAAGGCTCTTGAGAGTCCCTTGGACTGCAAGGAGATCCAACCAGTCCATCCTGAAGGAGATTGGTCCTGAGTGTTCTTTGGAAGGAATGATGCTAAAGCTGAAACTCCAGTACTTTGACCACCTCATGCGAAGAGTTGACTCATTGGAAAAGACTCGGATGCTGGGAGAGATTGGGGGTAAGAGGAGAAGGGGACGACAGAGAATGAGATGGCTGGATGGCATCACCTACTCAATGGATTTGAGTTTGAGTGAACTCCGGGAGTTGGTGATGGACAGGGAAGCCTGGCGTGCTGTGATTCATGGGGTGCAGAGTCGGTTACGCCTGAGCAGCTGAACTGAACTAAACTGAACTGAACCGAAAAACTCTTGGCCAGTCTTTCCCCAGGACGGGGCCCAAGTTGGCCAGCGGTGGAGCCAGGACAGGGTGGGGCACTCTGTTCTTCTGCTTCATCGCACTTGACCCGGGTTGGGGAGGGGGGCGGGGGTGGAGGGTAAAGTGTCTGCCGGAAATGAACCAGGATTTTATCTCGTTCTCTGTGTCCCAGAGGGTGCTGTTTACTTTCTCACTGGAGGTGCAATTATTTAACAAGGTGCCAAAGCCTGGGGGAAGATTGCACATTTTAATCAAAGCCGAGCTGGTCTAGATGACTTTACAAAATGTATCTGAGGCGAATTTTGCACAGCAGTGCCTGGGTATCAGGTAATTACGGGCAGAGGGAAATAACTTCCCAAGGGGCGTAAGCAAACGCACCAAGTCAGCCTCACTTCAGCGTTATGCTGAGTGGGGAAAATGGATTTCTGAGTGGACTGCAACCCCCGGGCTCCTCCTTCAATGTCAAGTCAGGCTGTGTGGGGTAGGGAGCCCACGGGCTAGGCTGTGGGGCCACGGCGCCCCCTGCAGGTCAAGGGGGGAAGACAACCCAGGGCGAGAACCTCTTCAAGCGCCCTCCAGTTAAAGAGAGGGAAGCTTGCAGCCCTGAAAGGCAAGGTGACTTTCTCAAGGTCACATGACACCCAGGGGCAGAGTTAAGACCCGTCACTGGCTTTCTGATTCCCAGTCCCGTGTTACTTCCTGTCTGCTCCTCCAGGGCTACCCAGATGTCAGCTATTGATAACCAAAACGACAGTAACAGTAACTCAGATGGTGATAGCTGACGTGTGCATGTATGTATCCTGAGCTGCTTTTTGTGCCTTTTATCCATTAATTCACTAAACTCTCCCAAGGACTTCATGGAGATGCTAATAGTATATCCCCAGCTGAAAGCTGAAAAAAAAACAAGAGGCAGAAAGAATTTAAGGAATCAGCCCAGAGTTACACAAGTAGAGAGAGTTGCTTCTTGTGATTTAGTTGCAAAGTCATGTCCAGCTCTTTGGGCTACCACGGACTGAAGCCTGCCAGGCTCTTCTGTCCACGGGAGTTTCTAGGCAAGACTACTGGATGCTCTTCTCTAGGTTTTCTTTCTACTCTCCTGGTCCCTGTCCATATTCCAGACTCTGAATCGTCAGAGGGCCCTTTCCTCGCCATTTCCTTCTCCAGGGATCTTCCTGACCCAGGGACTGAAGCCACGGCTCCTGCATCAGCAGATGGATGCTTTACCACTGAGCCACCAGGGAAGTCCAGAGAGTGTCATCGGCGGGGATTAGACACAGACCCCCAGACGTGCCAGCTCACTGAGCCTGGGCCAGCCCTGGGTTCCATGATCTCTGGGTGTCCAAATCCTTCCCCAGTTCCTAAGGTGAGCCTGGGCCCCTCTGCCTCCCTGGCTCTGCTTCCAAACCTGTCTGTGTTTGGGACCACACTGATCCTAATGAGTAGTTCTGTCCTATTCTCAGTTCTCACAAAAGCATAATAAAGACAAACAATGAAACCCAAACAAACAAAATTCACTGGAGCATGCTGTAAACTTCAGGGTCACAAGCACAGAACACCTCTTGGCAATCTACTGAAAACCACTTACTAGACATTTTCTGCAAAGGCCCAGGGATTTTTTTTTTTTTTTAATTTTACTGGTTTCTCTCAGGGATTTCTTGCTCTTTTCTCTGACTCAGGTCTTGGCTGTGGTTTGCCACCCCAGGTCTTATCTCCTCCTCTTACCCCATCTCATGCCCCCTTGCTCTCTCCTTCCTAGTGAGGTGGAAACAAATTGATCCATGCCCTCGGGGTCTTGCCTTCTGCCCTGAGCAGCTTATCAAGATATTTCCATTGGACAGAGGCAATTTCCTTCTCTGAAAGCGATCCTGGAGCTAGTTGCTAAGAAAATGCATTATTCATTGTGTGACACCAATAAATAGGGGGTCTCCACTTGCATTTTTTACATCCACATGTATGCGTATTTGCAAAGCTTATGGTCTCTACATGATCATCCAGTCAGGAAACCTGGAAAGTCAAGCATATCCACATACTGTGTCCCCTGTAAAGGCCTACCATTCCTTGACTTTTACCCTCAAGAGTTCATCATGACGCAAACCGAAGGCTGTCCTCCCACCTCCTGACCCCAGCCCCTGAGCAGCGGCTCTCAGAAACCATGGACAGTGGCCATGCCTTGAGGCTAGAAGCCTCTTTGCTTTAATTCTGTCTCCCCAGAATCTAGCACAGAGACTGTACAGAAGACACTCATTCATTCATTCAACAAACATCTGCTTATTGTATATGGGCTACAGTGAAAAACTGGTCTGAGATCCTATTTCTAGAAAGTATGCGTATTTTGGCACAGTCCTTGGTATGTAGGTGCACTGGCCCTGATTCCTCACCTTTTTTCCCCCTGTATTATGGCATTGGCCATGTAGCTTGGCAGGACCTCCCACTGTGGGTGGGATGGGGGTGGCCTACCCCACCGCTTGGCTTTGAGCTCATCCCTGGACCTTGCTTGGGCCAATGGGATGCCAGTGAGAATGACGCACACAGAACTTGAAATGACTTGCACTCTTGCATTTCCACCGCCACCATGAGAAGGGCAAGCCTGGGCCGGCTCTCTGGCCCAGAAGGGAGATAAGACACACGTGACTGGAACCCACATGCCCCAGCAAAGGCCAATCTCAATCAGCCATCAGCCAGGTACCCACCCCACCCCCCGCTCCCAGAGATTTAAACAAGCCCATTCGAGATAAGCAGGCTTCCCTGATGGCTCAGCGGTAAAGAATCCGCCTGCAATGCAGGAGAAGTGGGTTCGACTCCTGAGTCGGGAAGATCCTCTTGAGAAGGAAATGGCAACCCACTCCAGTATTTTCGCCTGGGAAATTCCATGGACAGAGGAGCCTGGCGGGCTACAGTCCACGGGGTCGCAAAGAGTGGGACGTGACTGAGCAACTGAAAAACAACAATAACTCAAGATAAGCAGAACCCCTGAAAGAGCCCCAGCTAACTCCACACGTGTCAGGAGCAGTCATCTCTGTGGGAGGCCACTGAAGTGTTGTGGCTGTTTGCTCCTGAGTATTGCGGCAGTTGGTTAATAACTCAAAAATCTGAGGGCTTTATGAATAACCCAAAGTCAGTAGGTCCCAAGTTGGGAACCCTTGGTCTTCTAAGGGACTCATGAAGAATACAGGGATTACAGCCCAGTGAATGAAGCACTGAGGGTTCCTCTAGGTGTTTTAAGAGCACCTAGCAAGGCTTGTCTTAGGGAGGAGATGATGTCCAAACTGACATCTGAAGAACGGGAGGGGGAGGGGTCCCAGGACTGGGAATTCGCACAGAAACCATGAGACGAGCGAACATGTGATCAGTTAGTCATGTGGGTGGAACTCCAAGCATTTCAGTTGAGGTGCTTCAAAAATTGAGAGAAGAGCTCTGAACACTTTGAATTTTTGAGGATGCTGATACATTAAAAGATGAAGATATGCTAAAAGAGGGTACAGAAATAGTGGTATAATTTAAGCAATCTTCTTGGAAGAAGTAAACAGTTTGAACACTGGGAGGAATGCAGTGTTCATACATAGAACCTTATATGACTCTCGTGAACGTGAGAACCAGGCCTGATGGCCTTCCTGGCCCCCGACCTCCAACTTCGTCTAAAATAGAGGGTGTAAAGACAAAGAGGGTGGCTGGCGAGAGCTGAGACTCAATGATTCCTTGCTAAACTGAATTAATAGGAAGTGAGTAATTTTCAGATGTCAGCAAGGAGAAAATGTGCCCTGGCTTTGGGAGGGTCGTCTCACAAGGCTCCCTCATGGCGATAAACTGGAAAGCCCTCAACCCCAGCTACAGGGCACGATGCAAGGGCCCCATCTTGGCTGTTTTTGTCACCAGGAGGCCCCGGGTTATCCTGCCAGCCCTTCAGAACTGGTCCATGCTGCTCACTACCCCACCGCGAGGCACAGAGGTGACAGTGGTATCACACCGCCACCTAGTGGTCACACCGAGAAGCTATCTGTTCCACCCCTGGGACTGACGCGCCCACCCAGGTGGGTCTCACCCTCGAGAAAAGTCTGCCTATAGTTTACATAGATACTATATATTAGAGTTAATATAAAATACCTGGCCCAGAGCCTGTCACATAATGCTTATCACATAGTAACTACTGCTATTAATAGCCTCATTATTATTGCCATGATGCTGTAGAAATATACCTCAGTCTCTCTGAAATTAACTGAGCTGTGGGAACACGAAAATTTTTAAGACAATTAAGAATCCAGCTAGCGGTCACTGAGGAGAGGGAGCTGGAGAGGGGCAGGGGAGGGGGAGGGGGTTAAGAGGTACAAACTACAATGTGTAAAACAAATGAGCTACTGTAATTCAGGGAATATACAATAACTAGAAATGGAGTATAACCTTTAAAATTGTGAATTGCAATGCTATATACCTGAAACGTATAATATCATACATCATCTATACCTCGGTAACAGGAAAAAAATCCATTCCCCCTTTAATCATCCAACAAACATGTGCTAGACACTTCATATATGCCAGTTCTGTGCCGTATAACTGGGACAGCATGAAGAAGAGAGAAAAGTGACTAAGATATGGTCCCTACTGCAACCCATTTCCGATCTTGAAGGAGAGGTGGGCACGAAAACAGCCAGCTCCCACGTGCTAAACAGAGATGCAGCCGGAAAACTGGCTGCGACTGTCAGAAGTGGCGGCCGCTCCTTTAGATGCCTGTGGTTTCCCTCCAACCTCACAAGGGAAAGGGACCTTACTGTGACCGTGGCCACGCCTCTCCGGGCCTCTCTCCAGCACCTTGGAGAGCTCCTGGTCAGGCAAGGGTAATGGGAAGCCTCAGGAAGTTGTGAAGTGGGTGGAAGGTCAGGGAAGGTTGGGGGCGTCACTTCTGGAGTCAAGGTTTCAAGCTGGACATCCTTGGCCAACCTACTTAACTTCTTTCTGTGTTGATTCCCTCATTGGTGAAAAGGAGGCTGTGAAGAGCAGCACCTGCCTCCTGGGTTTGTTGTGACTTAATGACTGAGCAAGCATACATGAAGTAGCTTTTTTTTTTTTTTTTAAGAGGAAGGGAAGGACTTTCTGGCAGTGGTGACGGGATCTCAGGAAAGGAGTTGACTGGGTGCCATTCGCACCAACTTCAGGGTCTGCAGTCAGATGGCTGCCCAGAAACTCACAAGATTGTCAGGTGGAAAATGTCCTTTGTGCCACCCAGTCACAACTGCCCTAGGAGCTCTATTCTGTCCTTCCTCTCCTCCCCGCCTTCACAGGAGGGCCCCAAAATCCCTGCCTGGGGTTCAGGGGAGGTGAATGGGAATGAAGGAGGCAACACTCCAGTGCCCTCCCTCACCCTGAGTTCTGAGCCTGGAATAGACCAAAGTGACAGAGAGTCTGGAGTTCATTTATCAGCTGGGATTAGGTTTTCTTTGACCCCCCAAGTGACTGAAGTTCTTATTGTTGTCTAAGAGTGACCAGAAAAGCTATTGCATTGACCCAAAATGTTCTCTAGGGGGAGAGAGCAGGTAACAAAGAGCAGAGGTGAGAAAGAGTGATGCTGTTTTCTGCTTGAATCTCACTCATTCAATAAATCAGTTGCCAAAGTTCTGATTGAGTAACACCAGGAGGCTGGAACTTCTGCTCCAAAGAAGATCAAAAAGTGGGTATCCACAAACACATGCAGACCTGTAAGAATGAATTTGCTAGAAGTCACCTCTTGAAACCTTTGTGGACTCAACTTGAAGCCACAGGCAAAGCCACTGTGGTGATGAGGCAAAAGCTGTCATCACCAAGAGCCTTGTGGAAGCTCAAGGCTGTTAAGACCATGGGGAAAGATGCAAACCATCCCCCACTTCTGATTTTCAAATCCAAAACAGGCTAAAGTGATGGAGGAAGAGTGTAGGGTTTATATATTAGACTGGATTCGATTCAGCACATAATAGACTCTCAGTGTGTTACAGAATAAAAGATCCAAACTTAATCATGTTTCCCATGTGACGGGCCCTCTCAGGGCACACCATAATCATAGCTACTTTCACCCTTGTGACAGCCCTTGAAAGTATCCCATTTTATAAATGGATAAGCTGTTGCTCAGAAATGCTCAGTTACATGCCCAAGTTCATATAAGCATCAGAGATGGAATCAAATCCAAGTCTGTTTGATTCCAAATCCCAGAGCCTTTCCACCAGGCAACACTGCCTCTGTGACTGTTACTGAGCAACACGGAGAGGACTGTCAACGTGGACACTGGAAAGCCTCTCTCATCTGAAAGGCCAGAAGGTAGTCACTAAGAGGAAAGGCCAGCAGACTGTTTGCCAAGATGTCTCATAAACTGGTATTACTGACCTTGAGGAATTTCCTATGTTCCTCCATTTGACTCCATCTGACTCTTAGACACTACAGAATCTGAAGAGGTATCCATCTCTCAAGAGAGACATTTTAACCAAGCACAGAGTACTGATGTATTAATATAAAACTCAAATGTCTCTTTCTTCATTCACAGTGAGAGATTACCAACACAAAGACCCAAAAAAAACACTCAAATTCTGTAGGATTAGCTCTTTCTTGTCCCAAAGACTGACTCCAAGAGAAGCCAAATTACAATCTGAGAGTTTTCTGATGTGCCTGGAACAGAACAAGGGGAATTTAATAATCCTGTGCGCCTGGGTCCAGTTGAGACAGCCTGGCATCTCCAAGAGGGATGGTCTTTCCAATGGGACCAGAGACATTTTGCGTCTGGGGCTCCTCTCTCCACCCCCATTGAATTAAGGCTACCTCTTCCCTGAGGTTTGTCAGAATGGACACTGCTGACATTTTCCTCCCATATCTTTTTGCTTTCAGCATTGACCAGTCCTGCCTTTGATGGACACATCCTTTATTTATGGTTAATGCAGTCACTCTGGTGATTGCAGGGCCTGCCCGACTGGGAGCTGCGCCTTCTCCGTCATATCCTTACTGTGCTCCATCATGTTATCCTACAGCTGAACTTCCAAAGGGCAATCCTATTCCCTTCATTCCCAAATTAAGAAAAACAAAAGTCAACTTACGGTACCCCAGGAAGGATGGTTGAGGGGAAGGTATAGAAGGTTCTGCAGACAAGTATTACATTCTATACTCAAGTGTTAGCTCTTTGAAAGGCAGAACTAGTTTTAATTAAGAGACATACAAGTGTTGGATATAGAGAACCCAAAAGGGAATACGTGACTATTAACTCCTAAATGCTTAATAAGGGCCTGGATCTATGCTCTGTGTGCTAAGTCGCTTCAGTCGTGTCCGACTCTTTGCAGCCCCATGGACTATAGCTTGCCAGGCTCCTCTGTCCATGGGATTCTCCAGGCATGAATACTGGAGAGGGTTGCCATGCCCTCCTCCAGGGAATCCTCCCAACCCAGGGCTGGAACCTGCATCTCTTATGTCTCCTGCGTTGGCAGACAGGTTCCTGCCACCTAAGAGCTTTCAGTTAGTGCAACAACCCCAAGAAGTAACGATTAGCATGCTTTTTTACAGCTGAGAAAACTAAAACCCAGGTTAGGTAAAATCACTGGTTTCAGGAGAGCTGGGATTTCTACACTGGCCTGTCTCTGGACAGGAAGAGTAGATTTCTATTCCAATGGGAACACAAGAGTCTTTTTAAAAAGTGCTAACATATGTGAAGCTGTTTTGTGAGCTGCCAATGAGCTAACATAGGTGCCGCGTCTGAAATTGAAAGGAATAGAAAGTTAGAAATGAACTGTACATCCCAATTAGCAGGCTGCTTTTTCAGCGAAAATGGGACTCACTTTCTAGAACATTTTGCAGAAAGTCTCCGATATCTGAACTGGCTGTATCTCCACAGGGGCATCATTTAAATCCAGCCAGGCAGAGTCTTCCTGCTACAAATAAGCTTAGCCGTCCTTCACTTAATTTCATCCTGAATCACTAGGGTGGTGAACGAAAGGCTCCTGAGCTCTTTCGACCATCAAACATCAAATGTTTCCATCAGAAGCCCAGAACTGTGATCTCAGCCATGTCCAGCGCTCACCCACCCTTGTAGACAGAGAATTCTTTAGAGGAAGGAGAAGCTGCTCAAAGGGACAGGGACAGAGCTTGCTGTAGGTCGTGGCCAGGATGCAGGCCCCTGGCAACTCTCCAGTCCCTCTCATCACTTGGGCCCTGGAAACCACTGTCCTGGCAGCTCCTCCTTGGCAGTCTCTGTCCTCCCGCACTTGGCTCCTGACACTTAGCATTTTACGCAGCGAGGAATGAAAGACAGAAAGAAACCCTGGGCTGGTTCCCACTCTGAGAGACCAGAGAACCTAAAACATGGGGGAGAAGGAGCAAGGAAAGATGACGGATAGTCATCACAGCATAATGCTCATGTCTGATTCCTGGCATGAGGCCCCTTCTGCTGCCAAGACATAGCAGACCCGCCCTCACTTAGAAGCGTACTCCGTGTATTCACTTCATGGTTCTGACGATCGAGATCTGGAAAGGAAGGAAAGGAGAAAAAAAAAAAAGGCGTTTATCAAGTTTAAAAAAGAACTCATTTGATTTCATATAATCCTTCAAACAATACTATTATTATCTATATATATCATGGAGAAGGAAACTGAAATGCAGAGAGGTTAAACAGAGACCAAGTAGGATGGAACCCCTGCCTGAAGGAGTGGAAAGTCCATCCTCTTTTCACTAAACCGCAGACTCAGAAGATCTTTGTGTGTGTGTCAGAGAAGGGGAATTTACAAGTTTACTCATCTGGCACCAGTTTCTAAGCTGAAATGAGTATTATTAAATGTTATATATGGCAGCATTTTGTCCTTTGTCCTCATTTTGTCAAGGTGCACCTGTTAGGCAGAATGATGTCCCCTCCCAAAGATGTCCATGCCCTAATCCCTCAGTTCAGTTCAGTTCAGTCGCTCAGTCGTGTCCGACTCTTTGCAACCCCATGAATCGCAGCACGCCAGGCCTCCCTGTCCATCACCATCTCCCAGAGTTCACTCAGACTCACATCCATCGAGTCAGCTATGCCATCCAGCCATCTCATCCTCTGTAGTCCCCTTCTCCTCCTGCCCCCAATCCCTCCCAGCATCAGAGTCTTTTCCAGTGAGTCAACTCTTCCCATGAGGTGGCCAAAGTACTGGAGTTTCAGCTTCCGCATCATTCCTTCCAAAGAAATCCCAGGGCTGATCTCCTTCAGAATGGACTGGTTGGATCTCCTTGCAGAACCTATGAAATTCTAAGTTCCCTGGAAAAGAGGAATTAAGGTTACAAAAGGGATAAAGATTGCTCTTTGGTTGGCCTTGAAGTGGGGAGACCAGCCTGGCTTATCCAGGTGGAGATGACACAATCACAGAGGCCTTAGACGTGGCAGAGGGAGGCAGAAGAAAGAGTTGGGGACAGAGAGATGAGAAAGCTGCTATTTTGCTGGCATTGAAGACGGAGAGAGAAGCTGGGAGACGAGGAACGCGGGCAGCCTCCAGAAGACAGAGAAGGACAAGGACACGGATTCCTTCCTAGGGCTGCTGGAAGGAACACAGTCCAGCCCACCCTTTGGTCTTAGCTCCAGTGAGACCCATGTCTACTTGAATTTCCAACCTTCAGAACTACAAGTAATAAAATTACATTGTTTTGCGCCTCTAAGTGTGGTCATTTGCTTCAGCAGCAGTAGAAGGCTAGTACAGCGCATGGAAACTGCCAGGCAAGGAGGTGCTTACTGTCAGGGTGCAGCCACGAAATCTCAGAAGCCCCTCTCCCCACCCCGGCTCGAATCCCCGCCTGACTGTGTCTGCTCGAGATAGCTCAGTGGAACGCCATCTCACTCGCAGTAGCGAGATCATACCAAGGCAAGCTGAGATCTGTTAGCTAAGATTCCATCCCATGAGGAATGGTTTCACTGCATATCCCTACTCACCAAGGCTTAAATTAAAAAGGAATGCCATTTAGAAGCAGAGCGAGACTTCAGGAACCAGAAAAACCAGTGGGTCTTTCTCTCTCCTCCCTTACTCTCCCTCGCCCTGCTTTTCCACACATAGCTCATTTATTCTTCTCTTCTGGCAGACACTTGTTGTCTTACTCCTCTGTACAAGGCTGCAGCGTGGCCATCCCAAAATGATGGCTTCTCTCCCAGGGACCGTCTAAACTTCCAACTTGGTTCCCCCACAGCCAACTGATTCAGTCTCCCCATCCTCAATCCAAAACAGGACACTGTGGTGACCTGAATAGGAAGGAAGTCCAAAAGGCAGGGGATACCTGCATAGATATGGCTGATTCATTTTGCTGTGCAGTAGAAAGTAACAGAGGCTTCTGAGGTGGCTCGGTGGTAAAGAACCCACCTGCCAAGCAAGAGATGCAGGTTCCATCTATGGGTCAGCATGGGAAGATCCCCTGGAGAAGGCAATGGCAACCCACTCCAGTACTCTTGCCTGGGAAATCCCATGGACAGAGGAGCCTGGTGGGCTACAGTCCATGGGATCGCAAAAGAATTGAACATGATTTAGTGACTAAACAACAAATGAAAGAAAGTAACGCAACATTATAAAGCAGCTATACTCCAGTAAAAATTAACTTTTATAAAAACAAGAGAAAAACTCCTTGCATGCCTGCCTCGTCCCCACAAAATGCTCAGAACACAGAGAAAATGATAGACTGGTATTAATCTGGTATTGGACTGTATTCAGTCCAGTGGGTATTTGATGGGAATATCAATCTGGCGTTCGCTCTCTGTCCTGGTCAGCAGGGTGGGGCTAGGAGCAAGGGTGCCTGCTGCAAAGGCCTCTCACATCTGAAGCTGCAGGGTAAGTGAGATCCGTAAGAGGCATCGGGTGTAGGGAGGCGATGATTGGCATCTTCTGTGTGTCTGCTGACTCCAGGGATGGCCTTATCTTTGGAAACAGAAATGCATCATTCAGGGGCGGGCTGAGCTGCCTTTCCTCCCTGTTCAGGCCAAGTTGAGCTCATTTGCATCTGTGATAACTTCTTCTGTCCCTGTATTCTGTGATTGACATACTGTCTTTTAATATGTTAATCTATTCAACAAAGTTACATTCAGATGTTGCTGGTCTGGGAACCGGGCTGTACCTTTCTGGTGACTTTTCATATTTCACAACTTAATTCTCCAAGGGAAAGAATGACAGCCTGGCTCTTGAAAGAAGGGGCACCTCAGTGTGAGCCCCAAGTTCCAACTGTTATAATCGCTAATGATAATAATCCAGATAACGACGAGTTTATTTAGGGTTTCAGAGTCCAGAAAAGGCCCCCCAAGATAATCTAAGGTGGCAGAGAAGATAAAAGATAACACAGATCATGAAAATGAGGCTCGGAGAGTCGATACAGTTTGGGCAAGGCCCCAGAGCGTTGTGGGATGCTTTGAGCTAAATAAAACGGGATGATAAAACACTGCCTGCAACTCCATACTTGCTGTTTCATATGCTCACACCAGCCTTTCCAGGTAAGACTTTGCCCAAAGTCCCACAGTTAGAGGAGCATCTGACTTGAAAGCCCGGGCTTCTCACCAAGGACCCCATCCATTTCCCTAAATTCTTGGAAGTGGCTTCAGTAAGGGCTTCCTGTGTCCATCCTTCAAAGCTCAGCTCAGACACTGTCTTCTGTACAAATCCTTCCCTGGCTCTCCTGCTCCCCATCCCTGGCACTTGGTTCATCCACAGATGTATACTGAGGGCTGTCCGTGTGCCGGGCACAACACGGATGGCTGAGCATATGGCTTGGCATAAACCAGATATGATTCCTGCCCTGGGGAAGCTAAGGTGTGGTAAGGGAGGGAAGGGTGGGGAGTGCCATGCGGAGTCCCCCCTCCAGAGGGGCAAGGCCCAGCCTGGGCGCTCAAGACAGCTGGCTTCCTGAGGACTCAGCATGTACCTTGAGACCTGAAAGAAGGGCAGGGTGGGCATTGAGGGGACCCCAGACACCTGCATGACAGGGTCAGGGACCAAAGAGAAGATGGTATGTCCAGGATTTGAAAACTTCCTGTGGCAACTGGAATACAGAGAGGAAAGGGAGGAGGGACCCTAAGAAGCCTAGAGAATCCACCAGGGCCTTTGGGCCACCTGCGGAACCTGCGTCTGTGTCCCAGTGTGCAGGGGAGCGGGGTGCGGGGTTCACACGATGACGTCAGTGTGAGCGAAGACCACTTGGAATGGAAATGGAATGGAATCTATTCCATTGGAATGGAATGGAATTGGAATGGAATGGAATGGAAATCAGGGAGCCTCAAGTGAAATGGGGGCATTTCTTAGAATTTCCCAGAAACTGAATGGACTCTAAGAGCATGAACAGTTCTCAGGAAGGACCTGGAGTCAGAATCTGGAATCTGAGTGTTAGTCTCTCTCTGCCACATCCACTCCTCTGTGTGTCTGCTCTATTATTTTCTTTCTCTCTTTGCGCTTTCTCTTTCTCTGCTTCTCCAAAACTAGGGTAGACACTGGCCAACCTTCCAGTGCTCCGGTTATAAGCTATGTGGGTGCTTGTGCCCAGTCATTCAGTTGTATTTGACTCTTCGTGACCCCATGGACTGTAGCCCACGAGGCTCCTCTGTCCATGGGATTCTCCAGGCAAGAGTACTGGAGTGGGTTACCATGCCCTCCTCCAAGGGATCTTCCTGACCCAGAGATCCAACCTGCATCTCTTGAATTTCCTGCATTGGCAGACAGTTTTTTTTTAACCACTGTGCTACCTGGGAAGCCCCATAAGTTACAGTTCTAGCCATACAGAGAGACACAGTGGTGTTTATGAGTCCCAAATCAAAATGCCTGGAGAAA
Source organism: Ovis canadensis (assembly GCF_042477335.2). NCBI lineage: Eukaryota > Metazoa > Chordata > Mammalia > Artiodactyla > Bovidae > Ovis > Ovis canadensis. The sequence continues at coordinate 38,258,688 of NC_091255.1, read as the reverse complement.
GAACTCAGTTAAGTCAGCCTGGGTCAGAGTATTTGCCCTAACTCACTGAGCTACAGGTGAGGTCCAGGAAGCTCAAGACCTTGTAATAAAAATGCGCTTTCCAGGAGGCAGGATGGATCTCAGATGAGAGGGGGCTGGCTTCTGGGATTAGTAGAATCCTCCGGTGGCAACTACTGTGGACATAGTCAGACCTGCATGTTACACAGATGACTGCACCACACCTGGGGGGAAGGGCAGGAGGGGCTCCAATGGAGCCAGAGACACCAGGAAGGGACTCCATGCAAGTGAGAGGCGGTGCGGACTGGAGTCAAGAGTGGTGCCTGTGGGCCCGGGGGAATGCCCAAGAGACTGTGGGGGGCTCAAACTAGCAAACTGTAGAAGAAGCTAACAAACGGGGTCTTCAGTTCAGTCAGTCCAGTCGCTCAGTCGTGTCCGACTCTTCACGACCCCATGAATCGCAGCACGCCAGTCCTCCCTGTCCATCACCAACTCCCGGAGTTCCCTCAGACTCACATCCATCGAGTCAGCTATGCCATCCAGCCATCTCATCCTCTGTCATCCCCTTCTCCTCCTGCCCTCAATCCCTCCCAGCATCAGAGTATTTTCCAATGAGTCAACTCTTCGCATGAGGTGGCCAAAGTACTGGAGTTTCAGCTTTAGCATCATTCCTTCGAAAGAAATCCCAGGGCTGATCTCCTTCAGAATGGACTGGTTGGATCTCCTTGCAGCCCAAGGGACTCTCAAGAGTCTTCTCCAACACCACAGTTCAAAAGCATCGATTCTTCGGCGCTCAGCCTTCTTCACAGTCCAACTCTCACATCCATACATGACCACAGGGAAAACCATAGCCTTGACAACGGGGTATTGGGGAGGTCCAAATAACAAGACAATGATTTGCTGTCCAGGAGGTCTAAATGGGGGAAGAACGTCAGGTGATGGTCAGGTTTATGGTTTGACCATCTGGGTGGACAGTGATGTCACGGATAAAACAAGGAGAACACAGGGAGAGAAATGGGTTGGGATGGGCACAGTGCAGAAAGCAATGAATTCTGTTTGGGACAGTGGAGTCTGGAATGGTCTGTGGGCTGTTGGATATACAGATCTGGAAGAGAGCTGATCTTAAGAGACTGGCAAAAGGTCGTAATTAAAACAACAGGAGTGAAAGAAATGGCCTGGGGAAATCGTGGGTATGAGAAGAGAAAGGGGTTTTTGGGACAGGTCCCAGGGGGTTTCCTACTTCTAATTGTTCTAAGTATCCAGGGCGTGGAGAAAAAAAAGAGGCCCAGGACAGAGACTGAGAAGAGCAGCCTGAGAGATGAGAGGGACACCGGGAGGGTCTCGCCAAGTAGATGTTTCAGAAAGAGTGGAGACGCTATCTTTGATAAGCACCACCAAAGAACCAGGGGGAAAGAGCCCACTCAACTTATTTATCGTCTTATACTTTTTTATTGGTGTGTCTATTTCTCTACTAGACCGAAAGCTCCTTTAGTTAAGATGTTTTCATGCCTTTATTCCCAGCAATTAGCCCAGATGCCTGGCATGAAGTCTTAATAACAGTTGAATGAATGAATAAATATGTCACGGGCATTGAAACTATCAAGGTTCGCATCTGGATGATATAGGAAACATACCCTGAGTCTTTAGTAATTTACAATAAATGAACAGGGCCATTGATAGGACCTTTGGAAAGAAATGCCATCTCACTGTTGTATTTTGTATGAATAACTCAAGGATGGCTTACAGGGACTGTCTTGCTGTAATTGGAAGCCCTTCAGTGACCGCCGTGTAAAGAGCAACTTTGGTGGTGCTTGAAAATGGTTTTATGCATATGCTCTTAGTATTCAAATTGTATTTGCATAATTAAATCTAATTATCTCCAAAGTCAAGGTCATCTTCAGTCTAATCCTTGCCTGAATTATCCAAAGACTCTGCCATTGATGGGATTTTCTTCTGTTTATGAAATCCAAGTGCCACTGTATGTATCAATAGACACAGTCAGGGTGTCAGTGCTTGACCCTAGCTGGCTAACAACAAAGAAACAGATGGAAAACTCTAAAAAATATCCCTTTTCTTTTTGTTTGTCGGAAATGTAAACAGCTCCTAATTCATAATGTAGGTAATGCTCTTCCTTAAATACAAGGCGACCATCAGGGGTAATACTTAAACTGTTTAACTGTGGGCAAGTCAGAGGTACAGATGTCCTAAAATAAGGTCCTGAAAACGATGCAGTGTAGGGGCTTCCCAGGTGGCGTTACTGGTAAAGAATCCACCTACCAGTGCAGCAGGTGTAAGAGATGCGGGTTCGATCCCTGGGTCAGGAAGATCCCATGGAGGCAGAAATGGCAACCCACTCCAGTATCCTTGCCAGGAGAATCCCATGGACAGAGGAACCTGGTGGGGTACAGTCCATGGGGTCAAAAAGAGACACGACTAAGCATCTGAGCACAGCAATAATGCTGTGTTAAGAGCTCCTGCTGGACCAGACATTAAACCTTAATTGATGAGTGATGGAAGCGGGGGGCGAGGGTGGGGGGAGATGGCCAGGTGAGGGAATCTGCAGCCAGAGCAACAGAGGGGCCCTGGGCACGGGGCATGGGCAGGGGGCGGGTGAATTTTTGCCAGTCAGTGCAGAAGTATATCAGCATTTTAACAGCTGCAATGAGTGTACCCCTTTGTGCCTGCTGACTCCCAGCTATGGGCAGAAGCCAGAGGCACTCCAGCCCAGACTTTCAGTCCTACTGACTTCACAGAGAAAGAAACTGAGATTTAATGAGAAAAGGTTTGGGTAAAAGTCCAAAACCAGTGGCAGGAGAAGTGGCAACAGAACTCAAGTCTCTTTATTCCCAAACCTGATGTTATCACCCCTAAGTTTTCCTGAGAATTTTTATGAGACAGAAATTCTTGTCATGAATGAACACACAAAACCTGGAGTTGTTCAGCAATTGTTCTTGTACAACAATGGCCATATGGTTAGCAAGAGATGCCGTCTACCGCAGAGACACAGTACTATTTTATCATGAAATTATGCGTTCTAAAGGGCTTCCCTGGTGGCGCAGTGTAAAGAATCTGCCTGCCAAGCAGGAGACGCGGATTTGATCCCTGGGTCAGGAAGATCCCCTGGAGAAGAAAATGGCAACCTACTCCAGTGTTCTTGCCTGGGAAATCTCGTGGACAGAGGAGACTGGTGGGCTACAGTCCATGGGGTCGAGAAGGGTTGGATGCGACTGAACGATGAAACAATAGCAATGCCTTCTGAAGGCTGTCTCAAGGCTCTCCCAGCAGACTAAACCCGAAATGTTCCCAGGGAAAGCCGACTGCGAGTGACCCATTTCAGGACAAGGAGGATCCATCTCCGTGACTTTTCCACACACTTACTATTCTAGGTATGAGATACAATAATTAATTTCGTGTTCTTACAAACTGGGAGACAATTACAGGGGAGGTTGCTGAGCAGTCCTGAGCATGCTCACCTTATGAGATGTACTTTTCATATTTTGTGACAATGGCTGGGGAAAAAAAAACCACATAATGACTCCTTGTGGATGAGGCCCCTGCTAGCTATGTTTTCATTATTAACCCAATTATACGGGTGAAGCAATAGGTGATAATTTCACTTTTTCACTGCCGCTTCATTCCTGCTCCACCAACCGCCAGTCTGGGGACCCTTCAGAAGTCATTTAAAGGGGTTTGTTCTAGAATACAGCCAGCAACAGCCGGGTCCCACCTCCTGGGTCTCTCACCTCATTTCCCTGAAATGCTGAGGCAGGAATGAGCTGGAGAGTGGTCAGGAAAAGAAGCGATGTGTTCTGGTAAGTGGTCGTGATTGGATGCGTGAGACAGCAGAGTGGAAGTAGCCCAGGCGGGGCCTGGCTTTGTATGAAAGGCTGGGTGTGTCAGGCACCCTCTGAATCTCAATTCCAGACACTGAAGGGGAAGATGCAAAGAGGGAATGACCTGCTTGACTTGGGGGGGGATTTTTCTGGACACCCCTCCACCCTTAGGAGTGAGTCCCGTACGTACCAAAGAGTTCCATTCCGAGAGCACATTCATAAGTCCGATTTTGTTCCTAAGCCCAACAAAATTAGCCTAGGTACCCAAATCGCACAACTGGCTGTCTAGTACCGAAGGATTGTTGGCGACAGGGGACAGAGGGCAAGCTGCAATGCCACTTACACCTGACACTGATGGAACGCACGTTTGCATCTTTGAAAGTTTTCAACTTGAAGGTTTGCATGTAGGGGACTTACCATGTGGGTTCAAGGTCTCTCTAGTTAGTATTTCTCCCCCTGTTGCCTTTCATAAGAGCTTTACATAGTCTTCCAGAGCCACTCTGTGTCCCTTAGAAAGATGGGGGTATCTATTTAACTCTGATACTTCTCTGACTTACCAGTGGTAGATAGACCTAGTGGGGAGGACAGAACATGACGGAGGAAGGAAAGAAGGGAGAAAACGGGGAGGATAATGACCCAGGGAAAACACATCCTGGGACTAGTCCTGGAAGCTGGAAATGCAGTCAACTTCAAAGGTGATTCAGGCAGCTACATGGGAGCCCAACCTCAAGCCTGGACCCTGCAGCCAAGGTCGGGAACTGAGGCTTAATTCCAAACCCAACCCAGAGGGGCTGCTGAGCCACCGATGATAGTACCTCAGTCAAGGTTGGTTTTAAAACATGGGGCAAGAGGGACATTCACATTTGTGACCTTTGTAAATACAGATATCCACAGCCCACACCTTGAATACCAAGGGCTTAGAGCAGGGTTCCCCAACCTCAGCAATCCTGACATGTGGAACCAGGTAATTCTTTGTTGCCAGGGGCTGTCCCATGCATTGTAGAATGCTCAGTAGCACCACTGGATTCTACCTGCTAGTTGCCAGAAGCAGCTTGACCCCAAGCTGTGACAACCAGAATATTTCCTGAAATTGCCAGACGATCTCTGGAGGTCAAAATCACCCACTGGTTGGGAGCACAGAGAACTAGGAGCCCGGTACACCACAGAGAGGGGCTTTAGTGTGAGTGGCATCTCAAATGATGGCACAGCGTCTGGTATGCGATTTGCTTGAACTCTCCAGAGTAATTAATGAGAACTTCTTACATATGAAGTAGTTTAACTTTGCTTATGTACATTTCAAATATTTGCTTCTTTCTGGGATTTCCCTGATGGTCCAGTGGTTAAGACTTCGAGCTTCCAATGCAGGGGGTGCAGGCTCGAACCCTGGTTTGGGAACTAAGCCTTCAAGCTGTGTGGCATGGCCAAAAAAATTAAAAGACAACAAATATTTGCTTTTTTTGATGATCTGCCTCAGCGCAAATTATGCAGTGGTCAAAATGTTGATATTTCCTTCCAAAGGCAAGGAAAAAAATCTCTATTTTAATCATATTACTTTTTAGCCAAGGAATGCTCAATTATTTGGGAATATAAGGCAGACCAGTGCCTTGTTAAAAAAAAAAATTCCTGCCAGTGTCTTCATTTAATTGCTAAAAATAACATCCCTGTGACAGCCCAGTGGCAGAGCCATTCTAAGGAAGTGCAGGAAGGGCCCTTTGCAATACACATCTTAAATCACATGATGCCATGACCACCTGCTTCACCTGCCCAGGTGAACATCTGGTGAACCGTTTCATCATCCAGAAAATGATGCATTTCCCCTTTGCTCTCTCAGAGGGATTGTAGTGATCAGATGAGCAAAGACCTTCTTAACCTACACTGTCCAGTGCAGCAGCCACTTGTGTTTAAGCAGCTATTTAATGTAAATTAATGAAAATTAAACAGAATTTAACATTTAGTTTAGTCACATTAGCCACCTTTTCCAACCACAGGTGGTGGTTGTGTGTTAGTCGCTCAGCCACGTCTGACTCTTTGCGACCCCATGGTCTGCAGCCCACCAGGCTCCTCTGTCCGTGGGATTCTCCAGGCAAGAATACTGGAGTGGGTGGCCATGCCCTCGTCCAGGGGATCTTCCTGAGTCGGGGATGGAATTCAGGTCTCCAACACTTCAGGCGATTCTTTACCACGGAGCCGTCAGGGAAGCCCTGCTTAGTGGACAGGTGGATAATGGATGGGTAACGGACACATACACAGAGGACATCTCTGTGACTGGAGAAAGCTCTACCCACATCACTATTCTCAACGATACAACCTGGTGTAAATAAACAGCAAGTCATTGTCTTAGTGCCACTGCCGGAAGTTAGACCCAGGGTACACACACACGCATTCACAAACGGCCATGCACCTCGAGCACCGCCATCGCAGACTGCTGAAGCACTCGTACGTCACCGGTGCATCGTAGGTAGTCACAAAAGCAACAAAAACATAACTAAAGCCTTGGTGGCTCATATGGAAAATAGGAGCAAGGATCAAATAACTATGGGTCATCGCTTTCAATAAATGTCATTGGCTGGACTACAGATAGTTCCATGAACCTGTTAATTACAGCAGCAAAAAATAAGATGAGCACTCCTTCCCTATAAAATTACTAGTTTTGATTGGCTATTTATAAAAAGACATGTTATCTTTTGGGTTCTAATATCCTTTACGTGTGTTCTTCAAGACTGAGACTCAAGGCTGTGAGTGCAGAAAGTGGGAAGCAGCCACAGAAGACCTGTGTCCCTGCTCACAAGGTACTGACGCCACCAGCGCTCTGAGGATGCACGGAAAGGACAGTCACAAATAACGTGTCCCTGGAAAGGACAGTCACAAATAACGTGTCCCCGCTGAGGACTGAAAGAAACAGCCATTGATACCAACAAGAATAGTAATGGCCAACATTTATCATGTGCCAAGGCTTATGCTCAGTGCTTCAAAAACCTTACTGCATTTGTCAAGCGAAAGTGAAAGTGTTAGTTGCTCAGTCGGGTCCGACTCTGTGACCCCATGGACTGTAGCCCGACAGGCTCCTCTGTCCATGGGCCTTTCCAGGCAAGTATACTGGAGTGGGTTGCCATTTCCTCCTCCAGGGGATCGAACATGTGTCTCCTGCACTGGCAGGCGGATTCTTTACCAGAGTCCCCTGGGAAGCCCCGAACAGTAATACAGTAGATGTTCGGCACATTCATGGATTGTATAGATTTACAGACAAGGCTCAGAGAGGTTAAGTAATTTGCCCAAGGTCACTAAGTAAATAAGTATCAGAATCAAGGATCAAACTTAAGTGTGTCCGACGCCAGAGACCATGACTCATGAGCCCTGTTCCCAATCAGGGTGGCCCCAAATGGAGGAAGCCATTCCACCTGCTCCTTTAGAGAAGGACGGTTTGGGCAGGGGTTGGGGGTGGGGGTCTCACCTTCCCATTTTTCCCCACCTTGGCTCCATCCTGAGTTGCAAGGGCCTCCTGCAGCTTTTGGAACAATCCCCACCCCGTCCCCCCTGCCAACCTAACCAATACCTCCACCTCCATTCATTCTCTTTCCCATTTCACACGAAATGACCCCATGCAGGTTCTGGAAGCTGGCTCAAGGCTGCCTGGACAAAAATTCTGGGATCTCAAGTGCCCAGAGTTTGATCTAGGAGCAGAGAGGATGAGTCCTTGACCCCATAGACATCTTTGCTTTGGGGGAGGGGCAAGCTGGAAGAGGGCCATGCAAAGGTCCTCCAGAATCATTCCTCAAAGTCGCGTCCACCAGCAACATCACCTGGGGGCTTGTTAGGAAGCGAACTGTCTAGCCCCACCCCAGAGCAACTGAATCACCAACTCTGAGTAGAGCCTGTGTTTTCACAAGCCCTCCGGTGATTCCGATGCTGAATCCTCTGAGGTTCTCTGAGACCTGAGGGCCACTGATCCAGGACAGCTTTTTCTACATGTGGTCCAGGGACCGGCAGCATCAGCACCGCCTGGGGGTTTGTTAAAAATGCAAATTCTGGGTCCCCCTGCAGATCTGCTGAACTAGCACGGGTGCGGGTGAGCCCAGCGGTGTTCGGGGTCAATGTCCTCTCCAGGCGATTCTTATCGCAGGAAGGTCTGAGAAGCAAGGACTTGAAGCAGCCCTTCTTCCTTATCCTCCTCCTCACTGTTACATTGTCAGTAAGGACTGTTTCTGAGCAGCAGGAGAAGAAGATGATAGAGGATGAGACGGTTGAATGGCATCGTCGATTCAACAGACACAAGTTTGAGCAAACTCCAGGAGACAGTGAAGGACAGGGAAGGCTGGCGTGCTGCAGTCCATGGGGTCACAAAGAGTCAGATATGACTGAGCGACTGAACAACAAAGGACTGTTTCTGGTTCAGTTCGGTTCTGTTCAGTTCAGTCACTCAGTTGTGTCCTACTCCTTGCGACCCCATGAATCGCAGCTCGCCAGGCCTCCCTGTCCATCACTATCTCCCGGAGTTCACTCAGACTGACGTCCATCGAGTCCGTGATGCCATCCAGCCATCTCATCCTTGGTCGTCCCCTTCTCCTCCTGCCCCCAATCCCTCCCAGCATCAGAGTCTTTTCCAATGAGTCAACTCTTCTCATGAGGTGGCCAAAGTACTGGAGTTTCAGCTTTAGCATCATTCCTTCCAAAGAAATCCCAGGATTGATCTTCAGAATGGACTGGTTGGATCTCCTTGCAGTCCAAGGTACTCTCAAGAGTCTGCTCCAACACCACAGTACAGTTCAAACACATCAATTCTTCGGCGCTCAGCCTTCTTTACAGTCCAACTCTCACATCCATACATGACCACAGGAAAAACCATAGCCTTGACTAGACGGACCTTAGTCGGCAAAGTAATGTCTCTGCTTTTGAATATACTATCTAGGTTGGTCATAACTTTTCCTCCAAGGAGTAAGCATCTTTTAATTTCATGGCTGCAATCACCATCTGCAGTGATTTTGGAGCCCCCAAAAATAAAGTCTGACACTGTTTCCACTGCTTCCCCATCTATTTCCCATGAAGTGATGGGACCGGATGCCATGATCTTATTTTTCTGAATGTTGAGCTTTAGGCCAACTTTTTCGCTCTCCTCTTTCACTTTCATCAAGAGGCTTTTTAGCTCCTCTTCACTTTCTGCCATAAGGGTGGTGTCATCTGCATATCTGAGGTTATTGATATTTCTCCCGGAAGTCTTGATTCCAGCTTGTGTTTCTTCCAGTCCAGCATTTCTCATGATATACTCTGCATGTAAGTTAAATAAGCAGGGTGACAATATACAGCCTTGACATACTCCTTTTCCTATTTGGAACCAGTCTGTTGTTCCATGTCCAGTTCTAACTGTTGCTTCCTGACCTGCATACAGATTTCTCAAGAGGCAGGTCAGGTGGTCTGGTATTCCCATCTCTTTCAGAATTTTCCACAGTTTATTGGGAACAAGACAGAAACTCATCTCATAAGTGGGCTTAAGGGAGAAAAAGGAGTGTATTAGCTTAAATAACTGAAGAAACTGAGTATGCAAATTTAGCCCCACTGGGTCTGGTGGCCAACTACAATCCAGGGGCCCACTGCCCATGTTTGTAAATAAAGTTTGATGGAGACACAACCATACGCATCCATTTACATATGGTCTGAGGCTGCTTCCCCACTGAAACAGTAGACTTGAGTAGTTGTGACAATGACATTAGGACCCACAAAGCCTAAAATATTTACAGAAAAGATTTGCTGAGCCCTACTCTTAAGCATGGGGGCCAGGACAGGGCCTCCTGCCCAGATGTAAGTGAAAGATGGGCTAACAGATGTACGTTCACCCCTCATTCTTCCCTGTGGGCTATTATACTTTGCTCATTCAAGGGGAGGAATGCCAGCGGTTTTAACGCTATGAAACGGAACACCCAGGAAAAGCTTAAACTGAAGAGGCTCAGAGAGGTTCAGGGTCGGTGACCCCATGGAGAAGCTGGGTTGGGGGGGTGGTGTGGGCTGGTGAGAGCATTGAAACTCTGCCCCTCCACCACACACACACACACACACACACACACACACGTCCTCCTACCTCACCCGTGGTATCTAGTGCATCCAGCTCTGCCTACAATGTATCCTTCACGGTAGACAGGAAACGGAAGTCAACTACTGCTGTGAGTTCTGTGACCCCGGCTAACAAATCATGGAACCTGAGGAGGGAGTCGGGGGGTCATTATACGTGTCAGAACCAAACTGACAACCAGTTGAGTACCCAGAGATTTGGAAAACATTTCCGAGGGGGCCTCAAACATTAACTTTAATTTACAGGATCCCAGGAGTAATCACTTTGTAACCTATTCACGTGTGTGTGCTAAGTCACTTTGGTTGTGTCCAACTCTTTGCAACCCCAAGAACTATAGCCCACCAGGCTCCTCTGTCCATGAGATTTCTCAGGCAAGAATACTGGAGTGGGCTGCCATTTCCTTCTCCAAGGGATCTTCCCAACTCAGGGAATGAACCCAGGTCTCCTACTCGGCAGGTGGGTTCTTAACCACTGAGCCTCCCGGGAAGCCCAGAGAGATCACAGTCTAGCATTAATTTGGCAGTTCCTGGAGCTGGGGCAACCATGTGATTATAAGGCATGCCTGCAGCAGAAACTCAGCAAATAGCAGAAACCATAGGGAGGACTTTGAATCTCCTTAGGATTCTAGAAAAATCTTACCTGAATTGCAAGGAGCTCTCAAGGTCGTGTAGGGATTTTCAAAGGTGGTAGCTACCTTCATGTTTGGGGACATCCAGTCTTACATCATATTAAACAAATCAAACTCTATCCACATTGAACATAATTTATATGTAATGATGTAAGTGTTGAGTCATATTTTAGTAGAATCAATGATTTAATGTTACCTTTTTAGCAAAGATTTGATGAAAAATTTTCTTTCTGTGTTTTTAAAAAGAAAAAAAAAACTTTAATTATGCCTGCAGGCACCTGTAAATTTCACAGAGCCCTGACTTGGGAAGGGCTAGCCCTGCATTCACGTGGCAGGATCCACGATGCGTGTCTACCTATCTGGGCTGGATGGAAAGAGACAGTGTGTGAAAGTCATCTTGGTGAAGGCAGAGGTCAGACACCAGAGCTCTGCACTTCGTAAGGTTAGCAGGAACAAAGCAGGACGTCATAGCTTTGCAGTGTCATTGTTCTCAGGACAGGGGTCCAGCATCCTACAAACACTGGCTGACATTGCATAATCCATTTTGAGGATCCCCTCCCCCCTCCCCTGCCACCAGGGAGGCTGGCTTGAGTCAAACAGGTTCACAGAGAAATTAGTGGAAAGGACAAGATAAGGTCACTTAAAACCAGCTACTGGCTTTGCAGGACCTGATGGGTACTTTATGGGCTAAAGAGGAAATGTCCATCCTTGGGGGGCTGTAATCCATTGCTGCAGTCCTCCTCGAAGTCCCGGGTGAGATTATCAGCAGAACAAGTGACCCCATTACTTAAATGGGTTAATACACTCCCCGCACTTTCCTTAGTTGCTATTCTGACTGTCAGGAGAGGGGTTCTCAAGCCAAATGAAGCACCCAGAGCCTCCAGTAACTAATGCCACAAAAAGTCCGGTGTGCTCTGGAAGTGATTACAAAGATCACCGCAGAGGATGGGATGGCCGGCTGACCTCCGCCTCCAGGGTGTCCCTGTGTGTCTCCAGGTCCTAAGTACTCTGTCCCATTGATTCTGTCCTCCCATAGCAAAATGCCCAGCCTGGCACATAGCAGGTAGTCACCACCATTTGTTGGATTAAAAACAAAACAAACAAACAAAAAAGAATAAATGGAAGGAGAGAGGGAGGGAAGGGAGAAGGGAAAGGAATGGAAAGAAGAAATACATCGGATCCTTCCTTCTGCAATGAAGTCAGACGAGGGAGCTAACCCAGGCAGAGAGACCCCTGGGCAGACTATTACATAGTCCACACTGGACCTCATCAAGGCCCCAGCCTAACAGCCCGAAGCACAGGAAGGTGCTGCCGTTTTAGCAGGAGAAAACGGACACCGCGTAAACACGAGCAGAAGAACCGGTAAACACATTAGAGAGAAGCTCTTTGGGACTCTTTCCAGCTCCAAAATTCTATAATATTAGTATAATAATAAATCAAGGGGTTTCCCTGGTGGCACAGTGGATGGGAATCTACCTGCCAATGCAGGGGACATGGGTTTGATCCCTGGTGCTGGAAGATCCCACGTGCCTCGGAGCAACAAAGCTCGTGCGCGGCAACTGCTGAGCCAGCACTCCAGAGCCACGGACCACAGCCACCGAGTCTGTGTGCCTCCGCAGTGAGCCGCACTCGCTCTCTGCAGCTACAGAAAGCCTGTGCAAAGCAACAAAGCCCTAGTGCCTCCAAAAATAAACAGATAGATAATGAAAAAGAGAAAAACTCTGAATCTTAAAAATAATAATAATAACTCCATACTTGGTGAGAACACATTCTGCACACTCTAGACTGAATCCCTTATGAAGTGAAAGTGAAGGCTGCTCTGTCGTGTCCGACTCTTTGTGACCCCATGGACTGTATAGTCCATGGAAATATCCAGGCCAGAATACTGGAGTGGGTTGCCTTTCCCTTCTCCAGAAGATCTTCCCAACTCAGGGATCGAACCCAGGTCTTGCCCATTGCAGGCGTATTCTTTACCAGCTGAGCCACAAGACTAGCCCTTATAGTCACAACTGAATGTTTGAGGAATTCATTAAAGAAGAAACTGACAACGTGTCCCCGTGGTCTGTTTTCTCTGTCTCCTGATCATCACCACTCCCTCCATCTTCACCACTTGCAACTTCTCCATCACCCTCTCTGGCTCCGACACGCTTTTCAAGGCTCACCTTAGCCATCATCTCCTTCAAGAATCCTCTCCCTTCCCTCGCAGCTACCACTCTAGGCCAATCTGTCAGCCCTCCTTTGTATTCTCAAAGCACAGCACAGACATATCTGTATTGAAGCATTTTTCCTTCTAGATTGTAATTGTTGATGTAGCTGGCTTTCATTTGCCACATAAGTCATACAGTTCATCGAGGTCACCTCTTTATTTCCACTGTCTAGCCTGAAACATGCCTGGCTCGTTATGGTGGTTTAGTTGCTAAGTCATGTCAGACTCAATGTCACCCCAGGAACTGGGGCCTGCCAAGCTCCTCTGTCCGTGAGATCTCCCAGGCAAGAATATTGGAGCGGGTTGCCATTTCCTTCTCCAGGGGATCCTCTTGACATCGGAATCAAACCTGGGGTCCCCTGCATTGCAGGCAGATTCTTTACCAACTGAGCCACCAGGGACGCGCTAGCATGAAATGGACCGACAGTAAATATTGATGATACGGTGACTACATGAATCGTCTAAATTACTCAAAAGCTAGAAAATAATCATTCTTTCAGATTTTGAAACTGCGGAGACTATTTGGGGTATTTATTGGCAAACATTGTGACCGGGTGACTTTTCCAAAGTCAGTTCAGTTTAGTTCAATTGATCAGTTATGTCCGACTCTTTGTGACCCCATGGAATGCAGCATGCCAGGCCTCCCTGTCCATTGCCAACTCCCAGAGTTTACTCAAACTCATGTCCATTGAGTCGATGCCATCCAACCCTGTCATCCTCTGTCCCCTTCTCCTCCTACCTTCAATCTTTCCCAGCATCAGGGTTTTTTCAAATGAGTCAGCTCTTCTCATCAGGTGGCCAAAGTATTGGAGTTTCAGCTTCAGCATCAGTTCTTCCAATGAATATTCAGGACTTATTTCCTTTAGGAAGGACTGGTTGGATCTCCTGGCAGTCCAAGGGACTCTCAAGAGTCTTCTCCAACACCACAGTTCAAAAGCATCAATTCTTCGGCACTCAGCTTTCTTTATTGTCCAACTCTCACATCCATACATGACTATTGGAAAAACCATAGCCTTGACTAGATGGACCTTTGTTGGCAAAGTAACGTCTCTGCTTTTTAATATGCTGTCTAGGTTTGTCATAACTTTTCTTCCCAGGAACAAGCGTCTTTCAATTTCATGGCTGCAGTCACCATCTGCAGTGACTTTGGAGTCCAAGAAAATAAAGTCTATCATTGTTTCCACTGTTTCCCCATCTATTTGCCATGAAGTAATGGGACCAGATCAAGTCCAGTGTTAAATAGCATGCCAGAGACCTATTGCTGGGCATGGACTGATTGAACTTCAGAGAGCAACACTACCCGAATCTCACCACTAGATGGCAGCGGCGCCCCAGGAGCAGGCGATTCCTGCCCGCTGACCACACCCTGCCGGGGGCTGGCCACCTTCTGGTCTGCTCCTTCAGGGATCTCAGATCACCGGATGAGGAGGGCAGGTCTTGGCAGGTATTGATGACCCTGGGAACCGCATCCCCAGAAGATGTTCTTTCCTGCCCCGCTCCACTCTCGTGTTCTCAAAAATGCCACCAGTCTCTTCCTCCTTCACGTCCCTGCTTCTCTACCCCACCAGCCACCACTTGATAAAACTCCCGTTGCCTACAGGGCAATCCGATTCCTCATGCAGGACCCAACCCAGCTGCAAACCACCTGCTCAGTTAATATGCACTAGGAAAGAAAGGGGCAGTGTCTCCTGAGTGTCTCCCAGAGAAATCAGGCATCTTGAGAACAGTCATGTGGGAGAAACAGAAGCAGCCCAGGAGGAAGACAAACAGATAGACAAGGGGGAAAAAAGGGTCTCAAGACACAAGTAGAGAAAAGCAAAAGATGGACGTGCCGGAGGAAACAGCTATAAGAACCTAGCTCTGGGCGCTATGTGGCTTAGAGAGGAAGAGGCTTGATCAGCCAGAGAGACTGGTGAGGGAGACACTTGACTTAACTGAATTTGTCAAGAGGACCAAGGGGTCAGACCTGGAGAGACTCAGGGCCAGAGTTCCGGCTCCTTGTCCAGGGCACCTCTGATGGAAAAGGAAGGGAAACAGAGATTAACACTGCGGGGGCTGAGGAGGGGAGGCGGAAGGTGGTGGCTTCTCCCTGGGACTCCCTGACCGAAGCAATTGCTTGGCGTAATTTCTCAGCGCCCTGGAAGATGACAAGGCTTCTCCCGTCGAGGTGACCTACTGAGAGGCAGACACAAAGTGTGGCCCTGCTTGTGTCATGGGGCCGCTTTGAGGACCCAGTATCACGTACGCAATTATGTGAATTATGTCTTCATATACAATATATATAGTATGGCAAACGGCCTCTGTAAATTGCAAGGTGCCTTGTGAATGTTCTCTTGGCTGTTTATTCCACGCTGACCACCAGCACCTCTTTGCCAAGGCCCTGTCCTAGGATCCTGGGCAGAGGCAGAAGTCCAGACCCAGCCCTTGCAGAAAAGAGGGAAATGAGAGATGACAGCATTTAAGCTCTGCAAGTTAGCGTGGTTCCCAATTTCCATGTCTCTTACAGGAAGTCTCCAGTCATCTGAAGCAGCCGGCCGGGTCTGGAATGCAGGTTCTCCAAGCCACATGCCCTGGAATCCTCAGTAACTAGACGGTGTGAGCCGAGGCAAGGGCGGCTACAGATGAGACGAAGCTTGGGAGACACAACGACTAGGTGTCAGGCCGGCCCTTGGGAGGACCCTCTTCATGGAGACCTGACCATAAACAGACGCCTCTGAGGCAACTGGGGATCTGTGGGTGTGGGGTGGTTATTAACAGTAAAGAGCGTGTGCATTTCAGGTGAGCGTATGACGGCACGGTGGTTACTGGGTTAAAAAAGAGGAAGAGAGGAAGGAAGGAAGTCCTCGTTAGACATACACATCTCCACTTGCAAGGATTTACAGAGGGAAAAAACTCTTGGGTTTGCTTTTTTAAAGCACTTAAAAAGAAAATGTAGAAAGAGGGGTAGTTCCCTGGTGGTCTAGTGATTAGAACTCGATGCTTCCACTGCCGTGGACAAGGTTCAGTCCCTGGTCGGGGAACTGGGATCCCACAAGCTTCATGGGGCAGTCAAAAAACAAAACAAAACAAAACAAAAAACCTGCAGAAGGGTGACAGATGGAAAAGAATGAGCACTGGCTACCCTGTCACACCTGTCATGTGGGTGATGGCTGCCATCCTGTGCCACTGGTACATGGACTTCTGGGCTAGCTGGCTGAGGGGGGCAGAGCTGAGCTACATGGACTTCTGGGCTAGCTGGCTGAGGCGGGCAGAGCTGAGCTGGAGCAGCTGTAAGCTACACGGTGCGGAATGGGGGGACACAGATATCCTCCAGGCAGGGCCTGGGCCTGCTTTCTACCCCCTCGATACCACAGCTGCCTGTGAAACCTCCTCTGTCCTGTGAGGGAGGAGCCTGCAGACAGCCCAGCTCGCACCTGGACACTTGTTCCTGGGCCCAGATGCCCCCAGTTTGTGTATGTGCTTATGTATGTGTGTGTGTGTGTGTGTTATATGTGTATATAACACATACACATGTGTACATACATACATTGATATTATATACATATAGACACTCTACATAATATACACATTATATCTAATATGTGATACATTAATCATATATCGTGTATTACATATCATGATTATGTAATATATGAATTTGGAGAAGGGAATGGCACCCCACTCCAGTGCTCTTGCCTGGAAAACTCCATGGATGGAGAAGCCCGGTAGGCTACAGTCCATGGGGTCACAAAGAGTCGGACACGACTGAGCGACTTCACTTCAGTTACTTCACACTTCGTCACTGGAGAAGGAAATGGCAACCCACTCCAGCATTCTTGCCTGGAGAATTCCATGGACAGAGGAGCCTGGCGGGCCGTGGTCCACCGGGTCGCAGAGAGAAGTGGCCGAGCACAATATGTGAATTATGTATTCATATACAATATGTAATAGTATTAGTCACTCAGTCTGTCCAACCCTTTGCAACCCCATGGACTGTAGCCCACCAGGCTCCTCTGTCCTTAGGATCCTCCAGGTGAGAATACTGGAGTGGGTTGCCATTTCCTTCTCCAGGGGATCTTCCCAACCCAGGGATCAAACCAAGGTCTCCTGCACTACAGGCAGATTCTCTACCATCTGAGCTACAGGGAAGCTATACATATATTCATCAAGCCCTTTCTGTGTGCATTTTCTTATACAAGCCTTACAAAAGCTATCTAAGGTAGCAATGATCACATCCACTCAACAAATGAAAAAATTAAGGCTCAGAGAAGTTAAGTAATTTGTGCAAAGCCAAATATAAGGATAGCAATACACCTCACATCCCGATCAGATTCTGTGGGGGAATCAGTGAATTGCTATACACAGAAAGTACTTAGACTGGTGCCTGACACAGAGGAAATGCTAAATAAGGGTTTGTCTTTCTGAAGGCTGTTACTCCACAGCCTGCCACACCCTGCAGAGGGTGGAGGAAAGCATAGAAATCTGAACCAGGGGAAAATAAATGATCTGATTATTTGCCTTGCAAAGGAAGTCACCCCGGGGTTTCTCCACCAGCCCGGCCACTGGGCTTGACAAACCAACTGTAGGACTGCAGAGGCAGCTAGAGCAGAGCAAGCAACATTCTCAAAAGCCTCCAAGTCCAGGTCCCCTTGGACAGAGAATGCTCAGCTTCCAAAGGAGGCCAGAGGAAAAGCCCCCTCAGCTCAAGCCCGTCCAGCGGCTCGGTGGACGGCCTGCCCTCCAGCCCTCTGCTTCTCAGGCCCTCATCCCACATCCACCTCTGCAGAGCCTTCCCCCGCTGGAAACTGCATCTCACCAGATTCCCACCCCTGCCTGGTCGGCGTCCCAGGTCCCTCCTAGGAGAGCCTCCTCTATAGGCCACCCAGGGAGTCCTCACCCATCCCTGTTCCCGTAGCAGGGACCTCTGCAGCCTCACCCTGGGGCTCCCAACCAGTGAGAAGAGAGGCTTATCCTCCTGGAGCTGGTGTGAGGACGGAGGGTCAGCCTGGCTTTCTTGGCTTCAGGGTGCAGACTCGCATTCATTCTTCATCACCTCACACCTGGCTTCTGACAGCACAATGTGGTAACTGCTAAGAGAGATGGAGACCCTGCCCCTCCACTGCAGTGACATTCTTCATTGGCTTCTTATCACCATACGTAACACGAAAAGCACAGGGGTAGTCAGGAAACGGGGGAGAAGCGAAGGTGAGCGTGCTGTTTTGCCCCCAGTTCAGAGACGTCTGGGCCCGGGGGTGGGGGTGCGGGCGGGGGTGGAGAAGGGCCCTCTGTGCCCCTCTGACCTTCAGCTGTGGGTTCCTGGCCTCAGGTCACATAAGATGCCCACACATAGGCCTCGGGGTACTCCCAGAGGTACCCCTGCTCTCTTGGAACCGAGGATGTTAAAAAAGTCTACACTTGCTTTCTCCCACATCCAGAACAAACAGGCCTCCTAGGTCCCATGGCCAAGACCTGCCCTGGACCGAGCTAGTGCAGACTCTGAGTGATCCACTTTTTGGCAGCCACCACCGTCACAGTCACACACTCCACTGACCCAGGGATCCACATCTCCAGATTTCCAAGCCTGGGGTTGGGAGGAGTGGCTCTGCCCACACACCAGCCTCATCCAAATCTCCCCGAAACCTGAAGACCAACTGCAAAGAAGCTTCATTAATTTTTCAGCAGATTCATCTACTAGAGGCTGAGCAGAGCTGAGCCAAAGCCCTATCACAAGAGCCTCTGCCGGCGGCCTACCAAGGGTTAACCCATTAGCCCACATCCTGGTGAGCTCACCCCGCTGGAGCCAGCTCTGCACTGGGATTCGCTACACGCGGCTCCTGGAGGGGCCAGGGAGGCTTCTTCCCGGGGCTGAGGTGCAGGACTTGAGCAGGAACTCACTGCCAGCTTCCTCCTGGGGCCAGTTGTGTGCGATCCCCAGGACTCCCCCATCTTCCCCGGGAGGCATTGAGCACAGTAAGTAAGGAGGCCACTGGCCCTCTGCCCCTCCTTCCACTTCCCTGGAGGAAGGAGCCAGTTTTAACTTTGCTTTAGAGCGCCTTGAGTCTGTGAGCCAGACGTGGGAGGCAGATGCGCACAGCCGGCTTAAGGGGAGGCGGGCTGGCTGCGCCCGGGGGGAGAGGTGATGGGGTGGGCTGCCCTGCCCCGCGCTGCACCTGGAGAAGGAGAAGCTGGGTGCAGGCGGCCGCCTCTTCCCTGTAGTAGGGCAGCCAGCCTTAACCCTCCACAGCCGTGGGCGGGGGCCACCCTCCCGAGCTGACACAGAAGAGCCAAACTCGAAGTGCTAGGCGTCCTCGGGTCCCAGAGGCCACAGAGGGACCCCAGAACTAGACCTAGGCACCCCCATCAGACCTCAGTGTCTGCCAGTCCATCCCTCCCAGTTGAAGGTGTGGCAGGCGCCCAGGGCAGGTGCAGGCAAGGGCTGGGCAGACTCCGTGTCGGGAAGGGGAACGCAGGCTGGCTCATATAAACACGGACAAAATGTGCATGGGAGATGTATGCCTTGGGGACCACACACCCAGGGAAAAGCAGACGTTACCACCTGAGCTGTTTTTCCACCTTGTTACTGGGCAGGGCCCTGGCTCCGGCTGCATGGAGTGAAGAGTGAGGTGAGTGGCCCTGTCTAGATGGAGCTAGAGAACTTCCCTTCCTAGAAGCCCTGGGAGCAGGTGACAGACGGGTGGCCCTGCCCCGGGGATGGCAGCAGCTGATTCAGAAACCTTATCAGCTCAAGCACTAGGGGCAGCACTCACCTCATGGGGGCAGAGTTACCAACAGAATGTCTGGTTGGGGGATGGCCAGCAGCCAGCAGTGACATTGGGTGGGGGTGCTGCGATGACCCCGGTGAGAGAGGCTAGACCCTCCATGTCTCGGGAGTTCCATACAGAAACTCACACTTGGGTCTTTCTCAGGAATCCTCTTATCTCTGTCACTTGTGTTTCGCAACCTGCCCTCCCCTCTTGTCCCACAAAAGGACCCTTCCCTCTGGGCCACCTCCTGGCTGGGAGACGTGAGCCCTGTCTCCCCTGCTCTCAGTCCCTGCAATTCCCAGAATAGTCCAGCTCCTCTCAGGGATGAGAAGCTTGAGAAAGGACTGATAACTCCAGCCCCAAGCACAATGGGGCCTCCTATCATATCAGGGCTGCAGATATACTAACAAGGATGCCAGCTACTTTTGAATTTCTCACAAACAACAAATGCATTTCTGTGTAAGGATGTCCCAGGTCACCTTTGGAACATTTTTATAAGTAAAAGCATCCGTTGCTTATCTGAAATGCAAATTTAACTGAGCATTTTGATATTTTATTGGCCAAAGCAGGCAATCTATTAATATTGACAGTGTTAAATGAAGGGGAAGGGCAGGCTTCTTTCTTGAGCAAACACAGTAGAATATAAAGACCATGACTTGGGTTTAGGCAGCTCTGAGCCTCAGTTTCCTCATCTGTAAAATGGGAATGATAATAACAGTACCACCCTCATAGAGCTGGGGCTTCCCTGGTGACTCAGTGGTAAAGAACCCACCTGCCAATGCAGGAGACTTGAGTTCAATCCCTGGGTCGGGAAGATCCTCTGGAGAAGGAAGTGGCAACCCGCTTCAACATTCTTGCCTGGAGAGTTCCATGAACAGAGGAGCTTGTTGGGCTACAGTCCATGGGGTCAAAAAGAGTCGGACAAGACTGTGACTAACACGCTCACTTTCACTTTCCAGTATTCTTGCTTGTGAAATCCCATGGACAGGGGAGTCTGGTATGCTGCAGTCCATGGGGTCACAAAAGAGTCGGGCATGACTTAGCGACTGAACGACAATAACCTCATGGAGCTAATAAGAGATGCTGCAGGTGAAGAAAGTGGCAGGTGCCAGGCATTTTGCGCTCTACTGGGATGATGGCAGTGGCGGGGAGGGGGTGCTCGTGGCCACTGCCACAGGCCTCTTCTTGCCCTGCTACTTGCACCTCAAGGCCCCAGGCTCCAGCCCGCACATCCTCAGCAGCTTCACCCAGCAGTGTCGGCCTAGTGCCTCACCCGAAGCAGCCACCCTGCAATTCTGTTCATGGCCCATGCCCCCATTGCACTCTTCACTCACCACTCCCCTAGTTTAGAAAACCAAAAGCCCAAAACCTTCCCAACGGGGAGCAGGATAGACTCGAACCCAGGCTCTGCAGCCAAACAGGCTCCACGACTCCCATTTCTAGTCTGGTTCTTTATGTACCTGCTAAGTAACTTTGGGCAAATCACCTAACCTTTCTGATCCTCAGTTTCCTCACCTGCAAAATGGGATAATAATTGTCCCAATCTCAGTGACTTGTCAGGAGAGGGAAATGACGCACTGCCGAAGAAGCACTGAGCCTGGTCCTCAGCCCCTAGTAAGAGTCGTAGAAATGACAGTTGTATGAAGTTATTGTAAATGACAGTTATTGTATGAAGTGTCGACACTCCCCTGATGCACCAGGTGCTGCTTCTGTTTGGAGAAGCCACTGGGGCACCCTGCAGACTTCAGGAAGGCCAGCCAGCAGAAAGAACCCAGTCTTGACGAGAGGTCTGTCCATCAGAGACCAGGGAGGGAGGAGGGCAGTCAGGGGGGTCCCCCTGCTCCTCACAGCTGCCTCTCCTGCCCCCAGGTTAGCTAGTCCCATCCTTCCACCCCCTGTAAGAGCAAAGGGGACAGGTGATGGATGGGGAGGAACGGCAAAGGAGACTTGACCCTGCGATGCTCAATCTTCCCATCGCAGTTCCGCTGCTTAGTGAGTCATTTACCACGTGACTGGTGATCCCCAAGCCCCAGCCAGGTGCTGAGCTACCTGCTGGAGGGCACAGGAAGCCGAGAAAGCCCCAGGCCCGGCCCTGCAAGGACTCAGGGAGCGACTGGAGAATGTCCAGCCCTGTAAGAACAGACACGCCTCTGGTCACCTCCAGGGCAGTGACCCGCTTATTTCACTTTTAACTGCCATCCGTTAAGTGGTGCATTTCTGACACTCGAGAATCTACCAGAAGGAAAACTATATGGTCCTTACTATCCTGGACACTCGGTGTTGCTCACCAGCTTGCAAGATCCATGCAACCCACCGAACCGCGCGTTGGTGAATGAACCTATGAGTGCGTGAGAAAGAGCCAGAAAGCTCCTGCTTCTCTCTCCTCTCATTTTGAGATGTCACTTCACCTTGTTCATCAGAGATGCTGCTGAGCCAGGAAATGAGGACGCCCAGAGCTCCTCTTCGGAGAGGGACTTGTGTCTGTGGCTCCATGTCTAGAGTTTGGAGCACTGTGGAGCAACCTGGGGAACACACGGTCAAGGGCAAACACTGAAGAGATATTCGTAGGCAGGGTCTCCAAATACCTGGCCCATTACAAATATGCCACAGATAAGGAGACGTGCTCTAACAAGATTAGAGACAGTCCCTTCTGGACACTAATTCTGCCAATCAAACCCTGTCTTTGCTCTGTCCAAGGCCTCCTGGCTCTGTGAAAGAGTTTGCCTTCAAGAAAGTGAAAGTGAAGTCGCTCAGTCGTGTCCGACTCTTTGCGGCCCCATGGACTGTAGCTCGCCAGGCTCCTCCGTCCATGGGATTTTCCAGGCAAGAATACTGGAGTGGGTTGCCATTTCCTTTTCCAGAGGATCTTCCTGACCCAGGGATCGAACTCGGGTCTCCCACACTATAGGCAGATGCTTTACCGTCTGAACATATCTTTCCAGGGATGAGGTGAAAACAGTAAAATGCTTGTTCTTTCTCTCCCCCTATCTCTCAACTCCACCTCTGCCTCCATCGTCCTCTCTCATCTCTGCCTCCATCGTCCTCTCTCATCTCTGCCTCCATCTCTGTTGTCATCTCCACCTCCATCTCCACTCCCACCCCCATCTCCACTCCCATCTCCATCTCCACCTCCATCTCCACTCCAATCTCCATCTCCACCCCCATCTCCATCTCCACACCCATCTCCACCTCCATCTCCACTCCCATCTCCATCTCCACCTCCATCTCCACTCCCATCTCCACCTCCATCTCCACTCCCATCTCCACCTCCACCTCCACCTCCATCTCCATCTCCACCTCCATCTCCACCTCCACCTCCATCTCCACTCCCATCTCCACCTCCATCTCCACCTCCATCTCCATCTCCACCTCCACCTCCATCTCCATCTCCACCTCCATCTCCACCTCCACCTCCATCTCCATCTCCACCTCCACCTCCACTCCCATCTCCATCTCCACCTCCATCTCCACTCCCATCTCCACCTCCATCTCCACTCCCATCTCCATCTCCACCTCCATCTTCTGTCCCCAAATCCCAGTCTCTCAAAGATGTACCTTCTCTTTCTCTCAGGGATCTTCTCTTTCTCAGAATCAGCACAGAGGGTTCCTGTAAAAGCCAGGTGACACTCTCACCTCATAGATTTCTTCTCTCTCCTATTCTGGGGTTACTTTGCCCCTGCCCACACTCCCACTTTCCTTTTCTGGGGTAACGTGCTTCCTGCCCACACCTCTACCCTGGATCCCGATTTCCATCATAGGACTTCAACCATTATCAACACTCTGCTGTTCTTGGTTTAACTACACTTTCACCTGCTCCCCAGACTGACCCACTCGATTATTCTTACTACGACTTTTACGGTTCTTTTTCACCGGGTATAATTTATACACATTGCAATGCACAAATCTTAGTGTATCACATTGACAAATGGATCCTCTATGTAACCCACACTGACATAAAGAGATGGAGCATTTCCACTGGCCCCGGAAAGTCCCAGTTATTTCCTCCCCACCCTTACAACCACTGTTTTGAGATCTGTCCCCTAGATTTTTCCTTAGAAAGTTCTAGAAGATCATATAAGTGGAAACATATATTATATGTGCTCATCCATATCTGACTTCTTTCACCGACCACATCTATGGGACTCGTTCAAGTTGTGTGTGTATCCAAAGTTGGTTCCTTTTTATTGTTGAATAGTATTTTGTATATTTGTGAAAATACAACGTGTGTTCATCTTCTCTCCTGTTCGTGGATATTGGGGTTGTTTTCTGGATTAGAGCAACTATGAACAAAGCTGTGATGAATATTCTTAAACAAGTCTTGGTGCACATAGGTTTCCATTTATCCTGGAGTGGAATTGCTAGCTCAAAGGGAAGGTGGATGTTTCCCTTTGCAAGAAACTATTTGACCTGGTTCCAAAGTGGCTGTCCAATTTTACACTCCCACCAGCAGTCCACGAGAGCTCTGGTTGTTCCCTACTCTCACCAGCATTTGTGTTGTGAGATGTTTAAAGTTTAGCCATTCTAGTGAGTGAATGTATCTCCTTGTAGTTTTAATTTGCATTTCATCTTTCATTTAATTTGCATGTCAATCTCAAGGTGTTTTTTTTTCCCATGGATTTCTTCTTCATCTGTCTTCCTCTGTAATGGATCTCTTCAAATCTTTTGCCCATTTTTCAAATTGTGCTGTTAGTGTTGAGATTAATCCCATGTGGTAGTTCTTTACATATTCCAGATGCAAATCTTTTGACAATACATATTTTGCTAAAATTTTCTCCCAGTCCATAGCTTGCCTATTCATTTTCTTCTGGTAGCTTTCAATGAGCAGGAGTTTTAAATTATGATGAAATCTAATTTATTGGGTTTTTTTTCTCTTCCTTGGTTATTGCCATCTCTGTCCTAAGAAATTTGCCAACTACCAGGTCACAAAGATATCCTCCTACTTTTTTCTCCTAAGAGCTTTACGGTTTTCACTTTTATGTTCAGGTTTTGCCCATGATCCATCGCAAATTCATTTTTTGTTGATGTTCTGAGGGGGGACAAGTTTCACTTTTTTCCATATGAATATTCAGTTATTCCAACACCGCTGGTTGCAATGACTTCCCTTTCCCCCATGGAATAGTTTTGGTGTATTTGTCAAAAGTAGTTGTCTGTTAGGCTTGTGGGGCTAGTTACTAGGAATAGTGGTGTGACTTCCTTGAAGCCTGACTTCCAGAGAGAGGGTTGGCTTCCTGGGCTGGTGGTTTCTCAGGCTGGTTTCTCAGGCTGGTTTCTCAGGCTGGTTGCTGCAAGTTATGGGTCAGAGTTCTGCCTTTAGACATGTCTGGCTGTTGTCCATTTGTATATTCAGTGTCTCATCTGTTACAGACATTTGCAAACATGTTTATAGTAGGATAAACAACTTAGGTAAGATAGTTAGATAGCCAACTTCCATACATCCATCTTCCATAAAAAGACTCTATAACCTTTAACATTATGTCATATCTGATCTGGAGGTTCATGTTTTCATGTATATCATGCCATTGAGACATTTCATCCCTGTATGTGGTTTCAAGATATAACTCTATACTCATTAAGACGCTTTCTTCTGTGTCCACAGTATCATCATTATACTGAATACAAAAATTTTTTTTAGACACACTGCAGGGCTTGTGGGATCTTAGTTCCCCAACCAGGGATCGAACCCAGGCCCACAGCAGTGAAAGTCCTAACCACTGGACTGCCAGGGAAGCCCCCAAATACACATTTTAAATCCTCAGTGGCATTTAACATCTAAACCAAAGCCAAATTTCCCTAAAATGATCCCAAAATGTACCGGTTAGTCTCTTCTAGTCAGAATCCAAAAAAGGGACATACGGTATTTAGTTATATTTTTTTATTTTCCTTATTGAAATATTTTACTGATCTTTTTTAAAATTTGTCCCTCTCCCCCTTTTCCCTTTGGTAACCATAAGTTTGTTTTCTATGTCTATGGGTCAGTGTCTGTTTTGTATTTAAGTTCATTTCTATCATTTTTTTAGATTCCACATATAGACAACATGACATTTTCTTTCTCTGTCTGGCTTACTCACTTAGTATGATCGTCTCTAGGTCCATGCCATTTTACTGATCTTTATCACACGCACATGATTGTAGTCATGTCACAGTAAACAGCCCATGTAACTGGCTATGGCCAGAGAGAGAGCTGGGTCATGATGGCACTCCAGAAGTTTCCGTCTAGTCCCCCTTCCGGTCACCACCCCAACTGAAGGTGACCACTATGTGGCACTGATCGTCTTACACGTTTTCCAGTCTTCTGTAAATGGAAGATAGCATCTAGCTTCTCTTGCTCAAGTTTGGAGTCCTGCATGGACAGGTGTGGGGTTCATTATCTCCTCCTCATGCTCTGGAGCCCCAAGGCCGGTGTTCCTCCTGAAGCCTGACCTTCCCTAGTTCTGTGCAACAGACATTGATACATCTCCACGCACTACATCTGCCTCCTGACACCCAGAAGAGGCCTCCAAGGGGAAAGGACCTCCATCTCCCTTCTCAAATTGCTCCCCTTGGGGCTGAGCCAACACGCAAACTCATGGATAGGGGAGGCCCACACCCCAGGCCTTCCTTCCACTGAATCCTCCCAGCCCAGCCCCTCAGGGCCTTCAGTCCTCATCCAACACAGCTCACCTTCCCAGTAAATTTACTGTTGTGTACTGAAATCTCTCCCATCCTGCTCACAAAAAGGGATATTAGTAAATGCTATTTGAGAGGGGCCTGTGGTGCCCCAACAGGAGACACAAAGGGAGAAGAAGAATGTGAGGCCCCAGGAGTGGGGACTGGAAGGGATGCCATAACACACTCCAGATCACACAGCTGGAAAGCGATTGAGTCTGAAAATGAGATGACATTTCGTAAATTATAGCTTTTGTTTGTTCTTTTAAGGGACATCATTGTTCCCTGATTAAATAATAAGAAGTTGGTTAAAGTGATAGTCACTCAGTCGGGTCTGAGTCTTTGCGACCCCACGGACTGTAGCCCTCCAGGCTCCTCTGTCCATGGAACTCTCCAGGCAGGAATACTGGAGTGGGTTGCCATTTCCTTCTCCAGAGGATCTTCCCGACCCAGGGATTGAATCCAGGTCTCCTGCATTGCAGAGAGATTCTTTACTGTCTGAGCCACCAGGGAAGCCCATTTATCTCTCACATGGGAAAAAAAAAAAAAGCTTCTTATTTTCGTAGATCTCATCTGCTTTTCCTTTTGACTTCAGCACTGAGAGCCGGGCTGGAGACGGATGCTGAGAACAGAAGGGTGTGTGAAGAGTCCTTGCCCTTGCTTCTAACCGTTGCCGGTCCCAGGAGCCCAGGCTCGAGAAGCAGTGACCATGGAGGCCCTCCCCAAGGGCCTGGAGGTCGAAGAGAAGTCTCCTGAGTCCAAGGACCTTCTGCCCAGCCAGACAGCCAGCTCCCTGTGCATCAGCTCCAGAAGTGAGTCCGTCTGGACCGCCACCCCCCGGAGTAACTGGGAAATCTACCGCAAACCCATCGTTATCATGTCTGTGGGCGGTGCCATCCTCCTCTTCGGTGTGGTCATCACCTGCTTGGCCTACACCCTGAAACTGGGCGATATGAGCCTCAAGGTCCTGAAGATGGTGGGGCCTGCCTTCCTGTCTCTGGGACTCATGATGCTGGTGTGTGGGCTGGTCTGGGTGCCCATCATTAAGAAGAAACAGAGGCAGAGACAGAAGTCAGTGTTCTTCCAGAACCTCAAGTCCTTCTTCCTGAACCGCTGATGGCAACCTTGCCCTCTGTCCACCCCACCACCCCGACACCTTGTCCAGGAGAAGGTGTGATGGCCAGAGTCCAACATCTCTGGTCCCTTGGGTGGTGGAGTCTGCCATAAAACTGATGCAGGCAAACCCTCTTCTGGGCCCCATGGGAAAAAGCAAGCTCAGGGCTGCGCCCTCTGTGTGGCTGGGAGGCACCACCGGATGACCTCATTTAGTCTCTGCTGTGTCCTGCGCTTCCCCCCAGATCCTGGCCGCAGCCGTCACCTTCCATGGCTGCCGCCTCAGCCTGTGCGTCCAGGCACCGCTCATCTAATGAATGTGCTCTGCCAAGCGCTATGCATGTTGGGAAATTCCTTGAGATGGACTACCCCCCGAGAAGAACCTCCTGCTTACACTTCTGAGTGCCTGAATTGGATTCTGCATTTGCTTCCTTCCAGAACCCAGACTGACCAGCAGAGGCCCTTTGCAGAGAGGAGGGAAGTCCTGATCATTGGGCTTACCCACCCCAGCTCTCTCTGTGGGCGACTTGCTAGCTTGCATTTCAAGAGATCATATAAGTTACAAGTACCAAACATTCCAAAGAGCGAGAAGTGAAGGTTGACTTGGAAGAAACACTTTCCAAGAAGGCACATTCTCCCCTGGAAATGGCTCTGGGAGTTAGTCGCAGAAGCAATTTAGCCTTCAGTTATACAGTATTTACACCAGAGGTGGTGGCATGTGCTAGGGGGTATCACAGTCTCCCCTTGACCTTCTAACTCCTTCTCCGTGACTACTCTTCCATCTGAACTGGACACTTAGCCAAGAACAAGCGCATGTTGCCCTAACTTCCTTCTCCCCCGACCCCAGATTCTGGAACAGCTGGATGGAGAGCCAGTGCAAAGGGCTTCTGTAAGCGTTTGCTCTGCTTCATCCCCATCAAGAATCACAACCCAGAGATTCGACTCCACAGCTGAGTGTCTGGAGGTTTCCAGAGACGGCTTTTACTTCAGAAAGTCCCGACTTCCGCTCTCCCAGCCCCTACCCACCCACCCACCCACAGACATTCAGCGAGGGCTCAGCTTGGGGCCAGGCCCTGAGAAGGAGCAAGCTAGACAGCCGGTCCCTGCATTCATCTTCCACATGGAGAGAAAGACATGGCCAGGCCAACAGGCGGCCGGATACCTGGTGCTGAGTCCTTTCTGGGGCTGTGAGGGTGGGGGCAGGAACGTGGCGGCAGGAGGCGGGGGAGCAGTCTGGTCTAGCTGGAGGCTGTGCAGCCAACAGAACCAACAGAACCAGAGGAAAGAGGAGAACTGGCACAGGCAGGAAGGGAAAGCATTTGGCGGGAACAGTGTGTGCAGAGCTGGGGGAGGGGAGCAGGAATGATTAGGAAACCGTGGAGCAAGTTCCCTGATCTGGAATGGTCACCTGAGCCCCTCCCTTGGCCTGCTCCTCGCCCCGCCACCTGCTTCCCCAAGTGCCTTACTGAAGCTTCTCCTCGAAGCCCTCCTGGGTCTGTGGCAGAGACTGGGTGGGGGTTCCCCAGGGCTAACCACACAGAAATCACCCATGAGGTAAGTGCTCTCCCAAACAGAGGCTTTCTGCAGCATACACAGGTGGCCAGACCAGGAGGGCACCTGTGAGGAAGCCAGGCTTCCAGAGGCCTGTGGCCCAGTGGACAGCATCTGATCACCAGGGGAGTATCTCCTCAGCCTTCTGCCCCCACCTCCGCCCCTGCCCGGGACTGCATCACTATGGCAACCTCGCTCTCTAACAGGCCTCCAGGTGTCTCCATCCTTATTGCCGTGGTTCCATATGCAGAGTCAGGATACCACCTTGTTCGCTCTGCATCATGGGAAATTCTGTGGAGGCAGGTACCTGTGACATGGGGACACGCCCTGCCCTGCCCACCCAAGGAGCCAGAGTTCGGGGAGTTTCAGCCAGAATGACCATGTTTCTCATTCAAACAGCACGGTCACCTGGCCCCTGCACACAGGCAGTCAGGGCCCATCACGGGGTGTCGTCAGTCACTATGTCACTCACTGTGGCTCCAGTGCCCCATGTGGCTTACAGATGGTTTCTGACATGAAAGCAGGTTCCGTAACAGCCCCACCCTGTCACTCTCAGAGTCCTCTGTGCTTTCCCACCTGGGAGCAAGCAGGGAGGACCCCTGGCTGGTTCGATGGTCATCCACATGTCCCAAGTCTCATTTCCTCCCCGCACAAGCTTGTCATCTGAGCATTGCCGTGGAACGGGGGCCAGGTGATGCTGCTACCACATGTTGCCTTGGTGGAGGGCAGATTGAGGACCACAAGACTCTAGAAGGTATCCAAGGTCTGGGCTGACCTTGAAGGCTCCCACAGTCTCGCCCACGTTCCCTGCTCCTTAAGCTGGTTTCTCATTGTTCACCTCCCTCCTCTGCTGGGCTTCTCCATATAACTGTGGACCAAGAAGCACACCTGGGGCAGGCTGAGGGGCTTCTGCCAAAGACCGTTGCCACACAGAAGTCTGAGGAATGCATGTGCCTGGTCAGATGCCACGTTTCTGGCAAAAAAATCCCCGCCATGCCTCCTTCCATGCCATGGATGTGTCTGTGCGTCTGGTTACTGGATTGTATTATCCCACCCATTTCTGTTCTGTTTGGGAGAAGTCCATTTAATCTAAGTGCTAAAAAAAAACTGATGGGATGTTAAATTGTATCCTGTCTGCCAGTGTCCGCTGTGTTTTCATTC
Organism: Ovis canadensis; assembly: GCF_042477335.2. NCBI lineage: Eukaryota > Metazoa > Chordata > Mammalia > Artiodactyla > Bovidae > Ovis > Ovis canadensis. The sequence continues at coordinate 38,228,750 of NC_091255.1, read as the reverse complement.
TGTTCCATCAGGAATTGCAGACTCATCCATTAATTCAATCCTCTAAAATGCACTCCCCACCCACCCCATCACCACACACCCTTCCCAGCAATGTGCTATCTGGGAGAAATGGGACTGTGTGGGTTTCACGCCTGGTTCCTCGGGGACCCCATGGGAGCTGATGACCCCACTCTGAGATGCTGACAGAGCAGACAGAACAGAAGCTCCTGCTTCCCTCCCCACAAGCCTGCTCTTGAGAGATGGAAAAAGAACCTTCCCGAATGAATCAGTGGTCCAGGGGAAGAGACTGGACTGCCTAGAACCATGTCTTACAGGAAATACAAATAATATCTCATTTAAGCCACTATTTTGGGTCCATTACTTGCAGCCAAATAAAATTCCTGTTTACACACAGGTGACAAACCTGGGGATAGAGTTCTTTTCTTCCTCTAAGCCTCTACGTTCTTTCCTTCCAGGACTTCATGAGACCCGGAACTGATATATTTAGAACAAAGACTTTCACAAGTAAGCTCCAAATCAGTGCAGTGTATCTTTCCTCCAAATCCTTCCAGGATTCACTACGTCTCTAAGGAGAGAGACACAGGAGGGGAAAGCCAGAGCAGAAAGACCACAACGGGGCCAGACTTCCTGTCCCCCGTCTCTGGGGATCAGGGACCTCCCTCAGCCTGGGAAAGCAGAGCGGCAGCTGCCAGGGTCTGGGGAGAGTGGAATGAGGAGTTATTGTTTCACGGGGACAGAGTTTGATTTGAAGAAGAAGAAAAGGTTCTGGAGAGGGATGGCGGTGACGGTTGCACAACAATGCCACCGAACTGTGCAGGTACAAATAGTTAAAATGATAACTTCATGCTGTGCATATTTCACCACCATTAAATAACTTCAAAAAATAATTCTTTAGGGACTTCCCTGGTCGCCCAGTGGTTAAGCCTTCACCTTCCCATGCAGGGGGTATGGGTTCTACCGCTGGCTGGGGAGATAAAGATCCCTTATGCCTTGAGGTCAAAAAACCAGAACATGAAACAGAAGCAATACTGTATCAAGTTCAATAAAGACTTTTTAAAAAATGGTCCACATCACACTACACATTTAAAATAATTTTTAATTAAATGGGATTAAGAAAGGAACTAGTCTTCCCTGGTGGCCCAGACGGTGAAGAATCTGACTTCAGTGCAGGAGACTCAGGTTCAATACCTGGGTCGGGAAGATCCCCTGGAGAAGGAAATGTCAACCCACTCCAGTATTCTTGCCTGGAGAATTTCATGGACAGAGGAGCCTGGCGGGCTACAGTCCATGGGGTTGCAAAGAGTCAGACATGACTGAGCACACACACACACACACACACACACACAAACATAAGAGTAGGTGCCCAATATGCTATTGGACAAGAGCAGAAACAGAGCCAAAGCAAAAACAGTACCCAGTTGTGGATGTGACGGGTGATGGAAGTAAGTCCAATGCTGTAAAGAGTGATATTGCAGAGGAATTGGAACATTATGTCCGTGAACCAAGGCAAATTGGAAGTGGTCAAACAGGAGATGGCAAGAGTGAACATCAACATTTTAGGAATCAGTGAACTAAAATAGACGGGGATGGGTGAATTTAACTCAGATAACCATTATATCTACTTGAGTGGGCAAGGATCCCTTAGAAGAAATAGAGTAGCCCTCATAGTCAACAAATGAGTCCAAAATGCAGTACTTGGATGCAATCTCAAAAATGACAGGATGATCTCTGTTCATTTCCAAGGCAAACTACTGAGTTCAGTTCAGTTCAGTCGCTCAGTTGTGTCCAACTGTTTGTGAATCCATGGACTACAGCACACCAGGCCTCCCTTTGTCCATTACCAACTCCCGGAGTTTGCTCAAATTCATGTCCTCACATTGGTGATGCCATCCAACCATCTCATCCTCTGTCATCCCCTTCTCTTCCCACCTTCAATCTTTCCCAGCATCAGAATCTTTTCCAGGGAGTCAGTTCCTCGCATCAGATGGCCAAAGTATTGGAGCTTCAGCTTCAGCACCAGTTCTTCTAATGAATATTCAGGACTGATTTCCTTTAGGATGGACTGGTTGGATCTCCTTGCAGTCCAAGGAACTCTCAAGAGTCTTCACCAATACCACAGTTCAAAACCATTAATTCTTTGGCACTCTGCTTTCTTTATAGTCCAACTCTCACATCCATACATGACTACTGGAAAAAACATAGCTTTGACTAGACAGATCTTTGTTGGCAAAGTAATGTCTCTGCTTTTTAATATGTTCTCTAGGTTGGTCATAACTTTTCTTCCAAGGAGTAACCATCTTTTAATTTCATGACTGCAGTCACCATCTGCAGTGATTTTGGAGCCCCCAAAAATAAAGTCTGACACTGTTTCCACTGTTTCCCAATCTATTTCCCATTAAGTGACAGGACCAGATGCCATTATCTTAGTTTTCTGAATGTTGAGCTTTAAGCCAACTTTTTCACTCTCCACTTTCACTTTCATCAAGAGGCTCTTCAGTTCCTCTTCACTTTCTGCATATCTAAGGTTATTGATATTTCTCCCAGCAATCTTGATTCCAGCTTGTGCTTCATCCAGCCCAGCATTCCTCATGCTGTACTCTGCATATAAGTTAAATAAGCAAGGTGACAATATACAGCCTTGATGTATTCCTTTCCCAATTTGGAACCAGTCTGTTGTTCCATGTCCAGTTCTAACTGTTGCTTCTTGACCTGCATACAGATTTCGCAGGAGGCAAGTCAGGTGGTCTGGTGTTCCCATCCTTTTCAGAATTTCCCACAGTTTGTGGTGATCCATACAGTCAAAGGCTTTGGCATAATCAATAAAGAAGAAATAGATGTTTTTCTGGAACTCTGTTGTTTTCAATAATCCAAAAGGTGTTGGCAATTTGATCTCTGGCTCCTTTGCCTTTTCTAAAACCAGCTTGAACATCTGGAAGTTCACGGTTCACGTACTGCTGAACCATTCACTATCACAGTAGTCCAAGCCTATGCCCCGACCAGTAGTGCTGAAGAAGCTGCAATTGAACGGTTCTGTGAAGACCTACAAGACCTTCTAGAACTAGCACCCAAAAAAGATGTCCTCTTCATTATAGGAGACTGGAATGCAAAAGCAGGAAGTCAAGAGCCACCTGGAGTAACAGGCAAATTTGCCCTTCGAGTACAGAATGAAGGAGGGCAAAAGTGAATAGAGTTTTGCCAAGAGAACACACTGGTCATAGCAAACACTCTCTTCCAACAACACAAGGGAAGACTCTACACAGGAACATCACCAGATGGTCAATACTGAAATCAGATTGATTATATTTTTTGCAGCCAATGATGGAGAAGCTCTATACAGTCAGCAAAAATAAGACCAGGAGCTGACTGTGGCTCAGATGATGAACTCCTTATTAGCAAATTCAGACTTAAATTAAAGAAAGTAGGGAAAACCACTAGCCCATTCAGGTATGAACTAAATCAAATCCCTTATGATTATACAGTGGAAGTGAGAAATAGATTTAAGGGACTAGATCTGATAGACAGAGTGCCTGAAGAACTATGGACAGAGGTTTGTGACATTGTACAGGAGGCAGAGATCAAGACCATCCCCAAGAAAAAGAAATGCAAAAAGGCAAAATGGTTGTCTGAGAAGGCCTTACAAATAGCTGAGGAAAGAAGAGAGGTAAAGACAAAGGAGAAAGGGAAAGATATACCCATTTGAATGCAGAGTTACAAAGAATAACAAGGAGAGATAAGAAAGCCTTCCTCAGTGATCAATGCAAAGAAACAGAGGAAAACAATAGAAAGACTAGAGATATCTTCAAGAAAATTAGAGATACCAAGGGAACATTTCATGCAAAAATGAACACAATAAAGGACAGAAATGGTATGGACCCAATAAAAGTAGAAGATATTAAGAAGAGGTGGCAAGAATACACAGAACTATACAAAAAAGATCTTCATGACCAGATAACCACATTGGTGTGATCACTCACCTAGAGCCAGACATCCTGGAATGCAAAGTCAAGTGGGCCTTAGGAAGCATCACTATGAACAAACCTAGTGGAGGTGATGGAATTCCAGTTGAGCTATCTCAAATCCTAAAAGATGATGCTATGAAATTGCTGCACTTAACAGGCCAGCAAATCTGGAAAACTTAACAGTGGCCATAGGACTGGAAAAGGTCAGAGTCCATTCCAATCCTAAAGAAAGGCAATGTCAAAGAATGTTCAAACTACCACACAATTGCACTCATCTCACACACTAGCAAAGTCATGCTCAAAATTCTCCAATCCAGGCTTCAACAGTACGTGAACTGTGAACTCCCAGATGTTCAAGCTGGATTTAGAAAAGGCAGAGGAACCAGAGATCAAATTGACAACATCCATTGGATCATTAAAAAAGCAGGAGAGTTCCAGAAAAACATCTATTTCTGCTTTATTGTCTATGCCAAAGCCGTTGACTGTGTGGATCACAACAAACTGTGGAAAATTCTGAAAGAGATGGGAATTCCAGACCACCTGACTTGCCTCCTGAGAAATATGTATGGAGGTCAAGAAGCAACAGTTAGAATTGGACACGGAACAACAGACTGGTTCCAAATTGGGAAAGGAGTGCGTCAAGGCTGTATATTGTCACCCTGCGTATTTAACTTATATGCAGAGTACATCATGCAAAATGACAGGCTGGATGAGTCATAAGCTGGAATCAAGATTGCTGGGAGAAATATCAATAATCTTAGATATGCAGATTATACCACCTTTATGGCAGAACTGAAGAGCCTCTTGATGAATGTGAAAGAGGAGAGTGAAAAAGTTGGCTTAAACTTTTCAACATTCAGAAAAGTAAGATCATGGCATCTGGTCCCATCACTTCATGGCAAATAGATGGGGAAACAATGGCAACAGTGAGATACTTTTGAGGGGGCTCCAAAATCACTGCAGATGGTGACTGCAGCCATGAAATTAAAAGACACTTGCTCCTTGGAAGAAAAGCTATGACCAACCTAGATAGCATATTGAAAAGCAGAGACACTACTCTGCCAGCAAAGGTCTGTCTATTCAAAGCTACGGTTTTTCCAGCAGTCATGTATGGATGTGAGAGTTGGACTATAAAGAAAGCTGAGTGCCAAAGAATTGATGCTTTTGAACTGTGGTGTTGGAGAAGACTCTTGAGAGTCCCTTGGACTGCAAGGAGATCCAACCAATCCATCCTAAAGGAAATCAGTCCTAAATATTCATTGGAAGGACTGATGTTGAAGCTGAAATTCCAATCCTTTGGCCTCCTGATGCAAATAACTGACTCATTGGGAAAGACCCTGATGCTGGGAAAGAGTGAAGGCGGGAGGAGAAGGGGACGACAGAGGATGAGATGGTTGGATGGCATCACTGACTCAATGGACATGAGTTTGAATAGGCTCTGCAAATTGGTGATGGACAGGGAAGCCTGGCGTGCTGTAGTCCATGAGGTCGCAAAGAGTCAGACACAACTGAGCGACTGAACTGAAGAGTAGGGCAAGTGGAGAAATTTGAAACTGATGAGGATAAAGAGCAGCTGCAGTAGGGATGAGAGACTCAGGACTGGGAAGGCATTTCATGAGGCCAGTGGTTTCATCAGGGATGAATCTGTAGCCATCACAAATGGAGGCAGGTTCTTCCCTGATGGTCGAGTGGCTAAAAATTTGCCTGCCCACCCAGGGGACACATGTTCAATCCCTGGTCCAGGAAGATTCCATGCTCCCCGGGGCAACTCGGCCCATGCACCACAACTACTGAGCTGAGAACCGTAGAGCCCACGCTCAGCAACAAGAGAAGGCACCGCAGTGAGAAGCCATAGCACCACCTCTAGAGAGTAGCCCCTGCTCACTGCAGCTAGACAGCAACACAGATCCAGAACAACCATGAGTAAAGAAATAATGAAAAGGCTGGAGGGAGGGCTCAGCATGGACCTAGCGGGGTGGGGTGTGGGGGCAGGAGAACGGGGGATAGGGAGCTATCCCAGGTGAAGCCAAGACTGATAAAGGGGAGAGGATGATGGTGCAAGAGAGTCAGTGGCAGGTCCTTCCCAACCTGGGGTTTTCCCTATAGAAGCACTGTGGCAGAAAGGATGTAATGAAAGACACCAGGGACAACCATACGGTAACACTTGTCTGTGTCCCAGCGTGCAGGTTCCAAGCACTTTACACCTATGAACTCACTTAATCTTCACAGTAATCCTGTGAAATAAGGGATTATCTTACAACGAGGAAATCGAGGCCCAGAGAAGGCAAGTGACTTTTCCAAGGTTACACAGCTGACGAGTGGCACAGGCTCGTGTGGCCAGACCTGCTCAGCATCTGAGCCCTGCCACTCGGGCAGTGACTGAGCCTTTGTCATTCAGAGTCAGGCCTGGAACTGTGGCTCTGGGTCAGCTCAGCACCTGGCTGGCCTGTCCCTGTCTCTGTCTCTGCCTGACCTGTAGGATCCAGGTCATGAAGAGGTGTGACGTCACAGGCATGACAGACCGCGGTGACTTTGCCAAGGGAGTGGCTGGGTCCCCATTGCCAAGAAGAGGCAGAGCTGTGTGGTGAGAGCAGAAACAGAGATCTCTCTGAGCTGTCAGGGTGCCTGCAGCCCCAAGGATTCCCAGAAGTGGAGGGGTGGGAGAGGGCCCTAAGGGACCAGGCCTCGAAGTCACTAGCTGGGGTTCGGGCATCTAGCTGCACCCTACAAACCAAGCTCATGGTTCAGAAAGCGTAACAGATGCCTGCTGTCTTGCATTTCCTCATTTTTGTAATTTTTTCCATCACCTTTTATCACTCAAACAAAGAATTGATGCTTTTGAACAGTGGTTGCTGGAGAAGACTCTTGAGAATTCCTTGGACAGCAAGGAGATCAAACCAGTCAATCCTAAAGGAAATCAAGCCTGAATATTCACTGGACCAAGGAGCCTGGTGGGTTTCAGTCCCTGGAGTTACAGAGTCAGACACAGCTGAGCAACTAACACTGAACACCAGTGTGATTCTGTTAACCCAAGCTCCTAATTTACTCTTCCTCAACCCCCAGCCCCACCCTCCCCACACCAGCTTCCCTTTGACCCCACATGTCAGACAGAAGAATAGTGCCCAACCATTTGGGTGGCCCAGGGCTCAGAGACCTCCTGGCATCCAGAAATTTTTACACTAAGGTTGTTGTTCACACACACGTACACCAGATGCTGCCCAGGAGCCTGGGAACCTGTGGAGAGGCAAGCAGGGACCCACCAGCCTGGTGCTGCCCACCCCCCATCCTAGAGGCCCTCCCCCTGCCCCTAAAGAGGGCAGAGTTGTCCCTCAACTGTTCTTCCCAAGAGACTCTCTCTAGTCAAAGCTGAGGACAACAGATGGGAAGAGCCGAGGCTTCTCCTGCCCTGGGAAGTGTCCTTGTGTAGGTACCTAATCCCTTCTGCGGACAGACTGGGGAGACAGTGTGGATACGGGGTGGGGGCTTGGCTTTAGCGATTTCTCAAGATGCTGATGCTCCAGACTGGCTCCCTGGCTTTGGACAAGTCTTGTGTTTCAGATCCTAAAATCTATAACTTAAAACACTCTCTCCCTCCGCGATGCTTTTTACCTGAAAGTTCCTCACTCATCCTGCTTAGCTTACTCGTAGGAAACTAAATTTGAACCCCCCTATGTTTATTTTCATTCACGTGCGTGCCTGTGCACAGTCACTTCAGTTGTGTCCAACTCTTTGTGACCCTGTGGACTGTAGCTCGCCAGGTTCCTCTGTCCGTGGGATTCTCTAGGCAGGAACATTGGAGGGGATCGCCATGCCCTCCTCAAGGGGATCTTCCCAGCCCAGAGATCGAACCTGTGTCTCTTGAATCTCCCGCATTGCAGGCAGATTCTTTATCTTCCCAGAGCCACCTGGGAAGCCATTTTCATCCACAGGAGAAGGCCAAAGAAAAAGTAGAAACGATTTCAGTACAGCGTGTTTCTCAGCTGACATTCACTTCTCTACCACACCCTGGGAGGGGCTGGGTGATAAGACACCCCTGTTTCACACATAAGCCCTCAGGATCACGTGCAGCGTCCCTGACACAGAAAGCAGACGGGGAGTCAGTCAGTCTCGAAAGTCACACTGCCAGAGAACCAGGTAAACATTTGGCCTGGTTGCCTTCTGGTCCACACACAGCCCACCCAGACTGAGGCCACATGTCCCCTCCCTCCTTGGTGTCCCTGCCCCGTCCTCCCCGTCCTTTCCATCGCCACCCCTCCCCAAGATCTGCCTTCAGGCCAGTGGGCACAGCCCAACTCCAGGCAGCTCGGGCCTGGGGGCTTCAGAGTGGAGAATCTGCAAGACGCACAGGCTTTTCCTGCTGCTGACATGGACTGCTTCTTACAGCACAATTTCAAGGTCTATTTACATGGACAAACCCTCTTCTCTAAATTTTACATGAAGCCTCCAGTCCCCGCCCAGAAGAGTAGGGCAGAAGGCAGGATGGGGGTGGTGGAAAGCCCCCAGCTGACCGCACATCTCAGGAGCCTGGGAGGACCCGCCCAGGACTGGAGAGGCCGGGGGCCAGCACAGCCCCTCCTCCAGACCCCTCCCCTGCCACGCCATTTGTTTGTCCCCCAGGGGACGACAATGTCAGGCTGTACCAGTGGTGATGTCAGGCTGCTTCCATCAGGGTCACACCTGAGCTATGAAACAGTTAAGAAATATCTTGCCCCACTGGCTGCGCGCTCATAAAGGGACGTCCACCTGTACTTCCGTGTGGCTCCAGAAAGGGCAGCTCTCTCTCTCTCTCTCTTGCTTGCTCATGCCCGGCGGGGAGAAAAGGGAGCGGCAGGCAGCACCACCCCCTGCCCATGCAGGCCGGCCTGGGGAGCACAGCTGGGCCCCTCCCGCCTCTGCCTTCCCGGCGATGCTCCTGGGGAAGCTGCGGGGAACGTGCCGCCTTGGACGCTGTGCTTTCTTCTTCGGCCTGGCCCTCCTGCTCGACGTCGTAGGCCTGGTCCTTCTGCTTGTGGGCATCTTTGCCTCCCTTGACTTCTGGGACTTCTTGATCTACACGGGGTCCCTGATCCTGGCTTTCAGCCTGCTCTTCTGGATTGCCTGGTACACCCTCAACGTGGAGGTGCCTCTTGAGAAACTGGACTTGTAGTCTGGCCGTGGGCAGAGGAGGAGGGACGTGGGCTTCCTGGCAGGTGGAGGAGCACAGGGCTATTCTGCCCAGCCAGGGACCAGGTGAGTGCCCCTGACCGGCATGCAGGGCTGGTGGGAGGCTGGACCGAATAGGGGGGCGGGGGGGAGACTAAAGGGGCAGGTGGCCCGAGGACCACTCCCCGGCTAGGGACTCTGTCCACCTAGGTTCCACCAGCATGTGCTTCCCTCCCTGGGGACCCCTTTTCCCATGGAAACTGGAAAGGGGGTCTCCACAGACACTATTGCTTCGGATCCACCACAAGGGTCCTGCCATGCGGAACAGGAAGTTATCCCTTCAGCTTAGAACTTGGAGCGAGGAGCCCACCCGGGCTCTCTGTTCAGGAGAATGCTGCTGGGGAGAACTTTGAGTGCTGCAAGAGGATGGAAAGTTCCCTGATGGCCATTTATGCTTTCACCTTGTGGGCTACCTGCTGCAGGAGGAAGCGGAGCAGAACCTTCCAGAATGGCCCTTCTCATTTCCTTCCTCCTGCATCTGCCCAGATGGGACATGCAGAAGGGGTCAGGACCTGCCCCCTTCATGTCCCCTCTCAATGCACCTGCCTCCTCTCTCAGTGGTGCCCGCTCCCAGGCAGCCCGCGCCCCACCTGTCCACCCCCAGCCAGGCTGAGAGACGGGGAAGCCGAGGGACCGTGACTGACCATTTCATCCCAGCTGGGCCAGCACTGGGTTGACCGTGTGTAACCAGGGAGGCAGATAATTGTAAGGTGTTTCACATGAACATGAAATGCAAAAGACAGAGCTGGTCCGGCCCCCACAACCCTGAACTAGAAGCGGGCAGATCTCCCCAGAGGACTGAAGTTGGGGTCCCGGTCAGTTTGGTCATCATCCCCTCCTCCAGGTGGGCTGTACCCTGACCCTAGGCACAGCCGGGCACTCTCTTTTGATAGCTGCATGGGAAAGCAAAGGTCATCTTCGGGTTGGAAGGAGGCAATATTAACTGTGTCTTTTCTGGGGGATTCCACCTGACTCTTGCAAGGGGGAGAGGGAACAGTAGTTTGGAGAGGTTTCAGAAGGGGAGACTGAACTGTTTTCGGCAGGTGAAAGGACAGAGATGAGAAGTCAGAGCACCTGGGCCCTGCTCGAAGCAGCACCACCTGTTTGCTCAGGAAACATCATGCCTCAGTATTCCCTATTTACAATTCCATCTGTAAACTGGGGATAATGGCCTGCCCTTGTTGCAACACAAGGATGCGTCAGGCAATGTGCAAGGAGCTGGGGATGCTGTGAAGAGTAAAACACACTAGCTGTTTATCCTCAGGGAATTCCCATCAGGTGAGAGATAGACATGAGTCAGCCTCACCAACAAGGCATCAATACAATAATAGTCTGGTGAGGATTAGGAAGAAAAGGGATATTGCTCCTTGGGAATGTTCAGCAGAGAAACTGACCCAGAAGGTGGAGTCTTACAGAGGGAGGAGGGGGCTTGAGCAAAGATCCTGGGGAACAGGAAAGAGAAGACAGCGGAGTGACTGAAGGACAGGCGGCAAGTGCAAGGGAGGTTCAGGGCCCTGCGGCAGAGGGAGGCCAGACCAGGCAGGGCCTAAAATCCTTTTGGTCGTGATTTTAAGAACAAGAAGGAGTCATTAAAGAGATGTAGAAAGGGGTAGGCACTCGACATAATTTGATCTGTTTCCAAAAGGCCACCTTGGCCAAAGGCACGGATTACAATGATGGTGACCCATGCAAGCCCTTCTGGGGAGTTCAGTCGCTCGCCTAAACTACAAGCGGTCCCCGGTTCAGTCTCCTTGTCCTGGACATCCTCCCTTCATTGGATTGAAAGTAGTTCAATACCCCAGTGATGAAGACCACGGGTCAAGACTCAGACTGTCTAGTTTGAATCCAGTCTTGTTTCTTACTAGCTGCAAGACCCGGGGCAAGTTATAGACTAATTATAAACTAGTTATGACTCCGTGACCTAGTTTCCAAATCTGGAAAATGGAGAGGGTGCTAATAATAGCCTCTGTTTCAGAGATGATGCTAATGATATCCCCACCCTCATAAGGGTGCTGCAGAGATTAAGTTCATGTGCGTTGAGCACCATACAAGTGACAGCTGATGAAACAAGGGGCCCTCAAATAAACCAGTGTCCTGATGCGGGTAGCCAGCCCATTACAGCGGGGTGGGACCTTCCTCAGGGACAGACATCCCTGAAGCCTTCCTGACCAGTTCCTCAAGCAGCAGCATATGGTGTTAAGATTCCCCAGTGGATATGAGTGAGGGTCACCCCAGAACTCCAGACTTCTGTCTGGGCTCAAAGGGACGTCAAAAGTTGTGGGTCCGCTGTGGTCTTACTGATCACAATCAAGCAAATATCTCCTTCATCGGTTCAGTCCCCAAACTCTGAGTTCTACAGGACCCGAGAGTCAGCTGGCCCTTCCATCCAGCTCAGCTTGGACCCACATCCCTGATGGTATCTGGGGCTGCCCAGAGTGACAGGTTACAGCCGGCCGGGACCCACCATCCACGGTGAGCAGCCCCTGACTGACCTCGGGCAAGTCATCCTAAGTCCCTCTTGGAGTAGAAGGTTTGGTCCCCAGGAGAGGTTTCAGATTGTTTTCTGCAGAGGCTTCTGGGGGCTGGGGCAGCAGCAGCAGGCAGAATGCCCACAGCCCACTGTCCCACCACACACACACCAGAGCCGCGGGGTTTCCAGTATGAAGGTTCATACCAGACTTTCACATAAGACTTCATGAATTTGAACCCAAGTTTCGATGCTAAAAGATATTTCTGCAACGCCTCGACCCACCCACTTCCTTTCTGTGACCTGTGTCCCTGAAGCTCTCTCCGACCATATTCACGATTTATGGTCAGTTGATAACTGGCTCAGCCAGTTCCGCAGCCCTACAAGTGGGGCAAAGGGAAGACTGCATGCCCCAGAGGCTTGGTGGGGTGGTTGCTAGGACACCCCCACCCCACCCACCCGGAGACCAGCAAGCAGGTCGCCCCCAAGCAGCAGTCAGGATGGGGCAGGGCCACCCGGCCTCTAAAACCTCCAAGACATTCCAGGAATTTTGGGATGAGCAGCTCATTTTTAATCCCTCAACAATGTACCAAGCGGTTTTATAATTCAGTCGCTCTATTTTCCAAAGCTTTGCTTGCTCCACGCTCTCCTGGTTGGGCATCTTTTGTGGATAAAGGCAGGGGAGGACGCGTCCTTTCACAAGAGGGGGTGAGTTTACACTCCCCCCAAAATGCACATACACACACCACACACGTGTACTCACATCCCAGCCCTCTGCACACATTCCCAATGTACACCCCCTCCGCGTCCCCTCATAAACATGCCCACAGGCACACACACACTACGTGCACACCAACCTCTCCCATCACACGCACCCAACTCGCACACAATCTATCCCCGATACACTCTCCCCACACACCCACACACACCCACATTTCTTACCTACACCTTCCATATACATCAACATCCCACGCACGCACACGTCACATGTCCCTCACCCGCTGCACACACACATTCACACACACACATAAAAACCTCACAGTCACAAGGCTTCCGCATCCCATCTGCCCTGTTCACACACAAACAGGCCCTCACACCTGCCATGCACATGCCAGAAAGACACCCCCACAGCAACAGGCACTTCCTCCCCCAGCAACCAATGCTGAAAGGTGTGGAAAGGCGCCCAGCCCCGAGCCCTGGGAAGAGCACTTCTTCCTGCTCACAGGCTCTCCTCTCTGCCGTGGAGGGGCCAGTGAGGCTGTGAGGTTGGTTCAGAGCAGAGCCGGCTGGAAAGGCCTGCCTACCTGCGCGGTGCGTGCTCTGGGGCTGCAGGAAGAGCTAAACTCTCTCCAAGTCCTGGAGGAACTGTTTGTTAGCCTAGGAGAAAGCAAGCAAGTACACAGGGCCTCGAAAATGTATGCGGAAGGAGCACGGTCTCACAGGGGCCTGAAAGCCCAGATGAGGAAGAGGGCTGGGGGAGAAGGGGGGTGACGTGTGGCTTCAGCTTCTGGGTCCCAAGCAACAGATAAGAGCTTGCCGGGCAGAGCCGGCACCTGGAGAGGCCCAGAGGGAAAGGAAGGGAAGAATAAAAAGATGGCCCAGAAAGCGTACACAGACGCCGGCGACCAGGGCTCGGGCTCCTCACTGCTGAGCTTGGAGGACGTTGAAAGCCAGATGAGGAACCTGGCACTTGGAAAGCAAGGAGGGACTTTCGATGACTCCGTGGTCTGGAGGGTGACTCGGCTAGGCTCTGACTGAGGAAGAGAAACCTGGTGTCACTTGCAGCAGGGGCTGGGGAGGAGAGGCATGGAGACTGCAGGGGCCGGGGGCGGGGGGCATTTGAAAGCAGGGGCAATAACAAGAAACTGAACCAAAGTGATGGCTGCAGGGAGGAGGGGAGAGGGACAGAGACCATGTGGGTGGACAACAGATGCCCAGGAGACATCCCAGTCTCCCTCAAGGGGCAGGGGGAGTGGTCGTGTCACAGGCTTCAGAAAACACTCCCACCGTGGAATCAGGAGAGGTCAGGGGAAGGTGCAGGCTTGCTCAGAATCGGGCCTTTTCCTCTGCAAAAGCAGAGCTGGGGGTGCAGGGGATACTGATCAGCAGAACTGCCCAACAGGCCTAGAATGTGCAGAATTTACACTCAGAAAGGGGCTCATACATGGAGTTGGAGGCAGGGGCTGAAGACAGGACTGTGGACGAGACTGAAGCAGGTGGGATGGTGGAGGAAAGGAAGGTGGGTCAGTGTTCACTGGGCTCGTCACTTACTTTCAAGACTTCATTTGATGCTTACAACTCTGTGGGTTTGGGGTTCAGATCCCCATTTTACAGGTGAGGAAACTAAGTCTCAAGGTAGTTTCAGGACTAGCTCTGAAACTGTCGAGAGCCAGCATTAGAATTCACACCCGAGTCCAGCAGACTCTGAGAACCATGCTTGCTTCACCCTCTCCAGGCTGAGTTGACAGGTTCAAGTCTCAGACTGACCTATTTCGTCTACATTTATTCAGCCCAGGTGCCATCTGATGGAAAAGCACCAAACAGATTCCCTGTCTCTGCAGCACCTCCTGTAACAGGACCCACAGGAGCCAGGGGCTTTCAAAACACCTGCCAGGATGTCCAGAGATGGCTATGAGGGCCAGGCTCCATCAAGACACCCAAACCCCTGCCCCTGGCCACTGGCTGACTGCCGCTGGTGCCCTAACTGTCTGTGAGGGTCTGGAGAGCCCCTAACATTTGCATAGTGGGGTTTTATGGCAATAACTCCACTGTGGGCTTGGGCAGTCGATGAGAAGTCCCGTCCTCCAAGGCTCCTCTCATTAATGTCCCTTAAAAAATATATATATATTGGAACCAAGTATAGAAGTCCAAATGAGAGTTCTTCGAGCACACATCATTTGGCATTGCTGCTCCTTCGGCTCTTCAGACAGACTGTGTGAGCCCCTGGATGGCCTGCCTCACTCATCCTTCCGTGTCGTCCAGCTCGTCCAGTCAGCACATGGGTGTATATTTCAAATTGCCGGCTGACAAGGCAAATGCAGAGCCAGTGCTGAGGGCAGGGGCCCCCTTCCTTGGCTCTGGACACCGGGAACCACCAATGCTGCCCCCGACTTGCACAGCTGGACCATGTTGGGGGGGCTCGTGTCAAGCTTTCGGTCAAATGAAACCCTCTGAGGTTTTTCTGACAAGCAAGCTGGGCTCCGCTGCACTGTCCTTGAGTCACTCATTTCTTGATTTTAAGAGCAGTATTCTATTTTTATCTTGATTCAGCTGCATCTAATTCAGTGCAACCCAACTGGAGTACCTGGATTCGGGGTGGGGGACGGGGGGACGGTCAACCTTCACAAGCTCATCATCACTAATTTATATTTTCCATGGTCTAATTTTGTACTTTTTATTTATTTCTCACCCTAACTGTGTATGTGTTTCTTAGATGCTGCCTCATATCTTTTGTGGTATGAGGTAGTTACCTAAATAAAAGATTCAACTGGCCTTTTGCTTCAACTCGACATTAACTCTTTCTGGGGCTTTCTGGGAGGCACTAGTGGTAAAGAACCTGCCTGCCAATACAGGAGACATAAAAGACATGGGTTTGATCTCTGGGTCGGGAAGATGCCCCGGAGGAGGCCGTGGCAACCCACTCCAAAATTCTTGCCCACGGACAGAGGAGCCTGGATGGCTACAATCCATAGGATCGCAAAGAGTCAGACATGACTGAAGCAACTTAGCATGCACACATACACACACAACCTGCTTCTGAGTCTATGTGGTTCCATAACGATACCCAAACTCCCAGCTTTAGGGCAACTTCTTCTCATTTGTTTCACCTGCCTCTGCGCAAATCCTGGAATCATATATTCAGCTCAGCACCTCTTAGGAAGAAACGCACAGAACGGGGTGGGTGGAGACAGTACATGGGTTATCCTAACACCATGGAAGCTTCTGGAAGCTCTGTGCTCGGCCACCAGCCTGGCTTCTCAGAATTAGGCTGGACTTGGGAACCTGAGGGCTTCCCCTCAGACGGTGGCCCAGAAGGTAAACAATCTGTCTGCAGTGGTAGGAGAACCCAGGTTCGATCCCGGGGTCAGGAAGATACCTTGGAGAAAGGCATAGCAATCCACTCCAATATTCTTGCCTGGGAGATCCCATGGACAGAGGAGCCTGGTGGGCTACAGTCCATAAAGTCACAAAGAGTCGGACACGACTGAAGCGACTTAGCACACATGCACGCACCTGGGTTAAGAGCCAGAACTGAGAAGGCACACTTAGGCAATGTGTGTGCAATGTCGGGGTGTTCCCATGGGGCAAGGCTTGGTCTGCAAGCGAGCATCTGCCAGGGCAGGACAGTATCTCAGGGATCCCTGATGGCACAGAAGTAGAGGCCACAAGCACCACACTCCATCCCAGAGATGATGGGAGCAGCACCCTGCCAATGGGATGCAGATCCCCCGGGGGTCTCACTGAAAGAAGACTCCAACTCAGGGAGGGCTTCCATTTCTTATAGGTACCAGGCGGTATCACTGCTGCATTTAAAGTGTCCTTAAGACACTTTGAAGAGTGAGGACCTTGAATAACTCTGTCCATTTAGAGAAGGGGACTCTGAAACCTTCAGGTGACCTGAGTTTCCCAAGTTCAAGCAGCTGAAGAGCAGCAGAGCCAGGACTGGGGCCCAGGTCTGCAGGCTGCCTGTCGAGCCCTCTCTGACCACCCTCCCCACCCCACCTTAAGCTGCTGACAGACTCTCCCGAGCCTTGCGGAGCACCAGGCGGGTGGAGCAAGCTGGGCAGCAGCCAGGGCAGGCGAGCACCTCACGCTGCAGGTGAGTCATGAACCAGCATGTCTCCGCTTCACCCTGGCTGAGCTGCGCACCAGGAAGGTGACCCTGACTGGGCTTCCACGCTGCTCTGTGTCACTGCAGATGGCAGGGCCATGAGCCCGTGAGCACTCACCACCCAGGGCAAGCAGGGGGAGAGCAAGGAGGACAGGAGGGGCTGCATTTCCACCAGACAGGGCCACACAGAGCTGGGCCAGGTCTGATCGGGGCTCATCCTCCCAGTCGGCTGGGCATGGGACACCTCCTACTGCCCTCATGGCCCCTCTTCCTATCTCTTCCCTTGAGAGACAACTGGTCTTTCTCAGTGACCTGACTCAGTCCACTCTGCCACTTACAAGATGAGTGACCTTACAGGTGATCCCGGCTTGTTAGGGGATAATATTATAACAATAATGACATCACAGTCACAGGGCCAGGTGTCATTCAGTGCTGGCTTTCTGAGACTCACAACCTCTTGAATGTAAACACCTCACAGAGTATCATTTCCCCTTTTGTAGAAGTCAAAACAGAGCTATGAAGTTTAGGTCACCTCCTCAGATGCCTAATGACTCCAGGACTGCAGGACTGGTCACCTGTAAAGATTTTTACAGTCAAGACTGCCACTAATAATCAAGTCTACACTTCACATAACCTTGTTTCCACACTTTACTGCAGACAGGACCCATAGGGACCCACAAAGCCAGGGCAGATGGCAAATGACTAGGGGCAGGATTGGTCCATCTCAGCTCGACAGCCCACCCCCAATCAGTAGCCTCAAAGCCCCTCTGAGTCAACTCATCTCTCAGTAAAATTACAGTGTCGTGGAGGTAGATCAGAAGCTGAGCCTCGCAAGGTGGAGGCCGGTTCCAAAATGTATTTAGGTGAAGGACCAAAGAACTTTCTGGGTAAAGCCCTGATGGCTCAGATGGTAAAGAATCTGCCTGTAAGGCAGGAGACCCAGGTTCGATCACTGGGTTGGAAAGATCCCCTAAAGGAGGAAATGACACCCTACTGCAGTATTCTTGCCTGGAGAATCCCATGGACAGGGGATGGTGGGCTACAGTCCATGGGGTCACAAAGAGACAAGACTGAGCAATTAACACTAACACTAAGTAAGGGAAAAGAGAGTCAGGCAGACAAGTGTGGTTCAGCAACAACTACTTCACACAGGCATGCCCAGTGTCCTGCATTTCCCCACACCCCTGCTTGTTCTCGGGGAAGAAGGGCTGTAAGAAGGATTAGGCAAAGCTTGGGGTAAAGACCTGTATAAGATACCAAGGCCCATACATTGTCACTCGGGCACGTCCAGCACAGACCTGGTTTGTGTTGGTTCCTGGTAAACACAATGATATTGGCAGAAAAGTGACACACGGAGATGCTAATATTGTTTATTGTTCAGTCGTTCAGTTGTGTCTGACTCTTTGTGACTCCGTGGACTACAGCATGCCAGCCTCCCTGTCCTCCACCTTCTCCCAGAGTTTGCTCAGATTCATGTCCGTTGAGTTGGTGATGCTATCCAACCATCTCATCCTCAGTCGCCCCCTTCTCCTTTCGCCCTTCTGAAGACTCCAGGCTACTGCAGCCATTCTAGCCTCTGCTGTTGCCTGGAGCAAAGAAGGGGGGCTCTCAAGGTGTGGTCCTGGGACCAGCAGGTCAGCCTCACTGGGAATTTCTAAGAAGGGTGAGAGCTCCAGCCCTGGTTGGGTGACCAGCTCATCCCGGTTTTCCTACCCTGGGGATTCCATCCCAGACCTGAACTGAGAGGCCTCGGGGACAGGGCCCTGCAGCCAGACTCTGCAAGCCCTGAGGATTCCAGTGCACACTCAAGTCCTGGATCCTCTAAGGGGAAGGAGCTCTGAAGCCCAGCTTGTGCTTGGAGGCTGCCCCCTAGCTGACCCCATCTCCTCCACTGCTGCCTCGTCCACTGTCGCATGGAGTCCTGGCCAAGCTGGACCAGCCCCGGGTGGCTCTGTCAGCTCTGAGGGACCTCACATCCTGGCCATCCATGCTGTCCTGAGTCAGCTGCCACTCATGTCCCTTGCCAGCCAGGGGTGGTTTTGCTTTCTTCTTGCTTCTTCTGCATTTCAGTTTTTCAGACAATTAAGTTTCTTGTTGTTCAGAAGAAAGTCAAGAGGGGGAAGCTGCTGGAGCAAATGGACAAAAAAAGGAGGGAAGAGGCAGGAGAAAAGTCCAGAGGGAAAGGGTAGAAGGCACTTAGGGAGTGTGAGCAAGTGGGAAATAGGAGTGGTTCTCACGTGTGCTTCCTGGACCGGCAGCAGCAGCCTGGCCTGGGACCATGTTCTACATGGAAATTCTTGATCCCGACCCAGAACTTTGCAACCAGGAACTCTGGGAGTTGGGCGCGCTTGTCTGTTTTTAAAAGTCTTCCCACCCTTTGCTGTTCGCCTGAAACTATCCCAGCATCGTTCATTGGCTATGTGCGTTCAGTCATGTCCGACTCTTTGCCACCCCGTGGACTGTAGCCCGCCAGGCTCCTCTGTCCATGAGATTTTTCTAGGCAAGAACACTGGAGTGGGTTGCCATTTCCTCCTCCAGGGCTTCTTCCCGACCCAGAGATAAAACCTGAGTTTCCTGAGTCTCCCTCCATTGCAGGTAGATTCTTTATCACTGAGCCACCAGGAAAGCCCTAATCAGCTATACTCCAATATAAAATTTTTTTAAAAAAGGAAGAGAAGGAAAAATAAAAAGTCTTCCTAGTAACTGCGATGCACATTACAGCTTGAGAACCACTGGGCTGAATAGCTCTATTGGGTTGGTCGAACAGTTCGTTCAGGTTTTCCATAAGATAGCAGAGTAAAATCCGAACAAACTTTCTGGCCAACCTAGTACTTAAGCAGGCAGACATCACCTTGATCTTGAGTTTCAGTGTTTGTTTTTTTTTTAGTTTCTGCCTGGGGTATGGTGACTCAGTCCTGATGTGCTTCTCATACATACCACCTTTTAGCCTAATAACCTCCTGATTTTGCAGAGTTGGGAAGAAATAGCTGTAACATGCCTTTCTCCTCAGTCACTCCCCCAGACCACTGGTACCACCAGCCTTGGGCAGTTCTAGACCATGCAGTCTTTTTCTAGAAGGGTTTTGGGCCTGGAAAGAACCCTAAAGAGCCTCTGATCCTATGTTACTTTCTGACCAATTCAATACTGAGACCCTGCTTTATTATTTTTCTCCCATTTATCCCATATTGTCTTGATATAGGCTGTCTGCTGAAGAGACTAATCATTAAGGAATAATTAATTCATTTCCCCATTATTTATTAATCAAATGCATCCATAACTGGGTCTGCAAAAAGCAGAAAACAGATGTATTATGGTTTCCATTAGAGTTTTTGAAACATTTAAAACAATCCATTACAACCACCGTGAACCCCTAGGGACCTAGGGAAGAAGAGATGAAATGAGAGATCCCAGCCCTTGGCTGCGAGAGTGAACAGAGGCAGGAGGAGGAAACAGAGAGGCAATCAGCAACAGTCTGCAGGCTCCTGCTTCAGTCACTCAGGACTTTGCCCCCTGCAGGAACTTCACCCCACCCCACCCCTGTTTCTGGGTTTCTCCAAAGGGCATCTAACAGATTCATGAACAAGCCAGCCCTAATCCAGGGAGGCTTTTGGCCAGTGGCTACTGTCTCTGCTCCCTCCTGCCCACCCCCCGTGGCAGACCCCAGACCCTCCTCCTCCTGCAAATACTGGTGTCATCTTCAGTCTCCACCGTTAAACACACTGGAGCCCCTACAGGACGCCAGGCTGAGGGGACAGCTGTGGCCGAGTTGTGGAATAACCCCCTAATCCCCTTGGTCAGGTCCTCTCTGAGCCCAGTTGCGTTTCTAGGTGGTAAAGAAATAACTTCTCCCGTTTCTGCCTATAGAGCCCCTGTTTGGACACGAATTCATGGGAGCCTGGAGATGAAGGCAGGTGATGAATCTCTCTTCCCCTCTGATGACTAAGGCTGTCCTACTACCTTGGGCTGGATGGGCCTGCCCCTCATTGCCTGGGACACTGGTCAACTGAAGCATCTCAGGGCAGAGGTGAGCAAGCTAAGGTCCAGGATGCTAAGTGACTCAGCCAAGGCCATGCTGCCAGCAACTGACAGAGCCTGGACCCACAAACCACTTTGAAAACTCACATAAGTCATGCATTAAGCAGAGTACTCAGAAGGCTTTTGCCTCAGTAGTGGAGAGCATTAGTTCTAGATTAAATGTTACTCTGATCTTGCATAACAAATCTACAAGCAAAACTCAATATGATAAAATTATTTACTTTACCTACTTGTAAAATACATGACAAAAATTGTATAAAGGCCAGGAGGAGACAAATTAAAGTATAATCATACTATACATGAAGTGGTAGGTACTACTTGAAAATAGATTTTTATAACAGACTTTACAGCTAATAGCTGGAAAAGACACTGATGCTGGGAGGGATTGGGGGCAGGAGGAGAAAGGGATGACAGAGGATGAGATGGTTTGATGGCATCACTGACTCAATGGACATGAGTTTGATCAGGCTCTGGGAGTTGGTGATGGACAGGGAAGCCTGGCATGCTGCAGTCCATGCGGTCGCAGACTCAGAAATGACTGAGTGACTGAACTAACTATAGCTAATGAACCAGCAAAGAAAAGGTAAGTGGATAATAAAGTTATTCAATTTTCTGAAAAGAAGACAGAAAAAATAAAGCTGAAGAAAACAAATAGCAGATGGGTCAAACAGAAAACAAATCATAAGATGATAAACTTTACCATATCAACAATTAAATTAAACATAAGTGGTTGAATCATGCCCAAGGCAGAGATTGTCAGATTTTATTAAAAAAAAAAAAGACCAAAATATGCCACCTAAAAGAAATGTACTTTAAATATAAGGAAACAAATTGTTAAGAGCAAAAAGGTTGGAAAAGATATTCCATGTTAACACTATTCAAAAGAAGATTGGAGTGGCTACAGTATGTCAGACAGAATAGATTTTAGAGCAAAGAATATGGCCAAAGATAAAGAAGGTCATTTCATAGTGATAAATGGATGGATTCATAACATAGCAATCCTAAACACATATGTACCTGATAATAAAGTTTCAACATGTAGTAGATAAACACTGATAGAACTGCAAAGAGAAATAGACGACTCCACAGTGATAGTTGCAAATCTCAACACCCATAATAGTTGATTTAAAAAATGTACAGAGAAAAAATCAGCAGGGAGATACATTACTGGAACATTACCAACCAACTTGACCAACTGGCATTTATAGAACAACCCACCAACAACAATGGTACATTCACCAAGACAAACCACATTCTGGGCCATAAGACAAGTGTCAATAAATTTTAAATGACTGAAATTATACAAAGCATATGTTTCTCACCACGATAGGATTAAATTAGAAACCATTTACATAAAGATATCTAGAAAATCTTCCAAATATTTGGAAACTAAGGAACACACTTATAGAGTCCATAACTCAAAGGGAAAATCAGAACATTTTTGAATTGAATAAAAAGCACATATAACTTAAAATTTGTGAGATACAGCTCAAGCAGAGCTCAAAGGGAATTTATAGTTTTAAATTCTTGTATTAGAAAAGAAAGTCTCAGATTAGTAACCTAAACTTTGCTTTTAAAATACTGATTTAAATATCCCTGTGCACATAACTAGCATTTAAAAGACCGACCTCACCAATCATTGGCCGGGATATAGAGGGACTGCGAGTCTCGCGCATTGCTGACAGGAATGTGAAATGGTCCAACCACTTTGGAAAACAGTTGGCTGCTTCTTAAGTAAAACAACCCCCTATCATGTAATCCAGTCATTCTAGTCCTAGATATTTACTCAAGGAAAAGGAAAATCTTCATCTGAACAAAGACTTGTGCACAGATGACTATCAGCTTTATTTGTAATAGCCAAAACTGGAATAGTCATCAATCTTTCAGCAGGTCAACAGATACAAATTGTTGCATATCGTACAACAGAATAGTACGACTCAGGAAGAATGAATTATTGATACAGCTAGCGATGAGGATGAATCTCCAGATTATAACACGGAATGAAAGAAACCTGATGAACTTATAAAAAAGCACATTTTGTATGATTTCCTCTGTACAAAACGCAAGAAAACTAAGCCACAGGAACAGAAAACGGATCATTGGAGGCAGGGCAGGAGGGAAGGGAGTTAAGGAGAGAGGGATTTCAAATTTTTAGCACAGGAATTAAGAGAGTAATTACCTCCTTTACTCCCCATTCCAGAGTCCACAGCAGATATTGTCAATTGATCACAATGCTCTCCTGCAATTTACAGATATGTACAACACCCACCAACTTCATCCCAAGTCCTTCTTCTTGGTCCACCATCAGATAACTGATCACTTGGGTTTGTCTGTGCTTTTGATACTAGTTTCTTCATCCTCTCTGCCCAAAGTGTCAGTCCATCCCAAGTCCAGCTTGGGGTGTTCTGAGAAATATACCACTTCCCCATCTTGCCCGCCTCCCCTTGCTATAGATACTATGGTATCTATGGTAGGGATGGTATAGATGCTATGGTGCCAGCCTCCTGAAACAAGAAGGCTGCGACGGGGATGTGCTGGCAACAACTGACTACAGGAGTAACAAAGCTGATGGGTGGGCAAGGCAGACTGTCGGGGCTCTTTCTGGGGAGGTGCAATACAATTCCTTTGGTAAGCACCCTGATAGCAGGGATCTTTGTCTCTTTGACTCTTTGATATATTCCAAACACCTAGAACAATATTTGGCATATAGTACTCAGTAGACCCCAGTAGTACCCACTCCAGCAATCTTGGGCTTCCCTGGTGGCTCAAACGGAAGAATCCACCTGCAATGTGGGAGACCTAGGTTCAATCCCTAGGTCGGGAAGATCCCCTGGAGGAGGGCATGGCAACCCACTCCAGTATTCTTGCCTGGAGAATCCTCATGGATAGAGGAGCCTGGAGGGCTACAGTCCATGGGTTAACAAAGAGTCAGACACTACTGAGCGACTAAGCACAGCACAGATACTCAGCAAGCACTCACAGAAGGAATGAATGATAAACATTCTAAATAATTCTTCTTTCTCTTTTTTCCCATCAAAAGACCATTTGTTTTTCCTTTGTTTATTAGCTGTTTTCCCACTGAGAGCAGAGTCAATCTAATGTCATGTATTTACAGCCGACTGTTGTATTGCAAATGATTTCGAATTGGGTAAATTGGAAGCCACTGGAGGTATCTTACCTACAACATTAGGTCATGGCAGTATGGAGTCTACGGGAGACAGGAGGGGTTTAAACAGAAAGGACCAAGACCTCTGGGTCCCAGGCAGGTTCAGGGACCCTGTGCACTGGCTTTTGGGGAGAAAGGTCTGTCGAGTGGTGTGTTTTTGTGATTATGAGTATGTCATGAAAATTAAACTGCATTAATATTGTTTATAGATTTTGGAGAACAAAGGCAGGGAGAAAAATTCACGAAAATTCATTTTAGCTGAATGGTGTTAATTACCTTCTTACACGAGCTGCTTACCCTTAATGCGGGATTACTCAGCGCATGAGAAACTGCACATGCATTACACTCGTGTCAGCTGGATTCTGAGGCTTTTATTTGATTACGACGCACTGTGAAGGATTTGGTCTCCTAAATGGCTTAAACATTTGCCCATGACTTTAAGAGGCTTTGCTGCATGCATTTCAAATCTCAGCTGACATTAAAATCACTTGGGAAGGATTTTTTTTTTTAAGTCAGCAAAAAATAATATGATATTGGGGATTTTTTTAAAAAATTATTCAACACAAAAAACTGGATGGGGCAGAAAAGATGAAACAAGATGGATGAAATGCTGATAATCATCAGAACTGGGTTATCTCTATTTTGTGTATGTTTGAAAATGACGCTGATAGAAAGCTGTGTGGGGAATTTCTTTGTATGGCCGTGAGAGGACAAAATACTCTGAAGCAGACATGGGGGGTACGGACATTTCGGTTACTGGGTGCTTTTATCTCCGTTTGCATGTTCGCATTCTCTGCCGCCAAAATAATTCTTACTTGAACAATTCTTGGTGGTTTTATCTACCTACCTATTGATGGACAGGGAGGCCTGGCGTGCTGCAATTCATGAGGTCGCAAAGAGTTGGACACGACTGAGCGACTGAACTGAACTGAACTGATCTACCTATATATCACCTCCTAGACCAATTGAATCAACCTCTGATGGGGGGTGGGGGAGAGGGCGGCATGTTCACACACATTCTAAGGTATCCAGACGACTCTAACGTGTAGCCAGCCTTGAGAACTACCAGGAAGGGAAAGCTTCTGAGGGCAAACATCAGGTGAGTTGTTTTTTAAAAAATAAAACCAGTTGCTTTGACATATCTCTGAAGGCCCAGACTACACACAGGGAGGCCTGGGTGACATGGGAATAGATGAAAATATCCCCAATAAAATGTAAGCAAATTGATTTCAGCAATACAGAAGAACAATATACCACAGCTAAGTGGTGTTTATCCCAGGAATGTGAGGCCGGTTAGACAAAAAACCCTTAGACATGGCACCAAAACAATGATCTATTCTTAAAAACTGATAAATTGGACCTCATCAAATTATAATCCTTTCTTCTGCCTAAGACACTGTTAAACAAATGAAAAGAGAAGCTATAGACCGGGAAAAAAAGATTCTCAAATCACACATCCAACAAAATATTTGCATCCAGAATATATAAAGAATTCTCAAAATTCAGTAACAAGAAAACAACCTGTCAACTTGAAAAAAATTCACAACTTGAGAGTCCCAAGTTAAGTTTTATTTGAGATAAAATGAGGGCTGCAGCCTAGGAGACAGCATTTCAGACAGCTCTGAGAAACTGCTCCAAAGAGGCAAGGGGGAAAGGTCAGTATACAGGTGATATGGGGGAAGGGAGAGTACATGCAATCAAGCACGTATTTTTTGCACAAGGTTGCTGTGAATCATGAGGAGAAGTTGTCACCATGAAGGATTTTTAATGCTTTTCGAGATATGAGGAGGTACAAGAATTGAGCTCACAAAATAGGCTCCTGAAAATATCCATCTGAAGACCTGTTCTGCCAGTTTTCCCCCAGCACATTTCTGCTCTTCACCCTGAACTCCTGTCAGGGGTGGTGAAAATTCAGAGCTGCAGCAGCATCTGATTTAATCCTTGTGGAGGCAGATGGCACTCATAGTTGACAAACCCAATTTGAAAACGGGCAAGGAGTTAGCAGACACTTCACCATCGTTCGCCATATGATAGTAAATATGTTCAACATCAATAGGCCTGAGGAAAGTGTAAGTTAAATCCACTTTAAGACATTACTACACACTTATTACTATGTGCTTACTCAGTTGCATCTGACTCTTTGCAACCATTTGGACTGTATCCCACCAGGCTCCTCTGTCCATGGGATTTTTCAGGCAAAAAAGAAAAAAAAACTGGAGTGGTTGCCATTTCCTTCTCAGGGGATCTTCTTGACCCAGGGATCAAACCTGAATCTCCCTCATCTCCTGCATTGCAGGCAGATTCTCTACTGTTAAGCCACTGGGGGAACCCATTTTATATATAGTAATGTCTATATGTTAATCCCATAATCCTAATTTATCCTCCCCACTCCCTTTCCCCTTTGGTAACCATAAGTTGTTTTCCACATTTGACAACCTCTTATATAGTTAAACACACACTTTTCAGATGACCCGTGAAACCTACTCCTGAGTATTTACCCTACAAAAATGGAAAGTTATGTTCACACAAAACCACAAATATTTATAACAGCTCTACTCATAATCGTCCCAAACTGGTAACCACTCAAATGTCCTTTAAGGAGTGATTCAATAAGCAAACTATGGTACAGCCATACAGTGAAATACTACTCAGTAAAAAAAGAAACATGTTTCAGATACAACCTGGCTAAATCTTAGAGGCACTGTGATGAGTGAAAAAGGCCATTCTCAAAGGTTACAGGCTATGTGATTGTAGATAAGCATGAAAAGACAAACCCAATGTGATGGAGAAGAGATAGGTACTTATCAGGGTTAGGGCTGAGGTGAGGGTGTGATTTCAAAGGAATTTCAAGGGAGGGTTTCGGGTGATAGAACTGCTCTGTATCCTGATTGTCGTTGTTGCTGCTTGGGAGCTCAGTTGTGTTGGATTCTTCTTGACCCCACAGACTACCAGGCTCCTCTGTCCATGGGATTATCCAGGCAAGAATACTGAAGTGATTTGCCATTTCCTCCTCCAGGGGATCTTCTCAACCCAGGGACTGAACCCATGTCTCCTGCATCTACTGCGTTGGCAGGCAGATTCTTTACCATTGAAGGGAAGGCAAAGGGTTAGTCGCTCAGTCATGTCCAATTCTTTGCAACCCCAAATTTTTCAGGCAAGAATTCTGGAATGGGTTGCCATTCCCTTCTCTAGGCGACCTTCCCAAACCAGGGATTGAACCTGAGTCTCCTTCATTGCAGGCAGATTCTTTACCATCTGAGCCACTCAGTTCAGTCGCTCAGTGTCCAACTCTTTTGACTCCATGAATCGCAGCATACCAGGCCCCCCTGTTCATCACCATCTCCCGGAGTTCACTCAGACTCACGTCCATCGAGTCCGTAATGCCATCTCATCCTTGGTCGTCCCCTTCTCCTCCTGCCCCCAATCCCTCCCAGCATCAGAGTCTTTTCCAATGAGTCAACTCTTCTCATGAGGTGGCCAAAGTACTGGAGTTTCAGCTTTAGCATCATTCCTTCCAAAGAAATCCCAGGGTTGATCTCCTTCAGAATGGACTGGTTGGATCTCCTTGCAGTCCAAGGGACTCTCAAGAGTCTTCTCCAACACCACAGTTCAAAAGCATCAATTCTTCGGCGCTCAGCCTTCTTCACAGTCCAACTCTCACATCCATACATGACCACTGGAAAAACCATAGCCTTGACTAGATGGACCTTAGTCAGCAAAGTAATGTATCTGCTTTTGAATATACTATCTAGGTTGGTCATAACTAGCCTTCCAAGGAGTAAGCGTCTTTTAATTTTATGGCTGCAGTCACCATCTGCAGTGATTATGGAGCCCAAAAAAATAAAGTCTGACACTGTTTCCACTGTTTCCCCATCTATTTCCCATGCAGCGATGGGCCCAGATGCCATGATCTTCGTTTTCTGAATGTTGAGCTTTAAGCCAACTTTTTCACTCTCCTCTTTCACTTTCATCAAGAGGCTCTTTAGTTACTCTTCACTTTCTGCCATAAGGGTGGTGTCATCTGCATATCTGAGGTTATTGATATTTCTCCCGGCAATCTTGGTTCCAGCTTGTGTTTCTTCCAGTCCAATGTTTCTCATGATGTACTCTGCATATAAGTTAAATAAGCAGGGTGACAATATACAGCCTTGACGTACTCCTTTTCCTATTTGGAACCAGTCTGTTGTTCCATGTCCAGTTCTAACTGTTGCTTCCTGACCTGCATACAGATTTCTCAAGAGGCAGGTCAGGTGGTCTGGTATTCCCATCTCTTTCAGAATTTTCCACAGTTGATTGTGATCCACACAGTCAAAGGCTTTGGCATAGTCAATAAAGCAGAAATAGATGTTTTTCTGGAACTCTCTTGCTTTTTCCATGATCCAGCGGATGTTGGCAATTTGATCTCTGGTTCCTCTGCCTTTTCGAAAACCAGCTTGAACATCAGGGAGTTCACGGTTCACGTATTGCTGAAGCCTGGCTTAGAGAATTTTGAGCATTACCTTACTAGCATGTGAGATGAGTGCAATTGTGTGGTAGTTTGAGCATTCTTTGGCATTGCCTTTCTTTGAAATTGGAATGAATACTGACCTTTTCCAGTCCTATGGTCACTGCTGAGTTTTCCAAATTTGCTGGCATATTGAGTGCAGCACTTTCACAGCATCATCTTTCAGGATTTGAAACAGCTCAACTGGAATTCCATCACCTCCACTAGCTTTGTTCATAGTGATGCTTTCTAAGGCCCACTTGACTTCACATTCCAGGATGTCTGGCTCTAGTTAGTGATCACATCATCATGATTATCTGGGTCATGAAAATCTTTTTTGTACAGTTCTTCTGTGTATTCTTGCCACCTCTTCTTAATATCTTCTGCTTCTGTTAGGTCCATACCATTTCTGTCCTTTATCGAGCCCATCTTTGCATGAAATATTCCCTTGGTATCTCTAATTTTCTTGAAGAGATGTCTAGTCTTTCCCATTCTGTTGTTTTCCTCTATTTCTTTGCATTGATCGCTGAAGAAGGCTTTCTTCTCTCTTCTTACTATTCTTTGGAACTCTGCATTCAGATGCTTATATCTTTTCTTTTCTCCTTTGCTTTTCACTTCTCTTCTTCTCACAGCTATTTGTAAGGCCTCCCAAGACAGCCATTTTGCTTTTTTGCATTTCTTTTCCATGGAGATGGTCTTGATCCCTGTCTCCTGTACAATGTCACGAACCTCATTCCATAGTTCATCAGGCACTCTATCTATCAGATCTAGGCCCTTAAATCTATTTCTCACTTCCACTGTATAATCATAAAGGATTTGATTTAGGTCATACCTGAATGGTCTAGCGGTTTTCCCTACTTTTTTCAATTTAAGTCTGAATTTGGTAATAAGAAGTTCATGATCTGAGCCACAGTCAGCTCCTGGTCTTATTTTTGCTGACTGTGTAGAGCTTCTCCATCTTTGGCTGCATAGAATATAATCAGTCTGATTTCGGTGTTGACCATCTGGTGATATCCATGTGTAAAGTCTTCTCTTGTGTTGTTGGAAGAGGGTGTTTGCTATGACCAGTGAATTTTCTTGGCAAAACTCTATTAGTCTTTGCCCTGCTTCATTCTGCATTCCAAGGCCAAATTTTCCTGTTACTCCAGGTGTTTCTGACTTCGTGCTTTTGCATTCCAGTCCCCTATAATGAAAAGGACATCTTTTTTGGGTGTTGGTTCTAAAAGGTCTTGTAGGTCTTCATAAAACCGTTCAACTTCAGCTTCTTCAGCATTACTGGTTGGTGCATAGACTTGGATTACTGTGATATTGAATGGTTTGCCTTGGAGACGAACAGAGATCATTCTGTCGTTTTTGAGATTGCATCCAAGTACTGCATTTTGGACTCTTTTGTTGACCATGATGGCTACTCCATTTCTTCTGAGGGATTCCTGCCTGCAGTAGTAGATATAATGGTCATCTGAGTTAAATTCACCCATTCCAGTCCATTTTAGTTCGCTGATTCCTAGAATGTCGACGTTCACCCTTGCCATCTCTTGTTTGACCACTTCCAATTTGCCTTGATTCATGGACCTGACATTCCAGGTTCCTATGCAATATTGCTCTTTACAGCATCAGACCTTGCTTCTATCACCAGTCACATCCACAACTGGGTATTGTTCTTGCTTTGGCTCCATCCCTTCATTCTTTCTGGAGTTATTTCTCCACTGATCTCCAGTAGCATATTGGGCACCTACTGACCTGGGGAGTTCCTCTTTCAGTATCCTATCCTATCATTTTGCCTTTTCATACTGTTCATGGGGTTCTCAAGGCAAGAATACTGCAGTGGTTTGCCATTCCCTTCTCCAGTGGACCACATTCTGTCAGACCTCTCCACCATGACCCGCCCGTCTTGGATTGCCCCCCAGGCATGGCTTGGTTTCATTGAGATAGACAAGGCTGTGGTCCTAGTGTGATTAGATTGACTAGTTTTCTGTGAGTATGGTTTCAGTGTGTCTGCCCTCTGATGCCCTCTTGCAACACCTACCATCTTACTTGGGTTTCTCTTACCTTGGGCATGGGGTATTTCTTCACGGCTGCTCCAGCAAAGCACAGCCATTGCTCCTTACCTTGGACTAAGGGTATCTCCTTACCGCCGCCGTTCCTCACCTTCCACGGGGGATAGCTCCTCTAGGCCTGCGCAGCCGCCGCTGCTAGGGAAGCCCCTTTACCACTGAGCCACTTGGAAACCCCCCTGATTGTGGTGGTGGCTAACAAACCTATTCATGGGTTAAAAGTCATAGAACTGTACTCCAAACATCCCCCTGCAGGTGCCAAGGGGGGTCAGGGGAAGTGAGCTTCCCCTCAGTCTTTAACATTGGCAGTAGACATGTCCAATGTCAAGTATAGTTTCATTTTCCTCATTTCCAATCATTCTGGCACCCCTAAGCTCTTCCCAGACGGAAATAATGGAGCAGGGTATTGCCCCCAGGGTCTTCTACCCCCTGGTGGCTCAGTGGTAAAGAATCCACCTACCAATGCAGGAGATGTGGGTTCAGTCCCTGGACTGTAAAGATTCCCTGGAGGAGGAAATGACAACCCGCTTCAATATTCTTGCCTGGGAAATCCCATGGACAGAGGAGCCTGGTGGGCTAAAGGCCATGGGATTGCAAGAATCATACGTGACTTAGTGACTAAACAACTGCCCTCAGACCTCCCTTCCCTCCCTTTGCTTCCCAATTGGCGTTACAAAATTCAAAAGAAACCTTCTAGTAAGGGAGGACCTGCAATGACAGTGGGGAGAAAACGGGCTAGGCTAGCATCCTCCTTGGGTGATCAGAAGGGAAAGTTTGGAAACCCACTTTAAAGTAACCATGAATGTGAAAGTGAAAGGGTTAGTCGTTCGACCACGTCTGACTCTTTTCAACCCCATGGACTATAGCCCACCAGGCTCCTTTGTCCATGGAGTTCTTCAGGCTCCAATACTGGAATGGGCTGCCATTTCCTCCTCCGGGGGTCCTCCTAATTCAGGGAATTGAACCCAGGTCTCCTGCATTGCAGGCAGATTCTTTACCCTCTGAGACTCCAGGGAAGCCCCATACATACATCCAAATACATTATTTGAAATGGCCAAGTTGGGAGGCTGTAGACTTGATATTATCATGCCACTGCCATAGTCCAAAACCATTTCTAGAATTTTTTTTAATAGCCTCCAAAGCCAGTATGGGCTGCACAAGGACTCCAACACTAACAATGAAGATTTGAGCCCTTTCTATGTATTAATGTATAATTTAATCCTCACAACAACTCGGTGAGATAGGATCCCATTTTACAGATGAGAAAAAGTAAGGCACAAAGTTTAAGCAACCTGATCAAGTTTGCAGGGCTAGCAGTGGCTGTGGTAGAGGCTGGCTTTGAACCCAAATGATAAAGACCTATGTTCTCAACCATGAAGCTAGGCCATCTATTGGTACTTTCAATTTCTTTCTTTTGTACAAATTATTGGATTATTTTTTAACCTCAAATTGTATCAATCCATTTTATTCCAATTGGATTTTAGTGATTCCTAAAAAGTAAGCTCTCCTCCAAAGAAAATCACCAACACAGAATAAACTCAGAAGAACTTGCTGTAGGCTCTGGAAGTAACTCCCAAGAAAGTTACCCAATTGCTTGGGTAACGGCAGTCTTCTGGGATGATGTGTTCTACCTGAGGCCCCAGAGATGTACTACTGGAGCCGGTTTGTTGATTAACAATCACCCACCTCACTCCTTTGAAGTCACACCTCAAAGCAAGCAGACACCTGGGCGGCAGGTGAGGGGTGCAGCTTCCAGAATCCTGCATCCCCTTCCTTCTCAAGAATGCTCAGTGAGCGTGAGAGGGCAAGTCAAATCCCTGACTCAGACATAGAAGATTAACAACTTCTCCCCTACCCAGTTTACCCCAACCAAGGAATAATATTTCTGCCCAATGTGTTTGGCGAGCTCCAGGATTTGGAGTGGGAGTAAGAAGGTGAGTGAAGAACAGCTCGGCTATCAGCACCCTCCTCACATCCCCAGTCTTCAGCTGTGCTCACCTGGAAGCCTTGCCCACTCCCAGCCCCACCGCCGTCACTTGTTTCCAGGCAAAAGAAATGCCTTTCAGATCCAAGGCAACCCTAAAGAGACCCTCCCCCAGGACAGGGAACACTCAGGGTAGCTGGGACAAGGTTGGAAATGGCAACAGAGGCAAGGTGGGGAAATAGCCAGGAAACCTGGGACTCCAGACAGAAAAATGTGAGTCCCCTGGGGAGCTGTGAAAATACACAGACGCCCAGATCCCAGCTTGGACGTTATGGAATCCAAGTACTAAAACGTATGAAAAGTCTCCAAGGTGATTTTAATGTGCGGTCAAGGCTAAGAAGCTTCTCTAGGTCAGGGGTCAGCAAGCTTTTTCCATAAAAGGCCAGATATGAAACATTTTAGGCTTTGCAGGGAATCTCATTTCCCCCTCCCACCCCCACCCCTTCCTCCCCTTCCTCTCCTCCTATTTCTCTTATTCTCCTCCTCCTCTGACAACCCTCTAAAGGTGTAGAAACTGTCCCAGCCATGGGCAGCACAAAAGCAGACAGCTGGCTGGATTTAGCCCACTTGCTGTGGTTGGCTGACCCTATCCTAGGTCAATGATTCTCAAACATTAGTCCTTGGACGAGAGAGGAGGAAGGTCAGTGACATGCTGGAAAGCTGGATCTCATGAACCAAAACCCTCACTGGCTGCTGCTGCTGCTGCTAAGTCGTGTCAGTCATGTCCGACTCTGTGAGACCCCATAGACAGCAGCCCACCAGGCTCCCCCGTCCCTGGGGTTCTCCAGGCAAGAACACTGGAGTGGGTTGCCATTTCCTTCTCCAATGCATGAAAGTGAAAGGTGAAAGTGAAGTCGCTCAGTCATGTCCGACTCTTAGCGACCCCATGGACTGCAGCCTACCTGGCTCCCCCGTCCATGGGATTTTCCAGGCAAGAGTACTGGAGTGGGGTGCCATTGCCTTCTCCGACCCTCACTGGCAGCCTTTGCCAATTCCATGGTGTAAATGCTCCGGCCATGCCCAGTCTCAAACCACTAACGTGATGTCACTGAACCAGAGTCCTGAGGAAATGTGCCCACCAGAGTCAGCGCTCACCAGGCAGGACCAGGTGGCTCCAGCCCATCACTTGATGGGCATTATCTGGGGAGCTGCTGAGCAAAGCACCCCTGGAAATTCTGGCGCCGCCAAGTGTGGGGAACGCTGTCCTTGGGTCTCTGAGGAAATGATCTACTGACCCATTCATTCAACAAGCTTTAAACAAGGCCCTGTGCTAGACTTTGGGAAAGTCCCCACCCTCAAGAAGGCCAGAGTCTAGAGGAGCCTTCCCAAGCTCATCTTACAGTATGACAGCGGACTGTGATAAGTGGGTCCAGGTGCTCTGACAACACAAGGAGGGGCCTCTGACCTGGACCGGGGCATCAGGGACTCACGTGTTTGGGGAAATTATCCATGACTTGGAATGTAAAGTGATGCTGGTATGTGTTAGTCCCTCAGTCGTGTCTGACTCTTTGCGACCCCATGGATTGTATGCCCCCCAGGCTCCTCTGTCCATGGGATTTCCCAGGCAAGAATACTGGAGTGGGTTGCCTTTTCCTTCTCCCGGGGATCTTCCCAACCCACAGATTGAACCCACATCTCCAGCATTGCAGGCAGATTGTTTAGCATTGGAGCATTCTCCAGAAAGTCCGTTGGGGAGTCATCTGACCCTCTAAGAGAATGTATTTTTGACAAATTCTTGATTAGAACTCGTGCATAAAATTAGAAGTTACCTTTTATAAAACAGATACACAATTTTTTTTTTCTGACCAGTAAATAAGTGCTGTGCTTAGTCACTCAGTCATGCCCAACTCTTTGCAACCCCATGGACTGTAGCCAGGTTCCTCTGGATTAGGGATTCTCCAGGCAAGAATACTGGAGAAGGTCGCCATTTCCTCCTCCAAGGGATCTTCCCAACCCAGGGACTGAACCAAGGTCTCCCTCATTGCAGGCGGAGTATTTACCATCTGAGCCACCAGGGAAGTCACAACTGTGGAAATAAAAATCACTTATACTTTCTAATTCCAATGTGATCAAGCTGTTTATATACCACAGCTAGGAAGAAAATTAAAATGAAAAAAACAGGATCACCTTGCCTGCCTCTGGTTGCCTATACCATAAAACCTTGTCTATTTCCCATAAACCTGCAACTCCTCCGTAACAATTTCCATTTACCCTTTATTTTTTTTGCTATCCTGATATCTGAAGATATGCCATGACCTTTGGGATTATGATAATGATCAGAGAAAGCTGATGTTTTTCATCATGAAAAGGCTAATTTAAACTTGATAACCTTGGTGATTTTACAGAGGTTTTTTTTTTTTTTTTTTTCTTTAAGGGCTCATTATGTTTTATATTTGGCAAGTCAGCCCTTCTGAAGTCTCTCTCCCTGACATCTTTGATGGTAAACTTTTTCTTTCATTTCCTAAACACTATCATCTCTGAGTCTCTGATGGAAGATAATGGGTGATGTTTTTATTGCCCGGTTGAATATTAACCAGTTTTACACTGAATTGCAAAAAGTGAATTGGTACTTTTCTTTCAGCAGTTTTTTTTTTTTTTCCCCCACTGACTATATAAATCCCAATCTCTCATATCTTTCAGTGAACCAGCTATTTTTCTTTCTGTTAATCCCCTCATGTATCAGGTAGCTTCAACAAAACTGGAAACTGAATGGCTTCAAACAAGAGCCATTTATCTCATTCTGCATATTGGCTGGGCGGTTCCTCTGATCTGGGTTAGATGAGTGGTCTCTACTGGACGTGATTATGGGCTTGCAGTTATCTGGCAAAACACCCTACAATGTGGGCCTACCCTGAGCATGAGGCAGACGTAATAACCACTACACTATGGGAGTGGGACCCAGCCCCTGAGTGATCCAAAACGTCCTTGCTTCCCTGACAGGTGATTGGCCGGCTGCTGACCGGAGCAAGAGGGACAACCGTAACTGTGTCTCCAATCACCCAGCAGAGTAACCCCAGCTTTTCATACAGTAGTTGCTGGATTCCACAAGCAGCAAGTGAGGGCAAGCACTGCTAGGCACATACTTTCCAGTCTCTGCTAGTATTTCCTTTGCTATCGTGTCACTGGTATGTGGCAGGGTGGGAAGTACAGATATGGGGCGGCGTGGATGAACTGGAGACCTTGTTGGAATGACTTACCACACCTCATTCATGAGTTGAATGAAAGTTTGGCACAGGCTAAGAAATAACTCTGTTGGAGTATGATGCTTCTACAGGAGGAAGACATGCCAGGATGCCCAAAGGGATCCCTGTAAAAAGACAGGGGTCAGAAAAGTGAAGAGGCAGTGAAGGGAAGTGTGCTTCCAGGCAGAGGGGAAAGTGCATGCCAAGTCCTGGAGGTGGAGCTGCAGAGCCTGCTGCAGAGAGATGCCCGCTGCGGCTGGAACAAAAGGCATAGTGAACATTGACTTTTTGGTTGTTCCATCACTAAGTTGTGTCCGACTCTTGGTGACCCCCATGGACTTCAGCACACTGGGCTGTCTTCTATTTTATTCATATGTGCTGCTGCTAAGTCACTTCAGTCATGTCTGACTCTGTGCGACCCAATAGACGGCAGCCCACCAGGCTCCCCTGTCCCTGGGGTCCTCCAGGCAAGAACACTGGAGTGGGTTGCCATTTCCCTCTCCAGTGCATGAAAGTGAAAGGTGAAAGTGAAGTCGCTCAGTCATGTCCAACTCTTCGCAACCCCATGGACTGCAGCCTATCAGGCTCCTCCGTCCATGGGATTTTCCAGGCAAGAGTACTGGAGTGGGTTGCCATTGCCTTCTCTGTATTCATACATACTTCTGTTTAAATACATTAAGTACTTCTGTTAAGTACATGGGAAAAGACCCTGATGCTAGGAAAGGTTGAAGGCAAAAGGAGAAGAGGGCAGCAGAGGATGAGATGGTTGGATGGCATCATTGACTCAATGGGATATGAACTTGGACAAACTCTGAGAGATAGTGAGGGATAGGGAGGCCTGATGTGCTGCAGTCCATGGAGTCTCCAAGAGTTGGACATGACTTAGCGACTGAACAATGGCACTTTGTATTTAAACACGAAGAGGTTTCAATCACCAGTTTATCAATGGCCAGATCACTGTAAGATGAAACTTTAATGCTTTTTTGCTTTGGCTCCTTATCTCTGCCTTCTGAGAAGACCTATGGTCCAGAGATCGGATCTTTCCTTGACTAAGGATCCAGTCTGATGGGCCATTGCAGTCTACAGTGAAAAGACTTGCCTTTTTGGAGACAGGAAGGATTCCTCACAGACTTTGAAGGAGGTTTGAGGAAGAAGAGAAGAGAGGCAGATGTAAAGAGGGGATTGGCAGGAAGCTGGGCAAGATCCCTGGGAATTTGACCAAGACAGAGGCTGCATGCACTTGGGAAGAGCTGGGGGCAGGGAGAGAACCTGGCAAAGACTGTTGTGAAAGGTTTCGAGGAGTCCAGAGGTTGCACAGGCTCCCTGCCTCCACCCAGGCTATTCCTCTCACAGGTGCCAGTGAGGAATTTACTTTGACCGCACCCAGCAGTTTCCCAGTGACCTCTCACCTCGGTCCCTATCTGAGTTTCTCATCTGGAAGAACCACACTCTGTGCCTCCAAGCTCCCATAAGCCTAAGAGAAGGGTGGCAGGGGACCTGGGCTGGGAGTGAGACTGTGGATTAAGGGGCATCCTCTTCCTTCTGTTTCTATTTTTTTAGGGTCTGATGGAGTGAAGTAAGACTGTGCTGAATCAGCTGAAGAACCCCCAAGTCTCCCTGTCATGGGAGATTTCACGAGGGAACACAGACTAGCTCAAACACATAGTCCCCTCCCCAGAAGCAGTCATTGTGAAAGGGAAAAGCGAAAGTGTTAGTTGCTCAGTTGTGTCCGGCTCTTTGTGACCCCATGGACTCCTCTGGCTCCTGGAGCCAGGCTCCTCGGGATTCTCCAGTCAAGAGTACTGGAGTGGGTAGCCATTCCTTTCTCCAGGGGATCTTCCTGACCCAGGGATTGAACCCAGGTCTCCCAATTCTTTATTGTCTGAGCCACCAGGGAAGCCTTAAGTGTGTTGTTCCAAAACTTTTGTGTTTTTACCCACGCCGAGCTATGTGTGACATCCACAAGTGTGGATTTCAGATGTGTTTTCAAACTGTTAAAGAGAGAGTGGAGGGGAGCCCAAACAACCTAGGTTCCTATAAGAAAGCTGGATGGAAGTCACTGGGTTGGCTGTCTGAAAGGACTGAGTGATTTTATGCAAAGTAACTGGTACCCAGAGGTCAGGCTCAAAGACAGCAGGGAGAATGAGAGATGGAGCTTTATTTCCAAAGCTGCTGTTCCTTAACTTCAGGAAGAAGTGTCAGTCAGCTTCTACAGTTACCGCCTTGATACCTCCATCCTGCTTTCCTGGTCACAGAGAGGAAAGGAAGCTAAAGCGACTTGCAAGGAACGGGCCCCTGGGAGAAGAAATGAGATTCTCCCCCCTTGAATGCCAGCGGGGAGGGAGGAGCAGAGAAGGCCAGATTGACAGGGGAGCAGCTCAAGAGCTAATTAAGTCTGCACAGGAGCCAAGAGGGCCTCTCCCTGGGATGCTGCCAGCAAGCGAAGCTTTTTGATGTAGCTCTGAAGTCTGGGCGGGCAGGCAGAGCCAACTCCGGGCCTTGGAATGAGGGCCAGTGTTGCAGCTGCCAGAAGTTTCAGGAGAGGAGGAAATGAAGAAGACACCTCTGGGCAGACTGAAGACCACCACCTGATTGTGCAATGACAGTGTGAGAAGGGCATTCAAGCCCTTCTCCTGGTATGATTATGTCAGTAAATGTATCGTAATCCAAGGGGGCAAAACCCAGCCCCAAATGACACCCTCCCCCTTCACATCAAGGATCACGCACCACCTAGTGTCAGCTCCTGGAATTACAAGCACAGGTGTTGACTGGATTTGGCGACTTGCAAGGCTTCCCTTGTGTGTGTGTGTGTGTGTGTGTGTGTGTGTTAGCAGGTCAGTTGTGTCCGACTCTTTGAGACATGGCCTGCCCCTCCCATGAACTGTAGCCTGCCAAAGTCCTCTGTCCATGGAATTCTCCAGGCAAGAATACTGGAGTGGATTGTCATTCCCTTCTCCAGGGCATCTTCCTGACCCAGGGATCAAACCTAAGTCTCCTGCATTGCAGGCAGATTCTTTACCATCTGAGACACCAGGGAAGCCTTGCAAGTCGCCAAATCCAAGGCTCAATGGTGAAGCATCCGCCTGTCAGTGCAAAAGTCTCGGATACAATCCTTGGCTTAGGAAGATCCCCTGGAGAAGAAAATGGCAACCCACTCCAGTATTCTTGCCTGGGAAATCCCGAGGACAGAGGAACCTTGTGGGCTACAGTCCATGGGGCTGCAAAAGAGTCAGACACGACTTAGCGGCTAAACAACAGCAAAGCTAAATCACAGAGCAAGCAGGGTGCATGCCCACAGCTTCTCTTTCACTACCATCGCGCTGTAATTGCCCACCCACCTCTGGCCTCACTCTCCAGTCTCTACAAAGGGCGAACACAAATAATGCTAATAATGCTTCCTGGCATTTGGGTGACCTTTCAGAATCTCAAAGCCCGTTCACATAAATGACCTCAAACCACAGAGAGGAGGCAGGCAGGAAGCTGTAATGATCCCTGTCTTACCAAGATGGAAAAACTAAGGACCAGAAAGACAAAATAGCCTAGATGTTTTCACGAGGGAACCAGCTCTGAAAGGCATCCCCACCCCCGTCCCGGCTCCAAGTTCAAAGCTGTGTCCCCCTGTCTCACTGAAGCCTCCTGACACACAGCTCCCCTGCTTTCCTAGCAGGGGAGCCCAGGCCTGGCTGCAACTGAAGTGACCTGCGGAGTTTCCGGCACACAGCGGGGCCTAGATCCTGAGTCCGGAAATTCTGATTTAACCAGTGTGGGGTGATACCCAGGGAATCGGTATTTTATACAGCTCCCCAGGTGAGGTGAGGTAATGTGTAGCTGGGATTGGGAACCACAGTGTTACAGGAATGACACGGCAGGAGAGAAAGCCATCAGGCTTCAGTCTCAGAGAGTTTATGGCCACTAGAACACCACACACACCAAAGACTTCTGAACATCACAGAGGCCAGAGTCGGCCCTCTGAGGCCCTTCTCCTCAGCCCATACAGCTACTTGCAGATAGACACACACTCAGGGATGCAGAGAGACACACGCCCAGACACACACAGGCATGGACACACACGTATGACTACTTGACACAATATAAGGGATGTATTCTTGGGCAAACTCCAAGAGATCATGAAGGACAAGGAAGCCTAGTGTGCTGCCATCCACGGGGCTGCAAAGAGTCAGACGTGACTTGGCGATTGAACAACAAAGGGACACATTAGTACCTGCCCTGTTTTCCAACTAACTCATACCCAAACCTAAACAGGAGATTCCCAGCTTTCTACACCCCCTCCAGGATTATGGAACTCCTCTGCATTTACTGAAATCATTGCCGAAATCAGAACTCAGGAAACCTGCCAGACCCCAGCCCACTTCCTGCTCTCTCTGCTCAGAGAACTACGGCATCCAGAAACGTCTCGGGTCAAGACATTCACGGCACAAAGGAAGAGGTTGCCCCAGAGGCGTCCATACAGAAAGCTGGAACAACTGGATTTCTTGAACTTCAAGTGTCACCTGGTAAGTCACACAGCATTTTCTGTGCTTGGTGGAGACTGGGTAAGAGTCAAGTCTACAGTTGGAAACCTCCCATCTCCCTCACCTGTCTGGCATTTTGCACACCTGTGTTGAAGCCAGTGATGTTGGGACTGGGGTAGCTGTGCATTCAAACTCAGCCTCTACTTCCCTACCCAGGGCTAGAAGACAGCACCTTACAATGGGATTCCTGCAGAAAAAGGAGGCTGGTACCACCTGGGCATGTAGCTTTCTCCCTGGCCTTCTCTAGGTTCAGCCAGGAGAGCTCTTGTCTCACTCATCCCTGCCATGGCTGGGCCTACACCATGCCCAACGCATGGCCTGCCCAGACGCAGCATCCCTGGACAAGGAAACCTCTGTCCTGGAAGGTCACCCTGGCAGTCCTGCAGCTGAGCCAAGGGGAGCGGAGGAAGCTAACAGGATTAGGTTAGTGAGGTCATGGCCAGGGTGTCCTGCCTGTGTCTTAGATGGTTGCATTTTGCAGCTGGTGATTAAGAGGCAGGCTCTGCAGGATTCAAGCTCATTACCATGTAATTGAATCTCCTCCCAGACGCCAGCTGAGGCATGGAGCGTTTAAGAACATTTTCCGAGACTGCGAAGCCCGGCAGGCCGCCATCAGAGCTCCCTGGGGACATTCCGGGGTGCCGGGAAGCGTCAGGCCCTCTGGGGACAGCATTTGAGCAGAGGACTCTTTCTGTCAACTGGTGGCAGCCTGGGAAGCTGCTCTGAGCAAGGATTTCAGATGAAATGTCACCCCCTTCTTCTTAGCAGCCACCCCATACTCAGCACTGCCCCCAGGTCTCAGGTTAAAAGCTCGGGGCTCCAGAGGAGTCACGGGAAGAACCCTGGAGGTGGGGTAGCTGGACTGGGGTCCTTCAGCCGAGCAGCTGTGGGGTGGGGGCTGCGAGGGGTGGGAAGGCAGCGTGACTAAGTGATTATGTGGTCTTATCTAGTCACTAAGTTGTGTCCGACTCTTTTGCAACCCCAAGGATTGTAGCCCACCAGGCTCCTCTGTCAATGGAATTTCCTAGGCAAGAATACTAGAGTGGGTTGCCATTCCCTTCTCCAGGGGATCTTCCTAACCCAGGGATCGAGCCTGCATCTCCTGCATTGGCAGGCAGATTCTTTACCACTGATTATGGGCAAGCTATAAAAACCCAACTCCACCATTCACTAGCTCAGTGACCTTCAGTTCAGTTCATTTGCTCATTGGTGTCCGACTCTCCAACCCCATGGACTGCAGCATGCCAGGCCTCCCTGTCCATCACCAACTCCCAGCGCTTGCTCAAACTCATGTCTATCAAGTCGGTGATGCCATCCAGCCATCTCATTCTCTGTCATCCCCTTCTCCTCCTGCCTTCAATTTTTCCCAGCATCAGGGTCTTTTCCAGTGAGTCAGTTCTGTGCATCAGGTGGCCAAAGTATTGGAGTTGCAGCTTCAGCATCAGTCCTTCCAATGAATATTCAGGACTGATTTCCTTTAGGAAGGACTGGTTGGATCTCCTTGCAGTCCAAAGGACTCTCAAGAATCTTCTCCAACACCACAGCTCAAAAGCAGCAATTTATCAGCACTCAGCTTTCTTTATAGCCCAACTCTCACATCCATGTATGACTACTGGAAAAACCATAGCTCTGACTAGACGGACCTTTGTTGGCAAAGTAATGGCTCTGCTTTTTAAT
This sequence comes from Ovis canadensis, assembly GCF_042477335.2. Classification (NCBI taxonomy): domain Eukaryota; kingdom Metazoa; phylum Chordata; class Mammalia; order Artiodactyla; family Bovidae; genus Ovis; species Ovis canadensis. The sequence continues at coordinate 38,187,178 of NC_091255.1, read as the reverse complement.
ATGCTGTCTAGGTTGGTCATAGCTTTTCTTCCAAGAAGCAGGTGTCTTTTATTTTCATGGCTGCAGTCACTATCTGCAGTGATTTTGGAGCCCAAGAAAATAAAGTCTGTAACTGTTTCCATTGTTTCCCCATCTAAGGACTCAGTGACCATAGCCAGGGTACTAACCTCTGTGTGTCTCGGTTTCCTTATCTGGAAAGGGGTAATAATGAAATGACATATCTCCTAGTTTACAGCAAAGATGTATAAAATAACACTGTGCTAGTGCTTATAACTTGTCCCTCTTGGCTTCTGGGCTCCCAGGGGCTGTGCCAGGGCACCAGCCTACAGGTTGCTTTTCTTGCCTTTCTCGGAACCAAGCATGAAGAGATCAGCAGCATTAGTTGCCCATGGCTGGGACTCCATGGGGAGGTATAATAGGCATTCACTATATTCCAGATGGGGCTTCCCTGGAGGCTCAATGGTAAAGAATCCTCCTGCCAATGCAGGAGATGTGGGTTTGGTACCTGCGTCAGGAAGATCCCCTGGAGAAGGAAATGGCAGCCCACTCCAGTATTCTTGCCTGGGAAGTCCCATGGACAGAGGAGCCTGGCATGCCTACAGTCTGTGGGGTCACAAGAGTCTGATATGACTTAAGGACTAAATACATACATACACATATTCTAGATACTGAGCCAGGCATCTACTTATCAAGTTGAAAGCGCACTTCATGGCATCCCAGGTTATGCTTTGTGAAAACAGTCTCAGAGGCTTAGTGAAGAAAGGACCTTGCCCAGGGTCTCACACCCACAGCCAGCAAGTGAGGGGTTGGGGTTTCGAATCCAGGTCTTCATGAAGAACACCTACACAAAGGTGAAGAATGCATCTTTAACTGATGGAGGTTGCGATCGAGAGAACCAACCGGAGGGTAGTTGAAGAGGCTCTTATTCCTCCTTGTCGGGGGTACACAGAGGTCTCAAGACAGGAAAAGCAACACTACACACTGCCGATGTGTTACTCGTGGCTACACTGCTTTTTTTCTCCTTTTCTCAGTGTTGACTGAGGCATCTACATCCTTCATAGCACCGTCTGCATCACTCTTCTGTAGGGAGAGAGTAAATCTACAGAGGCATTCCAGAGGGATCATCAGAGACCGTAAGGCAGGTTGTCGCTAACAAGTAACACTCTGCTTTGCAATGGAGTAAGTGCAAAAAGCGAAAGGGATTTGCTAATTCTGCTGTTATTTAACATGACGTTTTCCAGCCTCAGCACTATTGAGATTTTTGGGCTAGTAAATTTTTTGCTGTGGGGGAATGTCCTCTGCGCTGTAGTATGCTTGACAGCATCCCTGGTTACCAGTTATTAGATGCCAGTGGCACACACTTTCCTCCCCACCACAAGTTGTAACAGTCAAAAATGTCTCTACACGTTGCCAAGCGTCCCTTGAGTAGGTAACATTGCTCAAGGTTGAGAACCACCACACCAAGTCATAACTCTGCAGCTACAATATATATAATGCAATGCAATTTATATAGTAGAAGTCTAGTAAGTCCTAGTCATTGCAATAAGACAATTAAATGCAGTGAGTTAGTTATAGAAGGAAGTTAGTTCACTTCTTTATATAATGTAACAAATTAAATTTCAAACAGACTAAAGAATTCAGATTTTTTAAAAATCAAAGAATTAAAACATATAGAAGAATGTTTATCTGATCCTATGGTCTAAAAAGTAACACTTTTAAAGTAAAAAAAAAACAGCATAAATAAAAGGTAAAATTCAATGTGACATATTCTGTATGTATATTAATATATTAACAGTCTATAGTCTATGTGACTTATGAAGGATTAATATATTCCTACATTAAAAATAGATGTTATAAATAGAAAATAAAAGACCAATGCCTCAGTAGAGGAAAAATAAAAGGCAAAGAATATGAGCTGGATATGCACAAAAGAAGGAAAGTAAGTTAGTCAACAAACTTTAAAATGTCTGATATTTTCAGTAACTCAAAAAATGTAAATTAAAACAACTGCAATATACTTTTGCATATACAATTGACAGAAATTGGCTTTAAGCAGTAACATCTAGTTGTGGGGAGAATGTGCAGAACCTGGTTTTGCATATGGGAATTAATTTATGTGGTTTTATCTTCCCAAGGGAGTTTTGGTATCAAAATTGACATATTTTTGACCCAAACATTTCACTTTCAGAAATACATCCAGAAAAAAAAAATCATGATTGTGTATAAAATGCATCATCGAGATTGCTTTCCACAGCAGGAGGCAGCTGGTTGCATCAGTGATGCTATATCCATAAAAGTGAATCCCGTGAAGTCTGTTAAAAGAATATGCAGACTGTGTTTTCCAAACTGGTCTTTCCCAATTCCAAGGGGTTCCTTGGGCTGCTTCAGCAGTTGCCTCTGGTTGGTGGGGGTTGTATGGGGGGGAACTATCAGCCAGGGAGGGGCAAGGGGACAGGAACAGGTAAGACTGAGAGTCTCCCACTCCTATTCAGTATAGTCCACTTCATTTTGGTTTACATATTAGGCTTACAGAAGAAGTCCTTTAAAGAATGCATTCCAGGGCTAAAGAAGTTTGCATAAGATTGTTGTAGAATAGCATACTGGCAGAAATGACATGAATTTCGGAATCAAACAGATCTGGTTATAGTGCCTGTTCTGCCACTAAACTAGTCTTGTGACCTTGAGCAAGATGCTTGATCCCTCTGTGCTTTGGTTTCCTCATCTGTAAATTAAAAACAATAATGATGCCTAACTTACAATCACTATTATGAAAACGGAGATAATACATGTCAAATGCACAGACCTCAGCTAATAATAAGCAGCAATCAAGGGTAGCTACCACTATATTATATATTATATATCTAATGAGATGCAAAAATGTCCACAAGTACACTGAACAAAGATCGTCCACAGCAAAATCATGCATGTCAATATATAATGGATCACGTGAGAGCAAATGTATACACAACACCAGTGCTAATGTTTGCTGGGAGGTAGAATTCCAGGTGGTTTCGAGTTATTCCTTTTTGCTTCCTCTCCCAGAAAGTGTTTTCGTAGACTCCTAAGACCCTGTATCTCTGTATGCGTAGGAGGGGGTCAGGTGATATGACTCACATTCCTTTTTACAATGTCCCGACAGTCCAGACAGAGTTAGACTTCACCTTTAGCCTGTTTGATAGGTAGGATTTGTATCACTCAGGATTCATCTTGTCTGCTAATTCTGGGCCTTTAGGAGATGATACATTGGTGTCAATATGTGGAGATCATTAAATCCAACTGAGAATTGTCTCATGGGAGCTGGTGGAAGGATGCTGCGGATTACAGCTAGGCAGCACCTCATAAGCCCTGAGGACAAGCATCTGTGAAATGGGGCAGTGTTGAGAGCCAGCCGTTTCTTCTGCCTCTTTTGATATAGATGCTGCTGCTTATTATGGGATGTCCTGGGTACTGCAATAAGAGAAGGCAGAACTAAAAAGGGATTTTAGAATGTGAGAAAAGGCATGGTCTATATCAAACTATCTCAAATTTATCAAGTTGTGAAGTTGAACAGTTCTATGAAGACCTACAAGACCTTCTAGAACTAACACCCAAAAGAGATGTCTTTTCATTATAGGGGACTGGAATGCAAAAGCACGAAGTCAGAAACACCTGGAGTAACAGGAAAATTTGGCATTGGAATACAGAATGAAGCAGGGCAAAGGCTAATAGAGTTCTGCCAAAAGAACGCACTGGTCATAGCAAACACCCTCTTCCAACAATGCAAGAGAAGACTCTACACATGGACATCCCAGACGGTCGACACTGAAATCAGATTGAGTATATTCTTTGCAGCCAAAGATGGAGAAGCTCTATACAGTCAGCAAAAACAAGACCAGGAGCTGACTGTGGCTCAGATCATGAACTCCTTATTGCCAAATTCTGACTGAAATTGAAGAAAGTGGAGAAAACCACTAGACCATTCAGGTATGACCTAAATCAAATCCCTTATGATTATACAGAGGAAGTGAGAAATACATTTAAGGGACTAGATCTGATAGACAGAGTGCCTGATGAACTATGGATGGAGGTTCGTGACATTGTACAGGAGATAGGGATCAAGACCATCCCCAAGAAAAAGAAATGCAAAAAAAGCAAAATGGCTGTCTGAGGAGGCCTTACAAAGAGCTGTGAAAAGAAGAAAAGTGAAAATCAAAGGAGAAAAGAAAAGATATACCCATTTGAATGCAGAGTTCCAGAGAACAGCAAGGAGAGATAAGAAAGCCTTCCTCAGTGATCAATGCAAAGAAATAGAGGACAACAAGATCTCTTCAAGAAAATTAGAGATATCAAGGGAACATTTCATGCAAAGATGGACACAATAAAGGACAGAAATGGTAGGGACCTAACAGAAGTAGAAGATATTAAGAAGAGGTGGCAAGAATACACAGAAGAACTATACAAAAAAGATCTTCACAACCCAGGTAATCACGATGGTGTGATCACTCACCTAGAGCCAGATATCCTGGAATGTGAAGTCAAGTGGGCCTTAGGAAGCATCACTATGAACAAACCTAGTGGAGGTGATGGAATATCAGTTGAGCTATTTCAAATCCTGAAAGATGACGCTGTGAAAGTGCTGCACTCAATATGCCAGCAAATTTGGAAAACTCAGCAGTGGCCGCAGGACTGGAAAAGGTCAGTTTTCATTCCAATGCCAAAGAAAGGCAATGCCAAAGAAAGGCAATGCCAAAGAATGCTCAAACTACCACACAATTGCACTCATCTCACATGCTAGTAAAGTAATGCTTGAAATTCTCCAAGTCAGGCTTCAGCAATACGTGAACTTCCAGATGTTCAAGCTGGTTTTAGAAAAAGCAGAGGAACAAGAGATCAAATTGCCAACATCCGCTGGATCATGGAAAAAGCAAGAGAGTTCCAGAAAAACATCTATTCTGCTTTATTGACTATGCCAAAGCCTTTGACTGTGTGGATCACAATAAACTGTGGAAAATTCTGAAAGGGATGGGAATACCAGACCACCTGACCTGCCTCTTGAGAAACCTGTATGCAGGTCAGGAAGCAACAGTTAGAACTGGACATGGAACAACAGACTGGTTCCAAATAGGAAAAGGAGTGCGTCAAGGCTGTATATTGTCACCCTGCTTATCTAACTTATATGCAGAGTACATCATGAGAAACACTGGGCTGGAAGAAGCACACGCTGGAATCAAGATTGCCGGGAGAAATATCAATAACCTCAGATATGCAGATGACACGACCCTTACGGCAGAAAGTGAAGAACTAAAGAGCCTCTTGATGAAAGTGAAACTGGAGAGTGAAAAAGTTGGCTTAAAGCTTAACATTCAGAAAAGTAAGATAATGGCATCTGGTCCCATCACTCCATGGGAAATAGATGGGGAAACAGTGGAAACAGTGTCAGACTTTATTTTTCTGGGCTCAAAAACCACTGCAGATGGTGATTGCAGCCATGAAATTAAAAGAAGCTTGCTCCTTGGAAGGAAAGTTATGACCAACCTAGACAGCATATTAAAAAGCAGAGACATTATTTTGCCAACAAAGGTCTGTCTAGTCAAGGCTATAGTTTTTCCTGTGGTCATGTATGGATGTGAGAGTTGGACTGTGAAGAAAACTGAGTGCTGAAGAATTGATGCTTTTGAGAAGTTGGAGAAGACTCTTGAGAGTCAGGAGATCCAACCAGTCCATCCTAAAGGAGATCAGTCCTGGGTATATTCATTGGAAGGACTGATGTTGAAGCTGAAACTCCAATACTTTGGCCACCTGATGCGAAGAGTTGACTCATTTGAAAAGACCCTGATGCTGGGAAAGATTGAGGGCACGAGGAGAAGGCGACGACAGAGGATGAGATGGTTGGATGGCATCACCAACTTGATGGACATGAGTTTGGGTGAACTCCGGGAGTTGGTTATGGACAGGGAGGCCTGGTGTGCTGCAGTTCATGGGGTCACAAAGAGTTGGACACAACTGAGCGACTGAACTGAACTGAGGCCACATTATCTGACAGCCATCAAAAGGGCAATGAAATGGCCTAAAATTTTTCAAATCAGTGTGACCTTTGTCATGTCTGCCCTAGGAATACATAGCTACTGAGAGGAGTGTGTGTATGTGTGTTGCAAGGGATTAGGTGGTTGAAAGGGTCTGGGTCACAGTGTCCAGGGCTTTGCCGAGCTCTCCAGCCAAACTTTCTGAGAGGATGCATGTGTTTCCCATTTGTGCTGTCCAGTGTGGTAACTACTGGCCACATGTGGGTAGTGAGTCTTTGAAATGTGGCTTATGGTACTTTGTGAATTTTTCATGTTATTTGAGTTCAACTAATTTGTATTTAAACAGCCATGTGTAGCTACTGGCCACCTCACTGGACAACTCAATGTTGTCCATCTGAACAGAAACCTGTTCAGATGGCCTGGGTTTGAGTTGCAGCTACTCCCACACTGACTTTGGCTAAATTACTTAGCCTCATTCTGCTTATCTGTAAAATGGCGTGACCCTAGAATTTCTGAGAATGTCACGAGTTGCGTACAGGCAACATGAATTGCTGTGTATACTGTGTGGTCATAATGCTCATAGTAAGTGACATGGAAGTTCCCGTGCTGGATTTCCTCCATCGACTCCTCCTGACCCACTCTCCACTCTTTCTGCCCCACTCTGTCCTCCAGGAGTTTAGCCTTCGTGGACCACATCAATGGCTCCCTTGTCCTCCAGCTTCCAATTCGCTTCAACCAATGAGAAGTGCTGACATGGAGCTGAAGGGTGGGAGCAGAGAGAGGGCAGGGTGTTTGGTGATCCCCCTCCGTCCTGCATGGCCACCAAGCTGAGTCCCTCCACATAAGGCCACAGCCCCTGTAGGCCTCTCCCACAATGCCCCTCTCCATCAATGCCCCTCTCCCACAATGCCCCTCTCCATCAGTGTCCCTCTCCCACAATGCCCCTCTCCATCAATGTCCCTCCCCCACAATGCCCCTCTCCAGTTTCTCAGGCCCGGGGGTGGTAGGGATGTGCTCCTGGGTGCTTCACTGACTCTCCCCACTGACTTTTCTTAATGCTGCCCACACCGTGGGAACTAGTCCCTGTAACAAGCCCCGCAGGTGACGTAATCATTTCCAGTCAGACCTGCAGGTACCGTCTTGTTACTCCCATTGCCACCGTCGTCTCACTGTCCCCCCACCACTACCTCGGGGAGTCTTTCTCGACTGTTGGGCTCTCTCTCTCTGTTGGACCCCTAAGCTTTATTCACTGCTCTCAGCTGGTTGGGTTGTGATCTCTGCAAGTGGGAAGATGATCATCAGTGAGGAGAAAATGTGTTTTCTCTGCAAGAATCCCTGCCCCCAGAGGATAATCAGATCCACTTGGCTCACAAGCCAGAGCCAGAGAACACTCTAATTGCTGCTTTTCTGTGCTTTGCATGGGAATCTGAAAGCCAGAATCCATTATCCCCGTTCCAGGGGGAGGAGCACTCTCCCCACCCCACCAGCCTGCCAGCTTGTCACACCCTTAACCACAGCCATCACTGAGGACAGGCTGGGATGAGTCCTGTCTCCCCAGGAAAGACACACAAGCTCTGTCTCTGCCGACCTCAGGGCTCATTGGCTGGAAAGATGGCCAAGGTCAAGGGTTGGTCACTGAGTGCTCAGGGTGAGGACCAAGTATGGCCTTGAAAGAGACGAGGATTAAAGCAGGCATTGATCAGCAAATGTTTACTATTTGAGAGGCACTGGTGTGTCTGTGAGGATTTGTACACACAAGTGGCAAAAGAAGTCAATTCTGGTTGATTTAAGGAGAAAAGTAATTATTGAGGGGACATTGAGTGAGATGGCCATGAGCCCTGGAAACCAGGTTCTGGGAATGGGCAGCTGAGAGGGAGGCTGAAGCCAAAATCATGCCAAAGAGCAGGTCACGTGACATCTGTCCCGGGAAGCCCGGGCTCCCCAGCTCACTCTGCCTCACTGCTGCCTCTACAGGTGCCACCACACAAATGCATCTCCCACTCTGGCCCCCATCCCTGCTTCTTCGGGTCACGGGCTTCCAATTCCAATTACCAGGAGTGTGACACTGCTTGGCTGAGTCCGCGTGCCCATGCCCCTGTGTCAGGGGGCTGGGAGGGCAGGACTTGGATCTTTCAAATTCTCTGGGGAAGTGGGCTTTGTCTTCTATCAGGACAAGATGGCCAGGAGTCCTCCAAACATAGGGAGGGGGAGGTGCTGGACGGCCATTTCCACAGGGTGTACATGAGTGAGCCGCAGAGCCTGCAGCCTGGAGGAACTGACAGTCCCCAGACCAGAAAGTGTTGTCAAACATTAACGCCAATATGCACAAGAATCAACCCGGGTAATTAGGAAACAGTGCAGACAAGGCCACGCTGCTCTGATCCAATCAGCCTATGACGGGGAACACGCATGATGCTGAGGCAGGTGGTTCCCATGCGGGCACCATGACCTTGTACTCGGCAGGCGCAGAGCACGTTCTGACTTAACAAACACACAGGGACAAGCTGAGGCTTGAGTTACAAGGGCCGAGGGTAGGTGACGACAGGGAGGATGACGATACAGGCAGAGGGAATCGGGTGAGAAAAAGCACCAGAGTGAGGCCTAGCATGGGATGGACAAAGGAACTCAAAGAAATGGAGACCGGAGACTGACAAGAACCTGCAGCAGGAGTGGGGAGAGGTGAGGCCGGGCAGCTGGGCAGGACCTGGGGCACTGCGGGGCCTTCTGGGCCGTTCCCAGGGAGCTCCGCTTGTTTCTTCCAGCCCGTGAATTTCGAACAGATCACGACTCACTAGTGGGTGGTAAAATCAGTTCAGTGGGTCTTGGCCAGAAGTTTTAAAAGTGATATAGGATGGCAACTCAGGTAAGTAATGACTCTTGAAAACATTGCCTCAGTTATACAAATAAGTGCATTGTAAAATCAGTTGCATGTAAAATAAATGTCTTCCTGTAGCTCAAGGTCATAGAACTTTGAAAGCTGTGCCTGTGGGCAGAAAGGCACTATTTGAAGCTTTATAAAGGAGAGGGTCTTCCCTGGTGGCTCATCAGTAAAGAATCCACCTACAATACAGGAGATGAGGGTCTGATCCCTGAGTTGGAAAGATTCTCTGGAGGAGGGAATGGCAACCCACTCCAGTATTCTTGCCTGGAAAATCCCATGGTGACCAACAGTCAGACACGAGTGAAACGACTGAGCACAGTACGGCAAGGACGGGGGTTATAGGACCAGATCTGCGATATACAAAGATGCCTCTGCTGCCAGCTGCATGTGGAAAAGACCCGAGGGCCGAGCCTGCAGGAGAAGGAAAGACGCTGCGGGCCTGAACTTCAGCAGTGCTCGTAGGAATGGAGAGGAGGGTCATGGCAAACGAGCTGAAGTTGGCACCCTGCTGGAGGCCTGGAGGAGAAGAGGGAGGGCTCCCCACTCCCAGTGTGAGCAGCCAGGAGGACAGAGGTACCAATACCTGGACTGGGGAAAGGCCGGGGGAAGATGCAGACCTGGCAAACTGGGGAAGCAGAGCACGTGGAGAGAATGAGCCAAGGGCTGGACACTGTGAGTCAGCCATGCCTGTGGGCCTCATGGGGCCCATTGTCCAGCATATGGCCTGAGACGTGGGGCACCTGCCCTCACTCAGCCCATCAGACACCGTCCCTGGAGTTGGAGCCTTGAGTAGAGGACACAGGGCTGTTCAATCTATAGGGCTGCCCTCGAGAGAGCCCTGCTCCTGCTCCGAAGGGTCCTTCTGGAGAGCTGGTCCTTCAGTTTTCCACTAAGTCAGTGAGCTCCCCTATCCTGTCCTTTCTGAGTAAATGAGCCGACGCCCTTTTCCACTGCTTGAAGACGAAAAAGCAGCTCAGTCATGTCTGACTCTATGCGACCCCATGGACTGTAGCCTACCAGGCTCCTCTGTCCACAGAATTCTCCAGGCAAGCATACTGGGGTGGGTTTCCATTTCCTACTCCAGGGGATCTTCCCAGCCCAGGGATAGAACCCAGGTCTCCTGCATTGCAGGCCGATTCTTTATCATCTGAGCCACCAGGAAAGGCCTTGCATTACTAACCACCAAAGAATTCTGAGAAATAACACCCACTCTGCTGACCTCACAACATCTGGGGGATTAAAGAGGTAAGGTTTCAAAGTGCACTGCAAACTGTAAGGTGCCAGTCAGCTGTAAAGAACAAGAACTAGACAACACCCGCTTCCTCAGGCCCTTCACATCCATCGTGTTAGGAGCCCACTCATTCCTTCACTTCTGAGACTTGCTGAGAACCTCAGGGGAGGCACTGTGCAGGTGAGCCTGTAAAGAGTCCAGAGACGAAGGCTGCATGGTCCTGAAACTGCCCCCACATAAAACAGCCAACCAAAACTACTCCCAACCCATACTACCGACACCCTTTACAGGTGAGGAAGCGTTTGTGATGGCCTTGGGAAAGCTGATCTAGACTGAGATGGGCCAGGAGAAAGGGAAGGAGGATCAGCCAGCAGGGGGCCTGGCATAGGTGACATCACAGAATCTGCAACCCTGCACCCACCCGACTCAGTCACTGCAAGCAGCCTCGTGGTTTGTGCAACAGAAACAGAGGGAAGGCTGTGGGGATGTTACCAAACCAAACTTGGGTCCACTTGCTGGAAACGCGGCAAAACCAATGTACTGATACTGGGTTGCAATGAAGGAAAATGCAGCGTGTATTGCAAGGTGCCGAGCAGGGAGTACAGGCAGTCTGTGCTCAAAGATGGAACTACCCTGAGGGTTTTCAGGAAAGGGTTTCTCAAGGCAAGGTGAAGGAGAGGGTTGAGGGTGCCTGATCACTCATGGACATTCTCCTAAGTGACTGGTGGTGAGGTCACCACGGTGTATTTCAGGAGTCAACATGACCAACCTGGTTCCAACCATCCTGGGGTCTACATGTTGGTGGTCAGCTTGCAGTTAACTTCTTCTACCTGGTGTGGGTTTTAGTAGCTACAGAATAATTCAAGGGTATTAAGGTCCTTGGTTTTGTGTTTCAGCTAAACTATATGGTTTGGTTTGGTTTGACTGTTTCCCTTTGTTTCTGCATTTTCTCACTTCTCTGATTAAGTTTGCTCTTTGGAACTTGGGGAAGGCCTAAGAGGCTAAAACTTTTCTACAAGAGGCGGGGGACACAGAGGGTGGTCTGTCTCGAGGAAGGCCCCACAAGTTCCTGATCAGTTTCAGGAGCAGAGGGCTTGGCTCATGGAGATATGAAGATCAGAGCATAGATTTGATGCCAGAGCATTTAGGGATGGATCTAAAGGTTTAAAGCACTTCTGTTAAAAGGAGGGGAACAGAGTAGATTCATGGTTTATGAACAGGGCTTAGTATCTTTTATCTGACCCACACCAGGACAGGTTAAGTGCCTTTTCCAGGTTCAAATCACCCCTATACTTCCCCAGGGTGATCACTCCTTCCTTGAAAGTCACCCCAAAACTTGTCAGATTCAAGAGGGGAGGACAGTACCTTTACTGTGTCCTTTACTTGGGGCCAAGCACCCAGCAGGCCCTCCACAAGTAAAGAATGCATGAATGAATGAGTGGGTGAATGAATGAATGAGGGGTCCTTCCTCCTGCCAAGTAGCTACAATGCCTCCCTTTCTCTGAAGTATCAGAACTGAATGCTGTGTACACATGGCACTGTGTGACTTGCCAACCCCAGAACTGGCTATCTCAGCTCCTTCTTTAGGGGCTGTGTGCAGGGCTCTTATTTACCCGGGTACATAAGCAGAGGCCACGGCTGGTCAAAAGAGCTGAACGCAGCTGGGTCATGAAAGAGGCAGCAGTGGAAAATACCCAGCCCCCCGAGCCTGGATGCCCCACTGGGCTTGGGAACTCAGATCTCATGCTCCTTGTGCAGCAATATCCTGAGGGTGCTGGATGGCAGGCAGTCCTCACCCAGGAACCCCTCTTTGCTCCCACTCTTCTTCTTTAATATGTGGTGATGGTGTGGAGGACACAGGTCTGGGACAGGCATAGGACCGTCCTTCATCACTGTCGACCAGAACCCTTCAGGCTCTGAAGAAGGGTTGGCAAAGCTTTTCTGTAAAGGCATGCTAAGTTGCTACAGTCATGTCTGACTCTTTGTGATCCTACGGACCATAGCCTGCCAGGCTCTTCCATCCATGGACCAGATAGTAAATATTTAGACATCACAAACTGGACAGTCTCTGGAAAAGGAAATGGCTCCAGTATTCTTGCCTGGGAAATCCCATGAACAGAGGAGCCTGGAGATCCCATAGGGTCACAGAAGAGCTGGACACGACCTACAGAAAAACAACAATCCATCTTCTCCACAACCTCCCAAGCCTTGTTGCCTTTCCTTCTGCTGATTACAGCCATACTGACAGGTGTGAGGTTCTGATTGGCATTTCTCTGATGATCAGTGAAAAATATAGAGGAAAACAACAGAATGGGAAAGACTAGAGATCTCTTCAAGAAAATTAGAGATCCCAAGGGAACATTTCATGCAAAGATGGGCACAGAAAGGACACAAATGGTATGAATCTAACAGAAGCAGAAGATATTAAGAAGAGGTGGCAAGAATACACAGAAGAACTATACAAAAAAGACCTTAATGACCCAGATAACCATGGTGGTGTAATCATTCACCTAGAGCCAGACATCCTGGAATGCGAAGTCAGGTGGGCCTTAAGCAGCATCACTATGAACAAAGCTAGTGGAGGTGATGGAATTCCAGTTGAGCTATTTTAAAGCTTAAAAGGTGATGCTGTGAAAGTGCTGCACTCAATATGCCAGCAAACTTGGAAAACTTAGCAGCGGCCACAGGACTGAAAAAGGTGTTTTCATTCCAATCCTAAAGAAAGGCAATGCCAAAGAATGTTCAAACTACTGCAAAATTGCGTTCATCTCACACGCTAGCAAAGTCATGTTCAAAATTCTCCAAGCGAAGCTTCAACAGTTACATGAATTGTGAAATTCCAGATGTTTAAGCTGTATTTAGAAAAGGCAGAAGAACAAGAGATCAAATTGCCAACATTTGTGGGATCATCGAAAAAGCAAGAGAGTTCCAGAAAAACATCTATTTCTGCTTTACTGACTATGCCCAAGCCTTTGACTGTGTGGATCACAACAAACTGGAAAATTCTGAAAGAGATGGGAATACCAGACCACCTGACCTGCCTCCTGAGAAATCTGTATGCAGGTCAAGAAGCAACAGTTGGAACTGGACATGGAACAACAGACTGGTTCCAAACAGGAAAAGGAGTACGTCAAGGCTGTATATTGTCACCCTGCATATTTAACTTATATGCATAGTACATCATGAGAATCGCTGGGCTGGATGGAGCACAAGCTAGAATCAAGATTGCCAGGAAAAATATCAGTAACCTCAGATACACAGATGACACCACCCTTATGGCAGAAAGCAAAGAAGAACTAAAAAGCCTCTTGATGAACGTGAAAGAGGAGAGTAAAAAAGCTGGCTTAAAACTCAACATTCAGAAAAGTAAGATCATGGCATCCGGTCCCATCACTTCATGGCAAATAGATGGGGAAACAATGGAAACAGTGATAGACTTTATTTTTCTGGGCTCCAAAATCACTGCACATGGTGACTGCAGCCATGAAATTAAAAGATGCTTGCTCCTTAGAAGGAAAGTTATGACCAATCTAGAGAGCATATTAAGAAGCAGAGATATTACTTTGCCAACAAAGGTCCATCCAATCAAAGCTATGGTTTTTGTATGGATGGGAGAGTTGAACTATAAAGAAAGCTGAGTGCCAAAGAATTGATGCTTTTGAAGTGTGGTGTTGGAGAAGACTCTTGAGAGTCCCTTGGACTACAAGAAGATCCAACCAGTCCTTCCTAAAGGAAATCAGTCCTGAATATTCATTGGAAGGAATGATGCTGAAGTTGAAGCTCCAATACTTTGGCCACCTGATGCAAAGGACTGACTCACTGGAAAAGACCCTGATGCTGGAAAATATTGAAGGCAGGAGGAGAAGGGGACGACAGAGGATGAGATGGTTGGATGGCATCACCGACTTGATGGACATGAGTTTGAGCAAGCTCTGGGAGTTGGTGATGGACAGGGAAGCATGGCGTGCTGCAGTCCATGGGGTTCCTAAGAGTCAGACATGACTGAGTGACTGAACTGAACTGATGATAAGTGAAGCTGAGCACGTTTTCATGTACCTGCTGACCATCTGTGTGTCTTGTTTGGAGAAATGTCTATTCAGGTCCTTCAGTTCAGTTCAGTTCAGTTCAGTTGCTCAGCCGTGTCTGACTCTTTGCGACCCCATGAATCGCAGCACGCCAGGCTTCCCTGTCCATCACCAACTCCTGAAGTTCACTCAGACTCACGTCCATCGAGTCAGTGATGCCATCCAGCCATCTCATCCTCTGTCGTCCCCTTCTCCTCCTGCCCCCAATCCCTCCCACCATCAAAGTCTTTTCCAATGAGTCAACTCTTTGCATGAGGTGGCCAAAGTACTGGAGTTTCAGCTTTAGCATCCTTGGTCCATTTTAAAATCATGTTGTTTGCTGTCTTTGCTGTTGAAGTGTATGAGTTCCTTGTCTATTGTGGATGTCAACCCCTTAGCAATTCTGGAAAGCTAATATATAACATTGTGACTATAGTTAATAAAACTGCACTGTATGCTGGAAACTTGATAAGAGGGTGCATGGATGCTCAGTTGCTTCAGTAGTGTCTGACTCTTTGGGACCACAGGGACTTTACCTGCCAGGCTCCTGTGTTCCTGAGATTTGCAAGGATACTGGAGCGGATTGCCATTTCTTTCTCCAGGGGATCTTCCCAACCCAGGGATCAAACCTATGTCTCCATTGTCTCCTGCATTGCAGGCAGATTCTTTTCCCACTGAAGCTACCTGGGAAGCCCAAGAAGAGGGTAGACCTTAAGCTTATTTTCACTACCAAAAGAACAAAGAAAAGGATGTGACTATGTGAGGTGATGGGTAAATTTGCTAGCTTGACTGTGTTGACTGCGGGTAATTTCACAATGTATACGTATACCAAATCAGTAAATCATATACCTTTAAATGTATGCAATTTTTAATTGTCAGTTATATCCCAATAGAGCTCATGAGGGAAACAACAGCAGACAGCTTTCCAGGTGATTCTGACACACACGAAAATCTGAGAACCGCTGGGGGAAGGAGAACAAGAGAGGCTGGAGGAAAGGGAGGTGAGGAAGGGCAGGGTGGGCAGAGCTGGGAGCAGGGACATGCCAGGCTCTGTGCCGGGAGGGGTCTCAATGTGATGAGACAGAGGTCACATGACCCACAGAGACAAGGATCAAGATGGGAGCCCATGGAGGTGGGGGTGGCGGCATTGAGGATGCCAGTCCCGGAAGGAGGTGTGAGAGACAGGAACGTAGAGAAATCAACACTTCGAGCCAAGGATGGAGCAAGGCATAACCGAAGGGCATGGACAGACAAGGGAGGGGAGCAGAGTTCACCCATTCCCAGAAGCTGCTAGAGGAAGAGCAGAGCCCCTGATGGAAGAAGAGGATGAAGGGGAAGGGGGACATCGTGGACAGCCTTATTGCCTTCTCACAGCAGCTCTGAAAGGTGCAGCTGATTATCGGCTCTGTTTAGTGGATGAGGCTCAGCAAGGTTCAGTAACCTACTCAAGGTCACACAGCAGGGACATGGCAAAGTTGAGACTCCACGTCCTCAGGGAGGAGCCCAGGCCCTCAGAGCACAGAAGTTTCTGGAAATCAGGAGGGGACTCAGAGACGGGCTCTCTCCACAGGGCTCTGCAGTGGAAGAGCTGACAGCCACCTACTTACCGCAGCAATAGTAAGATCTCCAGCACCCCCCTTCATTCAGGGCTTCCCCACCCCCTCCCCATCTTAATTCCTACAATTTCTCCTTCAGAGGAGGATCAGCCAACTGAGACAAACAGCTATTCCAAATTTCAAATAAACATAACCCTGGGAGGTGAGAATTCTTTCCTAGGCCATTTTTTGGTGAGAGGCTTGGCTGGGGCCGCAAAGATAACCACTCCCATGCTTCTCCCACACCCGCCCCTGCTGATGTTCTCAACCGCAAAACACTCCCCCCCTGGGATATTCTCCTTCCATAAAGTTCTTCCAGCCTATTTTCTGGTGGATTTCAAGAGTGAACCTGAGATTTTTATCTTTGTGATTTAATTAAAATGTGTTTGCTTGATGGTGAGGGAAGACAAGCTTCACCACTACAGACACCTCTTCGAAAATGCCCTTTTCCAGCCCTTTGGTGGCTCCCCTGATGCTTGGGGCTGCCCCACCCAAGAGGGTAGGGGATGTGGGCTCTTTCAAAAAGGTACCCACCAGGGCACCCCACACACACACAGCCTGATTACTCATGCCCACCTTCCCCCTGGGGCAGCCTACGTGAATCAGAAGGGAGAACGCGCTGGGTGTATTAGACGAGCAAACCAGGCAAATGCCATTTGCCCTTTGGGTGTTAGGAAATTGGCTGAGCAGCAATGACCTCCTTAATTGTTGACTTTGAGCTCACGGGAGATGAAATAAGTGGGAAGAGTGAGCAGCCACTGCCTCCAGGGCCAGCCTCAAGGGAGACAAACTCAAACTCCTAGAAACAGGAGATGAGGGAGACAGGCGGTTGCTGAAACAGAATCAGAAAGCTTACCAGGCAGTGTCCAAAATAGATAGCTCCTGGATTAATCTCTTTGTCCAGGGTGACTCACACATCCTCACTGGGCCCCACCCAGCCCCACCCAGCCCCACCCAGCCCCACCCAGCCCCACCCAGCCACAGACCAGCTGGTCCCAGAGGTGGGGAGATACAGTGCAGCAACTGGCCTGAATGGTCATGGCCCAGCAAGTCCTAAGTCCTGGCTTCAGACATGACACTCGGGACAGCACATTGTCTGCAAAAGCCAAGGAGGGATTTCAAGGAGGTGCTGAGACCAGCAACTCAGACATGAGTCTCAGAGTACTTCAAGGCAGCCAACTGGGCTGTGATAGTAAAAGGGGACCAATTCTCAACCCATCAAAGCCCTCTTTGCCTTTAGCAGTAGAGATACACTTGGACACCTTCTTCGCTTTCCTGAGCCCCACTTTGAACATCGGAGCTCTTCACTGGACTGACCTGTGCTCAGGGTCTCCCACTCAGAAGCTCCCAACAGTAAGGGTCCCCATACCCCACCCCCTCCATCACTCAGGAGCTCACAGTAAAGGTCCCCATACACCCCCCCTCCTTTGCTGACTGCCTGGCAACTCCTCCTGCCTACTTATATTTTATGGGATATTTACATTGTTCTATAGCTTTCCTGGAAGTGTATGGTTTTTCTAAGCAGATAAAAAATCTCCTGGAGATCAAGGTCCATATCTTAAACTCCACACTGTGGCATAGCATATTAGACCCATGTCTCAACCAACTTGATACTTTCAGAGACATACACAGATTAGTAGCTCAATTGATATACATAGTAGAAGCAAAAAAAAAAAAAAAATACATGCATTGAGTGAGTGAATGAATTTAGCCTCCATGCAGCTCTTCCTAAGAAGGCCCAGGATATCTCCTCCCCAAGTCCTTTCTCAGGGCCTTCGTGGCTCAGAGCTCTGATTAATGGCCCTGCTGAGGAGGACAGAGGCCAGTCTGCTGTTCCCCAGCAAGAAGAGCCCACAGGCGGCCAGGAGCTCCCAGAGCAGATGCTTACACAATGCCCCACAACCCCACAATGAGCACACAAGACCCTTTGTGTCCCGGGCTCTGTGTCCACACCCTGTGCTCCCCTGGGCTGCCAGGCCTGTGCCGTTGCTAGGCAACCACCTCACTGAGCTTCCAGGTGATGGAGGACCTGCGGGTTGTTGGGATGAGAAGCCCCTGCCTGCTCCCAGGTCCAGACACTTGTGATGGGAGCAGATTGTCCTCATCTGGACCATCACCTGTGCAGAGGGCTTCCTCCAGGGCCTGTAAAGTTATGGATCAGGTCCTCCTGGAAAGACACAGTAGTTGATGGGCCCTCCCCTGTGAGGACAGCAGGCAGCCACCACTCTGTCCTGTCTAGCAAGGAAAGATAACGGTGGAGGGGTGAGGATGAGACCACATCTTGGGGATGCTGGGAGGTACTGGGTGGTGTCTGTTCCTTGGTGTGAAATCCCCAAGAAAGTAAAAGTGAAGTGAAGTCGCTCAGTCATGTCCGACTCTTTGCGACCCCATGGACTGTAGTCTATCAGGCTCCTCCGTCCATGGGATTTTCCAGGCAAGAGTGCTGGAGTGGATTGCCATTTCCTTCTCCAGAGGATCTACCCGACCCAGGAATCGAACCCGAGTCTCCCACATTGCAGGCAGACACTTTCCCATCTGAGCCACTTTGCTTTTCCCTCTCTGCTTTCAGAATCATGGAAATCACTGGACCCCAACCCAGAATAATTTTGTCTCTCTGCGCCCTGCAGAAACATTTGGCCGAGTCTGGAGATATTTAGACTGTGCTGACTGGGGTCTCTGTGAGCTCCTGTTCATTCTTCAGATCTCTCCTCCCCAGCAAGGTTTTCTGACCCCGCTGTCCTGGCCAGGTCATCTCCCACCTCAACCTCTTTTACCCTCTCAAAGCACCTTGTGCTCACACATCATAAAAGCACTCTTGTAGCTAAAGCAGTCGATGGGCAATTGCTGATTCAAGGTCCCTCTCATTAGAATATAAGCTCCTCACAGCAGAACTGGAGCTTTCCCATCCACAGTGCATCCCCCAACACCAGGATCAGGATAGAAAACTGAACCAGGAGTACCTTTGCTACCCTACTGCGCCCTTCTCCAACTCGTTCATTTCCTAGCGCAGCTGAACTCACCTTAGACAAATGCCTAACGACTCAAAGGCACTTAGTGAGATTTAATAAACATCGTTCCCTCCTCCACCTTGTTCCCATCCCCTCCCCTTCTCACCCTTCAGCCCCCAATCTGAAGTCAAGCACAAGAGGGGAGGCTCAACAACCAGTCTGCTGATTAACTGATGCCTGCCGGCACCTGAGCCCCCAAATTCCCCTTCCAGGAAGAGGGGTGAAAGATGCTCATGCTTCTGCAGAGACTGAAGGCGGGAGCCGGGACATCTCTGGACTGGGCCCCCAGGCAGCAGGAGGGAATTAGCTCAAATCACATTAACATGCTTCTCAGGAAACACTGCTGAATTAGAGGTTACAGTCACAGCCACTGCCTCTTTTTAATAGGATGCTAATGCTCATTCTGAGCAATTACTCTATTTGCAATGGTTTCTTAATGTTCAGCTTCTGGAGCTCTGAGAGGAAAGGGCCTTGTGTTTCCAGTAACCCCGCCCGCCCGCCCCCGGCCCCGCCCACACCACTGGCAATGCAGAAGGATGAGCTGCTGAAATGCACCTCATGGCCGGACCAGGGACCTGATCCAGTGAGCCTGGGGAAGGGGCCGGCAGCTGGCTCCCCTGACTGGGAACCAGGCCAAGGGTGAGCCCCTACAGGCTGAGGCAGGACGGTCTCCCTGAACCTCCCTCTCAGTTCCTTGAACAGCTCTGCAGCTGCTGAGCACTCTTAAAGCATCCTGTCCTTTTCCCAGCATAACACTTACCATGCTTATTTTGATTTTAACATTTCCCCCTTTTGGTTATTAGAAAAATGGAGGTTCATTGCAAAAATAAAGCAAACTGTAAGAGAAGAAAACAGATCACACTGCATGGTGCCCAGAGATCACAGCATGCTACCAGATTTTATTCTACATACAGGCACACATAAAAATCTGTAAATACCTTTAAAAAAAATGGGCCCATTGTACTCTCCACCCTGCTTTTTAACAGTAGGATGAACATATTTCATTGTCATCACTTATGCAATTGTCTGTCTTTCCCAGTGAGTTTTCCCCACAGTGTGGGCAGCTCCCAACTTTACTAGGCTCTCTGTGCCTGCTGGGCACAGACCCTATCGCATGGCAGTCATCCCTTAAATGTTAACTAGAGATGACATGTCAGTCAGGATTCTTTGGGGCTACAAGTCGCCCAGTTAAGTACCCAATTAAAGCTAGCTAAAGCAAAACAGGAGTGTATTGGCTAAAAATATCTGGGATGTTCAGAAATAGTTCTAGTTTCAAATGAGACTTGATCAGTAATTCAAGCCATGGCATCCAGGACCTAATCAATCTCTGCTCAGCGTCTCTGTCTTGTCTCTGTCTCTCTCATCTCGTGTGGTGTGTCATCGTTAGGCTCCTCCTGGTGGCCCAGATCCCCCAGACCATGTCCTCACACCACAAGGTCCAGGAGAAGAGAGCCGGTCACTTTCGATAACAGCAGCATGTGTTCTAGTGGGGTGGAAAGGAGGGGTCACTCTCTCTTTAGCCTAAATTGGGGCACAGGCCTTTCTCTGAACCCATCCCTGTGGCCAAGGGGATGCTAGAGCTGGGGGTGGGGTCAACCCCAGCCAAGTCCCAAGCATGAGGATAGAGAGTAGATAGATTCACAGAGGAAGACAACAAGTGCCCACTAGAAATGAATGATCACACAGGCAGGTAGGAGAATGAGTCGAGTATTGAGGAAGGTGGGCAAATTATCTTCTGCCCAGATAGTTTAGAATCTAAGAAAGGAAAATGCAGGGAAGGAAGGAGCATGGCTCACTCGGCCCCGAGTTCCCAGCTCACCAACAAGGTGCAGAAGCAAAATACAGTGACACCCACATCAGTCACGAACCCTTGGGCTTGTGCTCATCAGGTGTGAAGGGTTTCCTTCTGCTTCTCTCTCGCCTCTCTCCCTCCTCCCTCCCTTTCTCTGTCGGCATGCAGGTGTGTTTTTCCCCATCTCCTTCTCTCTGTTTTGCTGCTATCAGGTATTTGAACTTGATCAAACATAGTTACTATATTATCAACCAAGTAGGTGCTCAATATTTGTAGTATGATTCTGGAACTTCAAATCTCCTTTCTGATAAGTGAATCCTGTTAATTTCCATAGACTATGAAGCCTTAAAACACATTTAGAATGTAATTTGATTTTTAAGAGCCACGACATGGATCTCCTCACAGAGATCAAAAGGCCCCACTTCCTGCAAGTGGTACAATGGGCCGTACCTGTGTGTTGGCAGAGATAAGAAGGGCAGTGCCCAAGCTGAACTAATTTCAGAGCACGCCTGGCAGACTTCTGGTCAGACTTTTAACCGGCTCTGCTGAAATGTCCAACAGCACTGCCTTGCAGCGACTGGAAAGCTCTGGGCTCTGAGTGGTGGTATGTTAGGGTCATTTCAAAGAAATGCTTCGCACGTAGAATCAGGCAATCAAATGAAGGGCTTCAGGCAGGAGGGCAGACTACTGACCAGGAAGTGGTGGCAGCCATTTCTGGATCATGTGACATTCTAGCTTCCACTTCACCAAAGCAATGTCTGATCCACACCCATAATGAACCTGACCAAGGGACTAAGGATATTTTCCACTCAGCTCCCAACTTTGGGACCACAGTTGAGACCTCCCCCACAAATTTTGTCCTTTTTCTCCATAAAGGACCATCATTATGGTAATGAAAAATCATTCTGTGGGTGCACTTTCCAGGCCGGCGCCGAGCTAGGTAACTCTTCACCTCTTCATTCATCCTATAGTTCTTCACTGGCCAACTACTGAGTGCCAGGCTGTTTTGGGTGTTGGGGTGACCGTGAGGGATAAAATACACGAAGCCTGGGTTCTCAGTGGGAAGAGACAGGTCATTTAAAATGAGTATATAAATACAGAATATCGAGCAATGAGAAGTGCTCAGAAGAAACCCAGAGCTGAGTCAAGGGATAGCACGTGAAGAGGAATGCCATTTCTGACAGAGTAGCACAGTCTTTAGGACAGGGTGCCATTTGAGAGAGCCGTAAAGGAAGTGAGATCGAGCCACAGGAGAGGGAAGGATGGTCTGAGTGGAGGAAATCGTGTCTGGAAAGGCGACAGACTGCTTGGTTTGCTGGAGGAAGAGCTGGGAAGTCATCGGAGACGGAGCAGAATGAGCAGAGGGGAGACAGCAAGACGCGGGACCAGGGAGGTGGTGGGCCATGTGGGAGGATCCAGATTTGGCACTTTATTCCAGTGCCATTGGAGAGTGTGAGATGGGGAGAATCTTGTTTTTTGTTTTTGTTTTTTAAAAACGGCTCTGGCTTCTGAGAGGAAAGGAGGGTCTGGGACAAGAGTGGAAGTGGAGGCACAGTGAGGCAGCAAATGCAATCGTCGAGGTGAGAGATTTAGGGTGGGGAGGAGGGGCTGCTGTGCATGGATTTTAGAGGCAGAAGGAACAGGTTTTGTCGCTGAATTAAGTACAGAGGAGAAGCATACGTGGAGGATAACTGCAAGGATTTTAGCTTGAATACCTGGGAGAACCAGTGGTGCCATTGACACACTAAAGACTCAAGGGCGGAGCTCATGAGGGGGTGGGGGCGGATCCAGGATTTGACTTCAGGTGGGTTATCACTGTTGGGGCTGGGCGCAGGGAGACCAAAAGGCTGAGGAATTAACCCCAGGGGAGTCCATTGTGTGATTGAGAAAGTGAGGATGGGGCAAAGGAGGCTGAGAAAGAGTGGCAGGGAGGCTGGGAGGGACCCAGGAGAGACAGGTGACCCCTGCCTGAGGGCAGCAAGTATTCCATGGAGAACCAGATCAGCCGTGTCAAAAGTTGCTGGTAAATGGAGCAACGAAAAACCAGGGATTGACCTTGGAACTGAGCAGACAGGCCAGGGAGGCTCAGTGGTGCCCCCGAGGCCACGTCAGCAGTGAGAGGGTTGCAGTGTGGGTGTATCTGTGCCCCCATCAAGGTCATCACACCCCAGCCATCCAGGCTCCTCACTCCTGTGGCTTCTGAGAAGACAGACCTGACTTTACTGCTAAGGGGTTGGTGTCAGCAGGCAGTCCTTTTAGAAAGCAGCTTGACATGGTTCAAAACACGAGCCTGACATTTCGTTTTCATTGTTTTGACTCCTAAAACTTACTAGGTTTTCTCTCGGCCTGGCTTTGAGATGATATCTTAAAAACGTTATCGTTTGTAACTGGACAATTTTTGGCGAGCTAGTTTTGAGGGCTAACTCTGCCCACTTGATGACCAGGGGAGCTGTTTCCCTTCTCTGTGCCTATCACCCCCTTGAAACTAACGCGAAACGACAATGAGTGATTTCCTTTTCCTGTATCTTTGGACTATCTTATGGATTACAGCGAACATTAGCTACTTTTGAAATACAATTTTTTTCAGATTATGTCATTTTTATTAAACAGCTCGTTATGGAAATTTTCAAACACGAAGTTGAAAGTATTGTGCTGTGACTGCCTATATACCGCCACCTAGCGTCTACATGTAACATTTTTTTCTACTTGCCTTACCCCATCTACCATTTATCCTGCTGTCTGTTATCAATTGATTTTATTTTTTGAGGCATTTTGAAGTAAGAGGTAGATGTTAGTACACTTCACCTCTGAACACTTTGGTGTATATATCATTAACTAGAGTTCAATATTTGCTTCAGAAGGTTTTATTTTTTAGATAAATTTTGCAAAAACAGAGAGATCAACACCTATCATGCATACATATGCTAAACTTGGACAAACACATTCACACCTGGGTAACTGAAACCTCTGATTAGATGCAGAGGTTTCCTTATCACCCCAGAAAGTTCCCTCACACTCTTGCCCAGTGGGTTCCCACCTCCACCCCAGAGGCAACTGCTGATCTGATGTTTTTCACTGTAGATGCCTTTGCCTTTGCCAGGGTTTTGCATAAATAGAATCCTAGAGTGTGTACTCCCTGTGTCTGCCTTGTTTAGCTCAGCATAATGTTTCTGCAGTTGGTGCTTGCAATAGCGGGTTACGGGTAGTCCATTTCCCTTCCCTGCTACTCGTGTCCACTAAGGACTGTATCGCAGGTGGTTCATCCATCCTGCTGCTGATCGCAGTGATTATCTTAATAAAGGAAATTACTCTTTGATGAACTTCTGGTTAAGATGCTTCTGCCTTCCTGTTAAGCATCTGCTCATCGTCTGAAGCAAACCGGACCTGAGTTGTGGCTGCGAATCTGAGCTGTGGCTGTGCGTTGTCTGTGACACCGGAAAGCTCTGGATTCCGAGTCCAGCTCCAGCTGTGATAACCAGGAGCCCTTGGGCCAGTTACAGACATGCATGTGCCCAGCGTCTCACATCTGAACACTGGAAGCAGAAGAATCTAAACGATGTGAGATGCGTACTAGGATCAAAGCCGTGTATTCGATCCCAGGCTCACTCATGAACTACAGTTAACAAGTGTCTGCTATTCTAACTTCCCTAAGCACTGGGAAAACGATGGGAAACAAAAGTGGGCCCAGACCTCATGGGCTTTTAGTCCAGTGGGCAACATGAACACCAAACAACTGACTGCACAATTAATTAATTGCCACTGTTCTCGGTGCTGCTTGGGGAGCTGTGACAGCTGCTGAGGGCATCAGACAGAGGTGCTCAAGGTGCTGAGAGTGTCGTATGGGCCAGAGTGAGGCAGGCCCGGGGGAGCCTTCCAGGTGGGAGCCATCCATTGGAGGAGCCAGTGAGTGCTGTGTACAGACGGTCCTGCACATGGCCAGTGGTGGGGAGGGAGGGGGACGGGGCATACGTGGAGGCTGACGGGCCAGGCTCCGTGGACAGTGTTCAAAATGTGGGGGTTTACCCGCAGAGCCACGGGCAGCCAGGGCAGCATCACACAAGACTGTCCTGTTTCATCCTTTCTGCTCAGAGCTGTGCCTGCATTGATTTCAGGAGGGGCGAGGGGGCCAGAGGCCAGCAGGCAGAGGTTTGAGATGTATATCTTTCATGGAGCCTTGCTGTGGGGGGCGCGGGGGGAAGCTCAGAGATGCTGGGGCTGCTCAGGCTGCTGTGCCAAAACACCACAGGCTGGGGCTGGAGTGGCAGAAACGCATCTTCTCAGGGCCCTGGAGATGGGAGCCCAAGATGGAGGTGCCACCAGGTTTCCCTTCCCAGCGCACAGATGGCCAGCCTTACGCTGGGGTCTCACAGCCTTTTCACGGTGCATGTGTGGACAGAGGGATCACTTGTGTCTCTTCCTCTTCTTAAAGGGACCACAGTCCCCTCAGACTAGGGCCCCAACCTTACAACCTCTTTTAACTTCAATTAGGGCTTCTCAGGTGGTTCAGTGGTAAAGAATCCACCTGCCAATGCAGGAGAAGCAGGTTCAACCCTGGGTCAGGAAGATCCCCTGGAGGTCTGGCAACCTACTCCAGCAGCCTTGTGTGGAGAATCCCATGGACAGAGGAGCCTGGCAGGCTACAGTCCACAGGGTCGCAGAGAGCCAGACACGACTGAGTGATTAAACAGCAGTGCCTCCTTGAAGTCCCTGTGCCCACTGCAGTCATGGTGGGGGTCAGAGCCTCAGCACACGGCTGGGGGCAGCAGGAGCACAGCTCAGTCCGCAGCAGGGTGGGCTCCAGTCAGGAGATTGGGGCGGAAGTGCCGACAGCGCCGGCTAGGCGTTGGCGGTGATGGTGAAGGGACGCTGGGCAGAAGAATCTGCCGGAGTCAGTGGAGGACATCATGAGGCGGGAGGGGAAAGGAGGCGTCAATTCCTAGGTTTGTTGTCAAGGGCAAATCCTAGGTTCCTAAAGTGCAGCGAGCTGAATGATGCCCCCTGAAAAGGCATGTGCATGTCCCAACTTCTGGAATCTGTGAATGTGACCTTACTTAAAAAGAGGGTCCTGCAGATACAACTGAGATGACATGATCCTGTGTTACCCATGGAGAAGGCAATGGCACCCCACTCCAGTACTCTTGCCTGGAAAATCCCATGGACCGAGGAGCCTGGTAGGCTGCAGTCCATGGGGTCGCTAAGAGTCGGACATGACTGAGTGACTTCACTTTGACTTTTCACTTTCATGCACTGGAGAAGGAAATGGCAACCCACTCCAGTGTTCTTGCCTAGAGAATCCCAGGGACGGGGGAGCCTGGTGGGCTGCCGTCTATGGGGTCGCACAGGGTCGGACACGGCTGAAGTGACTTAGCAGCAGTAGCAGCAGCAGGGCGTTACCGGGGTGGACCCACAATAAAGGACAAGCCTCCTTATAAGAGACAGAGGGGAGAAGACATAGACACCCCAAAGGCAGAGACTGGCCTGGTGTGGCCACAAAGTCCCCAAAGCTGGAAGAGACAGAAAGGACACACTCCCTGCTGACACCTTGAATTTGAGCTCCTGGTCTCCAGAACTCTGAGGGAGTACGTGTCTGTGGTTTGCAGCCACCGGTGTGGCGATCGATCCTTTGCCAAGGCAGCCCCAGGCAACCAACGCAGAGTGCCTAAACGGGAGGTTCAGTCCCAGAGTGGGGGTGGGGGGGAGGTCGCTAGGGGGCAGGTCCTGTGGGATGGGAGGAAGAATTTAGGTTTAGAAATATAGAATTTGTGACTCTAAGATGTCAAGGAGCTGAAAGGATAGCAGCCAGGCTCACAGAAAATACTCAATAAATGATAGCTATTCTCCTTATTATTTAGTTTTGGAATGCTCCGATATTAGAAGGCATGGCTCCCCTTAAGCACATTTGGTTTTGCTGGAATCTTGGGAGGGCAAACAGTTTGAAGCTCTGCCAGGACACAGGGCAAAGTGCAGCTCTGTGTCAGCAACACCCCAGAGGGGACCAGCACTTCCTGGTACAAAGTTCTGTTTGTCCCTCTTCACCTCAGGCTGATACCAACCTCATACCCACCTGGAAAGGCTACATCACAGCCACATAGGACAGGTAGCCCAGGGGAGCACCGTCGGCCCTATGCCTTCCCTTCCCTCCTCCCGGCAGGGCTGTTGGTGGCAGAAGTTCGCCACCTTGTGGACACCCACAGTTCTTGGCCTGGTCTGAAATCAGAATCAGGATTGGAGAGAAGGGGCTACAAAGACCTACCTACCTACCTCCATATAAAGCCTCATTTAATCAGGCTCTGCAAGTCAAGGTCTGGGTGGAAAATCTCTCTGATCTTGAAAATATCTAAGAAATAAGGAAGATGGCTCCAAGCAGGCCCTGAGGGATGGCCCCTCCTGCCTGTGTCTCGGCAGGAGCAGCTACTTCTCTCTCATGGGTGGGAGAGCCTTGGGCCCACCCAGACCACGGCTTCCACAAACCCAGAGGAAGCCTCCCCACTGGCTTGGAGACATCACTTGGCTTTATGACTCAAAGCACAGAGAGCTGGGGTCTTTCTCAACCAGTGTATTCAAAAGCTAGTCTATGCCTCAGTTTCTTCATCCATTCAATGGGGGTAATAACAGTGTCTATGTAATTGATCTGTTGTGGACATGAAATGAGTTAACCTAAATAAGGTGCTCAGATGACTGCCTGAGCAAGCTGGCCCAATACCTGTTAACCAGTATGTGGCCCTCTCCCTACCCACCCCGAACCACCACCATCAAACCCAGCTTTCAGCAATATCCTTACATCTCAAGGCATCCCCACTCACTGTCGGATACCTGTGGTATCTAGGTATGCCAGGTATGCCAGGTACTGTGGGAGGAGAATAAAAATAGGTAAGCTATAGTCCTTTCCTCCAGCAGTTGTGGGACAGTCCAGGAGCAAGGACGACACACGTACACACCAGTGCCCCGCCTGCTCTCAGATGCCGTCACTGACCTGGTAGACTGGGGCAGTCCAGCGGCGTGAAGGCCCCTCCTGCCAGCCTTTCTGCAGAGGGAAGCCAGCACTGACAGGCCGCTGCTCCCTTCCAAACCTCGTCCTCCCCGTGGTAGGTAACACCGCAGATGAGAAGGGAAAAAATGGAGTGACTTCTCAAGCAGAGCTCTCTGGGAAACTGGAGTCACTTAAACTTATTTCTCATGACTTCTCAGGCTAAGCTTTCTTTTCCCTGTGTTTGCAAAAGTTGGACAAACATACAGCAGGAGGATTTAGAGGATTTCAAGCATTGGCATAACTGTCGAATTGTGATTTTAAAGTCATCATTCTGTGTTGTGAGTGGTAAAAAAAAAAAAAAACAACAAAAAAAACCCACCCACACAGGCTTATATAGAAGAAGGGACTGTGTTGACTCACAAAGCTGAAGGATGGTGAGATGTTCCCAGTGGGGCTAGACCCAGAGCCTTACGTGATGTTACCAGGTACCTGCCTTCTTTATCACTGAGCTCTGCTTCCCCCACCTGGACTCAACCTCAGAAAAGCTTTCTCCCAGCAGCTCCAACTTACACAGTACCAGCTTAACCCACTTCTTTTTAATGCTCCAGCTAGGGTTACTGGATTTAGCAAACATTTGGGACACACTTAAAAAAAACTATTTCTTGTTGATCTGAAATTCAAATGCAGCTAAACATCCTGTATGCTATCTGGCAATCCCTCCTCCAGTACAGGCCCTAGGACTGCATCTGGGCTATCTGAATCACACACCACCTCAGACCCAGTTGCTATGGTCAGGAGGATGGGCTGTGCCAGCTGGCAGACAAGGGTCACCTTTCTGTCTCATGTCAGCCCTCCTAGTACACGTGCCCTGATGTTAGGAGGCAGGGTCCCTCCCCAATAACTGGGATGCTGACCCTAGAGGCAGGGGGATAAACCCTGCACCAGCAAAAACAACAGATGTCCACACAATGGCCATGAATGTCCTGGTCAACACTGAGAATAGAAAACTCTGGGTGGTTGTACAGCACATGACGGTTTATAAGGCCTTTGCCACCACTCTTTCTTGCCTCCCTTACCTCTGTTTGGCTGGCAAAGTGGGTACTGTGATCACTTCCTGTATTTCTTTGTAAGACCATCACAACAAAGTGCCATAGACTGGGGCGGTGAAGCAGCAAACACCTATCATCTAACTATAATTCTGGAGGCTGGGAGGGCAAGATCAGGGTATCAGCAGGCTTGTTTCCTCCCGAGGCCTCTTTCCTTGGTCTGCAGATGGCTGTCTTATCGCTATGTCCTCAGTATATGTCTGTGTATATATCTCTTCCTGGCTACTGGTCATACTGGATAAGGGTTCACCCATGTGACCTCATTTGACCATAATTTTCTCTTTAAAGACCCAATCTTCGAACCTTCCTGGAGTGCGCACAGCAAGCCCCCTTTGTGGTCCCTACACCAAATAAGGGGGCTAGCCAGCCAGTGCTTCTGAAATAAGCATTCTTTGAAAGGAATGAAACAGAGAAAGAAAGAAAAAAAAAAAAACTAAAAGTTTTAGGAGATTTAGCAAAAAGGAGAGGAGCACAGGAGTACACACTCATGATTTGAAGGGATTAAGACGTTTTAGAACAGCAAAAATGATGAGGCCTATGGATGTGTAAATGAGCCCCACGAAGAACTAATCAGAAAAAAAAAAAAAACACAGAAAAAGGCCCGTAAAACAAGCGAGGGGAGAACAGTGAATATTTCAAGTGTCTTTAGTTCATAAGAAATTCATGAGCAAAACGTGTGGAGATCTTGTTGGTTTTGGTGGTGGGAAAGAATTGTAAATATGTATAATATGTAAATACCTCTGATAATAAAAGTCCATGAAGATAAACGAGGCTGTCTTCAGAAAAGCTGTGAGCTGTATGAGATGCTAATATCACTGTCGTCACTCTAAGAAAATTACCATAATGCTTACAGCGCTTTGAAAGTTTCCGAGCTTTGAAAAGAAATGCATAAATACTAACCAGAAGGCGTGCACTCACACGCATACGCACACACACACCTTTTTTCCTCGTTCCTTCGCTCCTCTTTCCTTCCCTTCTAATCTCCTCTAATTTTTTTAAATATGAGGAAGACAGCCTTAGTGAAAACTGATGTTGGAGTTGCACCTTTCTGGGTTCAAGGGCAAATTCCTATCCCCACGGACCAGCTGTGAGATGCTGGGACGGCCACGCGGACGCCCTGGGACTCACTCTCCGCGTCTGTGAAATGGGCAGACCCCCGCACCTCCCCTAGTTTGGCGAGGAGCGAATGGGGGCACACAGGGAAGCCCGCTCGGCGCCCCACCCGCCCCGGCGCGCGCCGGCCCGCGGCCCAGGACCTTCCGGCGAGCGAGCGGGCGGGAGGGCGGGGCGGGAGGAGGGGCCAGAGGTGGACCGCACTGCCCGGTGGACCTGCGCTCCGCCCGGACCGATCTGTCCCGGCCCGGCCCGTCCCGTCCCGTCCGCCCGACCATGGCGCCGGCGGCGGGGCGCAGGGTGCGGGGCCTGTGGCGCGCCTGCAACTGGCTTATGGGCGCCTTCTTCGCGCTGGCGGCCTTTGTGCAGGTTAGCGCCCCGGGCCGGGCGGGAGCGGCGGGAGGGGAGCCCGGGCTCGGACTCCAGGCCGGTTGCGGTGTAGACCGACCGACCAGCGGGGTCGCAGAAGCCGGCCCGGTATGGGCAGGGCGGGAGTTAGGGTTGATGCTTGGGGAACCCCCACCCAGTCTGGGCTGAGACACAGATGCGGTCACATGACCCCGTTTGCTCACTGGCTGGAAGGAGCTGGTTTGGCGCGTGTCACTTTGCGGGGGACCTTTATAAAAAGGCAGCCCAGGGGCAAGGCTGTGCACAGCTCGGAGAGCAAGCAGAACAAAACCCCTCACAGCTACTTATCCTTTCAAGTAAGATCTGGGGCCCCCTCGCGATAGCTTTCCTCATTTCTTGAGACTGGAGGGCCGTTTAAACACCCATTCTGGGCTTGGCCCACACTTTGCAGAGCTTCTGTGCACTTCTTTACAAATAAGTGTGGCTGTGTGTTCAAACCAGGTGCTGGGGTCAGCCAGAAACACCCCCTACACACACACACACAGCCAGAAGCACCCCCTACACACCTACACACACAACCCCATCAACTAGTCTGTCTTACTCCTATTTATATCCTCCTGTTGGGCTTAGCAAATGGCTGACATGAATGAAGACCAGACCAAATACTGGAATAGAACTGTGACAGCCTGGGGCTAACGCTGCCGTTCTGGCCTTCTAGGTGAACGATCCGGATGCAGAGCTGTGGGTGGTGAGTATGGACTGCTCTCCCA
The DNA here is from genome assembly GCF_042477335.2 of Ovis canadensis. Taxonomy (NCBI): domain Eukaryota; kingdom Metazoa; phylum Chordata; class Mammalia; order Artiodactyla; family Bovidae; genus Ovis; species Ovis canadensis. Next base: position 38,156,298 of record NC_091255.1, on the reverse strand, counting down.
TACCTAAAAGAATCAGGGCACTGCAGGAAGCATGCAGTGTGGCTGTTTGCCTTCCTCCCTGCTTCCTGTACTTAAGAGCTTAGAAATCAAATCCTTAGTAAGCGCCTTTTCCTAAAATATTAGGAGGAAAAGTGAAAGTGTTTGTTATTCAAGCATATCTGACTCTTTGCCACCCTATAGACTGTAGGCCGCCAGTCTGGAATGGGTAGCCAGTGCCTTCTCTAGGGGATCTTCCTGACCCAGGGATCGAACCTGGGTCTCCTGCATTGTAGGCAGATTCTTTACCATCTGAGCCACCAGGGAAATGTGAAAACATTAGGAGGAGAAGGATCAAATTGAGAATTCAGAATTTTACAGAGATACAGGGGCCTTTCAGCTGTATTCCCTTTGAATAAAACAGGCCAACTGAGAACACTTTTCTGAAGACAGAGTAGACCTCTCAAGGCCATGTGAACCAATCCTCATGAATTTCTACCCAGAAACTCCAACAAACGTTGGACCAGAAAATGGCAGGCTTAAGGTTTGTGGTTCTGCTAATTCAGTGAGTTATATTCACAAAAAGTAATTAAAGCCCATTAAAACCTACAGTATATACTGAACTGATGCTCTGACTAAACCATTTAGAGGAGGGGGGATTTGTTCCACACTTTTTCTGAAATATCTGGATTTGGTTTCTTTTAATAGAGGCACCTAAGACTATACAATATCACAGATGAGATGATCTTAAGCTTTGGAATAATGTTGACTTTGTACAAGTAGCAACAAGTGAAAGCACTTGGAATGACAGTACATACAATATCACGTATAAATATAACCACATTCTTATATTCTTATTGTCCAGATTCTCAGGCCCCTGCATCAAATCAAACTGCCTCTTCCTCAGCACTCTGGTCCATGTCCTTAATTCCAAATGTTGTTTCTCCTGCAGTTCCAACTATCCAGCTTAATGGTGAATTTCCAAAAGACTCCTATATCTGTCTACCAGTACGTCACACTGGCTCCTCTAATACGCACAAGGTCCTTTTCAGCATCTTTCCTTCCAAAACCCACTCTTCCTCCTGACTCACCATTTCTGTTATCTGCAGAGTCATTCTGAGTCATCCTTGCTCAAAACCTCAGGCATCTCTAATATCTCTGTTTTCTTACCACTGTCTTTGAGATCCCCTCAGAAAACAAAATGAAGAACAATCCACCAAAAAGCAGTGTAGGTCTAATTGCTTATCTGTACAGTATCTGTACATTTTACCCTTTACATCATGCTTGGATGATGAAATATAAGCATCAACACCAGACCCCCACAGACATCCTCACTCACCTCCAGTTTAACCCCCCATTACCTCCCGTGTGGACTCTTATGGGTCCTTTCTAATTCTTTGAGCTGCCTCTGATCTCTTCCATTCCTATAATTCTTCCCACATATTGCTTCCTGATTCAGAAACTTTCGTCATTTCCCAAGATGTTTCAGTTGGCCCTCCACAGTATGGCCCTAACCTACCTTCCCAACTTGGTTTTGGAAGCCTAGTCCACCTATATTACTTCTGGGACTTGCCCTGAGAATTCCTGTGTCAGACTCTTATTCAGGTGTCCAGGTCTATCTCAAATGCCATCTCACCACAAAATCTCTCCACCTCTTTCCCATAAGTTCCAAGCATCCTTCCTTTGAACCTTCACTGTAGCACTGACTCATTCTGCTTTGCATTAGAGTTGGCTCTGTATATGCCATCTCCCAGGGGTCAGGGGCCAGTTCCCTCCTCTTGCTTGGCAACCTGGCATAGAGCTTTCCTATGGCAGTCCTTCCCAGACTGACTCTTAGAGTGAAGAATGAACACACAGATGAACTGATACTAGGTTACTGGGTCCTGGGGGCTTGTACTGTACCTGACTGTGATGTCCATGTTCCCTACCACAAATTGTTCATGGAGTATACTTATATCAGGATGCATACAGGAGCAAATAACTGAATATCTGACTAGCATCAGGTTATAAACATACAGACCATCTCATGAGAAGTCTAGAGGCAGCTGCTTAATGGTCAAGTGTCATCAAGGACCTGGGCTTGCTTTCTTGTTTCTCTGCCAATCCTCAATGGGTAGGTGATATATCCTCTCATGTTTACAAAATGGCTGCTGCAGCTCCAGACATCTCACCCCTAGACAAAAGCATCACAAGTAGGAAGAAACAAGGCAGGAGGCAAAACCAGTTTTCCTCCTGTGCTTTTTCTTCCTTTCATCAAGGAGCAAATGTTTCCCAAGAAGCTCCCCAGACAGGCGGCTATCCAGTTAGTACATATTACTACTAATAAGGCTTATGGTCTAGGATCCATCCTGCTTGGTCAGTACCCATGAATATTGAGTGTTAAGGGCTCTGCATATCAGCCTTGCCTCCAGAAGACTTTTCCGTACATTTCATTGCTGGGACGTGATGGCCCCTCACTGCTAAAAAGGATAAGAAAACAAATTGGCTTTTTTAGTTTTTACAGTGGCAGGGAGACAGGGGGAGCGTTGTTAGAAATGACTGTCATGGGTCTCAGTGGCTATATGTTCAATTAAACTAAATACAGTAAATAAATATTATAATACCCTTTAGTTTAAAAAATCCACCAACAAAAAGATAAAAGACCATTATATTTGGATTCTACTGAGTTCATTACTGAGTGCTTATACTATGCATTGTTTTTACTTGTGTACTAAAAACAATTACTTTCAGTCTCTCTGCATGTAAAAAAAAAAATCCTTAATCTCATTCAAAACAGAGATAAGCATTTAAATAAGGATTAACATGGCACAGCTACCATGGGAAACTATTACTTAAAGATTTGTCCTGTTCCTGTGTTTACAATACACTGAAATAAGAAGATCTTAGACCCTTTAATCACAGATATCTGTTATACTTAAATGCACATTTAAAAATCTCTGCCAAACACTTCTTATGGAGAGCACAGTTAAATATTGAATGATGTGTATGTGTTTAATTTCTGTCTGCCTGTCTGTCTCTGTCTCTCCCTCAGTTGCTAAGTCATGTAGTTTTTTACTGGGGGAACTAACTAACCCCTTACTGCTCTAAGTGTGGTCCTTGGAACAACAGCAGCAGTGTCCCCTGGGTAATTATTAGAAAAGCAGAATCTTGGGCCCTACCCTAGACCTCTGGAATCAGATCTGCATTTTAATCAGACCTCCAGATAATTCATATGCGCACTAATGTCTGGTCTAACCCTCAGCAGCATGGCTGTCCTTGCAAATGTCGGTACCGGCTGATATTCCAGTCATCACTGGGGACCCTTTGGGAAGGATGAACATGCTTAGTAATACAGATACCATCTCTCCCCACGGTCAAGACAGGTGTTTTCACAGTGACAGCAAATAACTTAAAATGTTGAGCCCTGACAATGTCCAGATAAACTAATGGTTTCTAACTAGGCATCACGATTGATGTGACTCACAGCTATGTTTCTGGGGAGGCCCCCATGCTTCTTATAAACCTCCCACCTCTGCTTGTCCTCTGCCCACGACACACAAGCAATAGGTTTTTCTAGAATCTGCCTGCTTGCTGTGAATGAGGCCTCTTCAGGGCCAGTCTTCACAACTCCAAACCAAGTTATCAGTTTCAGAAATGAAGAACCTGATCTTATTGGGCACATGTGATCCATACATGGTTAGTAAACTTTCTGTGGTCTCACTTGCAGAGATGGAATATGGGGCTGGATGGCGCATGGGTCTAGACCCAGCAGGGCCACGTAGCTAATTATGGCTTCTCAAGTCCTACTTTTCATAGAGCAATTTTTGAAAAGTAGAGGAAAGCCATTTAGGCATGGATGTTGCTTGGGAGAGATTAGGAGGTCACTGTGTCTTGAGATCAAAGCTCTGCTCACTGCTAGAGCTTGAAAATGAATAAGTCTTTCCTGGAAGAGCCTACGGTCGAGGAAGAAGGCAGGTAAAATGACACCCTGACACGGTAAGTGCTGTAAAAGCAGAGGTTACCACTTCCTTGGTTGTTACTAAAAGCTGGAGGTAAATCATGGCACATGGGACCACCACTGGGTTCGTCTTTCTTTACTCCCTAAACGTCTTGGAACATCTGTATTGGGCATCCTTCTTACCCCTGTAATTTCCTTTCTCCTTACAGGTTGTGTATACGATTCCTGCCACTCTGACACTGCTTGTTGGACTTAACCCTCTTGTCACAGGTTTGAACCTTGAATTCTCAGTGGTGATAGGGAACATCAGATTTCCTTTTAACGAGAGTCTGTCTGCCCAACCCCCAGTAAAAAACTGGAGCCCTCCATGTCTTTCTTCTTCCTTCTGATCCTAAGAGGAGGCGAATTTCAATCTAGATCATCCCCTTCCATCTTCAGGAAAACTTGATGTGGACGTGCCATACTAAGACAGGCTTTATGCACTCGGTCCCAGCATCTCTGATGCTGATGTGGAACAGCAGTTAGGCCGTGTAGCGGGAGAGAGAGGGGCTTCAGTCACTGCGCTTATTTCTTAAGCCACTAAGCTAATGGAAAATCAGCAAAATCAAACTGCTAACTTTGTTTCCATACTCAGTGGAGATCAATGTCTATTATGTGTCTACGCTATACAGATTGTTCTCGCAGTACCACTCTGGTTCATCATTTTCTGATTTTCAATTCATTCAAAATGAGTGAACTGCTATGTATCAGATACCTGTGTATCTCAATTGCTACTATTATATAGAAACTGTCTATAATGTCTGTAGCAAATCTCTGGATTTCTCATTAATACCTATTGCCCTCTCTAGTCTCCCCGTGTACCTTCACAGTGAAAGTGAAAATGAAGTCACTCAGTCGTGTCCAGCTCTTTGTGACCCCATGGAATGTAGCCTGCCAGGCTCCTCCATCTATGGTATTTTCTAGGCAAGAATACTGGAGTGGGTGGCCATTTCCTTCTCCAGGGGATCTTCCCGACCCAGGGATCGAACCTGGGTCTTCTGCATTGCAGGTAGATTCTTTACCGTCTGAGCTACCAGGGAATCCATCACAGTAACTCCAGCAATTTTCTGCACACTTTTATATATGTTTACTCTATCTAGACTGTAGGCCCCTTAAAAGCAGGATCATGTCTAACTCATGTACCCAACACTTGTTAAGTCAATGAATGGCTGTATAACACAGAGGCTTTATCATGTATTTGTTTCATAACTTATTGCTTGGACTCCTTACACATATATATCCCAAGTGAGAATACATACAAAACATTCACTTAAAATAGCTGGCTTGTATGGGCCACAGGTCACCAACCTCAGGCAGGGGCAAAACATAGCTGCTTCACCTTTTATGGCCCTAAAAATTCATTAAACCTAAGTTGGACAGTTTTATTCTATAAAAGTGTCTTATAGCAGAAAAAAAATTTTTTTACACTGTTTACTAACATGTTCTTATTAGTGGGGAATATCAGTCCTGCAGGTTATTCTTCACTTTCTTTAAATCAGCTTCTGCTAGTGGGGCTGGAAATTTCTCAGGGCCTTAGAATAAAGACGAATGATTCCCGCCCGGGTGGGGAAACTCCGTCGCCCAGATGTACAGGCTCCTTGTACAGGCCCGTAGGACTCTGTTTACATCTTTAAGGTGTATCCATTAGGGCTCCATTAGTTCCAAGCAAGGAAAAAATACTCAACTCAAACGGCCTATAAGCTGAAGCAAGATGTACTGGGGTCCTTTACTGAAAAGACTGGAGCGGTGCTGGCTTCAGGCACCGGTGGTGGCTCAGAACTTAAACTTCTCTGCAGTCTTAGTTCCACATCAGCTGCACTTGAGCCCTGGGCTCCACGTGGTGGCCCTGCCGCTCAAAGGTCACAGCTTCACCATGCTAGGTCCAACAGAATCTAGAATCCACTTCCCTGATCGCAAAAGCTCAGGATGGAGCTGGTGCTCCTGATTGGTTATCTGTTCATCCTGAGACAAATCACTGTCACCAAAGGGATGGAATACATTGACCTTGTTAGTGTCCAGTCGTCTGGGACACCGGGACATGTGTGGGAGCATGTGGGAAGGGTGGTTCCCCAGAGAAAAGACGGGTCGTCAGCGTCCGAATGGGAGACAACCAAAATAATACATGTCCACTTGTTTATAAATATCGTTTTCACTTGTTTTAACCTTTTGATTTAAGGACAAATCAACAACAGAAAAAACCCCCAGCCTTTTCTGTATGCTTTCCCTGAAGGCAGATGAAAAGCCAATACAAAGAAATCTTGTTTCTCTGGGGCGTGGTTCCATGATTGACAGCACCAGGATATCTGTTTTTAGGTAACTTTATTTGGAAGAGTGTGTCTGCAATACACATATGCCTTTGTGTCCTGTGGGCTATCAGCTTGGCATACAACCTCTTGCTTCATAAGAAACAGAACCTCTTGCATGAGGAGGAAGGCAGGTGAGTGAGTGGTGGTTTTCACTGTTCAGAGTGGGTGGGGAAGAACTGAGAAATCTGTCTTCACAACACCTTATCTTGGTGATCTAACTCCCCCAGTACCTCGAGGGGCAGGGAAGATATCTCCTTTACAAGCTAAAGAAACTGAGGCAGTGATGGAGCTGGAGCCAGGATTTAAACCCAGCACTGCCTACCACACTCTGTGATCGTTGCTACACATCACCTTATATTACCATCAGGCATTTGGACCTTGGCCCCCCTTGTGATGAGCAGTGATGCCATAGAGTAATGTTCAGTCCAGTCTAATGAGGTGAAAACTCCGTCAGCATCCGGGTTCAGTCCTGGTGCAAGACAAACTCTACTTACAAGTGTGACTGGCCGCCTCAGGGGGATCTCTGCCAGCCTTGCCCTTGTACATCTCCTGTCCTCTGCACCCGTCACCATCACTGGCTCTTGTTTTATCACCTCTCCCACTGCTTCCCACCCCTCCCCGCCCCCGCCACCAGCTTTTATCACCTTTTCCTCTGCTTCCCCCTACCCTTGACTCCCTGGCCTCACAAAGAGGCCTTTCCTTTCCTTTCTGTCCCACTGCTAACATCTGCCAACACCAAGATTGAGAGTCCTGTAGATTAAGTCCCACTGGTTTTGTGCTGCTGTTACATGCCCTAATCTTTGGAAACTAGATCAGGTTGGGGATGGGAATGCAGACCAGATGGTTTGAATCAACCTCCACCTACTTGAAGCCCACAAGATTCAGTGAAATCAAAGAGGGGTTTCCAAGTGGTGCTTGGCCAAATACGATTATCTTCTACTCTGTGTAGAAGATACGACCTTTTAACAAATATTTCTAGAAGCATATACCCACCCCCAAATCATTAGACTGACTCACTTGACAAATCACTCCTCTCCTCTAAGACATGACCTGATCCCCTACAATGTGTACTTGAATTACTGATTTGAGCTCAACCTGCCTAACACTGACCCCTCTAAAACAATATGAAGAGAGTGCCTGATCAAATCTGGGATTATCATCTTGACTGTAGTATTCTTCCCCATGAAGTAAGTGATTTATCTGTGGTTTTGTTTCGGTGGTTTCTCTAGTCATCTATAAATTGGGAAACAATCATGAAGTTCACATCTGCCTCATAAGATGAAATTTATTTTCATATAGGGCTTTAAAGGGTCTGACAAAAGTAATTTATGAGTCATGGCCAGACTTGAAAGTATTTTGTAGATGCTTGTATCTTGGAGCAAGTCATCAGACAATCAGCAGAATCAAGTGTCACTGTAGATGCTCTGTATCTTGGAGCAAGTCATCAGACAATCAGCAGAATCAAGTGTCAGGGAGAAAATGGAATGATATGCATCTCACAGCCTCTTCAAAAAAAATGAAATCTCTGCTATTTTTTAGGGAGCTGTTTGGTCTCGTGATCATCACAGCATGGCTGGGCCTGTGCCACAGCTCTTCAAAGTAAGTTTTCGACCCATCAGTTAAAATCAGATGTGCTCAAGTAGGTGAATGAGAATGTTGACACAAATGTAAACAGGAATCTTTTGAGAGAAATCTTCCCTTTCTGTAGGGGAAGCTAAGAGTAGTTGGCTGTGTTTCACGATCACTCGTACTTTTGTGAATACGACAATACACAGTTTTCTGTGTCATCTCGGAGCTGCCTGTCTGAGAGGGTGTCCCTCAGGGAGAAAGTGATCTCAAAAAGAAGCTCGGAGATAGAGGAAAAGTGAGTAGCAAATAAAATATAAAACTGGAGGTATATGTAAGTGCATATTAACTTTGTACAGCAGTAATAGAAAAATAAAAATACATGACAACTGAGCGTGTAAGTTGGAAGGGGAAAAAAATGGAGCTAAAGCAGTCTGGGGTCCTTGAATTATCTGGGAAGGGTAAAGTACTAACTTATATCAGACTCTGATAAGTTAAGGATTCATGTGGTAATAATCTAACAGAAAACCTTAGATTATTAGAAAAATAATTTAAAAAGATAATATTTTAAGAATCTTAGAAAAATAAGAGGAAGCCACTAAGAGAAAAGGAGTACAGAGGGCAGGAAAGGAGGAGAGAAAGACACAGAACAGGTGGGGAAATAGGAAGCAGATGTTAAGATAGAGAATTACATTAAAATATATGAGAAATTACATTAAATGTAAACAGTCCAATAAAGATTCAAACATTTCAAAATGGATAAAAAGATTAAAAACCGAACCAAACACTGCTGACAGAAGAGAACTCTTAAGTACACAGAATCAGAGAGATTGAAACTCAAAAGGTGGAAAAATCACATTATACAAACAACAACCAAATGAAAGCCTGTATAGACATTTCAATTTTTAAAAGTAGACTTTAAAATCAGCATTAGAGTAGAGGACTTTTTTTGGTAATGAAAAAAATTTTGTTTT